>NW_026782330.1:0-1262500 GCF_031769215.1 Ylistrum balloti | reverse complement strand
GAATTCAATTTACACATGGATTTTACTGCAAGGAAAACTTTCGTGATATAAAATGAAAATGGGATACTGATGTAAATCAGAAAACCAGATAAAATAAATTCAACTTTGATGGAAAACATAGCAAACATCCATCAATTACTTCAGAATAAACGGAAAACAGTGAAATAAAACAATTCCAAAACAGAAAGTCAGTCAAATTGAATAAAAATAATTTCTGGGATTCGCCTCCATTAGGCTTGTCTCTCAGAATACACTGTCATTGACCCTCAAGGTATCATAAAAGTTATAATATAGAAGATAACGAGAGTACGAACCAAAAGATGATAAGACTTCCAATCCAGTTAAAATCCATTTACTTCCAAAACAATCTATCTTAGTTCCTGCAGTCACTGTACGTAATATTCTGTACAACTCAACTGTAAGGAGAGGTGATGTGGTTAGGATCTTACACTATGGGAACTTAAAAAGTCATGTCGATGCTAGTTAGTTGTAACACATGCTTCATTCACATGGATATTGTAAATGTTTGTGATGTTATGAAAAACCTGATGAAAAGTGTTTATTTCCCGGAAGATCCGTTTTTACAAATGTCGAGGTGTATCTACATACTTCTCAAAGTACTCAAAGTAAATCTCTCCTTGATTGAAACCTTGTCTGGATTACTTCATCAAATCCCGAAATCTCAGCTGAACAGCTTTCCAACAGTGAAATGTCCCTCATATTCAGAAGATGAATTGATAGAGCTCTTTCTCTTGTCAACTATGTCCAAAAAAACCACGGGGTTTTGTTTTTGTTTAAATATTTAAGGTTTGACGTAATCAATCACAGTCTTTGGATCACGACATTGTTAAGGTGTAAAGCCAGTCGAGGACGAAACAGGTGCTCCATCAATACAAATGTGACCAGTGTGACCTTTCTGTCTATAAAGAACTGTACTTAAGACCTTTTATCAAACAAACTAGCAAGAAAGTTCATCATTTGCGCCAGGATAGGTGCGTAGGGATCGTAATTCATATGCGATTTTTTTTGTAAAATTTTCCCAAATTAAAACAAAATGGGAAACTGTTAACAAATATGTTCCATTGTTTGGAAACTGTTAACAAATATGTTCCATTGTTTGGAAACTGTTAACAGATATGTTCCATTGTTTGGAAACTGTTAACAGATATGTTCCATTGTTTGGAAACTGTTAACAGATATGTTCCATTGTTTGGAAACTGTTAACAAATATGTTCCATTGTTTGGAAACTGTTAACAAATATGTTCCATTGTTTGGAAAATGTTAACAGATATGTTCCATTGTTTGGAAAATGTTAACAAATATGTTCCATTGTTTGGAAAATTTTAACAAATATGTTCCACTTTTTTGGAAAATGCATCAACTGCAAAAGCATAAGGGTGTGGGTTTTTTGTTTGTTTGTTTTTTTAGATCTTATTGTTCAATATGTATGCAAACAGATATATGTCTGGTACACACATATTTTTTTTATAGATTGAGATATTTTGGGGTTTAATTTGATTCGGTATCATCATAAACAAGTCTGCTCCCAATATCAGCTTTTATATTTTTCACAACCCGGTGCAATGTTTGTCGGCACCAAGAAAGCTAGATATTGATGTCAATACACCATAGCCAGATTGCCTTTGTTAATATATTTCATTTGTCTGTTTTCCCCTATATGGAATATGTAGACATTATCAGTTGTAGTGTATCCTTACATGGTCATCCTTGACCTTCTTACAGGGAAAATAGCAATGTAAATACAATATTGTATCCCTGGAAAACCTGCCGTCAACAAACCTGTACGCTCATCTACTGTTGAATGGTTGTTGATTTTATAGTTAGCAGGTCTATACAAGATGCTTTCACTTTGTCTGATTTCTTTGTTGCTAAGGTAACCGTCATAGCGACGGAGTAAATGACAAACCCGTGGTATTCAATTTCTTGGTTGGTCCGAGTACTGATACATTTGGATGAAGATCAAATCAAGTCTTTTTTGACAAACTAAGTGTTGCCATGATATTCGCCCTACAATCATCTTTTGAATGACAGTCAACAAGGAATCATCTGCATGTGTGTATGGTGTATTTAAATAGCCAATCTTTCTAAAAGATGAATGGAAAGGTTTTTGCGATCTTTGAGAAAATTCCCAGTGCTGAGATTAAGCCATTTAGTAATGCTGTGTAGATGAAAATCGTATTCTTGAATATACATCAGGGGAATTTTTGAGAGTCAAATTTTGTGGAAACAGAACAATACGCATGTTTCCAATCAACGGAAGCAATAAGGAATTTTGATTTATCAAATTCGTAGCCGATTTAAATGTGTCCATTTTGAAATGGCGTTTAACAATGGCGTCATTAAGACGACTCAGATTTAAAATCAATCTGATACCACTATCTTTTTTTGGTCTTTTGGCCACTAGGCATTTATATTTCAATATGTATATCAGATTCTACCTCTGGTGTAAAGTGATATTATTGTTATTTATGATGTAACAGCTCTTCACGATCGCCATAAAATTCTACTTCTGCACCTCTTTTTGAATTGAGAATCACATAATCCGTTGTCAATTTTTCTCTGCACAAATATATGCATATGAATCGAAACTGTTTTGAAATTATCTAAATTATCTTTTTCATTATATTCTTGCAGGAAAAATCGTGACAATCTGAGCAGGCTCTTGAATATCGTTTCAACTACGACATGTAAACACCATAGATTTGGGATGCAGGGAGGTTGCTATCCAGAAAATTAAACTCACAGTAAGGAAACAAAAATCATCACGCTTATTATACAGCTTGGTGGAAAGCTGTCCATGTTGGTTTCGTTATAGGAATACATCCTGGTGGGTATATACGATGAATGTAGTTATAAATATCTTGTTAAATAAAAGGAAGACCTTACTTTCACTAAAAAAATAACCCATTGGCAAGTTGTTATGATTCCGCGATATGGCAAAATACTTGAATAAAAAAGCAAAAGAACAGAAAATCCTGTAGGATCTATATCAAATCAGCATCCCATATATCCGGCTCCATTCAGAAAGTTCGTCCAGAAAAAAACTCGTTAATTATTGTTAATTGTTATCATACCTTAGAATTTTGAAATATTCACATCCATCGACAATTATCAGGTGTATATCTTTATTGTAGCCGGTTGATAGGTGGACAGGTAAGACGGGTTTTTTTCGGAACTCCGTGAATGTCCTTACATATTGGTTGGATCATCGTAATTTTCGAGATGCATTTTCACTGAAGTACGTGCTACACAGCCATATGCTTATTGTCTGATATTTTGATGGTAAATATCACTTCAAGATTCAAGATTCAAGATTTTATTTCTCTCAGACAACAACAATGTGTGACAAGAGGTCATACATATTGAAACATTTTTAGTACATGACAGGCAGCCATAGTTATAAACATGTTATATATTTGTTGATTTTCCGAAAACATACATTGTAAGCAGCTCAAACATTTTAATATCTAGGACAATCAATGCTAACAATTAACGCAGTCGCATTATAAAATGTATGACAATCGTTGGATAAACATGCTTACATTCATCAATAACTTTTTATTAAAGACTGTGAACATCCCTTTCATTTTGTATCGGTTAGGATATTTGCAGTAGTATCCCGGGATATACTTCAGTCTTAGCTGTTTTACTTCATCATTATTACACAAAAATAAAAAATGAAACTCATCTCCTATACCATTATTACACATGGGACATACTCGATCAAGATGTTGTATCCATCTCCATCTACCTAATTCTACCGGTAATTTAACATTTGCTGTTCTGAATTTACAGATAAATTCTGCATCTTTTTTATTCAACCGTAATAAATAGTCTTCAATACTAAATTCATTTTTGAAAATACTATATACTTGTCCTCTGGACGATTTTTCCATTTCGTCAAACCAAGATTGGACAAACTGGTCCTTCAGTCTCTGAGCAACTTCAGATTTTAAAAAATTGATATGTGGTAAACAAGTTTTCTGAAACATCCATACATGACCTAATCCAACACTGTTTAAAATATTTTTGATGCAGTTTATCCATTTGAATTCTATTTGGCCTGTTTCGTTGAGTGAATACATCAATTTATACATGCAACTTGATAATTTATTCTCATTCAGGATTAGTGAGTACCAATATTTAACCATTCTTAATTTAATATCTATAGTAATAGGATATCTTCCGATTTCTCCATAGACCATAAAATTGGTTGTACTTTTCTTCAACCCCAAAATTCTCTTACAAAATTGTAAATGTATCTTTTCAATAAGATAACAGTTCTCATATCCCCATATTTCACTTGAATATAATAAAATCGGGGATACCAATGCATCAAATAATTTCAATTTCAAATCAAGCGGTAAATCAATATTTCTTATTTTTCGGTATACTACAAAAAGGGCTTTTCGAGCTTGCTCAGACAAGCGGTTTTTTTGCCACGGCAAAACTACCATTGTAATTAAAAAGAACTCCTAGGTAGGGGAACGAGCTTTGTATATCAAGTTCGTTATTGTAAAGTTAAAAACTATTTCTAGATTTATTCTTTCTTTTAGAAAAAATGACAATTTTAGTTGTCTCGGTGTTCACTCCTAATTTCCAATTTTAGCAGTACTGTTGGAAATGATTTAACATAGCTTGCAGACCCTCTTGTGTTTCAGATATTAACACCGTATCATCAGCATATAAAATAACAAACAATTTTATAAAAACACCAATATTATCCCAACATAATTCATTTAGTTTCAACAAATAGTCGACATTTTTTTCTGATAAAAAATCCTCCAAATCATTAAGATACAGGGCAAACAAAAATGGTAAACAATTTTCTCCTTGTTTCAATCCGACATTAGAAGCAAACATCTGTGACATATCACTACCATTTCTAACACAAGATTTCGTGTTTGAATATAAATTATATAACACTTTAAGTATTTTACCAGTAATGTTATTTTTAAGCAATTTCCTCCACAATCCTACACGCCATACTGAGTCGAATGCTTTCTTAAAGTCAATAAATGCACAATACATTTTTTTTCCAGACGATAAGTATAATGATATAAGTAGATGTAAGATAAATATGTTATCAGTTGTTGAATGCCCTTTTCTAAAACCTGCCTGGGCATTACTAATGAGGCCGATCTGGTCAGATAATTCGTATAACCTAGTATTTAGTACTGATGTGAAGACTTTTCCAAGACAAGATACTAGTGTTATCGCCCTGTAATTATTTAAGTCATTCTTGTATCCCTTATTTTTATATATTGGGATAATTATTCCGGTGTTCCAGCTTTCTGGTATTATTCCAGTGTCTAATATGATGTTAAAAAGGTTTACATAAGTAGGTAACATGATATCAATAGAACTCTTTATATATTCGTTAATTATGTTGTCAATGCCACTTGCCTTGTTATTATTTAATTTTTTTACAGCTGTAGTTACTTCTTCAGAGGTAATTCTACTATTTAGCATATCGTCGTATAAACTTCCCCTCATGTCTGGAATAATAAATTCCTCATCTTTGTCGTTATCACTATTTAACTTTTTAAAATATGCGTATAGCTCATCAATCGACAAATCAATTTTTTGTCTTTTTTTCCTATTATCAACTTTATTTAAAATGTTCCAGAATAGTTTTGGGTCGAACTTGGAAGCATTTCTCATCTCATCTTCAATTCCCTTTCGAAATTTTTTATAATTATTGTTTAACGACTTTCTATATTCTCTACTCTTTTTACGTAACTTTTTTCGGTTCACATTATTTTTCAAATTCCTGTAAGTTTTCTTTGCTTCGTGAAACTCTTTACGCTTACTAGCACAATCACGGGTAAACCACGGTTTGTCTTTAATATTATTACTGCTAACAATAGTTTTACTCTTCTGAAGACATACAAAATGAACTTTCCCGTGAAGGTGAAAAGTACTCAGGTGTATACTTACCTCTACATGTGTTGTACAATAAGTGGAGTGAGGTGAAAGTGAGGCTGCCATGTCAGCTGGATAGTACTCCACTCCAACACTGGATACATATCTCACGGTACATTGACTGGTGAAAGTGAGGTAAGGCTGTCACGTGATACTATTCCACTCCAACACTGGATACATATCTCAAGGTACATAGACTGGTGAAACTTAGGCGACGCTGTCACGTGATACTACTCCATTCCAACACTGGATACATATCTCACGGTACATTGACTGGTGAAAGTGAGGTAAGACTGTCACGTGATACTATTCCACTCCAACACTGGATACATATTTCACGGTATATTGACTGGTGAAAGTGAGGTAAGTCTGTCACGTGATACTACTCCAATCCAACACTGGATACATATCTCAAGGTACATATACTGGTGAAACTTAGGTGAGGCTGTCACGTGATACTACTCCATTCCAACACTGGATACATATCTCACGGTACATTGACTGGTGAAAGTGAGGTAAGGCTGTCACGTGATACTATTCCACTCCAACACTGGATACATATCTCACGGTACATTGACTGGTGAAAGTGAGGTAAGTCTGTCACGTGATACTACTCCACTCCAACACTGGATACATATCTCACGGTACATTGACTGGTGAAACTTAGGCGAGGCTGCCACGTCAGCTGGATACTACTCTACTCCAACACTGGATACATATCTCACGGTACATTGACTTGTGAAACTTAGGTGAGGCTGTCAGCTGGATACTACTCCACCCCAACACTGGATACATATCTCACGGTACATTGACTGGTGAAAGTGAGGTAAGGCTGTCACGTGATACTATTCCACTCCAACACTGGATACATATCTCAAGGTACATATACTGGTGAAACTTAGGTGAGGCTGTCACGTGATACTACTCCATTCCAACACTGGATACATATCTCACGGTACATTGACTGGTGAAAGTGAGGTAAGACTGTCACGTGATACTATTCCACTCCAACACTGGATACATATCTCACGGTATATTGACTGGTGAAAGTGAGGTAAGTCTGTCACGTGATACTACTCCACTCCAACACTGGATACATATCTCACGGTACATTGACTTGTGAAAGTGAGGTAAGTCTGTCACGTGATACTACTCCACTCCAACACTGGATACATATCTTACTGTACATTGACTGAACATTGTTAACCATTCCGTTGTGTAGATTACCTGTCCTACTTTTACCGGTACACGGACATACCCGTTATGGCTACGAATGAAACAACATCTAAGATTATTGGTGACGCTCATGGTGTTTTGTTTGAGGGAGTTTCTACAGACAACGTTGTGACGCTAAAACATATTACAGACTCATTTTATAAGATGGACTCCAGAGTAAATCAAATGGAGAAAGGTTTTCCCTTAATGGCAAACATGTTATAAAGATTGACCAAATACACGGAGCGGTATATTTGTAAACAACAGAAGTCAATACGTTGGAACATGAGCTCAAGAAGTGAAAAATCATAACTTGAACAATAAGTGGCTAGTGTTCAGCACAAAGATAGGGATATGGGATCAAGTGTTGAAGCAGCAAGAGACATTACGACGACAATAAAAGTCATCCGTCAAACAGTGCTACAGCGGTGAATGATTTACAAGTTACGGCGGACGTCGCTGTCTCGGATGTTTCTAAGCTGCGTAAAGAATTCTCACAATTACAGGGTTAGCTAATCGGTTTACGGTCGGAAAGGGATGAGCTCAGATCTGTTATCATGTAACCTTTCGTGTTGATCTACGGAATAAAGCTGACTTTTCATGGTTTGGGTGGGGAATACCCTTTTACGTCGATGGTCAGTTTTACAATCAAGAGGATTACGACGCCCGACTCGGCAAAAGTTAATCTCGACAACCGGTTGACGATGGTGGACAGGCCACCCGTGATAACCACACCGGAAGCGGAAGATGGGCCTCGCGTGGTGCGAACTGTTCGACACTCCTATCCTATCGACACTACGCCTACATATAGTCGTCCTGATAAACGAAGGCAGATGCTCACCAACACTCCTACTTAGGGTGTCGGGGATAATGCCGAGAATAGAGGCATTGGGATATTGTCCGAGGACAGAGTCATTGGGATATTGTCCGAGAATAGAGGCATTGGGACATTGTCCGAGGGTAGAGGCATTGGGATATTGTCCTAGGATAGAGTCATTGGGACATTGTCCGAGGATAGAGGCATTGTGACATTGTCTGAAAACAGAGGCATTGGGATATCGTCCGAGGATAGAGGCATTGGATTATTGTCCGAGGATAGAGGCATTGGATTATTGTCCGAAAATAGAGGCATTGGGACATTGTCCGAGGGTAGAGGCATTGGGATATTGTCCTAGGATAGAGTCATTGGGACATTGTCCGAGGATAGAGGCATTGTGACATTGTCTGAAAACAGAGGCATTGGGATATCGTCCGAGGATAGAGGCATTGGATTATTGTCCGAAAATAGAGGCATTGGGATATTGTCCGAGGATTGAGGCATTGGGATATTGTCCTAGGATAGAGTCATTGTGACATTGTCCGAGGATAGAGGCATTGTGACATTGTCTGAAAACAGAGGCATTGGGATATCGTCCGAGGATAGAGGCATTGGGATATTGTCCGAGGATAGAGCCATTGGATTATTGTCCGAGGATAGAGGCATTGGATTATTGTCCGAAAATAGAGGCATTGGGACATTGTCCGAGGGTAGAGGCATTGGGATATTGTCCGATGATAGAGGCCCGAGGATGGAGGCCCGAGGTTAGAGGCCCGGTGACAGCACTCCGAGGCAATTTGGAAGTATTACATTTTCACCAATAAGCGGCCTTATGTAGTTTCCTAGAACAAGAAAGGTCGACCTCCTCGTCAGTTGTCTGTTGATCGCGGTCGTGACCAGAAAATGTCATCCAAACATCCTCGAGTAGATTATTGAAACAGAAAGGCTATCGAGATTTTCAGTGTACGAACTTTAAAATGGAGCAGATGGTAAAAATGTAGACTGTCAATATGACGTCACTTAGGTTCACGCTAGTGTAGGTGATTTCTAAGTCTCCTCAAATCAAAACATGATCGTTCTTTCACACAATACCTTTACGTATAAGCAGTGACTAGATAAAGTGTACCCTTGCGCAAGCGATTTAAATTCGATAAATGTAAACATTAGGTTAGGTAAGTTTTACCTAGAGTCTACGTAACACATGTTAAAATACTGTAAATTGCTTGCGTCCACTGTGGTTATATTGTAGGTCTTTACGTCACGTTCCCCATTATTGTTTGAATGATTTGAAACGCCAGCTGCTGTAACGTGTCGGAGAGGGTATACTATGTTATGTCTGGTATTCTAGCTGCTTTATTTATGTGAGGAGGTGTCCTAGAGGTTTCTCCGTCTATAACTGATTATATCCGACATGACATGGTTAATAAGTTACTTAAGCAATAACCATCTGACATGTCGGATGCCACCTGACCAATATTTTATTTATTTAACCTTCCTGTATATTTCGGATTGAAGACAAATTGTCGCTCATTGGTACATTTGTAATCCACGACAGAAATCTCGTTTGTTTTCAGATATACATCTACCTATCACCAATGGAACGCATTATGATATTTTAAAATGACTTTCAGTTCCTACTTTAACCTTTAAAGCGATATGAGTTTCACGTCTAATCACCATTTCTTGACGGATAATTCGGATTCTTCCATCGACTTCCGGAAATGTACAGCAATATATCATCCCTAATATGTTTAAGTTGACCTGTAATGTAAATAAAGGTTGATATAATTGGTGTGTTTTGATTGTCAATAACGATATATCAGGTTAAGGAATCGAAGATAATTTTCGGGAAACCAAATCATTTCAATATTGTAAGCAGCAGTTAGCTGACTGATGTCTATTTCAATAGTATAGCAACAGACAGCTGATTGATGTCTATTTCAATAGTATAGGAACAGTCAGCGCAAAGATGTCTATTTCAATAGTATAGCAACAGTCAGCTGACTGATGTCTATTTCAATAGTATAGCAACAGTCAGCTGACTGATGTCTATTTCAATAGTATAGCAACACTCAGCTGATTGATGGCTATTTCAATAGTATAGCAACAGTCAGCTGACTGATGTCTATTTCAATAGTATAGCAACAGTCAGCTGACTGATGTCTATTTCAATAGTATAGCAACACTCAGCTGATTGATGTCTATTTCAATAGTATAGCAACAGTCAGCTGACTGATGTCTATTTCAATAGTATAGCAACACTCAGCGCAATGATGTCTATTTCAATAGTATAGCAACACTCAGCGCAATGATGTCTATTTCAATAGTATAGCAACAGACAGCTGATTGATGTCTATTTCAATAGTATAGGAACAGTCAGCGCAAAGATGTCTATTTCAATAGTATAGCAACAGTCAGCTGACTGATGTCTATTTCAATAGTATAGCAACAGTTAGCTGATTGATGCCTATTTCAATAGTATAGCAACACTCAGCGCAATGATGTCTATTTCAATAGTATAGCAACAGACAGCTGATTGATGTCTATTTCAATAGTATAGCAACAGACAGCTGATTGATGTCTATTTCAATAGTATAGGAACAGTCAGCGCAAAGATGTCTATTTCAATAGTATAGCAACAGTCAGCTGACTGATGTCTATTTCAATAGTATAGCAACAGTTAGCTGATTGATGCCTATTTCAATAGTATAGCAACACTCAGCGCAATGATGTCTATTTCAATAGTATAGCAACAGTCAGCTGACTGATGTCTATTTCAATAGTATAGCAACAGTCAGCTGACTGATGTCTATTTCAATAGTATAGCAACACTCAGCTGATTGATGGCTATTTCAATAGTATAGCAACAGTTAGCTGATTGATGCCTATTTCAATAGTATAGCAACACTCAGTTGATTGATGGCTATTTCTCTGAATGTGCAGCGACTTGATCCATTTAGCTACATCATTTGAGACAGTCTATCGTAAAATGACAAAAAATACCAACACTTGTATATATGTGGAATTATATCTGCGAGAGATACTACCGTACAATATTACAGACAATTTAGGTACACCCAGGTGTTATAAGGAGGTATTCATTTAATTAATGGTATGGCCTGAAAATTAATGTTATTAAGTTGAAAACAAATATTGTATCAATGAAGTGTAAAAGTTTAGGATGAATAAGAAGTTTAAGAATAAGAACATATTTGAATATTTCCAAAAGATACGATTTCCAACAGAGTTAATGAAAACCAATATAACACATCGAGATAACGGAAAATACCATAGAAAATCGAGATAACGAAAACCATTGTAGCACTCCGAGATAACGAAAATCAACATAGCACACCGAGATAACGAAAGCCAATATAACACATCGAGATAACGAAAAATACCATAGAAAATCGAGATAACGAAAACCATTGTAGCACTCCGAGATAACGAAAATCAACATAGCACACCGAGATAACGAAAGCCAATATAACACATCGAGATAACGAAAATCAACATAGCACACCGAGATAACGAAAGCCAATATAACACATCGAGATAACGAAAAATACCATAGAAAATCGAGATAACGAAAACCATTGTAGCACTCCGAGATAACGAAAATCAACATAGCACACCGAGATAACGAAAGCCAATATAACACATCGAGATAACGAAAAACAATGCCAAAAACATGGGCGGAAGCTTAAGAAAGAAAGGGGACCGGATGGAACCAGCGCGAACCTAAAACGTCCTTGATGTACCGATGCCTTGACTTTGATTCCGATATACTTCCGTGTGTGAAGGCAATAACATACCATTACAAAGAATGTGTTGTTTGTGGGTGATGATAGAAGGGAGATAACACCTATCACTACTTGTAATGCCTCGGTCTAAAGGGCATCTTTCACTCACTCTTACTGTTACATGATCTAAACATCTCGTGACACAAGACATTTTACATATGAGATAAAAATAGATTTTATCGTGTTAATATCGACACGGGTAGCTGGGAATTCGGGGCGTAACCACACGGCAAAGGATAAAGCATCCTGTCACTTGATATGTTACACCGACAGCAATAAATCACAGACGGGGTATTCTCCGAGAGAAAGGATTTTGTTTAGCTGTAAACTTGCTGGGATACAGTGACACTGACACGGTAGAGTGGTTGTTTCGCCGAAACCTTGTTTCAGTCATAGTAGGACGTTGTGTGTAAGATTAGAAACAACAAACATGGATGACGTTACTACTTTGTTGGCCAGGTATAATATCCGGTCAGTAGAGGACATTATTCGGCTGCCAGATATGAAGTCAGTTATTCTGCTCATGAGGAAGCTTGGATTGACCACGACTGGAATAAGGCGACATCAAGACGCCCAGAAAGTTCTGTTAAACTACTGGAAAGAGCACGCCGCACACACAAGTCAGGTATTGTTGATCGAGAAAATGTTACGTCATGTTTAAGCACCATAATTATTACTGTAATCTCGCCTGTGTGTTAACAGTAACTGGTTACCAACGACATGCACCGTATACATTATTATAACCCTACCCCTGTATGTGTTATCCTCAAACATAAAACCCTATACGTAGTTTGGTCTTATTTATGCACATTTTCTTCAGGCTGGTGTCAATAGATAAAATATAAAGAGGTCAGAAATCGACCTTATTTCCGGTTGCACTATAATCCTAACGTAACCGAATTGACTACAGTAAATTGTTGCCATTTGTGTATATTTTTGGTCTATAGCCTATTTACCAATTCGTCACACTCTTTTTGACCTTAGTGTACTTAGGATTATGGTACAGCCGAAAAATTAATCGATTCCATACCATCTCGTACACTACGTACGTCAGTGTTAGTACGCTCCACACTGGTCATTTGTCTGATGATGGTGACCGTGTAGATCTCGTACACTACGTACGTCAGTGTAAGTACGCTCCACACTGGTCATTTGTCTGATGAAGGTGACCGTGTAGATCTCGTACACTACGTACGTCAGTGCTAGTACGCTCCATACTGGTCATCTGTCTGATGAAGGTGACCGTGTAGTCATCGTCACACTTCGTACATTAGTACTAGTACGCTTCACTCTGGTCATTTGTCTGATGAAGGTGACCGTGTAGTCATCGTCACACTCTAACTCTACTGGTTGTGTTATAAGATGAAGGTGACCAGGTAGTCATCGTCACACTCTAACCTTCTACTGGCTGTGTTATAAGATGAAGGTGACCAGGTAGTCATCGTCACACTCTAACTCTACTGGTTGTGTTATAAGATGAAGGTGACCAGGTAGTCATCGTCACACTCTAACCTTCTACTGGCTGTGTTATAAGATGAAGTTGACCGTGTAGTCATCGTCACACTCTAATCTTCTACTGGTTGTGTTATAAGATGAAGGTGACCAGGTAGTCATCGTCACACTCTAACTCTACTGGTTGTGTTATAAGATGAAGGTGACCAGGTAGTCATCGTCACACTCTAACCTTCTACTGGTTGTGTTATAAGATGAAGTTGACCGTGTAGACATCGTCACACTCTAACCTTCTACTGGTTGTGTTATAAGATGAAGGTGACCGTGTAGTCATCGTCACAATCTAATCTTCTACTGGTTGTGTTATAAGAACCATGTATCGTTATTAACACTAAGTATACATTACACCGTGTACAGTAGATTTTATCGTGATTAACATTAAGTATACATTACACCGTTTACAGTAGATTATATCTTGATTTGTAAAATCAAACTTTAAATGGATAGTAGTACCCTGATAAGATCCTTTGACCTTTAGTTCCGCATTCCGATGCTCCTCCACTGACAAATGGATCGGTCTACCCCTATGCATTTCGTCCCTAGTTTATTGCCTTTATTTTGCTATATTCCCTCCCCTGATTATTGTCTTTATTTTGCGATATTCCCTCCCCTGTTTATTGTCTTTATTTTGCGATATTCCCTCCCCTGATAATTGCCTTTATTTTTCTATATTCCCTCCCCTGATATATTGCCTCCGCAGTTAATTGCCTTATATATATTCCCTCCCCTGATTTGCAGTATCGTTACCTTGATATATTCCCTCCCCTGATTATTGTCTTTATGTTGATATATTCCCTCCGCAGTTAGTCGTTACCTTGATATATTCCCTCCATAGTTAGTCGTTATCTTGATATATTCCCTCCGCAGTTAGTCGTTACCTTGATATATTCCCTCCGCAGTTAGTCGTTATCTTGATATATTCCCTCCGCAGTTAGTCGTTACCTTGATATATTCCCTCCGCAGTTAGTCGTTACCTTGATATATTCCCTCCGCAGTTAGTCGTTATCTTGATATATTCCCTCCGCAGTTAGTCTTTATCTTGATATATTCCCTCCGCAGTTAGTCGTTACCTTGATATATTCCCTCCGCAGTTAGTCGTTACCTTGATATATTCCCTCCGCAGTTAGTCGTTACCTTGATATATTCCCTCCGCAGTTAGTCGTTACCTTGATATATTCCCTCCGCAGTTAGTCGTTACCTTGATATATTCCCTCCGCAGTTAGTCGTTATCTTGATATATTCCCTCCGCAGTTAGTCGTTATCTTGATATATTCCCTCCGCAGTTAGTCGTTACCTTGATATATTCCCTCCGCAGTTAGTCGTTATCTTGATATATTCCCTCCGCAGTTAGTCGTTACCTTGATATATTCCCTCCGCGTTACCTTGATATCTTCCCTCTGCAGTTAGTCGTTATCTTGATATATTCCCTCCGCAGTTAGTCGTTACCTTGATATATTCCCTCCGCAGTTAGTCGTTACCTTGATATATTCCCTCCGCAGTTAGTCGTTACCTTGATATATTCCCTCCGCAGTTAGTCGTTACCTTGATATATTCCCTCCGCAGTTAGTCGTTACCTTGATATATTCCCTCCGCAGTTAGTCGTTATCTTGATATATTCCCTCCGCAGTTAGTCGTTACCTTGATATATTCCCTCCGCAGTTAGTCGTTATCTTCCCTCCGCAGTTATATTCCCCCTCCGCAGTTAGTATATATCCGTATCTTGATATATTCCCTCCGCAGTTAGTCGTTACCTTGATATATTCCCTCCGCAGTTAGTCGTTACCTTGATATATTCCCTCCGCAGTTAGTCGTTATCTTGATATATTCCCTCCGCAGTTAGTCGTTATCTTGATATATTCCCTCCGCAGTTAGTCGTTATCTTGATATATTCCCTCCGCAGTTAGTCATCTATATTCAAACATCATCATCAACCACAATCACCAGTCATCAGCATCGTCATCATCATCATCATCATCATCATCATCATCATCATCATCATCATCATCATCATCATCATATTCAAACATCCTCATCAACCACAATCACCAGTCATCATCATCATCATCATCATCATCATCATCATCATCATCATCATCATCATCAACCACAATCAACAGTCATCATCATCATCACTGTCGTCGTCATCATCCATATTCAAACATCATCATCATCATCATCATCATCATCATCATCATCATCATCATCATCATCCATATTCAAACATCATCATCAACCACAATCAACAGTCATCATCATCATCACTGTCGTCGTCATCATCCATATTCAAACATCATCATCATCATCATCATCATCATCATCATCATCATCATCATCATCATCATCATCACTGTCGTCGTCATCATCATTCATTCCGAAATCATCATCATCCAATATCATCAACAATCATCATCATCATGTTAATAATTGATACTCATCATTCATCATCATCAATCATTCAAACATCTTCATCCACAATCCTAAACAGTCATCATCAACATCATCATCATCATCAACACCAACATCGTAGTCATCCATCATTCCATCATCATCATCATCATTATCAACATTATCGTCATCATCATTATCAATAGCGTCATCATTAACAACATCATCATACTCTTCAATTTATACTTGTCAATCAATATAATCATAATTTTTCATCAATCATATCCTCACACATACATCTTTCACACCCTCACTTCCTCATACACTTTCTCAGCATTAATATTATCAACACAATCAACATATTAACAAAAATACTGTAACAAACATACATTGTACATACATCCTCACACACATCTTCATACTTTCCACAGAAGTGAAAAAAAAAACACTGCAGAAAGAGGTATTCTTTATTAATACTAAGATACTGAAAGAAAAGAGAGAGAGAGAGAGAGAGAGAGAGAGAGAGAGAGAGAGAGAGAGAGAGAGAGAGAGAGAGAGAGAGGGAGAGGAGTGGTTGGGCTAGGTATGCATTTAAAAAGAAAATCAAAACATATATGCATATGGAAAAATAATTACCTTATCACTGATGTTTTCACACACAATTTAAATTAGTCTGCAAGGAGGAGTAAAATGTTAATAGATACTTGAATAATTAAAAGGCCTTCATAATCACAACCAAACTGATTAAAACAGTACAAATTACAACTTAATTCTCCCCAAATTCTAATAACCTTCTCCATTTCCTCCATTCATTTTCTAAAATCTGCCGTGCATGGTCACCTTGACTATTTGCAATATATTTTTGACAAATGTAATGCTCTTTAATTGAATTTATCAGAGCATTTGGATTTAGAATTTTATGTAGACATCTTGTCTTATATATATAAGACTTAATCATGATTAAAATTTCATTATCCACCCTATTTCTTAAAACATTCTCATGACTCGAGGTAACTCCAAAAAGAAAACTTTTCTTATTAAATGAAAATGGTATCAAAAGTGCATCAAAGAGTGTTTCAACAATAAACAGAAATCTCTGAGTTTCTCGACATTCCCACATAATGTGAATAATTGTTTCTCTCTCCAAGTTACAGAGAGGACAAATAGGATTATTTGATAACCCAATTTTAAACAAGTATACATTTGTTGTTAGAATATGCTGCACTATTCTATACTGAAACCACTGTAACTTTGTATTTTTTGTAGCTCTAAAGGGAGTTTTATAAATATCAGTCCAGTTCAAATCAATATCTTCAAATATTTCTTCCCACTTCTTCCTACCTGTAGAAACATGACTGTGTTTTACCATTAGGTTATATAAATCCTTGGTCCCCATAACTTTTTTCAAGAAAAAAAATATGTTACTTGGGATAATTGGGTAGCAAATTAATTGCTTTTTGTAACCTACCTTTCATAGAAATAATTTAATAGCAGAGATCACACCATTATATTGAAGAAAGTTTGTTTTAACTTGATAAATTTCTGTAAATTCTTGAAATGTGTAAAAAGAGAAAGTGTTTATATCTTTTACTAAATCATGAATTATTGTTACTCCCTTCTGATACCAAGCCTTGTAAAAAATAGTACTTTTCGCAATAGTTAAATTCCTGTTATACCATAATGGTGATGTTAAAACTGAGTTTTCCATATTTTCCTTTACTGCATCTGAATCATTAAATCTAACCCAAGCTTTGTACACATCCTTCCAAAACATATTTTTGCATTTATTTTGACAATCCTGAATATAGGCATTACCAAATGTAGATATCTTATGCAAGTCTGTAAATGTTTCAAAAATATGTTGCCACTTAGATGTTTTCTGATATAACCTTCTTATCCATCCTAATTTTAAAGAATCTATAAATGACCTAACATTAACCATTTTAAGACCACCATCATAATAATTCTGGGTGATGATATCTCTCTTAATTTTATCCACCTTACTATTCCACAAAAAGTTAAATAAGACTGAGTTGAGATTTTTCAAAAACTGCTCATCAGGATCAGGTAAAGCTATAAATAAATGATTGAACTGTGAAAGAAGAAGAGATTTTATTAAGACTATTCTACCAATAGGTGTAAGTGTTCTTCTACTCCAAGATTAAATGAGTGTTTTCAATTTAATTAATTTTTTATCAAAATTTAATCTGGGGATCTCATGTAAGTTCACACTAAAGTCTATTCCTAGCATATTAAATTTCATCCTTCCCCATTGCAAGCCTAATTCAGGTAAAAAAGTATCGTCACTGTAACTTTTGCTACCTATCCAAATTACCTGGGTTTTATCGACATTAAGATTTAAACCAGATATCTTTGCAAAGTATTTCAATTCAACAATAGATTCTTTTAAAGACATTTTCGAACCATCTAATATAAGTGAGGTGTCATTTGTGTATTGAGAAAGGAGAATGGGACAGTTATTCACATTGATACCTATAATCTTACTATTATTTCTAAGTCTGATGCCTAATACTTCAACACATAGTATGAAAAGGTATGGAGCTATTGGGTCACCTTCACGACAGCCTCTTTTAATATTTAAAAAAGAAGATAGATTGCCCCCCTGATTTACTGCCGCAGTAACATTAGTGTGAAACAATCTGACCCAGTTTCGAATATCATGACCAAAATTGAAATAATTTAAAACTATGTCAACAAATTTCCATGAAACTGAATCAAAAGCTTTCTCAAAATCCAACATTAATAGCATTCCTGGAATATATCTTTCTTCTGCATATTGCATAATGTTGTACACTAATCTAGTATTTACTCCAATATAGCGACCTGAAAGAAAACCTGTCTGATCCTCACAAATTAACTTATCTAAAACTGTTCTGATTCTACCTGCTATACATCCTGAAGCTATTTTGTAAACAATATTGAGTAATGTTATGGGTCGCCAATTTTTCAAGAACTGTCTGGGCTTATCTCCCTTGGGAATACAAGTAATAAGACCTTGTCTCTGTGTTACAGAAAGCAAACCTTTACCATATCCAAAATTAATTGATCTAACAATAAAAACTCCTAGCTGCTTCCAAAAGCATTTGAAAAATTCAACTGTAAAACCATCTGTACCTGGACTTTTGTTATTTTTCATGTTTTTCAAAGTTTTTGCTGCTGCTTCTACAGTAATAACCCTTCTAAATTTTTAGCTTCATCATTATCTAATTTTGGAACATCAAATACATCTAAAAATTCTGTAAAATCAACATCTTCTATTTCACTACTGTCATCATACAATTTTTCATAAAAAGAACGTACCTCCTCAAGAATATCCTCCTACTGTGTTATTATGACATTAGTTTCTTTCTCTATCTTTGGTACTATTTTAGAGATAAAATTTCTATTTTCTAAATTAAAAAAATATTTAGTCGGCTTTTCACCTTCTTCTTGCCATCTTGCCCTAGATCTTACAATACTACCTCTAATCTTCTTAAGTCTAATATTTTCTAATTCTTTCTTCTTATTTTCTAATTCTTCAGTATCTACTTGCTCTTGTTCCTCCAACCTCTGTATCTCTTTATTAATAATATATTCACTTTTATTTTGCTGTTTTTTCCTAAATGATGAATAAGAAATGCTCTTGCCCCTAATTTCCATTAACAATGTTTCAAGAAAAAGTTGATCATCAATTAAAAATTCAATTTGAGTATCTGGAATGTTAATTATATTGTTTCTGTTGTAAACAGGAAGACAATACTGGGTTTTTGTCTGTAAAATAACACTTTTAACCAAGTTAAGATATGCTTTATATATTCCCTCCGCAGTTAGTCGTTACCTTGATATATTCCCTCCGCAGTTAGTCGTTACCTTGATATATTCCCTCCGCAGTTAGTCGTTATCTTGATATATTCCCTCCGCAGTTAGTCGTTACCTTGATATATTCCCTCCGCAGTTAGTCGTTACCTTGATATATTCCCTCCGCAGTTAGTCGTTACCTTGATATATTCCCTGCGCAGTTAGTCGTTATCTTGATATATTCCCTCCGCAGTTAGTCGTTACCTTGATATATTCCCTCCGCAGTTAGTCTTTATCTTGATATATTCCCTCCGCAGTTAGTCTTTATCTTGATATATTCCCTCCGCAGTTAGTCTTTATCTTGATATATTCCCTCCGCAGTTAGTCTTTATCTTGTTATCTTGATATATTCCCTCCATAGTTAGTCGTTACCTTGATATATTCCGTCCGCAGTTAGTCCTTACCTTGATATATTCCCTCCGCAGTTAGTCGTTACCTTGATATATTCCCTGCGCAGTTAGTCGTTACCTTGATATATTCCCTCCGCAGTTAGTCGTTATCTTGATATATTCCCTCCGCAGTTAGTCGTTACCTTGATATATTCCCTCCGCAGTTAGTCTTTATCTTGATATATTCCCTCCGCAGTTAGTCTTTATCTTGATATATTCCCTCCGCAGTTAGTCGTTACCTTGATATATTCCCTCCGCAGTTAGTCTTTATCTTGATATATTCCCTCCGCAGTTAGTCGTTATCTTGATATATTCCCTCCGCAGTTAGTCTTTATCTTGATATATTCCCTCCGCAGTTAGTCGTTACCTTGATATATTCCCTCCGCAGTTAGTCTTTATCTTGATATATTCCCTCCGCAGTTAGTCTTTATCTTGATATATTCCCTCCGCAGTTAGTCTTTATCTTGATATATTCCCTCCGCAGTTAGTCTTTATCTTGATATATTCCCTCCGCAGTTAGTCGTTATCTTGATATATTCCCTCCGCAGTTAGTCGTTATCTTGATATATTCCCTCCGCAGTTAGTCGTTATCTTGATATATTCCCTCCGCAGTTAGTCTTTATCTTGATATATTCCCTCCGCAGTTAGTCGTTATCTTGATATATTCCCTCCGCAGTTAGTCGTTATCTTTATATATTCCCTCCATCGTTAATTTACTTAATCTTCCTACATTTCCTCTCCAGTTTATTTTAACCGTTCCCTCGGCTCCTTTAATGTGTTTCGTGTTGTTTAGATACTACATACTCTCCCCGTTCCTGTCTTTCGTTTTGTGTTTTATGTGACTATCTGTGTTGCATTTAATTTCAACTGCTTTATTATACCAGTTATAACTGATTTCTTTAGACCATCTGTGTACTACGACATTCCAAATAACTTTGTGCATTCAATTGCAACAATTAACGCAAATATGTGAATATAATACAGACCGTGTGTAGTTCACTACCCAGACATGTAGTATTGAAATACAATAGTTTATAAAGGCAAATCAATCGACGGTACCAGGAAGTCTCTTCACTTAACACTACATGCCCACCATTTTACTCGCTGTCGGACACGGGGTTTACTGATTATATAAGTTGTTGTATGGAAGAGTTGGCTGGCAATGGCGACGAGTTCCCTTAAGTCGGTGTCCGGGCCGGAGAGATACCGAGTGTCATGTGTGGACGACATCCTTAAAATCCCTGATATGAGAACAGCACGGGATCTCATGAAGGACTGGAATATTGACACTCGTGGGGTCAAAAACAGAGATGAGGCACTCCGACGACTTACTCAATTCTGGAAGACTACTCCAGAAAATGTCCAGAAACAGGTCGGAATTTTTTACAATTCGTTATACGATTATTAAGCACATAAAGTAAGAAACACCACGTCGAAGAAACAGAAGACTGAAGCTATTTAAACATCATTACAGGGTATAGTGGGAGTGTCATAATGTTGGTAATTTCTTACACAGATATCCGTGTATATCTGTTCGGTTGTTTTTTATCCAATGTTCTCTGTATACCGTGTGGCTGTGTCCTATGTTCTACGTATAACGTGTGCCTGTTTCCTATGTTCTCTGTATAACGTCTGGCTGTGTCATATGTTCTCTGTATACCGTGTGGCTGTGTCCTACGTTCTCTGTATACCGTGTGGCTGTGTCCTATGTTCTCTGTATACCGTGTGGCTGTGTCCTATGTTCTACGTATAACGTGTGCCTGTTTCCTATGTTCTCTGTATAACGTCTGGCTGTGTCATATGTTCTCTGTATACCGTGTGGCTGTGTCCTACGTTCTCTGTATACCGTGTGGCTGTGTCCTATGTTCTCTGTATACCGTGTGGCTGTGTCCTATGTTCTACGTATAACGTGTAGCTGTGTCCTATGTTCTTCGTATAACGTGTGGCTGTGTCCTACGTTCTCTGTATACCGTGTGGCTGTGTCCTATGTTCTCCGTATAACGTGTGGCTGTGTCCTATGTTCTCCGTATAACGTGTGGCTGTGTCCTGTGTTTTCAGTATAACGTGTGGCTGTGTCCTACGTTCTCTGTATACCGTGTGGCTGTGTCCTATGTTCTCCGTATAACGTGTGGCTGTGTCCTACGTTCTTCGTATAACGTCTGGCTGTGTCCTGTGTTTTCAGTATAACGTGTGGCTGTGTCCTACGTTCTCTGTATACCGTGTGGCTGTGTCCTATGTTCTCCGTATAACGTGTGGCTGTGTCCTACGTTCTTCGTATAACGTGTGGCTGTGTCCTGTGTTTTCAGTATAACGTGTGGCTGTGTCCCACGTTCTCTGTATACCGTGTGGCTGTGTCCTATGTTCTCCGTATAACGTGTGGCTGTGTCCTGTGGTTTCAGTATAACGTGTGGCTGTGTCCTATGTTCTCCGTATAACGTGTAGCTGTGTCCTATGTTCTCCGTATAACGTGTGGCTATGTCCTATGTTCTCTGTATAACGTGTAGCTGTGTCCTATGTTCTCTGTATAACGTGTGACTGTGTCATATGTTTTCAGTATAACGTGTGGCTGTGTCTTATGTTCTTCGTATAACGTCTGGCTGTGTCCTGTGTTTTCAGTATAACGTGTGGCTGTGTCCTGTGTTTTCAGTATAACGTGTGGCTGTGTCCTATGTTCTACGTATAACGTGTGGCTGTGTCCTATGTTCTCTGTATAACGTGTGGCTGTGTCCTATGTTCTCCGTATAACGTCTGACTGTGTCCTATGTTCTCTGTATAACGTGTGCCTGTGTCCTATGTTTTCAGTATAACGTGTGGCTGTGTCCTATGTTCTGCGTATAACGTGTGGCTGTGTCCTATGTTCTCCGTATAACGTGTGGCTGTGTCCTATGTTCTGCGTATAACGTGTGACTGTGTCCTATGTTCTCTGTATAAAGTGTAGTGGTATTAAATTTCGTTTTTGTACATAAATCAGTGATCCGTATAATTCCACTGTATTAGACAATACTTATGTGAATCAAATGAATGACTGATGTTCAAATCCCGATACATTTTCCCATTCCTTCAGGAATATTCGTAACATGACTTGTTACGACGTTTAACTATACCATTCCTTAAGGAATATTCGTAACATCACTAGTTACGACGTTTAACTATACCATTCCTTCAGGAATATTCGTAACATCACTTGTTACGACGTTTAACTATACACTTGTTACGACGTTTAACTATACCATTCCTTCAGGAATATTCGTAACATCACTTGTTACGACGTTTAACTATACCATTCCTTCAGGAATATTCGTAACATCACTAGTTACGACGTTTAACTATACCATTCCTTCAGGAATATTCGTAACATCACTTGTTACGACGTTTAACTATACCATTCCTTCAGGAATATTCGTAACATCACTAGTTACGACGTTTAACTATACCATTCATTCAGGAATATTCGTAACATCACTAGTTACGACGTTTAACTATACCATTCCTTCAGGAATATTCGTAACAGCACTTGTTACGACGTTTAACTATACCATTCCTTCAGGAATATTCGTAACATCACTTGTTACGACGTTTAACTATACCATTCCTTCAGGAATATTCGTAACATCACTTGTTACGACGTTTAACTATACCATTCCTTCAGGAATATTCGTAACATCACTAGTTACGACGTTATACCATTCATTCAGGAATATTCGTAACATCACTAGTTACGACGTTTAACTATACCATTCCTTCAGGAATATTCGTAACAGCACTTGTTACGACGTTTAACTATACCATTCCTTCAGGAATATTCGTAACATCACTTGTTACGACGTTTAACTATACCATTCCTTCAGGAATATTCGTAACATCACTTGTTACGACGTTTAACTATACCATTCCTTCAGGAATATTCGTAACATCACTAGTTACGACGTTTAACTATACCATTCCTTCAGGAATATTCGTAACATCACTTGTTACGACGTTTAACTATACCATTCCTTCAGGAATATTCGTAACATCACTAGTTACGACGTTTAACTATACCATTCCTTCAGGAATATTCGTAACATCACTAGTTACGACGTTTAACTATACCATTCCTTCAGGAATATTCGTAACAGCACTTGTTACGACGTTTAACTATACCATTCCTTCAGGAATATTCGTAACATCACTGATTACGACGTTTTACTATACCATTGAAACATTTCTTCTTTTTATGACTTTTCACCCTCACAATTTTGAGATCAGTGTTTTTTGTTACATGATGTATGATCGTATTTGTCTGATCGTTTTATCGTATGTTTGGAGTATCCAGGTCTTAGGGTATCACGCTGAACCCACTTTCCAGTTCACAAAGGTCAGATGTGTTGGAATCTTAAACTCTATTTTATCATTGACCAAGAGGCAAAACGTAATGGCATTTGACCTTTAGCAGGCTGATATGTAAAGTAATCATGTCTGTTCAAATGAATGACCTCGACCCCTTTTCAGGTCACAGGTGTCAAATGTGCATTTTTATATATATATATTTTTATTTTTGTATTATTATCAGTACTTTATGTATGTTAAACAAAACCCTAAACTCAGTACTCCTTGTGTGAACTTGTATATTGTCTTTTTGTGTCACTAATTGTGTTGTCCTTCCAGCAGTAGATCGTGTTTTTATAACTTTATATATATATATATTTCTTTGGCATCATTAGTTGTGTTGTGATATTTATAGAAAGACAATGGGTTTCAACAAGCTTTGTCAGACGACAGGAAAAACAGACGCTTTCTGTCGGAAAAGTATGATGAGGTCGTGGAGTACTACAAGAAGCTTCCAGAACAACACCAACGTGACCTTGATCATTTTTTCAAAGGCGTTGTTGAGACAGTGAAACACAAGAAAGGCGAACTGGCAAACATTGACTGCGCGATTTTAGTGGCAGGTATATATATATACATATATATTTGTTTTATTTATATATGTATGTATCCTTTATCAGGTATATTCAAAATGTCAATTTCCTATCTTAGTTTGAAGTCTTTTATTAATTCTATAAGGTAGCAATTGTTTATAAGTAAAACAAAGAACAACCTCCAACCAAATTCCTTGCGAGACAAATACTTACCCGGCCATGACGTTCCCACACACGGTCCTTACCCGGACATGACGTTCCCACACACGGTCCTTACCCGGACATGACGTTCCCACACACGGTCCTTACCCGGCCATGACGTTCCCACACACGGTCCTTACCCGGCCATGACGTTCCCACACACGGTCCTTACCCGACCATGACGTTCCCACATACAGTTCTTACCCGGCCATGACATTCCCACACACGGTCCTTACCGGCCATGACGTTCCCACACACGGTCCTTACCCGGTCATGACGTTTCCACACACAATCCGTACCCGGTCATGACGTTTCCACACACAGTCCATACCTGGCCATGACGTCTCTGCACACGGTCCTTAGCCGGCCATGACGTTTCAACTCACGGTCCTTACCCGGTCATGACGTTCCCACACACGGTCCTTTTCCGGCCATGACGTCTCTACACACGGTCCTTACCCGGTCATGACGTTTCCACACTCGGTCCTTACCCGGATATGACGTCCCCTCACACGATCCTTACCCGGCCATGACGTTTCCACACTTGGTCCTTACCCGGCCGTGACGTTCCCACACACGGTCCTTACCCGGTCATGACGTTTCAACTCACGGTCCTTAGCCGGCCATAATGTCCTCAGACACGGTTCTTGCCCGTCAATGACGTTCCCACACACGGTCCTTACCCGGCATTGACCTTTCCACACACGGTCCTTAGCCGGCCATGATGTCCTCACACACGGTTCTTGCCCCTCCATGACGTCCCCACACAAGGTCCTTACCCGGCCTTGACGTTCCCACACTCGGTCCTTACCCGGCCTTGACGTCTCTACACACGGTTCTTACCCGGTCATGACGTTTCCACACACAGTCCTTACCCGGTCATGACGTTTCATCTCACGGTCTTCAGCCGGCCATAATGTCCTCACACACGGTTCTTGCCCGTCCATGACGTCCCCACACACAGTCCTTACCCGGCCATGACGTTCCCACACACGGTCCTTACCCGGTCATGACGTTCCCACACGGTCCTTACCCGGCAATGACGTTTCCACACACGGTCGGGTGTATATTAAATTTTACTACATGGCATAAAACAACACTCACAATCCTTACCCGGCCATGACGTTCCCACACACGATCCTTACCCGGCCGTGACGTCTCTGCACACGGTCCTTTCCCGGTCATGACGTTTCAACTCACGGTCCTTAGCCGGCCATGATGTCCTCACACACGGTTCTTGCCCCTCCATGACGTCCCCACACACGGTCCTTAGCCGGTCATGACGTCCCTACACACGGTCCTTACCCGGCCATGACGTTCCCACACTCGGTCCTTACCCGGCCTTGACCTCTCTACACACGGTCCTTACCCGGTCATGACGTTCCCACACGGTCCTTACCCGGCAATGACGTTTCCACACACGGTCGGGTGTATATTAAATTTTATTACATGGCATAAAACCACACTCACAATCCTTACCCGGCCATGACGTTCCCACACACGATCCTTACCCGGCCGTGACGTCTCTGCACACGGTCCTTTCCCGGTCATGACGTTTCAACTCACGGTCCTTAGCCGGTCATGACGTCCCTACACACGGTCCTTACCCGGCCATGACGTTCCCACACTCGGTCCTTACCCGGCCTTGACCTCTCTACACACGGTCCTTACCCGGTCATGACGTTTCCACACACAGTCCTTACCCGGTCATGACTTTCCCACACACGGTCCTTACCCGACCATGACGTTCCCACACTTGGTCCTTACCCGGTCATGACTTTCCCACTCACGGTCCTTACTCGGCCATGACGTTCCCACACACGGTCGTGTGTATATTAGATTTTATTACATGGCAGAAAACAACACATATTTATGATCAACAATTACCTTAATAAAAGACTTTCATGTACCTTCCTCACTGTTACAGGGGAAACGTCAGCTGGAAAAAGCAGTTTCATCAATCTGTTGTTAGGAACGGACCTCTTACCCACCAGCGATCTTCAATGTACATCAACCATTTGTGAAATACGGCACTCAAGAGACGGAAAGAAATATGCAGTCCTGCATCATCGCTCAGTCGGAAACCAGAAACGGAGGCCAGAAGCTATAGACCTTGAACACGACGAGGGTGTGAACGTCTTGACTAAAGTTGTTACTGAGATAGATGAGGATACCGGGGAGAGTCCATACTCCAGGGTGGACATATTTTGGCCTATTGATATCCTAGAAGTAGGCTGTTTTTATTTTATATGTAAAATGTACATTGTAGTACATTTCGTGAGAACGTCCATACAAATGTACATTGTAGTACATTTCTAGAGATCGTCCATACATATGTACATTGTAGTATATTTCGTGAGAACGTCCATACGTATGTACATTGTAGTACATTTCTAGAGATCGTCCATACAAATGTACATTGTAGTATATTTCGTGAGAACGTCCATACGTATGTACATTGTAGTACATTTCTAGAGATCGTCCATACAAATGTACATTGTAGTATATTTCGTGAGAACGTCCATACAAATGTACATTGTAGTACATTTCGTGAGAACGTCCATACAAATGTACATTGTAGTACATTTCTAGAGATCGTCCATACATATGTACATTGTAGTATATTTCGTGAGAACGTCCATACGTATGTACATTGTAGTACATTTCTAGAGATCGTCCATACGTATGTACATCGTAGTACATTTCTAGAGATCGTCCATACATATGTTCATTGTAGTATATTTCGTGAGAACGTCCATACGTATGTACATTGTAGTATATTTCGTGAGAACGTCCATACAAATGTACATTGTATTACATTTCGTGAGAACGTCCATACGTATGTACATTGTAGTACATTTCTAGAGATCGTCCATACATATGTACATTGTAGTATATTTCGTGAGAACGTCCATACGTATGTACATTGTAGTATATTTCGTGAGAACGTCCATACAAATGTACATTGTAGTATATTTCGTGAGAACGTCCATACGTATGTACATTGTAGTACATTTCGTGAGAACGTCCATACGTATGTACATTGTAGTATATTTCGTGAGAACGTCCATACGTATGCACATTGTAGTACATTTCGTGAGAACGTCCATATATATATATACATATAAACATTGTAGTACATTTCGTGAGAACGTCCATACCTATGTACATTGTAGTCAGGTTCAAAATTCAAGAAGTGTTTGATATACCGTTTTATCTCTTAGCTGTACATCAGAATTATTCTCGTGTAGACTTAAAGGGTTAATTCACCAGTTTTAGGAAAGTATTAAGGTAACTTTTCTTTTATTAGAATGATGTGTGACAATTTAGCGTTAGGATATGTCTCCCATGACACTGATGATGTCAATTCTTTGTTTTGAGCACTATTCAGTTCTTGTGCATAATCTAAAATTATGTTTCTTGGTACACTGCCTTGTGAAAGATAAATAAATTTAAATTGAATTGATCTAGCTCTCTGAGAGGATGATGTACGGAGTGTGAAAATTTGCAGTATTTTTACATCACGTGCTTTATGTATTACATGATATCAAATGGAGCGAAAAATAAAAATATATATATGATATACAACACCCAGTAGATTTAGATATATATAAATAACCGAATTCGCTATATAATATACACTATACCATGCTGACAGAACACTAGCTGGAAAGATATTTTTCTCTTTACGGTGAAGATGTATGGCCCATGAGATGTAAGTTATAATATTATAAGAAACTGTGTGTGCTGGGATCTTCTGGAAAGTCATACAATATATTTCTTTATATACAGACTGTCGTGTGGAACATGTTACAAACTTATTGCGCGGATTTCATCCCGCCAGTCTTCCACTTTCCTGTAGTCTAAAGCCTGGACTGCACATCACCCTATTTGTCTATATTTTCAGTCTGGTATTGTGATAGTGGACACACCTGGTATAGGCGCTAGTCGACAGCTGTCAAAGAGTGTAGAGAGGTTTCTCTCTAAATCTTTCGGATTCATCTACATCATCAACAGCGCCAATGCTGGAGGAGTACAGAAAGGAAGGGTAAGTTGTTCTGTTAGTACAGATCAACATTAGCGTCGGTTTGTACAGGTAACAAGTCAACTTTACCGTCGGTTTGTACAGGTAACAAGTCAACTTTACCGTCGGTTTGTACAGGTAACAAGTCAACTTTACCGTCGGTTTGTACAGGTAACAGGTCGACTTAACCGTCGGTTTGTACAGGTAACAAGTCAACTTTACCGTCGGTTTGTACAGGTAACAGGTCGACTTAACCGTCGGTTTGTACAGGTAACAAGTCAACTTTACCGTCGGTTTGTACAGGTAACAAGTCAACTTTACCGTCGGTTTGTACAGGTAACAAGTCAACTTTACCGTCGGTTTGTACAGGTAACAGGTCAACTTTACCGTCGGTTTGTACAGGTAACAGGTCAACTTAACCGTCGGTTTGTACAGGTAACAGGTCAACTTAACCGTCGGTTTGTACAGGTAACAAGTCAACTTTACCGTCGGTTTGTACAGGTAACAGGTCAACTTAACCGTCGGTTTGTACAGGTAACAGGTCAACTTTACCGTCGGTTTGTACAGGTAACAGGTCAACTTAACCGTCGGTTTGTACAGGTAACAGGTCAACTTAACCGTCGGTTTGTACAGGTAACAAGTCAACTTTACCGTCGGTTTGTACAGGTAACAGGTCAACTTTACCGTCGGTTTGTACAGGTAACAGGTCGACTTAACCGTCGGTTTGTACAGGTAACAGGTCAACTTTACCGTCGGTTTGTACATGTAACAAGTCAACTTTACCGTCGGTTTGTACAGGTAACAGGTCGACTTAACCGTCGGTTTGTACAGGTAACAAGTCAACTTTACCGTCGGTTTGTACAGGTAACAAGTCAACTTTACCGTCGGTTTGTACAGGTAACAAGTCAACTTTACCGTCGGTTTGTACAGGTAACAGGTCAACTTTACCGTCGGTTTGTACAGGTAACAGGTCAACTTAACCGTCGGTTTGTACAGGTAACAGGTCAACTTAACCGTCGGTTTGTACAGGTAACAAGTCAATTTTATCGTCGGTTTGTACATGTAACAAGTCAACTTTACCGTCGGTTTGTACAGGTAACAGATCAACTTAACCGTCGGTTTGTACAGGTAACAAGTCAACTTTACCGTCGGTTTGTACAGGTAACAAGTCAACTTTACCGTCGGTTTGTACAGGTAACAGGTCGACTTTACTGTCGGTTTGTACAGGTAACAGATCAACTTAACCGTCGGTTTGTACAGGTAACAAGTCAACCTTACCGTCGGTTTGTACAGGTAACAAGTCAACCTTACCGTCGGTTTGTACAGGTAACAAGTCAACTTTACCGTCGGTTTGTACAGGTAACAGGTCGACTTTACTGTCGGTTTGTACAGGTAACAGGTCAACTTTACCGTCGGGTTGTACAGGTAACAGGTCAACTTTACCGTCGGTTTGTACATGTAACAAGTCAACTTTACCGTCGGTTTGTACAGGTAACAAGTCAACTTTACCGTCGGTTTGTACAGGTAACAGGTCGACTTTACCGTCGGTTTGTACAGGTAACAAGTCAACTTTACCGTCGGTTTGTACAGGTAACAAGTCAACTTTACCGTCGGTTTGTACATGTAACAAGTCAACTTTACCGTCGGTTTGTACAGGTAACAAGTCAACTTTACCGTCGGTTTGTACAGGTAACAGGTCAACTTTACCGTCGGTTTGTACAGGTAACAAGTCAACTTTACCGTCGGTTTGTACAGGTAACAAGTCAACTTTACCGTCGGTTTGTACAGGTAACAAGTCAACTTTACCGTCGGTTTGTACAGGTAACAGGTCAACTTTACCGTCGGTTTGTACAGGTAACAGGTCAACTTTACCGTCGGTTTGTACAGGTAACAAGTCAACTTTACCGTCGGTTTGTACAGGTAACAAGTCAACTTTACCGTCGGTTTGTACAGGTAACAGGTCAACTTTACCATCGGTTTGTACAGGTAACAGGTCAACTTTACTGTCGGTTTGTACAAGTAACAGGTCAACCTTACCATCGGTTTGTACAGGTAACAAGTCAACTTTACCGTCGGTTTGTACAGGTAACAAGTCAACTTTACCGTCGGTTTGTACAGGTAACAGGTCAACTTTACCGTCGGTTTGTACAGGTAACAGGTCAACTTTACCGTCGGTTTGTACAGGTAACAGGTCAACTTAACCGTCGGTTTGTACAGGTAACAAGTCAACTTCACCGTCGGTTTGTACAGGTAACAAGTCAACTTTACCGTCGGTTTGTACAGGTAACAAGTCAACTTTACCGTCGGTTTGTACAGGTAACAGGTCAACTTTACCGTCGGTTTGTACAGGTAACAGGTCAACTTTACCGTCGGTTTGTACAGGTAACAGGTCAACTTAACCGTCGGTTTGTACAGGTAACAAGTCAACTTTACCGTCGGTTTGTACATGTAACAAGTCAACTTTACCGTCGGTTTGTACAGGTAACAGGTCAACTTAACCGTCGGTTTGTACAGGTAACAGGTCAACTTTACCGTCGGTTTGTACAGGTAACAGGTCAACTTTACCGTCGGTTTGTACAGGTAACAGGTCAACTTAACCGTCGGTTTGTACAGGTAACAAGTCAACTTTACCGTCGGTTTGTACATGTAACAAGTCAACTTTACCGTCGGTTTGTACAGGTAACAGGTCAACTTAACCGTCGTTTTGTACATGTAACAAGTCAACTTTACCGTCGGTTTGTACAGGTAACAGGTCAACTTAACCGTCGTTTTGTACAGGTAACAAGTCAACTTTACCGTCGGTTTGTACAGGTAACAAGTCAACTTTACCGTCGGTTTGTACAGGTAACAGGTCAACTTTACCGTCGGTTTGTACAGGTAACAAGTCAACTTTACCGTCGGTTTGTACATGTAACAAGTCAACTTTACCGTCGGTTTGTACAGGTAACAGGTCAACTTTACCATCGGTTTGTACAGGTAACAGGTCAACTTTACTGTCGGTTTGTACAGGTAACAGGTCAACCTTACCATCGGTTTGTACAGGTAACAGGTCAACTTTACCGTCGGTTTGTACAGGTAACAGGTCAACTTTACCGTCGGTTTGTACAGGTAACAGGTCAACTTTACTGTCGGTTTGTACAGGTAACAGGTCAACTTTACCGTCGGTTTGTACAGGTAACAAGTCAACTTTACCGTCGGTTTGTACAGGTAACAGGTCAACTTAACCGTCGGTTTGTACAGGTAACAAGTCAACTTTACCGTCGGTTTGTACAGGTAACAGGTCAACTTTACTGTTGATTGGGAGAGACCGTAATAAGTTTCATGTAATTGTCTTTATTTTTACAGCCACAAAAGACCTACATCTCTCAGTATAATAAGTATATTGAGTTTTTATCTTTCAGTTAAAGGACTTCCTTAGAACTGTTGACGCGTCCCTTGACGAGGAGTTTAACTTTCGTGCTACCATGTTTGTGTTAAATAAATGGGATGTAACAATTTCCATCATCATTTTCCAATATTCATATGCAAGTACCACATTTTAAGAATGATGTCAGATTTACATCAGTGATACTATATATCTGTAACCCTGACAAGATACGTTGATGATGTCAGATTTACTCCCTGTCAGTGATACTATATATCTGTATCTGATGACATACATTGAATGGTGTCAGATTTACTCCCTGTCAGTGATACTATATATCTGTAACCCTGATGACATACATTGAATGATGTCAGATTTACTCCCTGTCAGTGATACTATATATCTGATAATATATCCTGACAACATACATTGAAGCTCTATGTATAAAGGGCAATAACTCCTACACACCTAAAAACATCACATCGAATGATGTCAGATTTACTCCCTGTCAGTGATACTGATGTCAGATATTACTCCCTGTCAGTGATACTATATATCTGTAACCCTGATGACATACATTGAATGATGTCAGATTTACTCCCTGTCAGTGATACTATATATCTGTAACCCTGACAACATACATTGAATGATGTCAGATTTACTCCCTGTCAGTGATACTATATATCTGTAACCCTGACAACATACATTGAATGGTGTCAGATTTACTCCCTGTCAGTGATACTATATATCTGTAACCCTGACAACATACATTGAATGATGTCAGATTTACTCCCTGTCAGTGATACTATATATCTGTAACCCTGATGACATACATTGATGATGTCAGATTTACTCCCTGTCAGTGATACTATATATCTGTAACTCTGATGACATACATTGAATGATGTCAGATTTACTCCCTGTCAGTGATACTATATATCTGTAACCCTGATGACATACATTGAATGATGTCAGATTTACTCCCTGTCAGTGATACTATATATCTGTAACCCTGACAACATACATTGAATGATGTCAGATTTACTCCCTGTCAGTGATACTATATATCTGTAACCCTGATGACATACATTGAATGACGTCAGATTTACTCCCTGTCAGTGATACTATATATCTGTAACTCTGACAACATACATCGAATGATGTCAGATTTACTCCCTGTCAGTGATACTATATATCTGTAACCCTGACAACATACGTTGAATACATGATGTCAGATTTACTCCCTGTCAGTGATACTATATATCTGTAACCCTGATGACATACATTGAATGATGTCAGATTTACTCCCTGTCAGTGATACTATATATCTGTAACCCTGACAACATACATTGAATGGTGTCTGATTTACTCCCTGTCAGTGATACTATATATCTGTAACCCTGATGACATACATTGAATGATGTCAGATTTACTCCCTGTCAGTGATACTATATATCTGTATCTGATGACATACATTGAATGGTGTCAGATTTACTCCCTGTCAGTGATACTATATATCTGTAACCCTGATGACATACATTGAATGATGTCAGATTTACTCCCTGTCAGTGATACTATATATCTGTAACCCTGATGACATACATTGAATGATGTCAGATTTACTCCCTGTCAGTGATACTATATATCTGTAACCCTGATGACATACATTGAATGATGTCAGATTTACTCCCTGTCAGTGATACTATATATCTGTAACCCTGATGACATACATTGAATGATGTCAGATTTACTCCCTGTCAGTGATACTATATATCTGTAACCCTGACAACATACATTGAATGATGTCAGATTTACTCCCTGTCAGTGATACTATATATCTGTAACCCTGATGACATACATTGAATGATGTCAGATTTACACCCTGTCAGTGATACTATATATCTGTAACCCTGACAACATACATTGAATGATGTCAGATTTACTCCCTGTCAGTGATACTATATATCTGTAACCCTGATGACATACATTGAATGATGTCAGATTTACTCCCTGTCAGTGATACTATATATCTGTAACCCTGACAAGATACATTGAATGATGTCAGATTTACTCCCTGTCAGTGATACTATATATCTGTAACCCTGACAAGATACATTGATGATGTCAGATTTACTCCCTGTCAGTGATACTATATATCTGTAACCCTGATGACATACATTGAATGATGTCAGATTTACACCCTGTCAGTGATACTATATATCTGTAACCCTGACAAGATACATTGAATGATGTCAGATTTACTCCCTGTCAGTGATACTATATATCTGTAACCCTGATGACATACATTGAATGATGTCAGATTTACTCCCTGTCAGTGATACTATATATCTGTAACCCTGATGACATACATTGAATGATGTCAGATTTACTCCCTGTCAGTGATCCTGACAACATACATTGAATGATATCAGATTTACTCCCTGATAGAGAAACTATATATCTGTAACCCTGACAACATACATTGAATGATGTCAGATTTACTCCCTGTCAGTGATACTATATATCTGTATATATACATTGAATGTGATACATTGAATGATGTCAGATTTACTCCCTGTCAGTGATACTATATATCTGTAACCCTGATGACATACATTGAATGATGTCAGATTTACTCCCTGTCAGTGATACTATATATCTGTAACCCTGATGACATACATTGAATGATGTCAGATTTACTCCCTGTCAGTGATACTATATATCTGTAACCCTGATGACATACATTGAATGATGTCATATTTCTATATATCTGTAACCCTGATGACATACATTGAATGATGTCAGATTTACTCCCTGTCAGTGATACTATATATCTGTAACCCTGATGACATACATTGAATGATGTCAGATTTACTCCCTGTCAGTGATACTATATATCTGTAACCCTGACAACATACATTGAATGATGTCAGATTTACTCCCTGTCAGTGATACTATATATCTGTAACCCTGATGACATACATTGAATGATGTCAGATTTACTCCCTGTCAGTGATACTATATATCTGTAACCCTGATGACATACATTGAATGATGTCAGATTTACTCCCTGTCAGTGATACTATATATCTGTAACCCTGATGACATACATTGAATGATGTCAGATTTACTCCCTGTCAGTGATACTATATATCTGTAACCCTGATGACATACATTGAATGATGTCAGATTTACTCCCTGTCAGTGATACTATATATCTGTAACCCTGTACAGTGATGTCAGATTTACTATATATATATATCTGTAACCCTGATGACATACATTGAATGATGTCAGATTTACTCCCTGTCAGTGATACTATATATCTGTAACCCTGACAACATACATTGAATGGTGTCAGATTTACTCCCTGTCAGTGATACTATATATCTGTAACCCTGACAACATACATTGAATGATGTCAGATTTACTCCCTGTCAGTGATACTATATATCTGTATCTGATGACATACATTGAATGATGTCAGATTTACTCCCTGTCAGTGATACTATATATCTGTAACCCTGATGACATACATTGAATGATGTCAGATTTACTCCCTGTCAGTGATACTATATATCTGTAACACTGATGACATACATTGAATGGTGTCAGATTTACTGTCAGTGATACTATATATCTGTAACCCTGACAACATACATTGAATGGTGTCAGATTTACTCCCTGTCAGTGATACTATATATCTGTAACCCCCTGATGACATATATCTGTAACCTGACATGTCAGATGTCAGTGATACTATATATCTGTAGACATACATTGAATGATGTCAGATTTACTCCCTGTCAGTGATACTATATATCTGTAACCCCTGATGACATAATTGAATGATGTCAGATTTACTCCCAGTGATACTATATATCTGTATATATCTGTCAGAAGTGAAACTATATATCTGTAACCCTGACAACATACATTGAATGATGTCAGATTTACTCCCTGTCAGTGATACTATATATCTGTAACTCTGATGACATACATTGAATGATGTCAGATTTACTGTCAGTGATACTATATATCTGTGAACCCCTATGACATAACCTGGCTGATGACAGACTTGTACCTAGCAGTGATACTATATATCTGTAAACCCCTATGACATAACCTGGCTGATGACAGACTTGTACCTAGCAGTGATACTATATATCTGTAAACCCCTATGACATAACCTGGCTGATGACAGACTTGTACCTAGCAGTGATCAGTATATATCTGTAAACCCCTATGACATAACCTGGCTGATGACAGACTTGTACCTAGCAGTGATACTATATATCTGTAAACCCCCATGACATAACCTGGCTGATGACAGACTTGTACCTAGCAGTGATCAGTATATATCTGTAAACCCCTATGACATAACCTGGCTGATGACAGACTTGTACCTAGCAGTGATCAGTATATATCTGTAAACCCCTATGACATAACCTGGCTGATGACAGACTTGTACCTAGCAGTGATCAGTATATATCTGTCCCTATGACATAACCTGGCTGATGACAGACTTGTACCTAGCAGTGATCAGTATATATCTGTAAACCCCTATGACATAACCTGGCTGATGACAGACTTGTACCTAGCAGTGATCAGTATATATCTGTAAACCCCTATGACATAACCTGGCTGATGACAGACTTGTACCTAGCAGTGATCAGTATATATCTGTGAACCCCCATGACATAACCTGGCTGATGACAGACTTGTACCTAGCAGTGATCAGTATATATCTGTGAACCCCTATGACATAACCTGGCTGATGACAGACTTGTACCTAGCAGTGATACTATATATCTGTAAACCCCTATGACATAACCTGGCTGATGACAGACTTGTCCCTAGCAGTGATCAGTATATAACACCGATTCTCTGTCTGAACAGGCAATAAAAGCGATGGATTACGCCGATTCTACCACGACAGACCACGAAATGGTTCTCGAGGGACTCGAGCGCCTCCTACCGACCAGTCTAAAAAACCAGCTTGCTGCTCATTACGGGTGTGTATTAGTCGTAAACAAATGTTTTCTGACTTTTGATTCCGTAGTTACTTCGACATTCAATATGTTTTCCCAATATCACGATTTCCGGACACAACATGCTTGAGATAATAAAGATCTTGATCTCATTAGTAAATATTCTACCTCTGAAGTTTGTCCTTTCATCGTATTCGGAAGGTCAACATTTTTGTGGTATTTTACTCTCTTCTGAGGTTCGTCATTTTATAACACGCTGAAGGCACTATCTTATCGCATTCTGAAGGTCGGCATTTGATCTTTCTCTTAAAGTGGCCATTTGATCGTATTATGAAGGTCACCATTTGATCGTATTCTGAAGGTCGTCATTTGATCGTATTCTGAAGGTCACCATTTGATCGTATTCTGAAGGTCACCATTTGATCGTATTCTGAAGGTCACAATTTTATTGTCTGAAGGTGACCTTTTCATCATATTCTGAAGGTAGCTATTTTATATTACTCTGAATTTCAGCATTGTATTATATTCTGAAGACCGCCATTTAGTCGAATTCTGAAGGTCACCATATAATCGTACTCTGTGGTTATCACCTCTCTAACAAAGGAAGTCACAGTTATTTTTGGTAGATAAAGCTAAACCGCTGATCCTATTTACCATGTACTTATCTATCTATTGGTATACGGGTATAAAGATTACGGGAAATACAACAGTATAAGCGGGAAATATAGGGATAGGGAACGGAAATATTCCTTAAACATCAACATTATTGACCGATCAAAAACAAAAGCGATTAAAACAAAATAAAAGGATAGGAAACAGAAATATCCGGAAACAGAAATATTATTAACCGTTCACAAACAAAAGCGATGAACACAAAATATTAGGAAACCCATAGTCTTACATATATATTGCTTACTTCATATTTCAATAAGACTATTGATTAAAATAAGTTTGTCACCAAAATATTGTTGTGATTAAGTCCTAGTTTGTACCGTTTGATACTGTGATATTCCTGTTTCTACCACAATACCCCGTGTTATTCAACTCCCTAAACATTGGATAATTAATGCAACTGTTGAATAACATTTTGTTTATACCACACGTGGTATAAATTGTTTGGCGGGAAAGCCGCTTTACTTGACTTAAACAAAATAGGTCCGTAAAGTAAATAGTTCATGATAAAATTTGAGATAAAGGACATTTTATACATACACCTATTTATTATAAGCTTTACTAAAAGTAATATGTTCGTTATTATTGTAATAAATTACATTAGTTGAATACATGTTTGTGACTTATCGTTTTTGCATATTGATTTACAACACTCACTACGGGTCATATTCTTGCGCATCAAGCGAAAACGTAAACAAAACAACCGTGAGAAAATATATCCCTTTGATCAATGTTTTGTATTGTTGAAGAAACAGGTCACACATACTCGTGGTCATTGTATATTGAATTTATTCAACTCTCATTAGTTATTTTTCTAAAACTACAAAAAAAAACACTCGCTTTAGCTTGAGTTTTTTGTAACTTTTGAAAAATAACTAACTCGAGTTGAATAAATTCAATGCACAATGACCACTCATTGTGTAAACTCTATGTATCTGTAACGTGTTTACGATGTCGTTTCAGATGGATAGCACAAGTACTGAAGCGGTCTCACTACTCTATAAAGGTGGCCAAGTTAATGAATGCCAAAGGCCTAGAGGAAAAGGCAGAACTACAGATGAAGTTAAGGACACAGATGGATCGTTTGGAGAGAGACGCCAAGTACACTCTCGACAGCATGCGTAGGGAGATTAAAGAAGAACTGAAATACCTGTACGAAAACATCGACCGTTTGCTATCCGGAACAGATGTCCAGGCTCGCATATGTTGCTGGGAAGCTGACCAATGTCCCCCAGCGGAAAATTGGAAAAAAGTAGTGAAAGAGGCTGAAAGTTATATCGCTAAACGTGTAGCCGAGGAGGTCAATATCTGGGACCATCATAAAGGCATTGTTAAACATCTAAAGGAAAAAATTGTCAAAAAGTTCAAACGAGACTTTCAACTGATGGAAGACCAGATGCGAGATGTTGAAGGTAAATAATATCCGTGTGTATGGTAGATTGTTTAATGTGCGTTCTATAGCTTACATTGAGGGTTAATTGTTGATTTATGGACATGTTCATTAGCACGAGAAAATAAGTTTACTATCTGATACAGAAACTGTTAACGACTCAGACCATAGACAAATAGTACATATGATACTGATTTACATGTTAATGTTGTCTTGCTCCACCAGTTGTACTTCTGCCGGGCGATAAACGTGCCGTGTCTGACTTCCACAAATCAATGAAAAGACCTGCGCCCGTAAAGAACGTATTCCAGAAAGCGGGGAAAAAACAGAAGGAAAAAGCTACCACTGACGACCTCAAGAGACTCGGTGGAGCTGTAGCCTGCGCCGGGTCACTTAATACAAAATCTAAGGACGTCCGAGCTATATTTAAATCGTACAGCAAACGAGACGCAAGGAAGAGGATGGAGGACGCCACAATGATATTTATCCATAGTTTAACACAAGGAAACTCACTTTCGGCAAAGCTTGACTTATTTTTAGGCAAATATGTCAAAGGTATAGATGACATAGGTAAAATGATCCCAGATCTTCTGAAAGCGGACAGGATACTGATGGATACTTTGAACACAGAGATGAAAGAAAACAAAGGCCTTTTGTCAAATCTCTACCCAGAACTTCTCCGTGATAATGCTAGGAAACAGGGCTTACTTGACATGTTCTATATCAAGTGTATCATGGAATCCGACTTCAGACTTCGAGAACTAGACATCAACAGGACCAAGCCGCTTGGAAGTGGCACTTTTGCTGATGTCTTTAAAGGTGATCTGCGACCAGCTGGGGAGGTTACCACAAACGTAGCCGTGAAAATCAACAAAGAGCATATCACAGCATCCAATGTGAGCGACCTTCTCTTGGAAGACCGAACATTACGGTATGTTATGTCTACACAATAATTAAACTATTTACCGTTTACTCTTATGTTAGGCATAACATACACAGATACATTTTACTGGATAACCCGGTGTACGTGAAATGTACGTGGTTTACATAAAAGATCTAGCGTGACTCACCATTTGGGGTTCTTTTTTTATTCATTTATTTTTTTTAAATTTTCAGTTTTCTAATTCGAAGTTCCTAGATTCATAATTCTATGGAGCCTTTGGCCAAGATAAAAATGTTTCATAATCTAAATAGCAAATGAAAATTAATTTAATATCCTTCTATCATACGAGTGATTAATCAGGTAAATTATAATTAAGGAAACGGACATTTCCGCAACAAATTTAATGTCATTCGCCGCCCATATATCTATTGTATCTTTGATTATTGTTTAATATACAAAGATATTACTTGAGTGAATTATGTATCAACGGAAGCACATCCCGTGTAACGGTACCAAATATTTCGTTTTCACGTCATTGAGTGAAATACCAATGCCTTGTTTACAGGGATCTCAAACATAAAAACATTGTCAAGTATTACGGATCAGTTCTCAGCCAGAATGAAAAATCCAAGGTCAGTTGGATTATGCTGTTAGAATACTGCCAGGGCACCCTGAAAGACGTGTTTCTGGAGGAGTCGTTCGAAAACCCTGGCAAGCTTGGACACAGTCGCAGTAAGCAGGCACATGCCATGAAAAATATGGCTCGGTATGTGGTGGAGATGTGCAATGGGCTGCAATACTTGCACGAGAAGGGTCTGGTGCATAGGGACCTTAAACTGGAAAACGTGTTGGTAAGTTAAACTTATCCACGATTCGTTCGTTTTGTTCGTTGGAAGCCTGTTGCAACAAAGGGTACAAATACATATTGAGTTCTGCTTGTATTACTTTTCATCACGCGGCGGCAGTTATTTAGATCTTCACTTAATACGTCAATGCCCCGCTTAATACGTCATTGTCCCGCTTTATACGTCAATGTCCCGCTTAATACGTCAATGTCCCGCTTAATGCCTTTAAATCACTGATACTATATTGTTTGTCCAATTCAATACCGTTTGGTCAGCATCGACCTTTACGTAGAAAAGTTATCCTTTTTGTTTAATATAAATGAAGTGTACAGGTCAAATTCAGGAAAAGGTTTTATTGATTCTCTACATATATCACACCGCATGGCGCGGAAGTATATGTAATTTAGTGTGTACGATCATCTCTCGCCTAACATTTGTATATTCTTTCCTCAATGTTGTTTTCTTTAAAGTTTGAGATTGTTTATGATGGGAATTATTTGTTTGATATAGATATCATTGGAAGGCACTGTCAAGCTCACAGATGTAGGACTGACAAAAGGCGTTGAAATGATATCGGGAACTCTCGCGGGATCTCCTATTTACATGGCACCGGAAGTACTATTGGCACGTGATATATACGACCACAAGGCAGATATTTACAGTCTGGCTGTAATGTTGTGGGAGATGTGGTATGGTATGGACGCCGCGGACCATATCCAACACTACATCCAAAAAAGACTTGAGGATTCCGTCAGAGATGGTCTCCGGCCAAAACTATCCCTCCAACACCGTCCCCCAGACGACTGGATAAGCGTCATTGAGCGGTGTTGGGACCTCGACCCCGCAGTCAGAATGGAAGCACATTTCATTGGAAAGTTCTTTGAAAAGGTGTAAAGTGAGCAGCTGTAATATCTTGTGTGACATAATTGTGACTTTGAGTGAATCGATTATTAAGAATATATATCACCGCAACGTTTGTGGTTCCTTTATGGAAGGGAGGTTACTCTGACAGAAAATAAAGTACTTTGGTATTGAGTGGATACTTATCAACAGTGCTTTGTCTATCGTCTGTGAGATGATAACAAGTTATCAAGTAGAAAACAACAATGCGGGATGAGTCCTACTGTTGTTTACCCCAGCTATTGCTAACTCCTACTGTTGTTTACCCCAGCTGTTGTTAACTCCTACTGTTGTTTACCCCAGCTGTTGTTAACTCCTACTGTTGTTTACCCCAGCTGTTGTTAACTCCTACTGTTGTTTACCCCAGCTGTTGTTAACTCCTACTGTTGTTTACCCCAGCTGGTGTTAACTCCTACTGTTGTTTACTCGTATTTTGTTTCAGCCCAGCTAGTGTGTATATTTACACAAGCTTTGAAATGTGTTTTCGCTTTTAAGGCTTTGTCTTTTTATTAGATGTCATCAAAGTGTAAATGACTTGTAACCTTGAAAGATGTCACACTACAACAAAATCTTTGTAAATGACACCATATAGATAATATACTGTATTTGTTAATGTATAAGGATATGTAGAATTTCACACTAAATTCACGTCAGCTACAAATCACAAAATCAAATTGTTGTGTTATTGTCGGAATGCCACATATTCTTTGTTTATGCGGTAGTGACAGAACATGTTAGTATCTTAGCACTTGCATTAGTGATTAACTTTAATATTTAGTTATTTTAAAACATTAATAAAAACCTATCTTATTTATTGCAATAAACAAGTTTATTTACAAATATTAATAGAATTAACCTTCTATCTGTTACCGCGCGGAGCCATTGTTTTGACGTACGTCATCAGACATGATTCAGTGAGAAATCATGAAGAGTCAGGTGAACAAAGATGGAATAGACTTGACAGTTTTTAATTTCGATAATATTAAATAAATGTTACAGGACATATAGAACACATGGACAGTGACTTGAAATTTATGCTGCATTTTGTCTTGGGGACACACTTTTCACGCTACTTTTGTTTTCCTTCACCCTTGTCAGCTCCTATCTTATGATATTGACCGTATGCTGTATGTTTTACTCTGATTCTAACTTGTATAGTAGAGCTTTTGTTGTTTTTCATTTAAAAACCAGCGAAATGTATGTTATCTATTTGTTATTTATTTATCATCACAATTTTTGCTGTATGACGATGTGAAACGAACCGAGTTCACCCAACACTACTCAGTCCTGTGTTTTTGCTCTGGGACATTTCTATAAATTTTTCATTCCCACATCCACATTTCACAATAAAAGTTGGCAGACTGTTGTAGTTATGTCATCTGAACATGACTGTGTAAAAATGTGTGATTTAAATGACAGATGCAAAATTGGACTATTCCATAATAGTGTTGTGCACGAATCTATGAAGCTGAGGTAGACTCTGGGGAAATCAAGTGTCACGCCTGAACAGTCTATTTTTACCGGTATACTACTGGGGATTACCTTGGCTATTGTGTATTGTGAATGCCTCTGCGGTACCCCACTGTCCACCTGTAGTGATATGTGTTTACCTACACAAACTTATGTGCAATGCTTCGCTGGTGAGTTGTTAACTGGAAATACTCTTGCACATATTTACAATGGCCATTCCCAGAACTTCTTTGATCACACATTGCCCGCTGGTCTCCGATTTTTTTCGTGGAATATAAGGACCATGTACAATAAAATGCTTGAACTTTCTTATCATGTAACAAGCAACAACTTTGGTGTTGTTTGTCTTCAAGAGACTTGGTTAAATTCTCAAATTAGTGATTAAGAAATATCCATTAAAGGTCTAACACTGGAACGTTCCGACAGGTCTGATGGTCAGCGCCATGGTGGTGTTGCTACCCCATTTGTTAGGAGACATGGCATTGAAACTCCTGACATGGAAACTGTCTGTCTCGAGATGAAGTTCATAAACTCCAAACCACTACTTATAGCAAATGTCTATAGGCCACCAGCATCTCCTGTTTCATGGATGGAGAACTTTGAGTTGTTTCTTGATAAATTATTTGACTTCGATCTTGAAGTAATAATCGTGGGGGATTTGAACAGTGACCTTTTAAAGACCAGTCAACTGGCTGATATCACTTCCGGCCACTATTTATCTCGGATGGTAAAAGATCCTACTAGGGTCTTTGAATCAGAAACCTTACTTGATCATGCGTATACATCGTCACCAGAGTTCATTCAAGCCACACATGTAATACAAAATGGGCTAAGTGACCATTACTCCATTTCTTTCGTCCGCAAACGGAGTTTTGGTTCCAAATTCTCTCATACAGATATCCGTTACCGATCATTCAAGGGTTTCGACGAGGAGACTCTTCTCTGACGTCGCATCAGCCCCATGGACGGTCATTGAAATGTTTGACGATGCTCTCTATGCGTGGACTAAATTATTTACTTACATTCTTGACCAACATGCACCTTATCGCACGCGTCGAGTTAAGAAACTGCCCAACCTGAATGGATGACAAATGAAATAATCCAAGGTATGCGCGAACGCGACCGTTTAAAGGCCGCTAGTGACATGGCAAACTACCGTGTTCAACGTAACAGGGTTACATCTATGATTCAGGAGGCAAAATCCACATATTACCAATCTGTCATCGAAAGTAACCTAGACAATCCTAGTAAACTATGGAAATTTGTAAGGGATCTTGCGCCAAAAAAGAATATTTCAACAACAGGCATGGTTCTAAATGGAAATTGTGAAACATTTGACAAATGTGAAATAGCTGAAAGTTTTAACCATTATCTCTCTACTATTGCTGGTAAATTAACAGAATCCCTTTTTAAAGTTTCGTCAAATTTTGTGAAACTTACTGAGTTCTTGAGAGGCATGTACACTGTGAATTTTACAAATATCTATGTGCAAATAACCTGTTGGTGTCCTCTCAATCTGGTTTTAGAAAAGATCACTTCTGTGAAACTGCCTTATTGTATATTGTTAACTCATGGACACAGGAAGTTGATCAAGGAAATATAAATGTTGTTGTATTTTTAGACTTTCGAAAAGCATTTGACTGCGTAGATCATCATGTTTTAATCCAAAGGTTGAAACTCTACAAGTGCAATGATTTAGCGGTGAGCTGGTTTAAACCCTATCTCACCAATAGACTACAAAAAGTAAGTATTTCAGGTGAATTATCCCAAAGCATGACTATTACTCAGGGATCTATATTGGGACCTGTTTTATTTTTAACTTTTATAAATGATCTTCCCTTAGAAATACAGTATAAAACTGATATGTACGCTGATGACACAACTCCATCAGCTTCTGATTCTTCTATTTTAACTGTCCAAAATTAATTACAACGTGACCTAAATGCAGTCGAAAACTGGTGTACTGAAAATAGAATGATTATTAATGCTGACAAAACAAACTGTATGGTTATAACCACAAAGCAGAAACATAGTAGAAATTATTATGTCTTAGATCTGTCTTTAAACAATACAGAGCTTGACCAGGTACAGTCTGCTAAACTGCTGGGTGTAAAAAATATTAAGTGTTTATGCTGGGAAGATCATGTCAACTATGTATCAGGAAAAATAAATAAGGGTGATTTTAGATGTACCATATGACACTCCATCTGCTGATTTGTTTTGTGTTTTAAACTGGTTGCCTTTAGCTGATTTTTATCATTACAGGACAGGTTCAGTGGTATACAAATGTGTCCATCATCTTGTTCCAGAATATTTATTTAGTTTGTTTAACTTGAAGTCTGATATCCATACCAGATGTACAAGATCAAGCCATAGCAATATTTTACATATTCCTAAACATCGTACCAAGTTTTATGGCAATAATTTTGTAGTTGCAGGAAGCCAACTCTGGAACAATTTGCCGAATGAGTTAAGGACGGCAACACGTTTTGCCTCCTTTAAACATTCCCTCAGCAATCACCTCATGGAGCATGGATGAACAGATTTCATAATAAAATTCTCTAAAGAACTGTTTTAAGTCTATTCAATATTTTAGCAGATTATTATCCTGTTGTCTTACCTATAAAATTTTTAACCCATAATTAACTGTTTATCCTCCAGTGTATTTCTTGTGTCAACATTGTAAACACATTTTTATATTATTGGTATTTTCTTGTGTCATTTTTTATTTTTCTTTACTACACTATTATATATATGTATAAGGCTGGAGCTGTTTAAATTGATTTAATATTATGTATGATATTTATGAATCCTGTGATATTCCAATTCAAATTGTTATCTGTAATATCTTGCCTTCTTACTACAGGTTTACTATGTATATACAATATGTAACTTTTAACTAACACATATATACTGTATTTTACTAACAAGAGGATCATATGGAAGATTAGCCGTTGTCTAAATATGTAATCTTCAGAAAATAAAGTTTATTATTATTATTATGAAACGAGTAAATTTACAAAAAGTTAACAACAGACTTATTGTCACCTTCATATCATCCAATATGGTTAAGAGTACAATTTACTCAAAGTTTCACATAGGACAAAATATAGCACCGCGTCATCACACGGGACAAAATATAGCACCGCGTCATCACACGGGACAAAATATAGCACCGCGTCATAACATGGGACAAAATATAGCACCGCGTCATCACACGGGACAAAATATAGCACCGCGTCATCACACGGGACAAAATATAGCACCGCGTCATCACACGGGACAAAATATAGCACCGCGTCATAACATGGGACAAAATATAGCACCGCGTCATCACACGGGACAAAATATAGCACCGCGTCATCACACGGGACAAAATAAAGCACCGCGTCATAACATGGGACAAAATATACCACCGCGTCATCACATGGGACAAAATATAGCACCGCGTCATCACATGGGACAAAATATAGCACCGCGCCATCACATGGGAAATAACATACCACCGCGTCATCACACGGGACAAAATATAGCACCGCGTCATCACACGGGACAAAATATAGCACCGCGTCATCACATGGGACAAATATAGCACCGCGTCATCACATGGGACAAAATATAGCACCGCGTCATCACACGGGACAAAATATAGCACCGCGTCATCACATGGGACAAAATATAGCACCGCGTCATCACATGGGACAAAATATAGCACCGCGTCATCACACGGGATAAAATATAGCACCGCGTCATAACATGGGACAAAATATAGCACCGCGTCATCACACGGGACAAAATATAGCACCGCGTCATCACAAGGGACAAAATATAGCACCGCGTCATCACATGGGACAAAATATACCATCGCGTCATCACACGGGATAAAATATAGCACCGCGTCATAACATGGGACAAAATATACCATCGTGTCATCACACGGGACAAAATATAGCACCGCGTCATCACACGGGACAAAATATAGCACCGCGTCATCACACGGGACAAAATATAGCACCGCGTCATCACACGGGACAAAATATAGCACCGCGTCATCACACGGGACAAAATATAGCACCGCGTCATCACACGGGACAAAATATAGCACCGCGTCATCACACGGGACAAAATATAGCACCGCGTCATCACACGGGACAAAATATAGCACCGCGTCATCACACGGGACAAAATATAGCACCGCGTCATCACACGGGACAAAATATAGCACCGCGTATCACACGCACCGCGTCATCACACGGGACAAAATATAGCACCGCGTCATCACACGGGACAAAATATAGCACCGCGTCATCACACGGGACAAAATATACTATCGCGTCATCAAACGGGACAAAATATACTATCGCGTCATCAAACGGGACAAAATATAGCACCGCGCCATCACACGGGACAAAATATAGCACCGCGCCATCACACGGGACAAAATATAGCACCGCCCCATCACACGGGACAAAATATAGCACCGCGTCATCACACGGGACAAAATATACTATCGCGTCATCAAACGGGACAAAATATACCACCGCGTTATCACACGGGACAAAATATACTATCGCGTCATCAAACGGGACAAAATATACAACCGCGTCATCACATGGGACAAAATATACCACCGCGCCATCACATGGGACAAAATATAGCACCGCGTCATCACACGGGACAAAATATACTATCGCGTCATCAAACGGGACAAAATATACCACCGCGTTATCACACGGGACAAAATGTACCACCGCGTCATCACAAGGGACAAAATATACAACCGCGTCATCACATGGGACAAAATATACCACCGCGCCATCACATGGGAAATAACATACCACCGCGTCATCACACGGGACAAAATATACAACCGCGTCATCACATGGGACAAAAAATACAACCGCGTCATCACATGGGACAAAATATACCTGCGCGTCATCACATGGGAAATAACATACCACCGCGTCATAACATGGGACAAAATATACAACCGCGTCATCACATGGGACAAAATATACAACCGCGTCATCACATGGGAAATAACATACCATCGCGTCATCACATGGGAAATAACATACCACCGCGCCATCACACGGGACAAAATATACAACCGCGTCATCACATGGGACAAAATATACAACCGCGTCATCACATGGGACAAAATATACAACCGCGTCATCACACGGGACAAAATATACCACCGCGTCATCACATGGCACAAAATATATCACCGCGTCATCAGACGGAACAAAATATACAACCGCGTCATCACATGGGACAAAATATACAACCGCGTCATCACACGGGACAAAATATACAACCGCGTCATCACACGGGACAAAATATACCACCGCGTCATCACATGGGACAAAATATACCACCGCGTCATCACACGGGACAAAATATACCACCGCGTCATCACATGGGACAAAATATACCACCGCGTCATCACATGCGCGTCATCACACGGGACAAAATATACAACCGCGTCATCACATGGGACAAAATATACCACCGCGTCATCACATGGGACAAAATATACAACCGCGTCATCACATGGGACAAAATATACAACCGCGTCATCACACGGGACAAAATATACAACCGCGTCATCACACGGGACAAAATATACAACCGCGTCATCACACGGGACAAAATATACAACCGCGTCATCACACGGGACAAAATATACCACCGCGTCATCACACGGGACAAAATATACCATCGCGTCATCACACGGGACAAAATATAGCACCGCGTCATCACATGGGACAAAATATACCACCGCGTCATCAGACGGAACAAAATATACAACCGCGTCATCACATGGGACAAAATATACAACCGCGTCATCACACGGGACAAAATATACCACCGCGTCATCACATGGGAAATAACATACCACCGCGTCATCACCTATAATTGATACAATCATGTCATCTCATCAGACAAAATTCACCGCCGCATTATCACACAGGACAAGATATACCATCGTACCATCACATCACATCCGGTGCAATGTATGTCACTACATAGGCCAAAGGTCATCTCAGCTCAATGCACAATGGCGTCGTCATCAAACATGACAAAATAAAAACCATTGTCAACAAAATGACAGAAAAATTCTTGATTTGTGATTAAGTGTTTTCTTTTCGTCTTTTTTCTTGACATGCTAAACTTCCTAAGTCACGTGCGATTCAGATAAACTAACTCATAACATCTGGATATTTTTAAGTACTCTAGTCATATCTTGCTCAGAAAACTAAACAGTTTATTTTGCGTTCCATACATTTTATTATGTGGAAAGATAACAATAGAGATGTATATCTTAATTTCCATTATTTCTAAACCATCGCACTTGGGATAAAACATCGCACCTGGGATAAAACATCGGATTTATTTCATCAAATAATAATCTCACTATACTCTAATTGACAAACTCGGTTCTTTATTGATATGATCTAAAATACAGACAGAAAATCCCAATCATTTCTGCCGCTTTGTATATGGTCAATGGACTGTGTCCGCTTTGTTAGGTTAAACGGGTCTGTTCCAACTACTCATAATCCCAAAACAATTCGGTTTGCCCTCCCATCTCCTCTTCATAAACCAAGCATGAACGTAGAGAATATAAATGATGGGCGAGTGCCGTGATGAATGGAGAGTTAATAAACGTCACTAATTATCAATCAGAATAAATGTTCGTAGATCCCCTGGGTATAACGGATATATCCCCTCGTGTGTACCATACATCAGCAAAGAAGCAGAGTTCACTCCCTTCTTAACGTCAACAGCATCATCAAAATCAAATTAAAACTAGTACTAGAGAAAGAATGAGTCATAATGCTACATCAATAATTCTGTTATGTTTAGAAGTTATGAAAAAAGCCAATCCCTCTATCAATAATTAATCTAATTAACTGCACATCTTACACATGTAGTATATCGTTTCTATCAATATGTTTGTAGGTTTATTGGTTTGTCGGATTATTCTTTGGAGACGTAAAACAGTGACAAGTAGGAGGGTTTGGTGAGGGGGATTCTGTGTTAAACATGTGTTGTACTATCACTACCGTCAGGTACACCCAATCAATAATCCAATCGCTGGCTTTCATAGCAGGTATACCAACACACCAATGTTAATCATCCGGGAATCTAATCGAGATGTAAACGATATGTTGTGTGAGAATTGTGTCGCCAAGCCCGGAGACAATAAAAGATTATTAACTGCTGACATGGAAAGAAAATATCCAATACTTTATTCCGTGTTTACACACCCGTGACATGTAAAGCACGTGTCACGAGGCACGCGCATTCAGTCCACTCAGTTTGGGTAGGAAATAAGCAAATATTAGACTGCATAGAGACATGACGTAAAACCTGCGATTTGATACATTCTTATGGAGCGTCTTTTTTCCTTGATATTCGGAAAACTACTGAGAAAGAATCCTTTATAAAGGACGCATACCTTCGGATATATCCGGGTAAAAATACAGAAGAATAGGGGAATGGATGATTAAACACAGTCAATCACATAGACGATATTTCTGAATCAGGACCTAATCAGACCTATATTGTGTTCAATGTGAAACAGACGAAAAAGTCCGGATCACTGAATGAGGGGGAGGTTTATCATGACGTTTTCGTAAACACCAGGAGGTGAATAGACACATGTTTAAAGGAACACGTAACTGAACAGCAAGTCCTCCTTCATAGTATATATATAATTATATACAGCAATGTTTGGTGGTCACTAAGTCGGGAAACAGACGAAGATGAAAGTGGCGTTTGCATTATTTGACATCATTAAGGCGATCTCGGTACGTCTGGTGTTGCTGATCCACAGCTTGTTGGCAGTGTGGAGGGCAGTCAACATCAACAACGATACATTTTACTGGTGGTTCGCTATCGTGGATGTCGCTCTTGTTCTGGAAGGTCTGGTGGTCGTAGTTGTGAGAAAAGGCATGGAATACAAGTGGTAAGTGTTTAGTCATTAGTGGTTATTATCTATAGGCAAGCATCATATTTAGGACGGCAGTATTGAAAAGTAAGGACATGTACTGTTTAGTGTCATTGTGTAGACGTAAAGGTCTACTGCTGATAAATGTAATAGGTACTGTTTGTGCAATACGTCGTCATGTGTTTTGGCAATGAGTTGTTAAAGAATTTGACAATAAGTCGTTTAAGATTTTAATAATAAGTCGTTTACGGTTTTGATAATAAATCGTTAAAGATTTTGACAAATAATCGTTTAAGATTATGACAATAAGTCGCTTAAGGTTTTGACAATAAGTCGTTTAAGATTTTGACAACAAATCGTTGAAGAATTGTGATAATAAGTCGTTTAAGATTTTGACAATAAATCGTTGAAGAATTGTGATAATAAGCCATTTAAGATTTTGGCAATAAGTCGCTTAAGATTTTGACAATAAGCCGTTTAAGATTTTAACAATAAGTCTTGAAGAAGTGTCATCTTTCAGAGATGATATATATCTACGACACGCTGTTTGTTCAGAAGTAGGTGATAATGGTATCAAATACAAGGTGAATACATGTACTATAGACAAATACTGGTCACTTTCATTACCAACTTGGCCCCAGTAGTTATCCAGTGGTTAGAGAAAAATTCAAATTGTTGCCACTGAGCGGACGAGTGTTTAACGCAAGATTCACACCCAAAATCTATCAATCTGACAGTCTGTAGAAGGTTAACTTGTCTTATTGATACCAGGATCCTTTTCTCGCTCGTCTAACTGTCTTCCTGTAAATATATAATTAAATGGTATATATAAACATGAAAAATTTTATGAAGCTAATCTGATAGAATCTTATAATTTTGAAGAGTGGAGTTACAAAGCTCTTATCTACATAATTTTGTATAGTGGGGATACAAAGCTCGTGTCTACATAATTTTGTATAGTGGGGATACAAAGCTTTTGTCTATATTATTTTGTAGAATGGGGTTACAAAGTTCTTGTCTACATCATTTTGTATAGTGGGGTTACACATCTCATGTGTACATAATTTTGTTGAATGGGGTTACACATCTCATGTCTACATAATTTTGTAGAGTGGGGATACAAATCTCTTGTCTACATATTTTTGTAGAGTGGGGTTACAAAGCTTTTGTCTACATAATTTTGTAGAGTGGGGTTACAAAGCTTTTGTCAACATAATTTTGTAGAGTGGGGATACAAATCTCTTGTCTACATCATTTTGAATAGTGGGGTTACACATCTCATGTGTACATAATTTTGTAGAATGGGGTTACACATCTCATGTCTACTTAATTTTGTAGAGTGGGGTTACACATCTCATGTCTACATAATTTTGTAGAATGGGGTTATAAAGCTCGTGTCTATATTATTTTGTAGAGTGGGGTTATAAAGCTCGTTTCTATATTATTTTGTAGAGTGGGGTTATAAAGCTCGTTTCTATATTATTTTGTAGAGTGGGGTTATAAAGCTCGTTTCTATATTATTTTGTAGAGTGGGGTTATAAAGCTCGTGTCTATATTATTTTGTAGAGTGGGGTTATAAAGCTCGTTTCTATATTATTTTGTAGAGTGGGGTTATAAAGCTCGTGTCTATATTATTTTGTAGAATGGGGTTATAAAGCTCGTTTCTATATTATTTTGTAGAATGGGGTTATAAAGCTCGTGTCTATGTTATTTTGTAGAATGGGGTTATAAAGCTCGTGTCTATATTATTTTGTAGAATGGGGTTATAAAGCTCGTGTCTATATTATTTTGTAGAATGGGGTTATAAAGCTCGTTTCTATATTATTTTGTAGAGTGGGGTTATAAAGCTTGTGTCTATATTATTTTGTAGAGTGGGGTTATAAAGCTTGTGTCTATATTATTTTGTGGAGCAGGATTACAAAAAGCCAGTCTATATATCTTAATTCTGAGGAGCGGTATGAAAAAGACCTTGTCGATACCATTCCGTGGATCGCGATCAAAAAGTCCTGTTCGAAACAATTCAAAACTCTGGATTTTTTTTTTATTATTTTGAGGTATACAAAGTCCTGATCTATATGATGTCGAGGATCAGGGTTAGAATGTCCTATTCGATATAAATTTTGTGGAGAAAGATTCACAGTGAACCTATCAGACAGAATTATTCAGGTGTATCTAATACTCTGATGAAACAACCAGTCATTGAATCTCGTCAACACAGTCGAACTATCGCCTTGTAACATCTAACATTGGGTTACATCTAATGGGCCCAAACAGCCAATCAACATGCTCTGTTTGAGTAACACATAGTCCTTGTCTCACTCCATAATTCGGTATTTTTTTAACCTTCAGTTCTATTATAGTTTTTGTTTATCGCTGACATGTTTTAATTAGCACTACATGTCACATTGTTAAACTAAGTGGACCCCATCTGTTCAATCTATTTATATTTACACACGAATGGCTTGATCTGTTACCTCCAGAGTACATGATCTTTTGTAACAGTGAGATATTGTCAATATGTTATTGGTTTATTGATCTCGGTTTTATGTAGAAATGCGTGGGCAAATTTCAATATGTTCCTTATACCATCAAATAATCCGGTATAATCCTGTTGTTTCTTATTAATGAACAAACAAGAACATTAAAGGCAAAAGTGACATTCAAGATACATCAATCTGACCTATCTCAACAAACCTACTCGTGTGAAAAGATAAAGAATGTTCTACATTCTGTTTAATTCACGTTTGAATATTTTCACTAACCACTGTTTCTCTCTAACCTGTCGCCCAACACAACACCCGGGGCCAGATCTCTATACAAACCGATACATACGATGACATTGGGTTAACTATGTAATGAGATCAATTGTATATGACCGTGTCATACATGATACATACATAATATGTTATTATAAAGGACGATTAGCTATGTTAATTTTTTATCACTGTAATATTTCATATGTCTTCCCAGGTGTTGCCCGTGTTTCCTACTTTACCTTGGTGGAACAGTCCCAGCAATATGGCTTTTGGAGCTGGACAGAAGAGAACGATTCATTCAAAATATTCTTCCGGTTCCGGTCACTAACGCCACAAACGTGACAGAAACCACTACATCTAACTACGAGTTATCTACCTTAGCAGTACGGACAACACCTGCCAATACTATCAGCGTGTACGGTGTACGTATAACAATGACTGTTGTACCCACAAAACAAAAATTGAAAAATGATAATAATGATAATACGTTAATACTAGTAATGATAATAATTACGAGTTACGTATATTTGAGGACTAGTTAGAGTTAGAAATGATTAAATGAATTAATTATCTACAGTCCTTATCGCATGTTAGTGTTTGAGATTTAGCAACACAAATAAATATCATTTCAGATCTTCACTTAAAACTTTAATGTGGAACTCAATATTTTATTGAAACTCTTGGAACATATCATGGTAAAAACATATACAAAGCTTATAGCATGCAGATCAACGGTAGAACTAACAGTCTCTGATCAAAGTGTAATTCACAGTTAATCGTCAGAGGATGAACATCATTCTAGCGATTCCTCCACCTTCAAATGTATACAAATAAATTTCGAATTTGCCAAGGCATAATCTATAAAAATTAAGAAAAAAAAAAAAAAAACCCACGAAATCCAAGATGAACTATATTGATATCAACTGCTGTCTCTCCCTTATTTACCTCAGTATACAATGTCTTGTATCAACCAACTGGTGTAACCTTACACTGCTAATTAACATGACGCAACCAGAGTGCTTCCTTTCATTTAAAGTATAAACGTTTGTTTGTCGTTGGGCCTACCATTTGTGAAAGGATATTTACTAATATTAAAATCAGCTGTTATAGAGAAAATTATAATTTCAATTCCTTGATGCAACTCTTAATGTAATAACGGCGCTTAATGTAATAATTATTACAATAAGCGTTGCAACGGCTACGTTTAATGTAATAACTATTTTTTTTATTACATTAAGCGCCGAAACTGTACTATTGACAAATTTAAGAAGGTCCTTAGTGTAATAAAGTCCGAAATGAAGGGGGACATATTGAGTCTTCTGTTTTGTATTGTTATGTCATTTTGGGTATTATTAGGGCCCCATATCGAGATCCGGAAGCCCTATAGATCACCCTGTCCGTCGGTCCGTCTGTCCATCCGGAAAGCCGGACGTACGGATGTCAGCACTTTTGTTTTCCGATGATAGCTTCAGTTATGGTTAGATTAATGATTAGAATGCCATCAAACCTTGCATGTGGTTAAAATGCCAGTTACCTCACTTTTTGTATGCATACCCATTATGATGATCCCCGTCAGCCGTGTCATATCAAAGACGTTTAAAATGGCACTTGAAGCTTCCCCCCTTGAAACATTAATACTGCAAGGAGCAAGGAACTGAACGGCACGGAGTCAGTATAACGGTGTGGGTAGTGGGTTGGGTACATGTATTGAGTCTGCCATGCATGCCATGTACGTATGATATTATCTGCAAATGACTTAAGCTGTTGCACGGACGTTACAACACCACCTTTTTTTGGTCCAACTTTCAAGGTCACGTAATCAAAGGGCCATTGCTTTAAACCTAGAAGGTGATAGGCTACAACGATCACGGGGCACAACGACCTAGACCGTTCGGCCACGGACACCACGGCCCCTCCAAACCTTGACGGGAACATACACCACTATAGTATATTATTGCTATATTGTCTTGTAATCGACACGCAGTGTACTTCCGTAACAGTATAAAAAATGTTAAATTAGCGGTAATTTAAATACAACCACAACGCTTAGTGTAATAATTTATTTTGTATTAATCTAAGCGTAACAACTGCAACTCTTAATGTGATAAAGATAAGTTTATTACATTAAGCGTAACACATTTACATTACACATTATCTGCATTTAACTTTGATAACTAAAATTCATCTTGATTAGAAACTAAATATAGAAGTGACTGCATCGTCAACTCTCAGATCTATATACATCGTCAACTCTCAGATCTATATACATCGTCCACTCTCTGATCTATATACATCGTCCACTCTCAGATCTCCATACGTCGTCCATTCTCAGATCTATATACGTCGTCCACTCTCAGATCTATATACGCCGTCAACTCTCAGATCTATATACGTCTTCCACTCTCAGATCTCCATACATCGTCAACTCTCAGATCTATATACGTCGCCCACTCTCAGATCTATATACGTCGTCCACTCTCAGATCTCCATACGTCATCCAATCTCAGATCTATATACATCGTCCACTCTCAGATCTCCATACATCGTCGACTCTCATATCTATATACGTTGTCCACTCTCAGACCTATATACGTCGCCCACTCTCACATCTATATACGTCGGACACTCTCGGATCGATATACGTCGCCCACTCTCAGATCTATATACGTCGCCCACTCTCAGATCTATATATGCGTCCACTCTCAGATCTCCATACGTCGTCCAATCTCAGATCTATATACATCGTCCACTCTCAGATCTCCATACATCGTCGACCCTCATATCTATATACGTTGTCCACTCTCAGATCTCCATACATCGTCGACTCTCAGATCTATATACGTCGGACACTCTCAGATCTCCATACGTCGTCCACTCTCATATCTATATACGTCTTCCACTCTTATATCTATTTACGTCGTCCCCTCTCAGATCTATATAAGTCGGACACTCTCAGATCTATATACGCCGTCAACTCTCAGATCTATATACGTCTTCCACTCTCATATCTATTTACGTCGTCCCCTCTCAGATCTATATAAGTCGGACACTCTCAGATCTATATACGCCGTCAACTCTCAGATCTATATACGTCTTCCACTCTCAGATCTATATACGTCTTCCACTCTCAGATCTCCATACATCTTCCACTCTCAGATCTATATACATCGTCCACTCTCAGATCTCCATACATCGTCCACTCTCAGATCTATATACGCCGTCAATTCTCGGATCTTTATACATCGTCGACTCTCAGATCTCCATACATCGTCCACTCTCAGATCTATATACGTCTTCCACTCTCAGATCTCCATACATCTTCCACTCTCAGATCTATATACATCGTCCACTCTCAGATCTCCATACATCGTCCACTCTCAGATCTATATACGTCGTCCACTCTCAGATCTATATACGTCGTCCACTCTCAGATCTATATACGTCGTCCACTCTCAGATCTATATACGTCGTCCACTCTCAGACTTATATACGTCGCCCACTCTCACATCTATATACGTCGGACACTCTCGGATCTATATACGTCGCCCACTCTCAGATCTATATACGTCGCCCACTCACTATATACTCGCCCATCTCATATACGTCGTCCACTCTCTCTCGTCCACTCTCAGATCTATATACGTCAACTCTCCCACTCTCAGATCTCCATACATATCTATATACGTCGCCCACTCTCAGATCTATATACGTCGGACACTCTCAGATCTATATACGTCGTCCACTCTCAGATCTATATACGTCGTCCACTCTCAGATCTATATACGTTGTCCACTCTCAGACCTATATACGTCGCCCACTCTCAGATCTATATACGTCGCCCACTCTCAGACCTATATACGTCGGACACTCTCGGATCGATATACGTCGCCCACTCTCATTTCTATATACGTCGCCCACTCTCAGATCTATATACGTCGGACACTCTCAGATCTCCATACGTCGTCCAATCTCAGATCTATATACATCGTCCACTCTCAGATCTCCATACATCGTCGACTCTCATATCTATATACATTGTCCACTTTCAGACTTATATACGTCGCCCACTCTCACATCTATATACGTTGGACACTCTCGGATCTATATACGTCGCCCACTCTCAGATCTATATACGTCGCCCACTCTCAGATCTCCATACGTCGTCCACTCTCAGATCTATATACGTCGTCCACTCTCAGATCTATATACGTCGTCCGCTCTCAGATCTCCATACATCGTCGACTCTCAGATCTATATACGTCGGACACTCTCAGATCTCCATACGTCGTCCACTCTCATATCTATATACGTCTTCCATTCTCATATCTGTATACGTCGCCCACTCTCAGATCTATATAAGTCGGACACTCTCAGATCTATATACGCCGTCAATTCTCAGATCTATATACGTCTTCCACTCTCATATCTATTTACGTCGTCCCCTCTCAGATCTATATAAGTCGGACACTCTCAGATCTATATACGCCGTCAACTCTCAGATCTATATACGTCTTCCACTCTCAGATCTATATACGTCTTCCACTCTCAGATCTATATACGTCTTCCACTCTCAGATCTATATACGCCGTCATATACATCCTCCATCTTTCCATACATCGTCCACTCTCAGATCTATATACGCCGTCAATTCTCGGATCTTTATACATCGTCGACTCTCAGATCTCCATACATCGTCCACTCTCAGATCTATATACGTTGTCCACTCTCAGACCTATATACGTCGCCCACTCTCAGATCTATATACGTCGCCCACTCTCAGATCTATATACGTCGGACACTCTCAGATCTATATTCGTCGTCCACTCTGAGATCTATATACGTTGTCCACTCTCAGACCTATATACGTCGCCCACTCTCAGATCTATATACGTCGCCCACTCTCATTTCTATATACGTCGCCCACTCTCAGATCTATATACGTCGGACACTCTCAGATCTATATTCGTCGTCCACTCTCAGATCTATATACGTCTTCCATTCTCATATCTGTATACGTCGCCCACTCTCAGATCTATATACGTCGCCCACTCTCAGATCTATATAAGTCGTCCACTCTCAGATCTATATACGCCGTCAATTCTCAGATCTATATACGTCGTCCACTCTCAGATCTATATACGTCGTCCACTCTCAGATCTATAAACGTCGTCCACTCTCAGATCTCCATACGTCGTCCACTCTCAGATCTATATATTTCGTCTGTTCAAGATCGGTGTTGTCCATGCCTTTTCTATCTATCCCAACATTATAAAATTCTTTGCAAATTCAATGCAACTGACATAAAAGCAGATTTTTTAAACAGAGAAACAATAATAACTAGAAATTGTTGCTAACAATTTTGCGGGCTTTTCCCTTCTTTGTCGACAATCTTGGATATCGGACAGACTCACCGAAAAACAAAATACTATATTCTGTTCTGCATCGATCTGAAGAAGAAAATTTCAAGAAAATTGAAAAAAAAAAGAAAAAATTTGTTAAATTTTGAAAACTTTACCCCGCAGCGAGTTTTTTTATTTGACATATTTTGTATTAATATGGCATGGAAAAAAGTAAGATATGGAAATTCACTACAAATAATATTATTGCACAAACTCTGTACAATGGTTTCGAGATATTGCCGTTTTTAAGTTTTTAACTTATGACGTCATGGCGGCCATATTGGAGTTTTGACCTACTTAAACAATCGGCATCGACAACTTCATATACGTATCTACAAACAGGTGAATAGACTGTATGTCTTGCTTGTTTAAAAGATTACAAACCCACAAAATTGGAAGGAGAATAATAAGAATAAGAAACATAACAAAAACAGTAAGTCTTTTCACAAGTTGGTGAAAAACCCTGGTAATAATTATATTATTATGACTTTCTAACGGCCCGTCAACACATAAAATGTCATTAGGGACAGTAACCGGTAAAAACACAACGATCTAAAAGGAAATTACATTAAACAAACCAAAAGGTAAAATACAAATGCTAAAAATCTTAAATGGATATATTAACACAAAAGATTAAAATGGTACGTCATAGTCTTATATAGACCAACATCTTTCAGGTAATCTAGAACTTTACAAATCTCAACAGTTTCAGTCATTGGTTTTAGACCTGCAATGTTACAATAAAATCACTTTCGAGTAGACAGAAGGTCAATGCAGTTTAATAAAAAAAAGAAACAATAAATTACGACGTTAATAAAGCAGGAATTGCTAGGAATTCAGTGAATATGTATCACATTAGGTTTATATTGATTAAAACGTCTGTGTCAATCTGTTGAGGTTTAATCTCTGGTAGTGGTCTTCTTGCAATAAAACTCTAATACACTGAGATTAATCATGCTTCTACAAAGTAATTATAATATTTAACAAAAAAAAAACTAAAAAAAAAAGAGAAAAAAAATTAAAAAGAACCCTAGAGAATTTAAACGTATGTTTCTGACAACATCGACACACTCGCTGTTAGGTATTGTAGTGAAATATTGGATTTTTTTTTATACAAAACTGAGAACATCAACATTTGATTCCTGTCACAATCAAACGTATGTTTACCTTATTAATTTGATAATAACTCTAGAACTACCTACGGAGCAATATTTAGATGGAAAACGTAGCTGAGAGTTTGATTATACTCCAGCCGACCAACCCTGGAGCACCAGACAACTCAACCTGTTTACAGTAGGTAAACAATAGCCTGCACAAGTAAGAGGGCCATACAATATAGGCACAGTGTGCACACTATACAGGCATTTTAAAATTACTGCTCCAGCAAATATTCAGACAACGCCTTCTCCTAATTTGGTTTGTCTATGCGTAGTTGTCCCGGGTATAACTAAACAGAGTGATGAAGGAGATATAGATTAATTAGAACGACTAAGTAGATAGTACACACGGGACTAATAGCCCATTAGTAGTGTAGGTGCTGTTAATTACAGGTAAGTGCTATTGACTGATACCTTATTATGTAACGTATGAACTCTACCCTACCTGAAAACGAAGCATTATAATATGTACACTCCAGAGTATCAATAATAACGGCACAAGTATTTATCAATCAGGCACTGAGTATTGTATTAACTATGGTCGTAAATTTGCTTACAAAATAGGAACCCTGGATAGCTCGGCCAACATCGGGCTTTGTGGTCTGAATCGCTTCACAAAACGGTTTGTGTTTCTCTGAAAGCTGAAAAGTTGTGTCATTGGGACAGTTTATCACAAAACTACCATGTAATACCTTAAATAAATTATCGTTAATTCACTTGTGTAATATGACCTAACAGAACATTGATTGACTGTTGGTTTCCATTGTTTTCATTATGGCTTCATAGCTTCATGGCGTCAGTTCAGAATTACCACGCCATGACCAGCCAACGAATGAAAATAGCATTAACTATAGTCTTTGTGATTCTAAAAGTTGAATGTTCAGACGAATCGTTGTCAAATGTCTCCAATAGATAATAAACAGAATCTGATACTCTTTTCAATAACACTGCAGATTTATGAGACTCTTCGTGAATTTTTCATTTTAAATCGCTATTAGAACGAATGTGTTTCCAATAAAACAATAACGACAGCACGGACAAACAGATTATAGAATTGACGAGACAATCTGCCCCTTTATCAACACACAAATATTAGAAAATTACATCAAATATATATAGAATATAAAACAAATACAAAGTTATGAACTTAATCCAGAAAACGGTAGTGTCTTGATAGTCCCTTCAGCAGATGGACCCCGAAGGTCCTTTGTAGGGAGCACAAAACCGTGTCAAAATTGGTTTCATTAGAACACTTCATCGTGACGTCATCACATTAACGGCACGTTCATAAACATTTTGAGTACGTCAGCATACAGTAAATGTGATGGCAAAACCATTTACACTTGAGTAAATAATTTTATTTCGATGAATAGAACCAATGGGGATGGTAAGCTTTATTTAGAGACTATGTAGCACACATTTACTTATTACAGAATAGTGTGTATAGAGAATACTACTACCAACAGTCTAATCGTACCAATAACATCTTACAACCATTCTGACATTTCGGTGATTTGTCCTATGATTGTAAACTAAAAACTTTTTTTTCTGTGTTTAGGTGACGATACCACTGACCATCGAACTGGAGCCGGACACGTGGGTAGTGATTATAGAACAACTACTCCTTTACTTTATGATACTCGGTAGATGGATACTTCCTCGAGGTAAAATTTCCCGGAACGAGTTATCTCAGCTGCTTTTTGTTTTTATTGGAATGGCGTCAGATATTACTGAGCTTTTTGCTCTGTTTGACGAAGCACCGGTCCGAAAGAGCCTCGAATTGACGTACGTCATTTTGATTATGTGGTCAGTAAGCCTACTCCAGTTCTGCTTCGTCCTCACTGCCACAAAGAATCCTTCTCGTCCCCGTGTGGCATTAGCGTCTAAACGGGACATGCGTAGAAAGCTGCACTGTTCGACCTGTTACACCACGGAGCTATGGAGTATATTTGTGCTGATGATGATGCAGGATTTACCTTTCTTAGTAATTCGTACCTACACCATAATCTCTCTTAATCTAATTACATATAGCATCATCTTTTTTACGTCTAAAAACATTCTTATTGTTCTTCTTCTCATCTACCGTGTGGCTGTCATATGCTTCGTGAAAAAGGATGACGATGACAACGATCAAGGAAATACATCATCTACAGCCGAAAACAATGTTCAGAGAAAAAACAAGACAGATGGTCATCTCGAAAGTATATCAGTTATAGAACACAAGAACCATTACACACCTGTTAACAAACTCAGTCATAACCACCTACCCACTCATCGCTTACATCTTCCTACAAAAGGGTATACATGGAATGGCTATCACAATAAGGGAGTTAAAATAAATCCTCATATGCTGACACTCTCTGCCAGAAAACACCATATACCGAAACAATACATTTACCACAACTCTAGGAATCTGGGTAGTTTGTGAGGACAAACCCATCTACATCAAACACGAAATATATCGACCATTGACTCAAATTCAGTTACTTTTTCCTGCAAATTAGAATATTTTAGTCTAGAAAACACTAGATGTTTGGTTGCCGTTAAAGCAAAATGAATATAAATTATTTCATAGGAAACATTTTTATTTATATTCACACCCTAAAATGTATGTATGTATTGTATTATTTACTAAAAAAAAAGAGAATTCGTGAACTGATCTCAATCCTGGTTTGTAAGAAAGAGGTTTAATTCTTCAGATTTACTCGAGGAAAAGAGAATTCGTGAACTGATCTCAATTCTAGTTTGTAAGAAAGAGGTTTCATTCTTCAGATTTACTCGAGGAAAAGAGAATTCGTGAACTAATCTCAATCCTGCTTTGCCAGAGAGAGGTTTAATCACTATGTCATATCAAATAAGTGTTAAACAATTATTTTGAATTATTTTCTTTTTCCACTCTCTGTCCAATTTTTCAACTTTATTCTTATAATCCTACCGTCATAAAATGTTTCTATCAACCCTTCCTTCACCTGTATTCGTGTTGATTGTTGTTTACATTTTAGAACTTAGAAATATAACTTGTACATTAAAATACCAACTATCTGCAACGAACAATATGAACCATGAAATGTTAGGACGACAGACTATTGATTAGGGATCTAATTCCTGTGATTTGTGTACGTGATTAATAGGTAAATCAATTATGCTGTTGGTTAAAGCCTCTATACTTGTCTGGAGACACGATTAAATAAAAAACCGTTTGATATGATTAAAATGTGCCTACCACGTGAATTAGTATTAGTCAATCAACTATTGGGCACTTACGTCAGTTCGTATTACGACTAATGGCCGTCATTTTCTCAAGTAGCATATATGAAAAAAAAAATCAAAATGCAATTTTGAAAATTATTTTTTTACCAGTAAGTTAACTGGTTTTTAACAAATGCACTGAAGAGGTACATGTAGATAAGCATCGTTTCCTACTTCATGTTGATAAGGTCAAAATCTACAGTAATTGCCGTAACTCTTGACACTTTCTGATATCAATGTGACCCCTGTCCTTCTTTATTTACATAAATTACCACGCATGTCGTGAAAGATCACCTTTTAGTTGTGGAATGTTATTGACTTTTGAGTACTTAGGCGACAATAGAAGTCATAGCACGTGTTCTCTGTGTATCATAGACTATAAGACGAACATATGACAATGTTTGATGCAAATCAATGCATAACAATTATTGAATATACTTCCTTTGAACTGCCTGGGCAATGATTTGCTTTATAAATTAAACTTGCACGAGCATGTAGCGAAGGGGTTTTAGTATTGTTTCCAACTTCCTTTTACATATCCTAAGACATAAATTCGTCTGTGGTATCAATTTGTCTATAAATAGCAATATTCGATACATATTTTGTCCTCATCATCCTTTGATGTACAAATATTTTTGTATTTAATCACATCACCTATAGTGGGGCAATAAACAGCATCGTTAACGTTACTAGTGTGAGTTAGCAAGGCTATTAATGTAGGGCTGATTAGTATGGCTGTGGTGTTCGTCTAGGACAGGTGAGAACCTGATTGACAATCCCTGGCACGTTAATGAAATAGCAGGTAATGATTGCTAGGGCTGTAAACCTGTCTTTAATCTGATTTAATCATCCAGTGTGAAATGTAGCTGACGTATGTTGCTCACGCCATCAACGGTTTAATGTCGCACTTTAATGTAACTCGGTAAAAAAAATATCAAAAACAACACTTTAAAATGGTTATACATATTACACCACTGGAAATGATGTTAAAGAAACTTCACCAATTCACTTGTACCAAATCACCTAACATTTTCACTACAGCAACATACTCTGAAATCAGTGTCTCAGTATCGGGTTCCTCTGTAATGGCACCTTAAAATTATTTTCATAGTAAGTGTAAATGGCAACTAAAATGTATAAATCTCTTGTAGACACAAAGAAACGAGGTCAGTATGAATCCTGTGTGTTTTTCTACCGCAAAGTATACCTTAGGTACATGCACCTGTTATAATGTAATAATGGAAAATAAATAAGTGTGTTTTACCTTCAGTGTTCCGTGTTCCAGTTTATCTCTTAATCATTTATTTTTACCAGTGACACACAGTCAAAACCTTACTTATTTTACCTCGTGTGTCTCAATCACCCTCACAGCATACATCTGTAAAGGCAATATTGCTATTTCATTCATACAAAGCAAAACAAAAAGTGGTTCTTTCGCGAATTCACAATTTGGATTGCTTGACGATACCGAGCAACGTCGTTTGAAATGATGCAGATTGTCTTTATGATTTTGTGATTTGATACATTAGCAAATACAACAGATATCAACATATCCTTAAAGTGAGAGCACAGGGGTCGTTCTAATAACCTCAAAAAGCGTTGTATTTGCCAAATGACATATTCCAAAATATTGTCGCACTTGCTGTCATTTTTAACCTAATTTGTATGTGATTTTCCGTCAGCGGCGACATATGTTTAAATTGACAAGACATCAGCACATGTGTTTATCTGAATTTGAAATTCAAGGACAACGTGAATGCTGTTAAACATTTTCTGATCTGTGTTTTGCCAACTGTCTGATTGAAATATTTGCCATCGAAAACGGCAGTGATTTAAAAAAAATATCCAGCATATTTTGTTGGCATCCTCCTTAATCATGGTAATTTAATTAATCATTATTCAAGAGAGGTCATGACTATGTCTTGTTTTGTCGTTTACCTTTATGGAAACGAAAACTCAGATGAAATGACGAACGCAATCCATCCCATCCCCCGCTTGAATATAGCGAGTGGTGGGATGATCTGACGTTTGGAGGTCGGGGCGGAAATGTATGATGAGCTGCAGTAGATGTCAAACTTAATTGGTCACGACCATTCTTTTTTATGAAAAGGTCAAATCAAATATGGATGTCAAATGGTCAATTATACACTGAGCAATTACTAATTAGGAGCCGGTATTTAAATCTAAAGAGTAATTATCCTTGGTCATTTCTCTCGAGGGATAACCTATTCATCGTACCAAAGGAACGGGTAAGATCTTTCTTTAATGTTAATACCACCATTATGGATACATTTTGTTGTGTATATGCTTTCCAGTATTTTGTTATACTATTTTACAAAGTCTGCAATTTGATTTCAGAGGAAAAAATATGTAATTTTTGTGAAAGAAACTGAACTGAATATTTCGTGATCAAAACTCTTCAGGAAAAAAAATGACATTTGCCAAACTTGGAACTTCCATAAATTTAGAAATATGTGTTCTATGTGTTCTAAAAAAATGGTCAATACTACACTGCACGAATGTACCAGCGCCACACCCACACGAAAAATGAATCCCATTTCTTTTTATATTATCATATTAAATTGTAAATTAATAAATCAATAAACTACTCAATTAATTGTATACGTTATAAAAAAACTACAATCGAATAATTTGTCAAACAATGCCAGCATGTTTGCTTTCAATTTACTTTATTTTTTGTCAATAACATAATTAAGTCTGTTTACACATAATCGTTCTGTCTGAATATTTTATCGAGGTTATATTAAACGTTAAACAACGATAACATGATAAGTAAACAAACGTAACATATCTCTCAGGACATTTTATGGTGCATACTCAGTGCATTTCCTAAAAACGGCAACCAGTTATAGAATTATATGTGACGTTTCAATGACTGTTACCGCCATCGGACAAGTGACATGACTATCAAAACAAAAAATATATAAATAAACCCACATTTATGAAAGTCATCGCTATTTGTTATAGAGAGATTTGATATTTAACTACAATTTGATTGATATAATTACAGCGTGACTAGTTAAGGGTAGTTTTTGGAATTGAAATTCTTTGATAAGCAAATCATCGGTTCTGGTATCAAATACCTTTAAACACGTTATAATCCAATCCATCATTGTCTTGTTGTGTAGTCATGAGGAAAATTGCATTAAGTTGCACGTACAATACCAGAATTGAATAATTGAAATGTGATTGTTCTGTTTTTCTGATGTTATGAACAAAGAACTATACGAACATTTATAATAAACATCTATACATTTTAATACATTTAGCAATGTATCAGATACATCATATGTTAAACAATAGAGTGAACTGCATATAGCCTTGTTGCGTCTTTCTTGTACTCGTCGGTGTTGAATTCTAGCTGGCGAGTTAAGAAAACCATAATCGGACGATACAGGCTTCAAGTATTAATGGGGCCTCCACTGAACCGCTACTTCATTGAATGTCGTAAATCGTAATAATTGGATTAATTAACGGAGCATAAAATATGTGTATGTATTACATGGGAAGTCCGTGCGGTTATGACAGAGACAAATAGCAGATTCTACATTTTGTAATCTAAAAGGTTGTACCAAACACTGAGTATTTTAGATAAAGACTACATCAGATAAGGTATGAACACTAAAAACGTTCAACGATGATTTGTTGCTGACAATATTACGTTAATATACTACAGGGAAAGTGTTCCATGATGAAACAGTTCCTTGTGCTGGTGCTTGTGGCCCTCCTGGGAGTACGAGGGGACAATGATAACGATAACCAACAAAGCAGCGGTGGAGATGGTGGTGGCAGCTGGACAAGCGGCAGCAGTTGGACAAGCGGTGGCAGTAAATCACATAGCAGTTCATCTTCTAGTCATGGAAAGGAAAGTCATGTAAAATCCAAAGGATCCCATGTTGTAGAAACCATTCCTGTTCATACGTACCAGCTGCAATATGTCAAGGCACCACCCACTGAGGTTCGCACTGTGTACCAGCACGTACCTACTCCCTATTTCGCCGGGTATCGCGACGGAGGATTCCACAACCGTGGTTATAATGGAGGCTGGGACGATGGATACCAAGGACCTGTGCACATCAGTTACTCCACGTTTAACCATGTATATGGTCCTAACGGTGGATATGGATCTGGCCCCGGTTGGTACAATGGTGGTCCAGGTGGTTACTGGGGTGGTTACGGCAGGCCAGGTTTCGGAGGACCTGGCTTTGGAGGACCCGGTTTTGGAGGACCTGGATACGGAGGACCTGGTTATGGTCCTGGGTACGGTCCTGGTTACGGTCCCGGTTATGGTTGGCAGGGAAATCATGGTGGCTACGGTAACTACAGAGGATACTCAAAAGGCGTAAGTGTTATCAAAAGGGTCGATTAAGAACTCATTAATCTGTTTTCACTTTATGGTCGTGATTGCCAGTTTATGTACAGAAAAAACATAGCTTGGGCCGTGAATGCGTGTTAATAACCTTATGATTCTAAATATCGAAAAATAAGCCTATCCAGAAAACAAACCTATAGTCTCGTACATAAACAAACCTATAGTCTCGTACATAAACAAACCTATAGTCTCGTACATAAATAAACCTATAGTCTCGTACATAAATAAACCTATAGTCTCGTACATAAATAAACCTATAGACTCGTACATAAATAAACCTATAGACTCGTACATAAATAAACCTATAGTCTCGTACATAAATAAACCTATAGTCTCGTACATAAATAAACCTATAGTCTCGTACATAAATAAACCTATAGTCTCGTACATAAACAAACCTATATTGGCATAATATTAAAGAAAATCAGCCGCGTCCTATTTCCGAGGTTTTTAGGATGGTCAGTATATGCGAATCAATCGTATCCTATTTTTGAATTTGAGTTTTTAGAACAGTCTGTTTGTTCGACTAAGTGCTACTACCTAAAATGCTTGACATTCAAAGTTTTGATCTTTTATCTTTTACCGTCGTTGTTTCCTTGTGTTACTAATAATTTTACTCCAGTTATATACGCTCATTAGATCAAATTGAAAGGAATGAATAACGATGTATTAAAGAAATCTAATACTTTTAACATGATGCTTTGTCATGTAAGTCTAAACATGTCAAATTTATCGATTAAAACTAAAAGCATGAAAATAAAACCTATGTAGTGTTAAAGCTATGCACAAAATTTGTATCTAATTGATATAATGCTGTTAAAATCATAGACATACCTTGAATATAATTACCATAATGCAGTTTACTTTTGTTTTATTTCAGAAACCCTACTGAAGAATTCGGCTCATATTTAAATGATGTGATAAAACTGTGTCAAACTGCTTTTCTGAGACATTTTCTTTTTCATTATGTAATAAATCTATTTCTTAAGAACAGCTTTAATAAAATTGCCCTATAAAAGAGCTCGTCTACGTCATTAAATGGCATGGACAGGGTGGATATTGCCTATGGTCAGTATGTATATATTGTCAACAGCTTACATCAATCCTATGGTTTAGATGAAATACGTCTAACACAGCAAGGAACCGTGAACTGTTTCTGTCTTTGATTGTAAAGTTAACCATCTGACTATCTACGGGATTATAGACAAGTTGATACTTCACCGTCGTTATAACAATAACGACACAAACAGTTGTCTAGCAACGGCGTAAAGTGCCTACATTGCTAGTGAAAACATGAATTTAGTTTTGAATAAAGCTTTAAAGAAAATATTGATTCATCAATTGTTTTGTTTGCTCATGTTTCTGTGATATTTTGTCAAGTGCATGGCGATACGACAAAAAGAAACTAACACACAGACAGCTTTTCCTCAACAATCGTTTCAAGTAAATAACCACCAGTTACTCAAAATCTGACAACTGTCGACACGTAAAAGAGTTAAGATCTGGAATGATCTTCCATTCCATGATACCTTTGGAACTCAATGTTGATATCTTGTTAGAGCTGGTTGAATGATTGGTGAGGCTGGTTAGACCTTCTTACAATTGATAATTCAGGATTTACTGTATTTTGTTATGTTAATGAAACCTAACACAGAAACGTGCAATCTAAATCTTTGTGTTATGGACCTTTACCACCAACATATCTAAGTCCTTATAATTTAATCACAAATCGCAATGATTATAGTGCATTTTTTGGTCATTTCTTACATCGCTGCATAGTCGAATCGTGACGTCAATGTTTATATTTATGAGGTATTAACATAAAGGATTGTCCAAATCAAAATTAATTGATGTTTCATGCCAGAATATATAATTCGCAAAAAAAATACAAATATCACATTTTTAATCACACCAAGATTCTCTTGCAATATTTTTCTTAAATATAATGTACAAAGCTGTGAAATTAATACCGAAACTATAGAGAATGCACGATCACTAATTGACGTTGTATTGCTCGACGTGCGACCATTTACAGGACATAATTGACTTACACAAGACCACAACCATCCTCTGTAGCTTATTCCTACCTACCTGACGTGTGACACAATGGTACAGAACATTAAAAGGCAGAAGACTGGGAGCGGCAATTTATTGCATGCTTGTAAACGCTCGGCACGTCTCTCAACGAATAGACATTTGAAAAAGAAAGATATAGGTTTGTACAAATACATTAATAAGAAGCAAAATTGTACAAAAGTGAAAAGCACTTTATAATAAATCAGAGTTAGCCAAGCAATAAATTAAACTGCACCATACGGCTGTTTCGTTCTTATAGGACTCGTCAGTGATGCTTAAGGCCTAAATTTTGAAGCCTAAGAGACGAATGAGGTAAATGCAAAGTCAACAATCCCATATTTAAATAAATATCGTAATTTTGATAGATCAGATAATTTTAGAACAACGTCAAGTACGTTTGTACAACGCGACTATCAATAGTACATGTGCTGTGTATGTAACGTTGATTCCAATGTGATCCCTACAACCATGCTTATATGAATACGTGACATTAATTCAGAGTGAAATGTGTGGTAACTTTCAGGTGATAAATCGTTTATGTATGACATTATTAACCTTTATTAATTAGAAGTGACATTACATTAGTGTATGCATACACTCTGACATTTAGAATCACGGTTAATCATGGTCCTGATGGTTGTAAACAGAAAACGTGCCATCAGTGATCAATCATAATCTAGGTCAGACATTTACAGAATACCAATAGACCCTAATTATATTGTTAAATGTATCGTGTTTGTCTTTTGAATTTTTTGTTCCTTTTGTGGTACAATTGAGAATATCATATTGTAGCTATGGAACAGTCAGCGATCTACAAAATTACATTTATTTTGCAAGATTATATTTTCCGAAAGGGTACTTAGTTTATAACGAACCTAATAATGATAAAATACAAATTCATGTTCCAAGGTTGACCACAAGACCACACGACAAATTACCAAACAGAGTAAAACGCCCATGTTCGATTAAATAAGAATGTTTTTATTAAAACTGTAAATTTGCACGAGGAAATGAGGAGATCAGTCGATCACATTGGATTTTTCTCAGCCGCCTCTTAGGCTTCAAATTTTAAGACCTGGACATAACTGACGAGTCTTACAAGGACAAAACAGCTGTATAATGCAGTTTAATTCCTTGTTTATTGTATCTCACTCTAAATCAGTAGCGGATGGTATTTCTCTTGTGTACAATCTTTCTAAACCAAAAGAGAGATTGTTCTGGTGACGATATTTTGAACCGTAAGATTTCAGAAAGTTATCTCAAGGAGCATAAACATCAGAATATGTGTAGCAGGTCCATTTTCACATGTCATTCTTCATATTTTGATAACAGACACTATTTATTATTTATTATTTTCGCGGCAATCTTTTACCGAATATCTTTCTCAAACAAAATATCATCATTACAGAGTATTGCAAATTATTTTGTTTCCGTAGGTAAGTCCAAAAACATGGCAAAATGTTCTAAAATACTAATATTTGTATTTGATGTATCGAAAATTGGAAAACAAAAATCATTTTTGTCAATTGTCAAATGAGAAAATATGTCAGATGGCAATGAACCATGAAGTGAACCAGATTTCAAGTCAATTAGACATTTGTCAGAAGGATTATGGCTAAATGCATAAATTAAATCTGGAAAATACACTTTAGGCTTTAAAAACGTCCAAAAACTTGTCAAATATGTGATAAATACTAAGCATTTGTGTAATAGTATCCTCTGTCAGAAATCAGCATTCTAAATTCCTTATCAACTACATGACAAAACTGAACACTGAAAACATTAAATAGTCCAAAGAACATTAAAAATTGGGTTTGGGTTAAATAAGGAAAACAACTGTATTATATGTTAAATGGTTCCAATGCGTGAACAAAATTCCAAGCCTGTTCGATGCTATGCAAATTGTAATTTTCAAAATGCTAAGACGGACAAAATTGTGTTTATGGGGTTTTTTTATAAAGGGGGAATAACTCTCTGAAAAGGGAGGTAGGGCTGCAAAGTCACTTCAGGGGGCACACCTCCATATTGTTATGGCCGTTCCCACAATATCTCAAAGATCTGTTGTAAGCTGAGCAAGTGCACAGTCGGACATAGTTTGTCTTCAGACAGACAAGCTTAGTCCAGTACATACACACACAAAATGGTTATAAAACGAGGGGGCTGTGTTTAAAACAAACAGCCAGTGTTTGTCCAAGATCAGGAGACAAGCTTCGACATAACAGAAAGTGGTCAACAGTCAGAATTTAAAATTTGTAATTAAAAGCGATAATCCACACAAAATTTATACTACAGAGAACTGCTTTAGCAACAAGATAACGTTGAAATAATTAAAGACATTAAGGGAATCATGCCCTCAAGACAGATCCACCAGCTTAATGTCTTCATAACGTCATAGAACGTTTCGCTGTTAAGCTGATAACTGTGTATAACAAAGCATTTAAAAAACACGAGAGGGCCAATCTATTACCTTGGAATTAATTTTATATTGAATTATGTCCTACTTCTGTTAAACATCAGAGGATTACAGCCTTGACATAGAATAACAAAAGCATAAATATTTACTATTCACCGTATTATGAAGCATGTGGTGAAAAGCAAAAAACACTCTTATTTTTGTTTTACTTCCCAGAAAAGTATATACTTAATGGATAACATTCTTTATTTTTGGGACGATATTTTTATTTTTGAAAATAATCTTTTAATAAATGTGATTGAATGATACTGCTTGATAAAAACAAATTTTGTGAAAATGCTAAAATTTCGTATTCACAACTACACTAGGCCGTGATTATCAATACTTTCCTGTATCTTCAGAAATCATATATAACGATTACGTTGTGTTTGGCAGTGGTATTAAATGTCCCTAAAACACTACTTGTTATTTAAAATGAATTAGATTCGCTTACCTTTTCACTCTAGTGAACATATGAAAGGAGGAGTGCCAGTTTGGGCCTTCTGGTGGCCATGACGAATACTTTTTATTTTTTGTCTATTAAAAACTTGAAGTCAGGCGGTAATGACATGACATTAATCTAAGGTCAGCTCAAGGCTGTTCAGTTGTTATAGGGGGGACGATTGGGGGATCAAATTCATAATTATTGCAATAGTTATCAAACTAAAACATTTCTTTTTAGTTTTTTTCTCTTAAATGTCATTTGATGATATATTTCAAAACCTTCATTAGAAAAAATGACCAAAAAATATGCCATTGTCGAAAAGTAGGTCACGGTAATTAAGTGCCCTAATTACTAATAAAGTCACATTTGGCAATTTTTGACCCGTGTGACCTTGAATATATATTAAGGTCATTTCTTTCAAAAACTTCGTTAGGCTGCCTCTAGGCCTATAAGCTTATGAGAAGTAGTCGTTTAAGGGTTTTAACAAATCTTTACCTGGTGGCCTTGGATATAAATCTAGGTCATTTCTTCTCGCAAGCTTTTTTGAGCTTTATCCTAGAACACTCAAGCCAAATATCATGCCTAAAGGCCCTTCAGTTCATGACATGTTGTTTAAAGGATTTGAAAAAATTCTAACCCTGTTACCTTGAACATAGGTCAAGGCCATTTTTCCCTAAACTTTGTCGTGCTCCATGTTAGGCCTTTTAGTTCATGAGATGGAGTAATTAAAAGGTTTTAACAAATCTGACCCCTGTGACCTTGAATAAAAGTCGAGGTCATTTCTTTTCACAACTTTGTCGGGCTTCATCCTAGGAACATACTAGCCAAATATCAAAAGATTTGTTCCAGTGGTCACTGAGAAGAAGTTGTTTAAACGAAAAAGTTGAGACTGGACGATGGATGGACAACGGACACTGTACCACATCACAAACTCACTTGGCCTTTTAGGACAGGAGTGCCAATAAATCAATAATGAATCTCACATTTCTTAAGACAATTTTTTTATTCGCCACTTAAGTATAATAAATAATAAATATGTATATTGAAATCTTTAATGACTGAGTGTAGACAGAAAATAACAATTTGATCACAAAGCCATGTTAAATAATTTATCACTGTCAAAAACAGAACATGTTGACAAACAAAACATGCATTTCCCTCCAAGAATTGCATAAGGGATTTCTATATATCACAAATAGATATAAATAATCTGTAACCTAAATACATTCACAAAACAAACTGTTCCTTTGTATCATAATGAAACCATGTAATATTGTTCTTCTTTCATATTGTTTACATGTTACTAACATGTCGCTTCACATAAATGCATATTTCTTGAAATTCTCTTAACGATCACAAACATTTAATTTTGTGTTGTTAACAATTTCACACACCTCAAAAGTCATAAAATGTAATATAACACAAATCTAACAGACCATACATCATCACTTTTGTTGTTGTAATGCCCCTATTCATTTTTATAGATATATCGCTTGTGATATTCTGTAGATATTCTTTCACTAAAACAGATAGTGGGGTATCATTTGAATGGTGTTAAAATGATGTCATCAAATGAAATACATTTGCAGGAGTCTTTCTCCATTTAAAATGCAATTATCATAGATAACAGATAAATTTAAAATACTGGCTTCCATAAACTGTGATACATACTGAGTAATAATGGATTTGAGCAGAGTGGTTGATGTAATAACACATGATTGATCTTAGTGTAGTTCACGAGTGAGCAGTCTTAGTCGTTTAATACACTTACAGCTTACTATTGTCATTTCATTACATCCAATACACTTTTCATTTAGCTAGGGAGAGTTAAATAACAAAATGATCCATACACATTTGATCATAAATGACATTCTAATGGATAAATTGTTAGACACGCACTCTTGATTACACAAAGGCATCTATTGGTCAAGCTGTACATAAAAGTTTACAAAATAAATATTGGATATCAGCAATTTGAAAACATGATTTCTATTCTAATCACCGTACCATAATTTGAAACAATGAAAATATCCAAAGTTGACATAATTTAATACCATACTACGACTACAATCCCAGGTCTACAAAATTTACTTTTGTACTTGTATCACCGCCAATAAAATATGATTGTGATTTCATTTAAACAAACAAACATTCATACTTTTTTAACTAGTATTTGTTATCTCCCCTTACTATTACATTTAATATTAGAGATGTATATGGAGTAATGACTTTGTGTATCTTATTTATATAAGATTTCCAAAGAACCAAGATTTACTTCATATTTACACCATAGTATTACAACCTGAAGTTCTATACTTGACTAGATATTGGTCAGCATAAACTAAGGTAAGAAGGTCAAAGGTTGACTTTTTGACATTGGTCTGGAGTTGATGAACTTCAGATCGATATAAAAAAGTTGATAGAACATTAGAATAATTTGGATTAAGCTACCACTTGACAACACTGTAAAATACCCGAGGGCAGGACCAATTCTTTGTGAGTCCTTCCTTACTTTGCTTGTATTGTCTTCATACTATTAATACCTATATATACATTTTATTTAAGCAATAAGTTGTTCCAATAAGGCAAGAAACAATGAAAAAACACTAACACAATATGTCCTACAACAATGATGACAACATCACACGATTGTCATGGTATCATCTCTAACAAATAACACAGGATTCTCACTTAATTATAACCAAGGAATTCTAGTCATAAGGGTGCACAAGATGATTTTGAAATGTGAAATAAATGATTTTTTGTGACATAAAACTTACATTTATCACCTTGTCCATAACAATAGTTGAAATAAAAAAATGCCAAGAAGGATGTAATGACCCAAGGGAGCTAATCAGCTTTCTCTTCTAAATGAGTATTTCTGTATAAACAACAACAGCTTTGAAGTATAACAACCTTTACCATCTAAATTCCAATAAAAATTGTTAGATTTTTTTTCAACATGAAGTAATCAATCTCTAAAACAAAAACATATATAGATTAAAGTCTAAATAAACAGATGTTTCTAGTCATCCTGCTGAACAAAGTTCTGTGTAGTGTCTTATATAATAGTATCCTATACAACCTGCACAGTCAGTGACTGTGAAGCTTACCAAAGGCAGCCATACCACAATACTCATATATTTCCTAATCAATCTTCATGTAAAGAATCACAGTATCATCTGTTCATGAATAATTAATTATTTTTGTCAAAATTTTAAGCACAGTCACCACTACACCACATACAGGAGCTTGGCACGGTAAACAGTCCCAGTCACCACTACACCACATACAGGAGCTTGGCACGGTAAACAGTCCCGGTCACCACTATACCACATACAGGAGCTTGGCACGGTAAACAGTCCCAGTCACCACTACACCACATACAGGAGCTTGGCACGGTAAACAGTCCCGGTCACCACTATACCACATACAGGAGCTTGGCACGGTAAACAGTCCCGGTCACCACTATACCACATACAGGAGCTTGGCACGGTAAACAGTCCCAGTCACCACTACACCACATACAGGAGCTTGGCACGGTAAACAGTCCCGGTCACCACTATACCACATACAGGAGCTTGGCACGGTAAACAGTCCCAGTCACCACTATACCACATACAGGGGCTTGGCACGGTAAACAGTCCCAAATCTAGAGGCTAATATTGGTCATCACTATACCACATACAGGAGCTTGGCACAGTAAACAGTCCCAGTCACCACTATACCACATACAGGGGCTTGGCACGGTAAACAGTCCCAGTCACCACTATACCACATACAGGAGCTTGGCACAGTAAATAGTCCCAGTCATCACTATACCACATACAGGAGCTTGGCACGGTAAACAGTCCCGGTCACCACTATACCACATACAGGAGCTTGGCACGGTAAACAGTCCCAGTCATCACTATACCACATACAGGAGCTTGGCACGGTAAACAGTCCCAGTCACCACTATACCACATACAGGAGCTTGGCACGGTAAACAGTCCCAGTCACCACTATACCACATACAGGAGCTTGGCACGGTAAACAGTCCCGGTCACCACTATACCACATACAGGGGCTTGGCACGGTAAACAGTCCCAAATCTAGAGGCTAATATTGGTCAGCACTATACCACATACAGGAACTTGGCACAGTAAACAGTCCTGGTCACCACTATACCACATACAGGGGCTTGGCACGGTAAACAGTCCCGGTCACCACTATACCACATACAGGAGCTTGGCACGGTAAATAGTCCTGGTCACTACTATACCACATACAGGAGCTTGGCACGGTAAACAGTCCTGGTCACCACTATACCACATACAGGAGCTTGGCACGGTACACAATCCCATGCTTCCTGTCAGGATATCCCATACAGCTGCAGGTAATGTTATAAGCATTTTGTTTTAAGCCAGGATACACAATTACAATGTTAAGAAATGTTATTTACAACATACACTGTAATGAAAGTATCCATTATGTTCCATACATCAAATTGATCACATTATGCATAAATTTTGCAAATCACTTTTTTTTTTAAATATTGCCATTCCTGAACTAGTGGTGACGGGTGTCATGTTTATTTAACTCAAGTTATTAATTTTAACATTCTTGTTCAATATATATATATATATATATTTGATATATATCAATACAATATATCCTGAGCACTTTTTTTCTCAATTAACCAATCAATTAATAAAAGTTACACAAACAAGACACCCATCTCTATTAGCAACCTGTTTCTCCTGTAACATGTCCTAAAAGTGATACATGTTTATAATTTGAGTGATACAGTGACTAGTAACAGGCACAATTCAACAGACAAACATGTCATTGTTTTTTAACTGAAGGCTTTCTGAAAAATAGCAAAATTGTTTCCAAGCTTGGGAACGGCCATTCAAATTCATTAGGCACAATACCATCACACTTGGATTCAAAGAATGAAAAAAGTGGAAACCATATCCGCCTGCGCTTTTTGTCACGCAGCATAAGTGAACGGTTGTTGGCAAGGACATGGTAGTAGAGAAAAAGTCTGGAGGAGATGTAGAAGGCGATGAAAACATCAATGGAGTAGTGTTCATGGGCAGCCAGGATGAAGAAAATGCCAAACATATTGGCCACCCATGTAAGCATGTGTAGATAATACGAGTTGTACTTTCCCTGTCGTGGAGTATCTGTAAAAAGAAATGAGTGAGGTTATTGTTTTGTCTTACAGACTAACTAATAATATCACATTATTCCTGTGAATGTGTGCTTCATTATCTGTTAGATGGTGGTATTATCAGAGTGACTTTTTATATCATGATCCACGCACCGATACATTACACTTCTGTCTTCTCTCACTCTCCTTCCCTATTGTCTATAATAATTTAAAGAAAGCCAATCTCCTACTCTGATTTGGTGTCTACCTGTATTAGGCTGTAACCTACCAATGTGTTTTTAAGTACAAGTAAAAAAGATTTTTCTTTACCTTCGCCAAAATACAGCTGAAATTACGAGACAGAGACTATATATTCCCTATGTGCCCTCTGACAGAGAGATTTTGAACCTCCCTATATTAAAGTTAGGACCAGATTCGTCCTGTTGAGTATCACCTCAGGACATTCAGTACAATGTTCAATGACCCTAATCTTAATGCTTAATAGCTGTATGTATTTCTGAATCTGTCTCTAAATATGTCAAAAAGAAATGTTAAAATGAAGTATATACACAATACTGCATAAAGTTCACATTTCAAACAATGAGGAGAGGGAGAGCATGGAAAAGAAGTCCACCTTGTGGGCAGTTTGGGATGTTTTAGTATTGTACAAGTCACCTGAAGCTTCTGTTGTAAACTGTTCATAGTAAGTGTGACCATATGATCCAAGGCATTCCCAGGATGTCCCTCGACATCAAGTGTGATAATCCAACAATCGAACAGGGTAAGAAAGATGCTGAGTAAAACGCTTTCTTTAAATAGGGTTAAATTCAAAGTACAGGTCACAGTGACTTCAGTATAAAACAGGACAGTAGTTGCTAAAGACATGATTTGGTTTGAACAGCATTAAAAGTCAAAAGGCAGATCATAGTGACTTTGTTCATGCAAACAGCACTCCTCTTAATCAGGATGTTCTTTTAAAGCATATTTATTGTCCTATATGATGAAGAAGTAGATATACAGCAGTATGCTTAAAACAACATTATTTGTTGAAATTTGCTTGAAGATGCAGATATAGTTTACAGTGACCTTGGTAAGTCATTTCTGCCAAAGATGAAACAGGGTAAATGATATAACTAGAACAAGGATTTTCCATGAACAGAGTCAAAGGTCAAAATATGGGTCATATGTTTACATTTTTAACCGACATTCTCTTAACTTCCTAGGATGTACCGCTGACCAAGTTTGATGTTCTTACATGAAATAGTATACTGGCCCCTCAGAAATGTATACTACTAGAATATAGTAACCAATTGTAAACCTCATCATCACTTAGGAAGGACTAAGGACCAAAGAGATAGCACATCGCTAAAGTTTGAACTTTTCACCTCTGATAATTTGTGAGACATAGTGATAAATCTTTCCCCCCACCCAGAACCTACAGGAAAAAAACTTGATAGGATCACACTACATGGTGTGACAATGAGGGCTAATAAAAACCTCATTGGATCACACTACATGGTGTGACAATGAGGGCTAATAAAAACCTCATTGGATCAGACTACATGGTGTGACAATGAGGGCTAATAAAAACCTGATTGGATCACACTACATGGTGTGACAATGAGGGCTAATAAAAACCTGATTGGATCACACTACATGGTGTGACAATGAGGGCTAATAAAAACCTGATTGGATCAGACTACATGGTGTGACAATGAGGGCTAATAAAAACCTGATTGGATCAGACTACATGGTGTGACAATGAGGGCTAATAAAAACCTCATTGGATCAGACTACATGGTGTGACAATGAGGGCTAATAAAAACCTGATTGGATCACACTACATGGTGTGACAATGAGGGCTAATAAAAACCTCATTGGATCAGACTACATGGTGTGACAATGAGGGCTAATAAAAACCTCATTGGATCAGACTACATGGTGTGACAATGAGGGCTAATAAAAACCTCATTGGATCAGACTACATGGTGTGACAATGAGGGCTAATAAAAACCTCATTGGATCAGACTACATGGTGTGACAATGAGGGCTAATAAAAACCTCATTGGATCAGACTACATGGTGTGACAATGAGGGCTAATAAAAACCTCATTGGATCAGACTACATGGTGTGACAATGAGGGCTAATAAAAACCTCATTGGATCAGACTACATGGTGTGACAATGAGGGCTAATAAAAACCTCATTGGATCAGACTACATGGTGTGACAATGAGGGCATTGTGATCAGACAATGAGGGCATGGTGTGGTGTGACAATGAGGGCTAATAAAAACCTCATTGGATCAGACTACATGGTGTGACAATGAGGGCTAATAAAAACCTCATTGGATCAGACTACATGGTGTGACAATGAGGGCTAATAAAAACCTCATTGGATCAGACTACATGGTGTGACAATGAGGGCTAATAAAAACCTCATTGGATCAGACTACATGGTGTGACAATGAGGGCTAATAAAAACCTCATTGGATCAGACTACATGGTGTGACAATGAGGGCTAGGATCAGCTAATAAAAACCTCATTGGATTGGTGTGACAATGAGGGCAGATTGGATCACACTACATGGTGTGACAATGAGGGCTAATAAAAACCTGAAAAACCTGATTGGATCAGACTACATGGTGTGACAATGAGGGCTAATAAAAACCTCATTGGATCAGACTACATGGTGTGACAATGAGGGCTAATAAAAACCTCATTGGATCAGACTACATGGTGTGACAATGAGGGCTAATAAAAACCTCATTGGATCAGACTACATGGTGTGACAATGAGGGCTAATAAAAACCTCATTGGATCAGACTACATGGTGTGACAATGAGGGCTAATAAAAACCTCATTGGATCAGACTACATGGTGTGACAAAGAGGGCTAATAAAAACCTCATTGGATCAGACTACATGGTGTGACAATGAGGGCAATAAAAACCTCATTGGATCACAATGGTGTGACAATGGTGTGACAATGAGGGCTAATAAAAACCTGGATTGGATCAGACTACATGGTGTGACAATGAGGGCTAATAAAAACCTCATTGGATCAGACTACATGGTGTGACAATGAGGGCTAATAAAAACCTCATTGGATCAGACTACATGGTGTGACAATGAGGGCTAATAAAAACCTCATTGGATCAGACTACATGGTGTGACAATGAGGGCTAATAAAAACCTCATTGGATCAGACTACATGGTGTGACAATGAGGGCTAATAAAAACCTCATTGGATCAGACTACATGGTGTGACAATGAGGGCTAATAAAAACCTGATTGGATCAGACTACATGGTGTGACAATGAGGGCTAATAAAAACCTCATTGGATCAGACTACATGGTGTGACAATGAGGGCTAATAAAAACCTCATTGGATCAGACTACATGGTGTGACAATGAGGGCTAATAAAAACCTCATTGGATCAGACTACATCAGACTACATGGTGTGACAATGAGGGCTAATAAAAACCTCATTGGATCAGACTACATGGTGTGACAATGAGGGCTAATAAAAACCTCATTGGATCAGACTACATGGTGTGACAATGAGGGCTAATAAAAACCTCATTGGATCAGACTACATGGTGTGACAATGAGGGCTAATAAAAACCTCATTGGATCAGACTACATGGTGTGACAATGAGGGCTAATAAAAACCTCATTGGATCACACTACATGGTGTGACAATGAGGGCTAATAAAAACCTGATTGGATCAGACTACATGGTGTGACAATGAGGGCTAATAAAAACCTCATTGGATCAGACTACATGGTGTGACAATGAGGGCTAATAAAAACCTCATTGGATCAGACTACATGGTGTGACAATGAGGGCTAATAAAAACCTCATTGGATCAGACTACATGGTGTGACAATGAGGGCTAATAAAAACCTGATTGGATCAGACTATATGGTGTGACAATGAGGGCTAATAAAAACCTGAATGTTGCTACTCAAGGAAAAGGCTTCTTTGATATTAACCAATCAAGTGTTTTCCATATATGGTATGGTACTTACATTCAGTGATAAAGAAATTGAGGAGAGTAATACAAACAGTGTGTCCACTGAACATGTAATCTCCACATGTTCTCACCCCTGACAAAGACATGCCCATCCCCATCCAGATCTCCATGGTACGCTGTGCCTTAGCCCAAATGTCGCCATACATCTGTAAAGACATACATACTTTAAACAACTAATTTCTTAATTATCTGAATCATCATATTGGTAATCCTAACATATTTAGCTATTGTGAAGTTTTAACTGGAGTCCAGACTTACAAAAGGCGTGTGAGGTTTGTTATCTCCCCTTCAACATGTTCCCCATTATTTGTTCTTTTTCATGGTTTTTTTTTTTTCATTTTACATTGACGTAGCTGTGAACAACTTAAACACTTGTCATGTGAATCACATCTGCATATCTTGAACAACAAAGTTAACTGCATGCAAAATTCATTTGTTTTTTTTACCATTATTTACTTTCATAAATGCTTTACAAAAAAAGTAAATTCAAAGTTCGTTATCATAGTTCATTTGTGTGGCTAGGTGTTCAAAACGTTACCTTATCTTCCCTTCATAATGAAGATGCCACGTAGCCAGAACACTGACATTTGTCAGTGAGACAATAGCCAGACATAGAAGGAGTGAAAGAGACAAAAAACATGTCAATAGGCCTAGGTGTAGACAGAGTTATCTTACCTTTCCCTCACAATGAAGATAGGGGCTAGGTGTGGACAGAGATATCTTACCTTTCCCTCACAATAAAGATGGGGGCTAGGTATAGACAGAGTTATCTTACCTTTCCCTCACAATGAAAATGGGGACTAGGTGTGGACAGAGTTATCTTACCTTTCCCTCACAATGAAGATGGGGGCTAGGTGTAGACAGAGTTATCTTACCTTTCCCTCACAATGAAGATAGGGGCTAGGTGTGGACAGAGATATCTTACCTTTCCCTCACAATAAAGATGGGGGCTAGGTATAGACAGAGTTATCTTACCTTTCCCTCACAATGAAAATGGGGACTAGGTGTGGACAGAGTTATCTTACCTTTCTCTCACAATGAAGATGGGGGCTAGGTGTAGACAGAGTTATCTTACCTTTCCATCACAATGAAGATAGGGGCTAGGTGTGGACAGAGTTATCTTACCTTTCCATCACAATGAAGATAGGGGCTAGGTGTGGACAGAGTTATCTTACCTTTCCCTCACAATGAAGATAGGGGCTAGGTGTAGACAGAGTTATCTTACCTTTCCCTCACAATGAAGATAGGGGCTAGGTGTGGACAGAGATATCTTACCTTTCCTTCACAATGAAGATGGGGACTAGGCACAGACAAAGAAGTTATCAGCATGGTGATACAGCGAAGGAGATAAACTGTGCCGATGATAGAGAAAGCCCTCCTCAGTAAAATAAATCTAAAACAAACAGAACACATCAAATTATATACAAAACAAGAAATATGACATGCCCTCTGCCAGTCAAAGTCTGAGAGGAGAAGCGGACATCAAAGTAATATCAAGCACAGCAGGCTTCTCATTTCATACAATGTTTAAGGGGAAACAACTCGTATAGGATAAATGATGGAAGATAAGATTAGATCTTAAAGAGTTGTAATTAGTGGGAATCGGGAAAATTTTAAAAAGAAACTCTTTTTTTTTTTTTTATAAAGCAAATCATTTTTCATTTAGATGAAAACAGCCATTTCAAATTTCATCATAATGAACAACCCTCGAGGTGACCATGAACATTCTCTTCAGTAGTGATTAGATGCAGGCAGTTATTAGCATCATCATTATAGTAACATAGTCACCCCATCACTTCAGACCATTAAATTGTAGAGGGGATATTAATTCAAAGTATTGTCCAATATGAGAATACACTTGTGTCTTATGTTCTAACTTTATATCTACAACATGCGGTCATGTGCGACAATCCTTAGGATTTCTCCTTTTCCACTTGCAGATCACTGTGGCTTCACCAAAAATATGTCGCAACACATTATTACCAAACAAAGACTTACCTGTGCTTATGGAACACCAGCACAATACTCCATATTGTACCTAGGCAGACAGCAATGACCTCACAGGCTTCAAATGCCCATGGTGTATAGGGAATATTATCTAGGAATATGTCAGGAAGGGGTGGGTACTTATCAGTGTCAGGAACTCTATCATGTACCACAACCATTACAAAAGAAGTCACCAAGAATACTGAAAATGCATAGAGGAATCCCAGCAGTGTTTTCCATATTTCTGAGTCTAGATGTTTAGAGGGTCGAGGACTTCTATCCGAGTGGTAACGTTGTCTAGGTAAGTATTCATTATCATCTCCAGACCCAGAGTCTTCACTATCAGAGTGACTGATTTTCGTTCTTCTCTTCGACTTTAATGAAGAATTAAAACCTTTATTTTTCCTGTATTGTATATTTTCCTGGCTGTTAATGGGGAAAGCAGAATTGCATTCTGATTGTAAATCATAAATACATAACATTAATCGCTTGATATCTCCTAAAATTGCTAACTGGAGAGGAGGCTGACGCAGATCTGTCTCACTAAGTGTTAGTAACACCTTTCCATCAATCTTGTGTTTTATTCTGAACAAAGTCTTGTATTGGCTGAAGTTATTCTTTTCCAACCAATCGGCAACCTGGTCACAAGTCCATGTATCAGCGTCGGCCATGATGACTGTACTTCTGAAAATGGATAAAAACTTTCTTTCAATGATTATTAAACAAGAGGCCTAAGAGTCATAACAGTCACCAGAGTACTACAAAAGAGGTTTTTTTGTTGCTGTAACATATCAAAAAAATATTACTATGTGAAATGAGATCTGAGTGGAATTTTGACATCTACCCTTGTCAGAAATTTACTTGGTTTTAAACTGTTGGATTTTTTCTCTTCTTTCTTCTTGTCCCTTCTTGCTCTTTATTGTTATATGCAATTTGAGAATTCCTCTGAAGATAACGGGAAATAATCTTAAAAGTAAAATCAAAGATGGTTGACTGTCAGCAACTTTGTTTTTCAATGATCCACAGAAAATCTACTTTTTTAATGGTCCACGCAAAATCTACTCTTTCAATGGTCCACAGAAAATCTACTTTTTCAATGGTCCATTGAAAACCAACTTAGCAAATCTATGGAACATCCATATAGTCCTTCTCAAGAAATAGTAATAACAAACTTTTCTTTTTAAAGATGGCCACCTGTCAGCCTTTCATTTCATTAGAAATTACCTGGAGCTATGATAAATACCTGTTATTCTTACCCCATAATTATAGGCAATTAGGAAGCACATCATCTAGACAAATCTAGGTTAAAACAGTCTCACTTCATAAAAAGCTCTGGTGAAAACAAAGACCTTCATAAGGTATGTTACCAAGATTTTGTCTGTTTATGTTTACCCTGTTATTAAAGAAATTAAACAAAATGATTTTGTTGAGAACGTAGTTGTATAAAAAATATATAAATTGTTTATAAGAAGATGCCATAGGTCATTTAGGTAAGCAGGATTAAATTTGTAAATCTGTAATTAAAAATATTTTTTCATCAATTGAGATATCAAGTTTATCTTTTTACCTCAAAAAATAAGTTTGGTCTTCAATTAAATCAGATTTTTTCAAATGGAACTCATAATTGGTGTGAAATGAAGATTTCACATTGCTGGATATGGAGTTTGCATCACCCTCATAGCAAGAAAATATGTCTCAGGTTATCCCTAACAGTATTTCATTTCCATCAAAGTGATACAAAGTTTCCCTGGGAGTAAAAACTGGATCACACTAAATCAAAATTTTTTAACATTACTTGCATTATTAGTCTTAAGAATCCTAGTGTAGAAATGACGACAAAACATTTTTAATCAATGTGATGCATCAGAGTAGTGTTAACCTAAGGTTAAATAAAGGTCGGCCATTCCTGCTAGGACTGTTTTTGCAGTAAGGCCATATTTGTCTGTACATGTCCACTTCTTTACTATTGTGGTTGTTACTCAATAAATGTGGATCAAGTGATCTGTATTTTGGGGTGTCAGATGTTCCCCCGCCCCGAAAACCGTTTCGACCCAAACTATTTTGACCAAAATTTGTTTCAGAACACCCCAACCAATTTATAATGGTTAAGGAACATTAAGGTAGCACTGACATGTATGTATTTTTTAATTCTGAATTAATTAAGTTTAAGTTAAGTGATGTTATTGTATGTAAAGTTTACTTGCCATATAATACTGTTGTTTTCATAACATCTTTTCAGGCCCATGATCTATTTTTCTATACACATATGGTTTGTTGTAAGCAAAATAAACAAACAGGTCATGTTTTTTCTTGGGTCAGTTACCCTTAAATGCATCTTCTTTTGAGGTCAGCATGTTTTTTTGTTTGAATCAAAGATTTGTTGTAGCAATCCAAGAAGAAAGTGAAGCCATAAGTCAACATGATGTAGGTATAGGGCCATTTACTAGAAAATATATCTTTTGTGAATATTATATACCTATTGTTCCGATGTGATGTTTGTTCCAGCTACAGGAAAAGCAATGGATCAAGATGTTTCTACGAAATGTCATTAATTGTATCATTCAAAACATAATTATATTTTGTATTGAAGTTCTAGACATGACATGTCCAGGCTTATGTCCGACAGTCAGGTATTGATGGCTATCCTGGTTTCATAGATCCAAACTTAAGCGGGTGGTTGACAAGAACGTGGTACTAACAGTAGGGTTAGGAATGCAGGACCATAGGAATTACTGACATTGATGGACAAGTTTTACAAATTTCCGACAATTATCTGAGAGCCACAGAAACCTGGATCTCCAAGTGGATTTAAAATGTTTCAAAACTGTTTGGCCTCATTGAAAGTTCATATTTAAGCACTGTACATAATTTATACTTCTGTTACAAGAAGTGTTTAAATCCAAATAAATACTGGTTTGTATCAGGATGATTTCATTGCCATGTTTGATTTAGCTTTTTCATAAATATCGATGATAAATATGATAGATATTGATGATAAATATGATAGATATCGATGGTAGATATGATTAATATTGATGATAAATATCGATGATAAATATTGATATATCTATATATCAGGAAGGAGCCAAGCTTCCTCTACAGAGGTAGATGGTAGATTAGGGAACCTTGACCTACCTCCAACGACGTTCATTAAACAAATTTCAGGGGGAAATTGGCACTAGTATGAAACTGACGTCATCCCCGTCATTGACTTTTGTTGCATGCTATTGCAAAGATCAATGGCCATGTTGTGTAGATGTAACATAACCCAAACATATTAGCGAGCGCAGTGAGCGCTTTATGGTATTATGTGTGATAATTCCACTCCAACAAGCTGCCCATACGATCAACTTTAAACGGAAGTGTGGCTGGAACTTCATTACCCACAATACACTTGCCGCAGCACGCAATGAAAACTGCCGACCCGTTGAATGGATTAAAATGATTTTGACAGACAAAATATCTTTTTAAGCTTCCGTGTGGAAGTGAAATCATACTTAAAGTCTTAAATAATTCAAATGAATTTAACAAACATATACGTTAATGGTTTGAAAAACATATAACAAATATCTCGTTGAAAAATTACAAGATGAGAGCATGTTTGTTCTCCGATGTACCTGATTTCCAGGTTGACCTTCGGGAACTTTCGTCACTTTCCATTAGACATCGTATCGTACGCGGAAGCAGTCGAAAGGTCCCGATTTGGCGAACAACCTGTCCCGTCTCTCAACTATATTAATTTTGCAAGATGTGGATGTTCTTTCGATAACTGTTTGAAATTGATCATAATCAAGTATTTGGGGTTCCAGAAAAATACAGTTTATGTAAGATATTGTGACTTTAATAAGAATTTCATTTAAACATTTATATTTATATTGATTTTCTGAATTACAATGTATAACAAAATAGCCTCAACAGTGATTATAACTTTACCCTCCTTTTGCTTAAAAAAAACTGAAGGTTCTAAAGCATATTATAATTTGTTAGTTAACAGAACGAAAACTCTCAATAGCAAAGAGAAAAGAAATCGGTGGGAGAGAACTTTCTGATTTTAATAATGAAAACTTGTTAAACATATAAGCACCGCCTTTACAAATCCGACTTATTCTATAATATATTGTCTTTCACCATATTTTGACTACAAAATCCTTTCTTTTTTAAAGCAAAGTATCTTTTGCTATCGAAAAGTTCTCAATTTAGATGCTTTTTATTGGTACATTTGTATGTGACGACGTTTTGTTAAAATCTTGCGAAACATACAACAAATTAAAAAAAAAACACGCTTCTGAAATAAAACTTTTCAGATTGTCTCAAATGATGAAACCCTGGCAAATTATTCAATTTATTATCATTTAAAAAGAACAAGTGTTCATCATTAAAACAATTGTTATGTTTTTATCGGAGAGTAAACTTGAAAGTCGATATAGCTTTTTGGGGTGAAATTGGATGTGGCGATATGGTTGCAAATTTTGGGCTAAATAGTTTTCAAAATAGGCATACTGAATAAAATTTAGAGCGAAATGGGTTGGAGATGTCTGTAATTCGTATTTACAAAGCTCACTAAAACCAATTTTCAATCGAAGATAACAGGTTCGTGTCAAACGATCAGCATTAAAATATTTCTTTTATTACGTGATTTCTACCGAAACGATGAATCCCGTTCAGAACAAAAGGGTGATCTTCATAAACACTGGTTTGTGTAATACAATAACTTCACCTTTATGAGACTAAGAACAATGTAAGTTTCATTATTACCATAAATACCAGCCTGTAATTTTAACCGTTGTACTTCGGACCAGATCTCTCCTTCCTCACGCATGTTTACAGTGGAAGCGGAAACCGTCAAGGTAAATGCATGACGGGAAAAAAAAACCTACCTGGAAATATCATAAATACGTTTTGTGATTTTTATTTCTATGCTATTCGGTGGTGAAACTTTAATCACATTAAAATTTATTAACCTTCCAGTCAAATTATATTTATTTTATCAGATCATAATAATTAGTCCGTTGAAATTGTATGGAACCCCCTGAAACGGAAATGACGTATTGACCTTCAGCTTGCAGTCGCTCCGACATTTAGGCCTGCGAAATCTTCTAGCCAAAGGTGAGAATTTGTAAAGAACAATTGGTCTCTTTAGTAGTGGCAACCGTTGCTTTTTTAAGTCTGCGTTTGGTTTTTTGTTTTCACTTTCATTTATATGATCAAATGGTTATCGAAAACGTCAAGAACATCGCAAAATATGATTGAATGGTGCAAAATGTGAATGAGCAAAATGCGTGTGTGACTGCCGTCGTCTAGCACGTGTTGGTTGTTTAACATTTCTTTCATCAGACAGCATTCTTGGATTGATGTGCTGTGTTTTGATTAGAGAGGTAATCGGTCGCTGACATTTTGTGTGTGTTTGAGATCCGCGATTGTGAAATTGTCCGGTTTTACGTTTCTTTTGACTTTTGCCTCAGTCTCGGTGACCTTGACTGTGTACTAAAAGCTTGCAGGATTGTGCTTTCACTCCGGTTGCAACATTACTGTATTTTACAATTGGTATTGACAGTTCTTTATTGCTAACATACATTTGAAGAATGAAAATTTCTTAATTGGCAGTGAGCCCGACGGATTTACTTAATTTTACTGGCTACTGGTGGACACACCTTTTTTTATTTGTACTTCAACGGATTCGACATTCACTAGTGACAGAAAGTCATTTTTTATTTCAGCAAAGTGTTATTATTTTGATTTAGTGAAATGCCTTTTTTCATTAATTTTGATCACATTATTGTTGCAAAATACATGATTTCAACAACCTCTGTTTTTCAAAATTTAAAGAGAAAATAGGATCTTAATGTATTGCTTTTTTAATGACAGCTTAAAAATGGCACCACCATCCTACAGTGACCTTGGAAAAGCAGCAAGAGATCTTTCTGACAAAGGTTACAGTAAGTATGCAGAAATCTACATGTGACATAAATAAGACTTAAAAGCCAATTTCCTTGTCTATAATGCTCATTTTCTGGTAACATTTTTTGAAAAATAAACAGAAAACTACATTATAATTTTGTAGTCATTCAATTATTACAGCTGTGTATTTGAGCTGTTGGGCTGCATTTGGAGGGATAGTTACCATTTTGAGTAGAGCTGTTATCATGGGAGGAAAACTGCATCACAATATCATCTAATTTCCCTGATTTAATCGTGATATATCACAATATTTATCAAATAAGAGGTTAATGTTAATAATGTTCCAAGTTAGTTATTTCTATCAGCAAATAAATGAAAACTTACTACCAATTCTGTGTGTTATTTTAATTTGATTTGAAATTATATAAGTGACAGAAATGTTACTATTAATTACACAGTTCTCATGTACATTTAAACCAGTGTCACTCTCAATTTGAGTCTGTCATTTTCTTTGAATTTTCGGTAATTGCAAGTTTTTATTGAGAAAAATTCATTTTTCCACATCATTATCTGATAATGTTGCACATTTGTAAGTGTGTTTCCAGCAAAACTAAAAATCCTTTCGGATGGTACACTCGAAACACAAAGTTTGACCAAAGCATGATAGATTGGGGTACACAACAGCCCAGTGTGTCCACCATGTTCAAGTTTTTCTCTTATGTTTAACAAATAAGAAAATGCTGAGAAAGTTTCCCAAACTGTCGTCTTTCTTAGCCCATTTTTCACCAGGTTCTGAGCAACTGTTGTCAATTTGATTGACAGTGTAAATCAGCTATACGGAAGGCAATTATGGTAGTGTGGGTGTCTTCCAACTGTTGAATCAGCTGATTGATTACTCTTGCAATCGGGTTAGGTCTGGATCACCACTTTTCCAAAAATCACCAGTCACTGCATGATGGGGAGCACTCAATAATTTAAAAAGTAAACTTAATTTCATACCTCGGTAGTACGTATTGATCCATAAGATTTCCCCTGCTTTGAATCCAGCCCCTCAATAACAGATAATGGCTTGAGGCCACCAACAATGAAGTCCACAATCCTGTTTGTTATGGAAACAGCCCAGTTTCTTCCAATAGGAAAACAATTTCTTGTTTCCAGGACACTTGATAATGTTGGCTGAAACTTTACTCCAGATTTGTCACCAGTAGGATCTGGAACGGTATAGTGATATCAATTTAAATGTCCATTTAAATTTGTTGTATTACCACTGTATTTAATGACAGCTTCACAAACATGACATACAGCAGATTTTTTGTCCTTATATCCTCCATCAGCATTCTTTTCCAAACCGAAATACTTCCAAACATCGAAAGTATTTCTTGACCAGAAATTGAGTAAATCAGCGACAGCCTTCTCAGTCTGCATCTCTGATTAAAGTGAACTGTTACAATATAAATAGAAGTTAAACGAATTGATGCACCCTCAAAGACAAAAATGGAATGTTCCATTACCACAGAAGACTTAACAGATGTGTTAACAGATGTCAAAAAATGGAATAGTCTAATCTTATAGGGTGGAGCTATTTCATTCAGAGATACAGTGACACATGACATGTGCTGTGTTACATTGTTTCAAAAAGCTGACTGACTTCCTAACACCATGTTTACTGACTTTGAATGAAATGCTGTTGACGACAACTTTTTGTGCTTTATTTGTCTGGAAATCATGTATGTTTTCACCTGAAAATTAAACTGTTACTCTTACTTTTTGCCGATGGCAATATCACAGATCTTAAAATTTTCCACATTATCGGTGTCCTGCTTTTCTAATCACGATACATTGCGATGCAGATATATGATAACAGCTCTTATTAGGTCATGTTAAAAAGAAGTTGCAATTTCCATTTTTGTTGTAAATTTAAAACAAAATTGGTGTGTTTCTGTTTCACAATGACCTTGCATTTGAGTAACTAATCAGTAGTAGCTATCCCTCAAATGCTGTTCTTTTGGCCATTTGAGGGGTTATGCCCAGTCTATTTGACGTCAACTGTGAATTTCAAATAAGGCTGTAATGTAAGATAATGAAATTAACTACCTTTTAATACACAGTTGATATGATTTATTCAAAATCAAGGTATTTTGTATTATAGTTACTGGAAGTGTTATCAGTAGATGAACCATTTTGTATCTGTGCATTTTTTATTTTGTTTTTTTATACAATTGTATATATTCTGGTTATAATTTAATTCTTCAGATTTTGGACTGTATAAACTCGAATGCAAAACAAAATCAAGCAGCGGAGTTGAATTTACAACAAAAGGAAGCTCAAGTCATGATTCTGGAAAAGTCTCTGGAAGCTTAGAAACTAAATACAAACTTCCTGAACATGGTAAGTAAAGAGAGATTAATCAAACACATAATGCAGATAATATAGTGATTTTTTTTCAAGTACATTAGTTGTAATATATAGAGTTTATATATAAGATTGCTGACATGAAATGTTTAGTTTGTGTTAGGCTCTTGTATGTATGTCAATTTTATGTTAGATTTAAGTTGTACATTATTTTGTAACTGTTATTTTTCTTAATGATTTTTTTTCTGTAATGAAATATATTGGAAGGTAGTTGAAGCTCCAGATAAAAAAAATTTGGCAGGTATGAACATTAGGAAATTAAGATTTAATCACATTTCCTTAAAAGATACCACTGATAGCTTCATCTGTTTTTTTTCTTGTAGGATTGACATTTGTAGAAAAGTGGAATACTGACAACGTTCTTGCCACAGAGATTACCATTGAAGATCAGCTTTGCAAGGGTCTTAAAGTTGCTTTTGAATCTTCATTTGCTCCACAGACAGGGTAAGATACCTGGTTTTGCAAGCGGCCCTTTTTTTCATTTTTTTGGATGACATCCACATTACCTTATTAGACCATCTTATAAGCTCTCCCCTTAAAGAGACAGGCAGCTTATATTGTCACCAAGCACCAGCTCCAGCTTATGGTTTCTAAATAACAAGTTTTCGATACACAAAAGGCATAAAAAAATGCTTTACAAATGTACTAAGTACTGATATTTGGTTGGAGGTTGGATGGTATTATTGGGTGTTATCTATGGAGTCGGAATGAATATTTTTCAAAAGGAAGTTGGGGGGTTTTTTTTTTTGGTTTTTTTTTTTTTTTGCGATTTTTTGGGTTTGGGTTTCTTTTTAACCGCTTGGACTTCAAATTTTTATGTCATATCTAATGTTAAGTTTTTGGTGTAAGTGTTGAAATGCACCAGTAAAGTCCTTTGTAAATGTACTGGGAACTGATATCGGGTTTGATATATATATATTTTGAGAGAAAACCTGTTTTCTACTACATTTTGGACACCAACTTTTTGGTCAAGTCTCTTGTCAAGTTTTTTGGTGCCAGTATTGTTATTAACCTTTATAAGTGTGTTAGGGTAGTGATATTTGATTTGAGGGATGCTGTTGGGGTTAAATATTACTTTCTGGAGTGAAAATGAATGACTCTGTAGGTGAAACACATCACGAATGCTAGTTTGAGGTTTAGTGATAAACAATGTGAAATTAGCTTTCATACCATTGGTTTAACTCTTTTGCTTATCATGCTCTGAATGAAAACCCTTCAAAATTTACTTTGTTTATTATTTAATCATCTTGATGAGAATGTGCCAGTTTTCCAAGATTTCTGTTGCTGTTGGTAGATAAAGAGAAATGGAAAGTTGTGTCGCTGTTCTATTGATTTCCTCAATAGTTTATGGAGTGAAGAACCTGGACCTCCTCATTTCTTGTTGTTGATTGAAAGAAAGAAAAATGTTTACTTAGAGGAAGTGTTGCTTTCTGTGTAGTTAATAGTTGCATCATTTATGTGGTAGAGTTTTGAATTGAAGTATTTCTAGTTTGAAAACTTTTGATTTCAGTAAGAAGAATGGACAGATTAAGACTGCCTACAAGATGGATTACTTAAATGCAAGTTGTGATGTTGACTTCGACTTTGCGGGGCCAACTGTTCATGGTGCAGCAGTCCTCGGGTAAGCATGAAATAGATTGAATGAAAATGGCTGCCCCTTGTATTGATCATAGCAAGCTCCGTAATCCCTTCATCATGGTTCGGGATCGAAATGTAGCCTCGTCTGAAAGAGCAACTTTTAGAACAAGGGATAATATTGATAATGATATATATATTATTTGATGTAAGATATTTCTAATTATTTCATCATATCAAAGGCACATACTTTCAGTTCAGTTGAATTTTAGAGTACTTCATTTCTGTAAAATAGAAGTACTTATAGAAAATAATACTTAGTTTCTGATCATCACACTGATAATTTTTGTATCACTGCAACAGTTACAACAACTTCCTGGCTGGCTATCAAATGTCCTTTGATACTTCCAAGTCCAAGCTTTCCAAGAACAACTTCGCATTTGGCTATTCCTCTGATGACATGACTCTTCATTGCAATATGTAAGTACAAGGAGATATCTTTCAATTTTTATTTCTATTAAAACATATATTCAGTGTAGCAATTCTATCCCTTGTAGGTTTCTGACTCGACAAACTTAAGAAAAGTTATTTTCATTGGTTGTCTCATTTTCAACCAGTTGCTTTCAAACCTGGAAATTTTAATCATAATTGCACAAAATTGTGCTTTCTGACTGACATTTTGATTTTGATAACACTAAATGCTTATCATCATTAATTTTGATATTTATATTTATTATGATACAATAAGTGTCTCTCTTTGACCTAATATGGGTGTGTAACAGTAATGACAATATTTCCCTCGCTTTACAAATGGTGGCTGGTAGCCTGATATTGGAAAAAGGAGTGGTAATTGGTTCCAAAATCATGATCAATCATTGAGTTCTTTTAAAAAGATCAATTATAAATTAAGAAGGAATTATTTATTATTCATTTAAGGTAGTAAATAATATGATAACAAATAAGTCTCTAGATTCCATTTAATATATAATTTACTAAAGAAGTAAAGGATTTGTAGAGGTTTGCCAAAATAAATACTTGTGTCAAGTTTTATAAACCATAGTTGGAGGATACACAGTTGCTCTAGAGTTTCAGAATGATTCACCATTACTGGACGGCTTGTGTCATTGAAAAATATATTTAGATATCTCTCCCTCCACACGCTATGAAAGTCTTTCACTTTTTGACGTTTTAAGTGATTCACTAGTGATTTTTAGAACCCAGATCTAAAAGTCCTGGACTCGGGATTTTCCTGTGGGACTCATTTTCAGGACCAAATACATCTCTCAGTAATGGGACTATCCAAAATTTAAGGAAAGGGGTTAACCTACTCCATTTTAATCCAAAAATCTGTTTAGCCGGATTTCCATTATCCCCTAAATATTAGATGGAGAATAATGTTGGGATCACATGTGTAATGATTTGTATTTATGTGTTATTGAAAATAAACTCTGATTATTCGGTTTGAGAAAAGGTGATAGCTTCATTCAAATAAGGATGTAAGAATGAGAGTCCAATGATTACATACTGAACAGCTGAAGGAATAGGATGTTTATGAATTTTGTGAATGATTTACATACTTTTCTCTTTAATAGAAATGATGGTGCAGAATTTGGAGGTTCTGTATACAACAAAGTCAACGACAAGTTGCAAACTGGAGTGAATTTGTCTTGGTCCGCTGGAAATAGCTCAACACGGCTTGGTTTGGCAGCAAAATACACATTAGATAAGGATTCCTATCTTAACGTAAGGAGAAAAAGAAAAAGTGCATTACATTGAATGTATTATCACTATTGATGAAATCTTTATTTTAGCTTTCTTGTCAAAAGGAGAGAGAGAGCAGGTACTAGAGTACATTTTAGTACAGTTTTAGAAATTATCAGAAGTAAAGGTAGTTTGGTACTTAAGGTAAAAGTAGGAAGGGGCGTGTGCTTCATGATTTTAGCCTTAGCCTACCATGATGAAATGGTCTGTCCATGGGCAAGCAATTCTTGTTCTTGTTATTTCATGGAAAGAACTGAAGGGATCTTTTTCAAATTTTATATTGTGTTTCTTCTGGCAGCTTGTTGTGCCCTTTTGATTTTGGGGCTGATAAAAAAAAAGTGCTGACAAGGGGACATCTTAGATTTTGACATTTAAAGTTTGTAATTGCTATTTGGAAAAGAATGAATAGATCTTTCTCAAATTTCATATATGGATTCCTCTTGGTCCCTTAGCTGTGGCATTTTGATTTTGGATTTTGGTACTGATCAGAAAAACACTGACTTTCAGAATTAAGACAATGTAACATTGTTATTGCTATTGTTTGAGAAGTACTGGATGACTCCTAACTTTCATAGGTAGGTTCCTCTTGGTCCCTAATTGCGGCCTTTTGATTTGGGGACTGATCAGAAATCAATATGGCTTACAGCCATTTTTTAATTTGACACTTAAAATTTGTTATCATTATTTCTTGGAAAGTAATGGACAGATTTTTCATTCAAATTTCATGTGTGTAGTTTTCCCATAGTGCCTAGTTGTGTTGTTATTGGGACAGATTTTCTACACAAATTTCATGTGTGCAGGTTTACCATGGTGTCTAGCTGTGTTGTTATTGGGACTGATCAGAAAAAACATAATGACATTGTCATCATGGATAACTATGAAAGTTTGCTATTGCTGTTGGAAATACAGTATAGACCTTTTCTGAAATATTGTGTGTAGGTTTCCTTCTGTGAAAAAATTGAGGAGGGAGGGGAGTCCCACTTTGAAAGAACAAAATAAAAGATCAGACAATGGTGGGCAAGAAGATCTGTCTGGATCTCTTTTTGATAAATCACGACATGTCAAGTCATCTCAAATTCAGATTATTCATGGATAGTTTTAAGTGTGGTTTACAAAGATTTCCATGTTTAATTAATGATCAATTTTATCCCAAAGTATTTTTCTTTTTTAGATGAAAGTAAATAATGCTTTCCAAATCGGAATGGGCTACACCCAGAACATCAGGGATGGTAAGTGTTTTAATTCTGGATTGGTATGTAGACAAAATGACCATGACAAATGATTTAATGCTCAAGTCTTTAGATAACATATTTTACACTTGTTTGGAGATCTGACTCAACAGGTAAAGATTACCTCATGCAATAATGCTGTAAATATTTCCTTTAAAGATGCTACTAACCATTATAGCCAAAGCTGTTTTTTACCAATATTAATCTGAGACATAGTGAGGGCAATCTTTTCTGACATAGATGAGGTTGATTGGATCTCTGTGGACAGTTGCAAAGGACCCAAAAAGTGTAAATTGGCAAACTACTACTTCAAAATTGTGTTAAATGTTGGAGTGGGTTTCAACAAAATTTTGTCCAAGATCTTGCTAGAGGAAACCAATACTTTCTTTAGATAATGAGGTTGGTTCGAGTCCAAGTTAAAGTGATTAGTATTGGGGAAGTAAATTGCGTGAAACGAGGTCAGTTGATCATGATATTTTATTTCTAATTTCAGGTGTAAAACTGAACCTTTCTTCTTTGGTGGAGGGAAAGAACTTCAACCAAGGTGGTCATAAGGTTGGAATGGGTCTTGAATTTGATGTCTAAATGTACCAAGTGGTTAGTGATATATAAAATACCTGTGGATGCAAAGCAGTTCATTCATCATCAGTGTTTAACCAGGTGAGGAGACACGTGTATTTATGGCGCATTTTGCTGGACTGGGGAACACCCCAGTCTTCACCTCATCTTTAGTATTCCCAGTGTTGACACTGCCAACAGCACAAGCATGGCAGAGTTTGGTGCATGCAGAGACTGAAGACAGTTTGGAAATTCACGTGTTACCTATGAATTGATTGTGGATTTTATAATAAAAACTGACCAATCAGATTTTGATTTGAACTTAGATTTATTTGTTTGCCGTTTCCATTAGGCTACATTTGTTGAATAGCAAACAAGCTGTTTTCCCAAGGTCTACCAATCAAGTATCCTTCATTCGACATAACGCAGGTCAGATGTGTCAGAGAATTTGTCCCTGAGAGCTTGTCAAAACATTCAGTGCTGGTAAATTAATGTACAAATGTGTATCTTAATTAAAGGATTATGTAATGTGCTACAGAGTTTGTGTTTTATTTGGGATGCAAGTTTTATGCAAAAAGTTTATTGTCAAAAATTTAAATCCGCTTCAAGAGAATAACAGACAATTTGAAAATGTTTGAAACCCAGAGAGATTGCTTAAATAAAACTTTGATGAATTGAACAGCATTGAAGAAAGTGTTTCATATCCTTGCATCTTTGAAGTAGGACAAGATCATTCATGTTAACGGTTCCCTATCAGAGCAGACTATTGACGGGACAGTGTTGTGACCATAATCCCTGGATATTCGGTAAATGTAAAGGGAATTTTGACTGTTAAACCCTACCAGTCTGGAACCAAAGGGTACATGATGGAATGAAGGCCTAGGAAATCTGTTCAAAAAGAATTTTGAAAAATACCAACATATCAATATACTCATCATCTAAACTCAAAATCAACAAAACAGATTTACACGGAGAGTCCTGAAAAAGGTACAATGAGAAGGTGATGTCTTAGTCAATCCAAATAGGTAATGTCACATTCTCAAATGAGAACGAGGTATACAACAGCTGAACCGACCGGCAAACTGACGATCGTGAACACGTTCAGCTTTATATCGCACAAAGAAAATTTTTCTCAATGAGACAATATCGATCGTAAAATTTTCTGATAATTTTTATCAACCTGCATCGTTTGAAAACTTGTGTTACGAGTTTGTCAGTTGACGACATCTTGCACGAAAATCGTGATAATGGAAAAACAGGTCCTTGGATATCGAATCAGCTGCGACATGTAAACACCATAGGTTGGGAATGCTGGGAAGTTGTTATCCAGAAGTGGACAATTCACAATCAAGGAAATTGAAATCATCACGCATATCATATAGCTCGGTGGAAAGCTGTCCATGTTGGTTTCGTTGTAGGAAAAATTCGAGATAAGCGGCAGATGTTGAATACTTACAAAAAAGTCGCTGTCACAACAAAAATTGTTAACAAGTTGAAGGAAGCATAATATAATTGTATGCATATTTACACGCGATTTTACCGATGTATTCGGCAGCAATTTCTAGGGGTTTGTACAGCATAATTATACATTCTAGGTAAGCTGGGTTTCTTTCTTCCCCGGTACCAGAGTTACAATTTGAAAGTTTACCTCAAGGGAGGTAACTCCCAGATACCATTTAGAAGCGTCTTTTCTCGTGTGAGTAGAAAGTTATATTCAAAGGAGCATAACTGCATGTGTTGCTGAGCATATCACATAGCTGTCCAGGTACTCTCTCGTAAAGGTCTTCAAAATACACAATGTGCATCGTGGAAGAAGCCTTATAGCCCATGCCAGTGTTCAGATGATGGTGACTGTTACGGCGTCTGGAATGTAGACTATTGAATGTATCCCCACGTGATAAATGTAGGGAATGGGATGTTCCCGAATGTAAACTAGCGCTTCATTCCTTGGGAATTTTGATCAAATTGCACACACTTGTCAAAAGGAGCATAATATCTAAATCAAGTTTGAGTTTCAAGGTTTTATGGTCAAGGTCACTATTCTTTTCTTAAATCCTTGTCAGGGCCCTAGTAGCCTTCGTTTTTTAGGCAGCCTTCGTCAGAAAGACTGTTCAAATCGTCCGTAGTTCGGTGTTCATCCATATGTCATTGATCAATCATCTACAGATTATTCCCCAGAAGTGCTGGATATGTCATCAACCATTTATCGCTAATTCTCCAGAAGTGCATGGATACATCATCAACCATTTGTCGCTAATTCTCCAGAAGTACTGGATATGTCATCAACCATTTGTCGCTAATTCTCCAGAAGTGCATGGATACATCATCAACCATTTATCGCTAATTCTCCAGAAGTACTGGATATGTCATCAACCATTTATCGCTAATTCTCCAGAAGTGCTAGATATGTCATCAACCATTTATCGCTAATTCTCCAGAAGTGCTAGATATGTCATCAACCATTTGTCGCTAATTCTCCAGAAGTGCATGGATACATCATCAACCATTTATCGCTAATTCTCCAGAAGTACTGGATATGTCATCAACCATTTATCGCTAATTCTCCAGAAGTGCTGGATATCATTTTCAATTTACATATGGATATTGCCCTTGGTCACTATTTGTTCCCTTTTGTTTTTGGGACTGATCAGAAAAACAAAATGGGTAATAGTTTATCAGAAATACTGACACAGATTTCTCACATTTGGATTAATCAGGGTAATATTGATGTAACAACTGACCTGTGTGTAATTAAAGTCGAGAATTGTATTCACAAAGTTACGTATAGCATATCACTGTTTAGCCGTGGAGACAGATATAGAAACACTGAAAGCTCTCACAGATGGTATATCTATTGTACAATGAATTCTAGTGGAGACTGGAAGATATAGAAACACTGAAAGCTCTCGGAGATTGTGTATCTATTGTACAATGAATTCTAGTGGAGACTGGAAGATATAGAAACACTGAAAGCTCTCGGAGATTGTGTATCTATTGTACAATGAATTCTAGTGGAGACTGGAAGATATAGAAACACTGAAAGCTCTCGGAGATTGTGTATCTATTGTACAATGAATTCTAGTGGAGACTGGAAGATATAGAAACACTGAAAGCTCTCGGAGATTGTGTATCTATTGTACAATGAGTTCTCCAGAAGATGTCATTTCTTACTTATATGTCAATATACCAAACCTTATACCTTATACCAAACTATAAGTAGATATATCAAAATGTATCACTGACAGTTTGTTTTTGAGCTAACTCAATTAATTAGTTTTTAAAATTTTCAAAAGTAAGAAGTAATTTGTGTAAATTTAAAATAAGACGAAATAATGTATATTTTTTATAAACTTTATCATGTGTACTTAATACAGATCCCAGCACTGTATGTCATGGCTCTACTTGTTAAAGAGCTGAAAAGTTCAGAGCTGAATGAAGAACCTAAATTTTTGTTTATGAAAACCAATCTGTATAATTAGTCACACATGGCGTCAGATAAACATGCTCACTACTCCAGTAACAAGTGTCGGAACGCTTTGTAGTGGCGCTGCTCACCTGTCAAGCCGACACGCGTGATCGCGGCACGTGAGCACATTCCGAGTAGTTTTCAGAACTCTGCAGTAATTTCAGTCACCATATAGGAGCACAGAACCCTTTCAGTTAGGGTCAGACGGAATGGAGGCCTCAGTTAGTGATCAGGTACGTACATGTATTGTTGTTATTTCAGAAACGGATCCGAAATATGGATATCGCAGACATACACCACAATCATAGTGAAACGATTACATTACATCAGAAGATAAATGGTCAACTTTTACAAGGTATTATTCCATCTATCATGTATAGATATGGCAGTTGCATGAAAGTGGTTCCCCTGTCTGCGAAATATAATGCATTTTTAGTTTTCACATGTTATATCTAACTGTATTTTTATAATTATGATATTGGCATGATAGATCAACTGGTCATAAAGTTAAACGGTATCAGAAGATAAATATAGGCCGTGCCTGTTATTAATCCAATTGCATATATTTATACAATGGAATTGTTAAAGTTAATTACATAAGATACTGTATATTGTTTCTTTAATGTTTAATATTATATATAGTCACTGTCTACCTGTACGATGTACTAATGAGATCTCGAGAGAAGATCCGAGGTACGTGATTCGATTCCCATTCGGTAAAATTTATTACCAAAGTTCCATCTCTGATAAATACCATCCCAGTCTAGATCCGAAGTACAACTAATTATAAATACGGATCCCGTCTATAATCGGACAAAAGTCCCACCACAGATAAATACAGATCCCTTATCTAGTCGGACAAAAGTGCCACCAAACGTCCCACCACAGATAAATACATCCCGATCCAAAAGTCCCACCACAGTCGGACAAAGTCCCACCACAGATAAATACAGATCTCATCAGTCGGACAAAAGTCCCACCACAGATAAATACAGATCCCGTCTACAGTCGGACAAAGTCCCACCACAGATAAATACGTCGGAACGTCCCACCACAGATAAATACGGATCCCGTATCTAGTCGGACAAAAGTCCCACCACAGATAAATACGGATCCTGTCTACAGTCGGACAAAAGTCCCACCACAGATAAATACAGATCCCGTCTACAGTCGGACAAAGTCCCACCACAGATATATACGGATCCTGTCTACAATCGGACAAAAGTCCCACCACAGATAAATACGGATCCTGTCTACAGTCGGACAAACGTCCCACCACAGATAGATACGGATCCCGTCTACAGTCGGACAAAGTCCCACCACAGATAAATACAGATCTCATCAGTCGGACAAAAGTCCCACCACAGATAAATACAGATCTCATCAGTCGGACAAAAGTCCCACCACAGATAAATACAGATCCCGTCTCTAGTCGGACAAAAGTCCCACCACAGAAAAATACGGATCCTGTCTACAGTCGGACAAAAGTCCCACCACAGATAAATACAGATCTCATCAGTCGGACAAAAGTCCCACCACAGATAAATACGGATCCTGTCTAGAGTCAGACAAAGTCCCACCACAGATCTCATCAACACACACACAACACACACACACACACACACACACACACAGGACAAAAGTCCCACCATAGATAAATACAGATCCCGTCTACAGTCGGACAAAGTCCCACCACAGATAAATACAGATCTCATCAGTCGGACAAAAGTCCCACCACAGATAAATACGGATCCTGTCTACAGTCGGAGAGAAGTCCGACCACAGATAAATTCCTATCCCGTCTGTGGTCGATGTACTCGGGTCATTAATATAGAAGTATGATCATTCTCAAAATTCTTATTTATCATTTTCCTTAGTTAACAACTTTGCAAATGTCTTCCTCTTCAGCAGCTTTCTCCGTCCATAAACTTATCAACAGAAACACTACCAGAGCCGCTGTTTGACCTCGACCTTGACCGGAAGTACATGTGTCCAGTTTGTTTAAGTGTTCTGAAGGAGCCAATGCAGACGTCTTGTGGACACCGATTCTGTAAAGCGTGTATCAGGGGAACATTCGATCTACCGACGTGAGTTGTCTTGTATGGATATATTAAGATTTTAAATACGATCAGTATTTTGTGTACACTTTAATAGAATGTTTCCCGCAAAATTTTATAAACATGCAAATTTCAGCGAAGATATACAACGTGCTCAAGCCTTTCAAACGATAACGATATATTCATAAGTTGTACACAAATTGTTTGCAACATGTCATGGCAAAATGGATACAATCACATGCTGATACGCTCTTTTTGAAGATTACAAAGGAGCAACAAGTCATTACAACATACCATTATGCGACCTCGAGATTTGTTTGATGTGCATCAAAGAATCAAACTAGTCTTTTTGTCTTGTCCACAAGGTGTCACACACGGAACCCTTCAATGTGACCATGACGTGTTCCAGGGGTGCAGAGACTGAACACGTTTTCCTAACCAAACAAAAGGCCGTGGTGTACAGATATTGATATATCATTACGTATTTGATTCGACTCTCCGCTGTTTAGAACATTGTCTTGTATATATATATACTAGATAAATGTAAAAATATGTGAAATTGTAAAATTACTTATTTAGGAGACATATACCTCATATAGAGATAGCTTGCCCTGGTAGTGTCTCTCCAGGCCTGTTTACATCACTTTGATTCCCCCCTTGCTTAACGACATCAGGTGACGACCTAGTCATTGGTAGAAATGAAAGGATAGCAATGCCTTATGATGAAGTTATACCGATTGTGGTAAAGACGAGGGATGGGATATCTTGTGATTAAGTTACACCGATACAGTCCGTGGTAAAGACGAGGGATGGGATATCTTGTGATTAAGTTTAAGTTACACCGATACAGTCCGTGGTAAAGACGAGGGATGGGGTATCTTGTGATTAAGTTACACCGATACAGTCCGTGATAAAGACGAGGGATGGGATATCTTGTGATTAAGTTACACCGATACAGTCCGGATGGGATATCTTGTGATTAAGTTACACCGATACAGTCCGTGGTAAAGACGAGGGATGGGGTATATTGTGATAAAGTTACATCGATCTGCATCACGTTACTAATAACTTGATTTCCTCGGTTGTTTACACATTGCTATGTACTTTAGTTGTGGATTTTGAACCTAAATGAAAATATACAAAGAAATGAGGCCGCTATTCTGTGACCATTGTTCAATAGTTGTCACATAAAGCGTTATTGATTGGAATCTCATGTGGATCTGGTGATTCTGTTTGTCTATCTGTCTGTCTCTGTCTGTCTATCTGTTTGTCTATCTGTCTGTCTATCTGTCTGTCTATCTATTTCAGAGTCCGAAACAACATCCGGGTACCGTTTTCGAAGTGTCCTGTAGACAACACATACTTCCACATCGAGAGAGAGGTAAAGATAATACAAGAGTTATCTTTCTTGTCACAGCGCTGAGCGTTTTCACTTTGTGTTATTTTCGTGGTCATGTCGTAGCTTCATAACCATACTGGTTACAACAAAATAAAATCCCCTGTCATTGGAAGCTGACTTAAGTAAAACATTAATACTATGTATTATTTCAGCTGTTTTCTGATAACGCCATGAAGCGGGAAGTCCTATCATTAAACGTACGATGTCCTAATATCCAAAACGAATGTGACTGGAACGGGGAACTGAGGAACTACAGTGAGGTGAGTTTTATCCAGTAAATGGGTGTCACCCATACAACCACGCTTTGACCTTTAACACCTTAACGACACTAAATGGATTCCAAGTTGATCAAGTGGTAATGTGTATAATACATAATACTAAATGGTTGTCCAGTATAGACTGCACTATCTATGAAATGAGTCTTACAGTGAAATATAGACAATAGTTTTTACAACGAAATATGAAAACATGCAAAAAAGGTTGTTTCAGAAGATTTGATATTAAAAAGTTTGCACTGAGATGTATTTTCAGGAGTCAATAGGTTCAGGTGTGTCAATAGTTTGAGGTGTATCATTAGTTTCAACACGTGTCAATAGTTTCAGGTGTGTCATTAGTTTAAACATGTGTCGATAGTTTACAATGAGATGTTGTCTCAATAATTATAGCGGAACATTAACGCATCCTTTCTGTTCGTTCAATCCTTTTAAGTGAATTTAAAAACCGATCATTTCAGCATGAGGAGCAGTGTATGTATAAAGTGGTAGAATGTGGGAACGGATGCGGGGTCCGAGTGATCCGCCGGGACATGCCTAGTCACCTGGAAGAGTGCTCCCTGAGGATCGTTTTCTGTCCTCACTGTCAGAAACAGATGACCTACAATATAATGTCGGTAAGTCTAGATAAACGAGGACTGTTATAACCTCTAACACCACTATACATACACCGTTACTGTTTAGTTATATACTTCTATGTATCAATACTGACATTTTTTTACACTTTTATCTAAAATTTGTTCATTTATATTCAGGTGTACCCTTTTCACATACATTGAACCTGTATAGGAACACCATACATTAAACCTGTATAGGAACACCATACATTAAACCTGTATAGGAACACCATACATTGAACCTGTGTAGGAACACCATACATTGAACCTGTATAGGAACACCATACATTGATCTCGTATAGGAACATCATACATTAAACCTGTATAGGAACACCATACATTGAACCTGTATTATACATTAAACCTGTATAGGAACACCATACATTAAACCTGTATAGGAACACTATACATTGTACCTGTATAGGAACACCATACATTGAACCTGTATAGGAACACCATACATTGAACCTGTATAGGAACACCATACATTAAACCTGTATAGGAACACTATACATTGTACCTGTATAGGAACACCATACATTAAACCTGTATAGGAACACTATACATTGTACCTGTATAGGAACACCATACATTGAACCTGTGTAGGAACACCATACATTGAACCTGTTTAGGAACACCATACATTGATCTCGTATAGGAACATCATACATTAAACCTGTATAGGAACACCATACATTGAACCTGTATAGGAACACCATACATTAAACCTGTATAGGAACACCATACATTAAACCTGTATAGGAACACTATACATTGTACCTGTATAGGAACACCATACATTAAACCTGTATAGGAACACTATACATTGTACCTGTATAGGAACACCATACATTGAACCTGTATAGGAACACCATACATTAAACCTGTATAGGAACACCATACATTGTACCTGTATAGGAACACCATACATTAAACCTGTATAGGAACACTATACATTGTACCTGTATAGGAACACCATACATTGAACCTGTATAGGAACACCATACATTGAACCTGTACAGGAACACCATACATTAAACCTGTATAGGAACACCATACATTGAACCTGTACAGAAACACCATACATTAAACCTGTATAGGAACACCATACATTAAACCTGTATAGGAACACCATTCATTAAACCTGTATAGGAACACCTTACATTAAACCTGTATAGGAACACCGTACATTAAACCTGTATAGGAACACCATACATTAAACCTGTGTAGGAACACCGTACATTGAACCTGTATAGGAACACCATACATTGAACTCGTTTTGGAACACCGTACATGCACATTATCAGAATTCATTCTTTCATTAAAGATGTCTCTTCATTATGCTTTAGTGGATGCAAAATCGTTTAAAATCCAAGACAATCTGTCCCCGCTCACTTAACCAATATGGTCATGTTAACCTTGTGCAATAACCAACTCCCAGTTCAGGATTAAGACATATTTTATCATAGCTTAATATCCTGCTTATGTTGGAACTGTTCAACTGATGTTTTTCTGTTACTATAGAAACATGAGGTTCTGGTATGTCAGAACTTCCCAGTTCAGTGCTTACAGTGTGGTCAAGTCGGCATCAAACGCAAGGACATCAGTAATCACATGGATAAGGAGACCGGGGACTGTCCCATTACCATCATCGATTGTCCTTTCCAAGTGTATGGCTGTCAGGTTACAGTAAGTCGCCAGGACTACCTTTTGATAAATGTATCCCTTAATTAAAGTATGCTATATCATAAAGTATAGGTAGTTTAATCCTTCTGTAAATACCATTTAGAATGGTCGAACCTGTTGTTTTAATATTCAGTGCAATAGGTAGCTACACCTGAAGGATGTCAGGTAGCTACACCTGTAGGATGTCAGGTAGTTACGCCTGTAGGATGTCAGGTAGCTACGCCTGTAGGATGTCAGGTAGCTACGCCTGTAGGATGTCAGGTAGCTACACCTGTAGGATGGGTGTGTTCCCTTTACGCCAACTTTCTTAAAAACACATACGGCAGTTGTTGTTTTTACCTTTTAAGTCAACAAAATTGGGGTACCTCATGGGGGCTCTGGGGAACAGCTACTGTGAAGTAGTTACCTGTGACTTGATAATATTTAGCCATAAATGGGGATATTTTCAGATTTTGAATTGAGAATTAAATTGAAATGTTAGGAAAAGAGATGTTTTTGAATGCTATATTATTTAAATTTAAGGAGAAAAAAAAATTATTTGAAATTTATATTGTTCAATAAAAACAAAGAATTATTTGAAAATTATATTATTTAACAATAGAAAAAAACCATTATTACTTATCACACTGAACACTCCAAGCCAACTGCACTCTGTATAAATACAGCGACTGCATCATACTTTATATTCATACTTTGACACCATTTATTGTTATATTTAGTTGTTTTAACTACTGTAGCACAGAATATAACTGATGATGAGAAGTCCAAGCTGTTAACCTGAATACTTATCACACTGAACACTCCAAGCCAACTGCACTCTGTATAAATACAGCGACTGCATCATACATTCATAGTGAAACACTCATATCAAGTAACATGGCAAACGCACAGCTGAATTTGAAGTTCGTAATTAACAAGAAAGGGGGCCAGAATTTAGCCTATAATGGTTTCATCTACAGAATCATACGCAGAAATGGTGAAAAATCTTGTCGAGGATCCCTCTCTGCCCTTAACAACATACCAGTTGCTTTTGGAAGACAGGAACACAACCATCCAGCAGATCATGCAGAAGTTGTAGCACAGCAGATCAGAAACAGCATCACCAGGAGATGTCTTGAAGAAGTCAGACCCATACCAGCAATATACGAAGAAGAACTCCGCAAGCTCCGAGATGAAGAATGGGATGAAGACTGCAAAGCGGTGGTACAGCGACTGCCTACCTTCAATACAGCCAAGTCGTCACTCTACAGAGCCCGCCGAAAGGAAACCCCAGCGCTACCAAAGACTCTTTCTGACATCAGACTGGAAGGGAAGAGGACAGAAACATCAACCGGAGACAGATTTCTTCTTTTTGACGACGGAGACCAGCAGAACCGAATTATAGCCTTCGCCAGTACGGAGAACCTACGATATCTCTCAACTGCCGACACATTCTACTGTGATGGAACATTTTACACGTGCCCGAGCTTGTTTCATCAGATCTACAGCATCCATGTGGTTATTGATGGAAGGATGACGCCAGTCGTATTTGCGCTACTACCAGGAAAGAGTCAAAGAATCTACACTCGACTGTTTACCCTACTCAAGGAACACATAGCTCAACTGTACCTGCCTTTCGCCCCAACCCATGCATTCGCCGACTTTGAAGTAGCAGTACACAACGCCATTCGCCAGACATTCCCAGGAATCACCATGAAAGGCTGTATTTTCCATTTCACCCAGAGTGTATGGAAAAAAGCACAGACAACTGGACTGCAAACTCTATACCGGGACAACGAAGATGTTAGGACCCTTATCCGCCGTGCAGCTGTTCTACCACTGGTACCCATGGACTGCATAGAAGACGTATGGTTACAGACACTAGAAGATCTAGAAGACGCTGAAGTACCACAGAACACAACGCCTTTCACAGACTATGTTACAGAGCAGTGGGTGGAAGGAGACAGACCGTTGTGGAATCACTTCCAAACAGATGGACCACGAACAACAAACAACCTAGAAGCCTGGCACGGGAAACTAAAGAAGAAGGTGAAACACGCTCATCCGACTATATTTGCCATCATACAGACATTCAAGGAAATAGACAATGCCGACGTCATCAACAGAATGCAGAGAGAAGCTGGAGGAACCACCCGACCGCGTGCGAAGAAGTACTGCAACATTGACCCCCGCCTTACAACACTCAAAGAAAGATACAGAAACGGAACCATTGACCTGATGACCTACGCTGATTCAGCATCACAGCTACTTCATTTTGGATAAATAGACTCTGTGCTTTATGTGAATATTAATTAGTGCTACATACGTGTTTATGAACATTCTAATAATTAGTGCTGTTAGGTATTTACTTTATGAAAATAGTGCTTTTATATCAAATATTGAAAATTGAAAATCAAATTTAGTTTAGTATGTATATATTGAATTTAGTGCTACATTATAAAACTAAAAATAAAAAAGTGATTTCTGTGCTTAATTTAATGATGATATGCTTATTAATGTTTATTAATTGTAATCTTCATATGGTCTATCATTAATGTCATATTAATAAAATAAATAAAATGTGTTAAGTTTATATTATGTCTGAATTTCTTATTACTTACCTTAAAAACTGTTACCAGTATTTATCAGATATATTTACCTGAGTTTACCTGTATACCACCCCAAGTACCCCTTCTTGGGGCCCCTCAATTATCTTGAACAATTGAAAAATAATCCCTTTGATGTTCTGCAGAGTTGGCGTAAAGGGAAACAGCCGTAGGATGTCAGGTAGCTACACCTGTAGGATGTCAGGTAGCTACACTTGTAGGATGTTAGGTAGTTACACCTGTAGGATGTCCGGTAGCTACACTTGTAGGATGTTAGGTAGTTACACCTGTAGTATGTCGGGTAGCTACACCTGTAAGATGTCAGGTAGCTACACCTGTAGGATGTCAGGTAGCTACGCCTGTAGGATGTTAGGTAGCTACACCTGTAAGATGTTAGGTAGTTACACCTGTAGGATGTCAGGTAGCAACGCCTGCAGGATGTTAGGTAGCTACCCCTGTAGAATGTCAGGTAGCTACACCTGTAGGATGTCAGGTAGCTACACCTGTAGGATGTTAGGTAGCTACACCTGTAAGATGTCAGGTAGCTACACCTGTAGGATGTCAGGTAGCTACACCTGTAGGATGTTAGGTAGCTACACCTGTAGGATGTCAGGTAGATACACCTGTAGGATGTTAGGTAGCTACACCTGTAGTATGTTAGGTGTTAGGTGGGTTACAATTTTATCTATCTTATATTGCTAAAAACATACAATACTATAAAAAGCAGCGTTCTTAAGTAAAAATAATTCAAAACAGACTTTTAAGTATTAATTAAAGCAAATAGGACTCCATTTTCTTTGCAGACAACGAGGCTGTGCATGGCGTCCCATCTTCAAGACAGCTGTCACAGCCATCTGTCTCAAGTGATAGCCCATGTTCAACAACAAGATCGACATATCACCGAACTTGTGGATGAGGTCACAAAGATCCGCAAGATTCTAATGCAGCGAAGTGAGCAACAATCGGTCAACCATACAAACGGAACAGCTGATGACACGAACTCTGTCAACCATACAAACGGAACAGCCGATGACACTAACTCTGTCAACCATACAAACGGAACAGCTGATGACACTAATTCTAGGTAGTTCGTCGACAGTCGAGATTTGTGTCCGAAACCTGATAATGTCAATAGCGTCAAACTGTCAATAGCATCAGACTGTCAACAGCGTCCGATTGTTATAACTGTGGAACTTAATATTCAACATCAAGCTTCCAAGAGCGTCAGATTATAGATAAAACGGCCAGTTTTCAAAGGCGTCAGATTATAGATATAACGTCAAGCTTTCAATGGCATCAGATTAAAGATATAACGTCAAGCTTTCAAGGGTGTCATTATATATATAACGTCATTTCCATTATATATATAACGTCAAGCTTTCCAGGGAGTCAGATTATATATATAACGTCAAGCTTTCAAGGGTGTCAGATTATATATATAACGTCAAGCTTTCAAGGGTGTCAGATTATATATATAACGTCAAGCTTTCAAGGGTGTCAGATTATATATATAAAACGTCAAGCTTTCAAGGGTGTCGGATTATATATATAACGTCAAGCTTTCAAGGGTGTCAGATTATATATATAAAACGTCAAGCTTTCCAAGGTGTCAGATTATATATATAACGTCAAGCTTTCAAAGGTGTCAGATTATAGATATAACGTCAAGCTTTCCAGGGAGTCAGATTATATATATAACGTCAAGCTTTCCAAGGTGTCAGATTATAGATATAACATCAAGCTTTCAAAGGTGTCAGATTATATATATAACGTCAAGCTTTCAAGGGTGTCAGATTATATATAACGTCAAGCTTTCCAGGGTGTCAGATTATATATATAACATCAAGCTTTCAAAGGTGTCAGATTATATATATAACGTCAAGCTTTCAAGGGTGTCAGATTATATATATAACATCAAGCTTTCCAAGGTGTCAGATTATATATATAACGTCAAGCTTTCGGACTATACATACATGTGTGTCAGACAGCTAATAGCTTCAGGTTGTCAACTTTTCCAGCCAAAATACTTTAAAAGCTTATCAACGCTGATGATACCGTTGTTTATTACATTTTAGACCAAAACTACCAGTTACCTAAGATGTCATTACCGACAAGACTGTGAATAACAGACGGTGAATATCTTCAGAGTTTGAGAGTGTTTTATTTCTTACATTTATGTAAATAGTAAAACGTTAAGAACCCTTTTCAGATTGTCAGAACGTTTATCACTATCAAATTGTGCCAGAATTCCAATAACATTAAACCGTGTCGGCAATATCAGATTGTTGATGGAGGGGGAAGGAATATTTCATCTTATCTGGGTATGATTAATCTTAACACAAACACCAAAAATAGACATGGAAATTTATGTAAAACTCGTACGAGAGATTAGGGTTTTTTTGGTTTATCATCTGAAGTAAAGTGTTTTCAATGACACAACATATTCCCAAGTAGTCAGACACTTTAATTTGGCTTCTAAGCATTGTTTTAATGTTTACTCGAGATGTCGTTCCCAACATATAGATAGGGACCGCAATCCATTCTCTGGGCTATTGGCGACCTGTTTTTTCGGACTATGAACATGATTTATCTTACATTCCAAATCACCAGGTTATTTTTTTTATGCAATTATAGAGATAAATATTTATACAAAGGCATGGTTTGAAATACTGATTGTGTTTGTGTTTGGTCGTCCGTGGCTTTATTGTGAAATATATTTTAATATAAAGAGACCGAAATACATGAACATATTTTAGAATATTGCATTTAGTTTTGGTTGTTGTCCCCGATTGATAGTGTTTAATAAAGTTAATAATGTATGATTTCTGAGTGTTATTGTTCTTTTCAACGGAACTAAACTTTCTCTGAATGCTACCCTTACCGGGGAAAACCACTTCGTAACACTAATTAGGTGTATTAATTAATTCAGAGTTTGACTTATAGACCGGTATCCTTCTCTACTGTTCCTCATTTGAACTGGAAACTCAATATCGTCGTGTTGAAATATTGACTTGCGTACACGGTAATACACGCTGGGAATATACTCGATCACTTAAGGAATTGTGTACCTAATGTCGCCCATTTCATTATAATGCTTAAGTCAAATCCATGAAAAATTCTGCGTTAAACATTTTGGGCATGTGGTCGACCTTTTCTCTGGTGCAACAATGTGAAGTCATAGTAGAGATGTAGAATACCAGGGTCATATTTCTAATAAACATCAGAACGAGTGATATTAAAATACTGTACTACATCGTTCGTACAAAATGTCAGTGATCCGACCTGTAATAATAGTCGTAACATCTGGTTTTGGAGGAGCGTAACCTCCCCCATTGTGCGCTACTCTTCGTTAGCGTGTAAAGAGGAGATACTCAAAGTTGGTAAGTTTAGTTGGATATCAGAAATTGCATTTAATCTCGCTCATGAGAATATCAATTCCGGATAATGACGCCCCTTTCTGACTATGGTTTTAAAACAAGAATGCCATTGTGTACTTCCGGAATCAAGCAGTCGAATCAAGTGTGGTAAGAGCATGTGGACTGGATACGGCGGCCGAGGCATCACGTGATTAACTAGCTATAATACAGCCAGCTTGTAAACCTGTGTGACACAGCTTTCCTGCCTAGGGAGATAAACGAATCATATGAGTATGAGGTCAGTAGACTAGACGCTGTCACCGTGACACGTAATCATCAAGTCGCTTGTTGTGATGTATCAAGGAAAGCACATCATTAATCAGACTGGGAAGGTCGTTTGACAAACGGTTAGGCTTCACAACATCTTCCAGCACATAACATCACCATGGAATTGACATCTGTGTTACAATCTGGTGATCTTGCAACATATTTGGTGGCCTGTCTCGCCTGCTGTTTTATTTATGCTTATTATTTCCGTAACAGACTTGATATACCCGGACCATTTGCATTGCCGTTCCTTGGCAATTTCTTTACCTTAGTTCTTCAAAGGAATCGAAACGTGCTGTACAGACTTCAGAAGATATATGGAAACATTTTCAGAGTGTACTTTGGACGGCGTTTGGTCGTTGTTATTTGTGGTAAAGACCTTATCAACGATGCTTTCATCAAGCAGGCTGATTCATTCAGTGACCGTCCAAACGGAATGTCGGGGATTAAGAAAAAGATGGAACCAGGATTAATTTGGTCAAATGGACATACTTGGAAGGTACTCCGCCGATTCACGGTACAGTCAATGCGAGATTTTGGACTTGGAAAAAAAATTCTAGAAGAAAGAATTTTAGAAGAATGTAATGTTGTTCTGAGAGAAATGGCAAATACGGAATCACAACCATTCAGTATAAGGGATCTGTACAGAAACGCTGTATCAAACGTCACACACACCATTATATTTGGGAAAAGATGTGATTACAATGACCCAGAGTTTCGTGACGTTATCGACAGCATTAGTTTGATATTCAACATGTCACTTGGAGGCCTTTCGCCCACAACTATTTGGCCATTTTTGAAACTGTTCATTAAGGACGAAGCAGTCACAAGATGGAGGTGTTTAACCAACATAACCAATTACATAGAAGCGCAAGTGAAAGAACACGAGTCATCATTTGACGAAGAAAACATCCGTGATTTCATCGACGCCTATCTTCAGGCGAAGAAAAATGATAAGGATACAGACATCATCACACCAAAACAACTGTTCCGAGTTATTCTGAATCTGTTTAACGCCGGAACAGACACTACGGCAGCTTCATTGGACTGGTCAGCACTATACATGATCAGCTACCCGGATGTACAAGAGAAATGTCAACGAGAGATTGATGAAATAGTTGGTCACGGACGTAAGGTACAAATGTCGGACAAATCTCAACTGCCTTATGTAGAAGCGACTTTACTTGAAATTCAGCGTCTAGCAAATGTGGCCATTGCGAGTCTTCCGCATGTAGCGACGCGTGACTCCATTGTTGGAGGTTATCGTATTCCCGAGGGGGCTATTGTTTTAGCACATCTTCAGCTCACACATGAAGATTCTAGTTGCTGGGATGATCCGCTGGCGTTTAAACCAGACCGTTTTTTAGATTCGGACGGCAAGATAAGGAAGTATGATGCATTCATGCCGTTTTCTATTGGACCACGTGCCTGTCCCGGTGATTCCCTCGCTAAAAAAGTGATGTTTTTGATGTTTTGTAACACACTTCAGAGGTTCAATTTGATAAAGAGGGAAGAAGATGATGTTTTGTCACACGAAGGAGATGTCGGGATAACTAGATCACCGAAGCCTTATCAATTAAAGCTTTTCCCTCGGAAGTAAAAAACTTCATGGTTAAATTCTTAAGAATTCCTGTTGATCTTAAGGAGGGTCGAAATACTGTGTGAAGGCGCGAGCTTATCTTTGTACATTACTTATTCATTAATTCAACGTTTATGAACCTCCCGATTAATACATAATATTCTGTTGGAAATAAATTTCTTTCAAAGATCTTGCCTTTGTTATTCTAGTTTATCTGTCGGTGTAAATACAGTACTATCTACTGACTATTCTGTAAAGTGAGACAACTCTTAAGTATGGCATGCAAATTTTGAAATAGAAGATATATAGCGAAATATTTAGACCCGAGTTCATAACGCTTACTGTAGTTACCCCGCAATGAATACACATCGATGAGGACACGGCAAATAAAGAAAAAATGATACAAAAAAAACTGTATGAAAATAAATATGGCAAGGCCTGTAAACGACCTGAGACGTTTGTAGAAATAGGTCAAAGAATTAATTTGAACGTGAGAAGACATAATCACAATTCATTATCACCTCGTACGATGTACTGTATATGACCATAGAGTTTATAGGTAGCAATCCGGATATTATTAACAGGTTTGTTAGGACATTAGTATGTACCTGATTCCGGATTTGGCTCTGTAAAATAAGAAACCATGAACTGGACCGAAAAGCGTCGTCGTCACTAATTTCCCCTTTTATCTGCTGAAAAAAGTGCAATTCCTCGTGCTGAACTTCAAAAACTTAATCTCTCGTCGGGATGAAAAAAAAAATTCCCTCGGGTTTTCTCGCCACGATTTCCTAGTGAACGGAGATTTTGGAAGTAGACTAAGTTGCCTGTTTTATATACACAAATCTTATCAGAACAGTGGACATATACCCTGTCAGCTTATACCATTAAGTGATATCGACAATGTGTTGTCTTTGATAGATGTTTGTAACCAACGATACTACGCAATCCTTATTATCAACGTAAATAAATTTGTAACAAGTCACTCAAATCTTCAAGATTTAAGTGGTCGTTTTCAGTACCAAGTGGTCCTACATATTCCATACGCATCGATGTGGTGGCGATTGTCCGGAAGCGAGTGTAGGTTTTTTTCCGGAAACAAAGAGTGACGACTGTCGGGAAGTTTAGTTGTGGTTAAAAGTTCCCCGATTTGATAGATTTTCCGGACATGACAATTTGCCTTCTTGGAATTCCAATATCTGCTCGTCTCATCATATCATTGATATTAAAATATGACTTATAATTCTAGCTTTCTCTTCGATAATCGATCGTCGAGTCTGGTGGTTCTACGCAGTATTACACACTAAACGGTCGTCTTGGTAGGTGCTCGATTATGGAAGGGTTAGATATTGGCATCTGTGATACAAATCACCAGGTATGTCCACAATGGGATCAAAATAATGTCGCTGTCATAAAATCTTCATCAGTTTACATCTCCTGAAACGATTTCTCTGTCAGATGTCAAAATGTACAACTCTGCCATAGAAACAGTACACGAAAAAACCGTGGTACATACTTGTAGAGATATTTCTGAAGATCTCTACTCATTGTTGATTACTCGATAAACTTTGTATTAAAAATGTTAAGCATGTTAGCAGTTGTTTCGGTTGTATTATATTTGTAGAGATATTTCTCGGACTATTAAATGCTATGTAACCAACAGCCCGTGTCCATATTGGTATTATACCTTGGCTATTTAAGGTTATGTAACCAACAGCCCGTGACCATTCGTTCTGCATATGGCGTAGTAACACTCTAAATCGTGTGACATGACAAACGTTTTGATTCAATATTTCCTTGAAAAGGTTATAAGCTATTCTTGCTAATGTCAACGTTACGGAAGAATGACCTACAAGAATACTTTTGTAATATCACATTATCATGTACAACAACCATTGTATACATGTAAAATCAGAATTTTAATAAAACGGCATCCATGTTTGTGATATGCAATGTGATTAATATATATTCATATACATATATATTTATATTTAATCAAACGTTCTTGTCAACAACAAAAAGTTGTAATTAGGACAACTACATTTGGCAGTTGAAAACTTCACAAGCAAACACCATCATGATTATCATCTTTGTTTACAAAATGATACATATATGTATATACAAAAAATGAATGGTAGTCATATACTCGATAATGTCCAACACACACATACGCCTTAATGTCATACCCACTATCAACACAAGCGAGGCCACGTACCTGTCAAACACTTCCTTACATTAATATCTATATATTTTAACATATACACAAAATTTGTAAAATGAAATCGTTGAAGCGTAATACTAGTAGTGAATGTCCAAACTTTTATTTCTTTCACCCCACGACAGAAGACGGGGAAAGAAAACAACACCCCTTGTTATACAGGCTGTATGTGAGTGTACTATATATATCATTCTGTTGTATAACTGGAGATCAGCCGGGAAGAGGAGGTGGAGTATACCATCACTACATCGCGTTACCTAGCGTTTAAGCAGCATCGGTATTCGACACAGTTAACAACTGACGAAATTCCAAGAAACATACCTGTCAACAAATGGCATAATCAGAGGGTTAAATGGTATCTTGGACTGTCATCGCCTTCAGAAATAAACAACCGGAAGTTTACAAATAAAACTACCACCTACTTAAAGGAAACCACGTCATTTTACACAATCTTTTACCAGATCTCAATTTAAGTATAGACTCTATGTAGACGACACAGAGTCACAAAACGCTTATTGACTGATTAGTTGCGTCCTTTAAATAAACTCCGAACGGTTGTCTGGCAATCTAGAGGTAAGTACTGCGCTGGTACCATGCTTGTTTCTGTAACATAAAGGTAACATTTATCTGTATACAAATGTATTTATCCACCAGATAAAAAGTACTTTGTACAGCACTGTCCCTAGCTGTCTAGTAACAATAAGGAGAGAGTGATTATACTGGTGATATCAAATCATGTTGCTCTCCATGGACATTCAGTCGATAAATCTGGCTCCAAAAACAACAATATTGTCTGACAATGTTAATTAAAAAAAACTGCATGCTTTCGTAAGAAAAAGGGCGTTGTATAATTCCATCAGATAAAAATAGGACATTATATCTATTTTTGTTTCCGTCAGTAAACAACAGGACATATTTATTTGTGTTGCTGTCAATAAAATATGACACTGCTTCTAAGGTTACATGTGATATTTTGATAATTTGGACTTTGTAGATATCAATTAAAGAGTAAATGTTTTTTTGTTTCAATCATGTAACCACCTGTAAAACATACGCCCAGCTGTCTCCAGCTGCTGCAACCTTGAGAACAATACATATGCTGTGATGCATCACAGACAGATTGCTGACTTTGTTAACTATGTATTCCTCCTATGTGTCAGGAAGTCGATATTCCAACGGACCTCTAACAGACGTGATTATCACAGTGTGAATTATATGGTGTTGGTAATTAAGAAGGCTGGCTATCTAATTCGTCTAGTGCTTTAAACATAGTTGGTTTTCGTGTTATAAAAAGATGTAGTCAGATGTAATATTAGATCACTGGTATAAAGTAACATCCACATTGACTTGAAAATCATTTTAACAATGAAATGAAAACTAATTGATTTTTACTTTTATGTGTTTTTCTTGATATTTTAAACTCTTGTGAGCGTTTTAAGTTCTAGAGGAGCATAAAAAAAGCAATATTCGTACAACACCTGTAACTATGTCGTTCAAACTCGTACTACTTCAACACATTTACCAAAACTTTGTGTATTAAAAATATACCACGCATGAACTCTGACCTCACACACCTGTACTCTAGCTATGCATGACCATGACCCCTCACTTCCATGTTAACTAATCGTGCATGAACTCTGACCTCACATACATGTATTTGTAATGTATCTAGTGATAAAGTATGCCACAGTTTGTACTAAAAACATCATTGTTGTGTTCGTTATGATGCAGGTATCGCACAAACATTGTCTATGTACAAAAATTTTAAGATTCGTTTCAATAAAAAGTCATGGTGATGTGGCTACAAACAGATGCTAATATAAGTATAAACACGTCCTTCACCTCACGGTTAAGTGACAACGTGTCACGAAATGGAAAAATGTCTAAAAATATCCAGAATGATAAAATCTGAAATATACATACGTTAATCACGTGGAAATCACTCCATTGTACAGCATGGAAGCTTGCATGTGTTGGATATTGGTCCGTCCGTTTGATCATATTCAGGGTAAGGGGTTAGTACATATTCTATAACTGTTTTACAGGCTAGGAATAGTGTGTCAATTTTATAGTATATACAATAAAGTTTGGGGACTGTTAGATATGTCTCATTACCTTTAGTCAACGTTGAGTATTCTGAAAACAGACCAGCAGGTGGCTAGACAAAAAGCGGGTCTAGTAATGAATAACTCGTTGTTTTCTAAAAGTTTTAATATAACCCAAAGACAGAACCAGGACCGCTGAGAACCACCACAAACCGACTGATTGTAGCCTTCCAGTGAGAGTGATGGAGACAAGTTAGAGAGAGAGAGAGAGCAGTGACATTACATAAGTCAAAAAGCAGTGTTATATAATGAATAGGTCGACATTGAATGAGATTAGAAAGACAAAACAAAAGTTTTAAAAGAAACCCTGAGAAGGATACACAATGTACCCATTATTTCTACATGTTAAAATTGTAGGAAAATTCAACAGACCACGTGACGAAACTCTCGTCATATGTTATAACTATTGATTGGAATCAATTACTTCCATCCGGCTCTGAATACGATAGAGTGGTACATGGTGTATTCAAGTGTAATGTCGAATGTTTCCTGAATAAGTTTTAACGTGACACCGACGGTAAACATTATCACCATGTTATATCTAATTTCATTCCAATATTTATATCGACCAGGTCAGAAATTAGGATGTATGACTGAACAACATGTATACAGATGTACAACATACCATCATAGTAATATATCAATTAAAACATCATGTTTAACGTGTTAGTGATGGATAGAAAGTGAGGAAATCAATTGAAAAGAAATCATAATTTATGAAATTATTCATGATTTGGATGTCACGTGAGGGATTTGTTTTCCCTAAATACATTAACTCGTTTCTTGTCTATTTTAGGAGACATCTATAAACTTATCACGTGACAGCATATAGCTGCTAGGATAACAAAACAAGATGATTTTAAGTATACGTCGAGTCTTCGTAACCATATTTACGTAATCAGTTTTAGATATGGGAAAGTTATTTTGACAAATTGCCAGATTCTTATTTTGGTATGTTACACCACAGGGTAACCCAGGTCAGGTGGTAACATTGTTACTACACAGTGTGTCCCAGGTCATGTGGTAACATTGTTACTACACAGTGTGTCCCAGGTCAGGTGGTAACATTGTTACAACACAGGGTGTTCCAGGTCAGGTGGTAACATTGTTACAACACAGGGTGTCCCAGGTCAGGTGGTAACACTGTTACTACACAGTGTGTCCCAGGTCATGTGGTAACATTGTTACTACACAGTGTGTCCCAGGTCAGGTGGTAACATTGTTACAACACAGGGTGTTCCAGGTCAGGTGGTAACATTGTTACAACAAAGGGTGTCCCAGGTCAGGTGGTAACATTGTTACAATACAGGGTGTCCCAGGTCAGGTGGTAACATTATTACAACACAAAGTGTCCCAGGTCAGGTGGAAACATTATTACAACACAGGGTGTCCCAGGTCAGGTGGTAACATTGTTACAACACAGGATGTCCCAGGTCAGGTGGTAACATTGTTACAACACATGGTGTCCCAGGTCAGGTGGTAACATTGTTACAACACAGGGTGTCCCAGGTCAGGTGGTGACATTGTTACAACACAGAATGTCCCAGGTCAGGATGTAACATTGTTACAACACAGGATGTCCCAGGTCAGGTGGTAACATTGTTACAACACATGGTGTCCCAGGTCAGGTGGTAACATTGTTACAACACAGGGTGTCCCAGGTCAGGTGGTGACATTGTTACAACACAGAATGTCCCAGGTCAGGATGTAACATTGTTACAACACAGGGTGTCCCAGGTCAGGTGGTAACATTGTTACAACACAGGATGTCCCAGGTCAGGTGGTAACATTGTTACAACACAGGGTGGTAACATATCGTGTTTGACTGTAGTTCACCATATACAAAGTTTTCTCGAAGACAAACCTGAGAATGATACGTCATCTCTAAAACCAACAAAATCTTAACCATATCAGAGGGAACACCTATCATCTGACCACGCGCGTTATATTAACTTCCATTATGTCGCCATGAATGTCATTTCTTGAGGATAAGTGTGTATGATAGTGAAGAAGGTTCTCCAATAATGAGTCAAGGTGTTACCCACTGTACGTCATAGTAATGGGACGAGAAGTAATGAATCTAGGTGTTACCAAATGTACGTCATAGTAATGGGACGAGAAGTAATGAATCTAGATGTTACCCACTGTACGTCATAGTGATGGGACGAGAAGTAATGAATCTAGGTGTTACCCACTGTACGTCATAGTGATGGGACGAGCAGTAATGAATCTAGGTGTTACCCACTGTACGTCATAGTGATGGGACGAGAAGTAATGAATCTAGGTGTTACCCACTGTACGTCATAGTAAAGGGACGAGATGTGATGAATCTAGGTGTTACCCACTGTACGTCATAGTGATGGGACGAGAAGTAATGAGTCAAGGTGGTGCACACTTTACGTCATAGTGATGGGACGAGATGTGATGAATATAGGTGTTACCCACTGTACGTCATAGTAATGGGACGAGATGTGTTGAATATCGGTGTTACCCACTGTACGTCATAGTGATGGGACGAGAAGTAATGAGTCAAGGTGTTACCCACTGTACGTCATAGTGATGGGACGAGAAGTAATGAATCTAGGTGTTACCCACTGTACGTCATAGTAATGGGACGAGATGTGATGAATCTAGGTGTTACTCACTGTACGTCATAGTAAAGGGACGAGATGTGATGAATCTAGGTGTTACCCACTGTACGTCATAGTGATGGGACGAGAAGTAATGAGTCAAGGTGGTGCACACTTTACGTCATAGTGATGATGGACGAGATGTGATGAATCTAGGTGTTACCCACTGTACGTCATAGTGATGGGACGAGATGTGATGAATCTAGGTGTTACCCACTGTACGTCATAGTAATGGGACGAGATGTGATAAATCTAGGTGTTACCCACTGTACGTCATAGTGATGGGACGAGATGTGATGAATCTAGGTGTTACCCACTGTACGTCATAGTAATGGGACGAGATGTGATGAATCTAGGTGTTACCCACTGTACGTCATAGTGATGGGACGAGAAGTAATGAGTCAAGGTGGTGCCCATTGTACGTCATAGTAATGTGACGAGAGTGAATCTAGGTGTTACCCACTGTAGTCATGTGATGAATCTAGGTGTTACCCACTGTACGTCATAGTGATGGGACGAGAAGTAATGAGTCAAGGTGGTGCCCACTGTACGTCATAGTAATGGGACAAGATGTGATGAATCTAGGTGTTACCCACTGTACGTCATAGTAATGGGACGAGATGTGATGAATCTAGGTGTTACCCACTGTACGTCATAGTGATGGGACGAGAAGTAATGAGTCAAGGTGTTACCCACTGTACGTCATAGTAATGGGACGAGATGTGATGAATCTAGGTGTTACCCACTGTACGTCATAGTGATGGGACGAGAAGTAATGAGTCAAGGTGTTACCCACTGTACGTCATAGTAATGGGACGAGAAGTAATGAGTCAAGGTGGTGCCCACTGTACGTCATAGTAATGGGACGAGATGTGATGAATCTAGGTGTTACCCACTGTACGTCATAGTGATGGAACGAGATGTGATGAATCTAGGTGTTACCCAATGTACGTCATGGTAATGGGTTCAGCAGTAATGTTTCAAGATAATATCCATTCTACGTCATAGTAATGGAACGACTGTACAACATATTTCAAAGCAGCGAACAATGGACCTGATATTGAGATGTCTGTGAAGGGAGTTATTGCCGAATGATCTGGTATGGAGGACGGATATATCGGTAAATGTTGATAAATGTCAGTCATTTGTCCGGTTCTAGGATATTTGTCTTCGACACCATGCATTCACTTATTAGTTATATTCTGGAACCAGAGAGATTCTAGGATAATGTTCAATATGAATAATGTTTTGTCAGTAAAATATTATTCATAAATGGAAATCCATATATGCTTAAGATATTAAGGAAATAAATAAAACGAAATAAATATGTTTTCAAATCAAACATTGACAAAGTGTGAACATAATAGACGAAATCATAAGGTAGAAAAGATGACCAACTTGATAAACGATATCTGAGTAAGGAATAAGTATATAGGGCCTGTACCTACACAGTAACGATCTGTTACGTCACATTCAATCCTATCGAAGTAAATGATTTTACACGTATAGCTTATTGAATGATTTTCGAGCGATGACGAGAGTGACAAGAAATCATGCAATATTGTATTGCTTAATTCTCTAATACTTCAAACAGCTCAAAAACGAGGGAATATAAGCAGCTGATCAACCGACTACTAGGAAAAGAACAGAATATTCTGCATTTTCTTAACCAGGAAATTCTAAATCATCAACGGTGTGAAATTGGTTAAAACAAAGATATGAAATAAAATCATAGTGAATCATACATGATAAAAATTTCATATGCGTTATCGACTTAATAATAACAGGTTATAACCACATTCCACTGGTCACTGGTTATCTCCCCTTTTCTACAGGTTATTACCACATTCCACTGGTCACTGGTTATCTCCCCTTTTCTACAGGTTATTACCACATTCCACTGGTCACTGGTTATCTCCCCTTTTCTACAGGTTATTACCACATTGCACTGGTCACTGGTTATCTCCCCGTTTTTTACAGCTTGTTACAACAGTCCACCGGCCACTGATTATCTCCCCTTTCCTAACAGCTTGTTACCACAGTCCACTGGTCACTGATTATCTCCCCCTTTTCTTACAGGTTATTATCATAGTCCACTGGTAGCTGATAATCTCCCCTTTTCTTACAGCTTGTTACCACAATGCATTTGTCACTGGTTATCTCCCTTGTTCTACAGGTTTTTACCACAGTCCACTGGTCACTGATTATTTCCCCCTTTTCTACAGGTTTTTTGCCACAGTCCACTGGTCACTGATTATCTTCCCTTTTCTTACAAGATGTTACCACAGTCCACTGGTCACTGATTATCTCAACCTTTTCTTACAAATTGTTACCACAATTCATTTGTCATTGATTATCTCCCCTTTTCTTACAGGTTGTTACCACAGTCCACCGGTCACTGATTATCTCCCCTTTTCTTACAGCTTGTTACCACAGTCCACTGGTCACTGATTATCTCCCCTTTCCTAACAGCTTGTTACCATAGTCCACTGGTCACTGATTATCTCCCCTTTCCTAACAGCTTGTTACCACAGTCCACTGGTCACTGATTATCTCCCCTTTCCTAACAGCTTGTTACCACAGTCCACTGGTCACTGATTATCTATCCTTTTCTTACAGCTTGTTACCACAATGCATTTGTCACTGGTTATCTCCCCTTTTCTACAGGTTTTTACCACATTCCACCGGTCACAGGTTATCTCCCCTTTTCTACAGGTTATTACCACAGTCCACCGGTCACTGATTATCTCCCCTTTTCTTACAGATTGTTACCACAGTCCACTGGTCACTGATTATCTCCCCTTTCCTAACAGCTTGTTACCACAGTCCACTGGTCACTGATTATCTCCCCTTTCCTAATAGCTTGTTACCACAGTTCACTGGTAGCTGATAAAATCCCCTTTTCTTACAGCTTGTTACTACAATGCATTTGTCACTGGTTATCTCCCCTTTTCTACAGGTTTTTACCACATTCCACCGGTCACAGATTATCTCCCCCTTTTCTTACAAGTTGTTACCACAGTCCAGCAGTCACTGATTATCTCCCCTTTTCTTACAGCTTGTTACCACAGTCCACTGGTTGCTGATAATCTCCCCTTTTCTTACAGGTTGTTACCACAGTTTACTGATTATATCCCATATTTTACATGTTATTATCACAGTCCACTGGTCATTACCCCTTTCATAGTTTATCTATCATAATTACCCATGGAATGGTATTAGTTGTATAGTGTTAGCTTTATCACAGCCACATTTTTTCCCATCTAGGTAAGTTAGGAGTGAAAAAATTCATGTTTGACTAAAACCTGGCACTGTTATGACATAAATGAGCAGTCTATATGCCCAATGAGGTGTAAAGCGTACTCCTACGTAAAACAAATCTATACTCACACTGAGACAGTTAATATAATTATCAAGTGTCAATGAAATGACACTTTAAATTAACATTTGGTTACGGTTTCTTTAACGGGCCCCCCTCGTCCCTGTTCAGAACCAACCCACTTCAGTGGACTCAGACATACCATTTGACAGTATTGCTCATTGAACTCTTGCAAATTGTCCTATTTTAATCACCAAAACGTCACACATGTTTTCTCTAATTAGTTATAAAATCTATTCGTCTATCTACATACATTTATCAATCTGAAGGAAATGTTTGATAATAGTACTGAAACTATATTCATGTGGAATTTACAGCTACAGTAACATAAGATGCAAGTCAGAACGTCTAGTGGCGTCTTGGCGGATTTTAACACCATAATTCGTTGTTGAAGAATTCACTGTTAAAAGTACCTTACCTGATACCAGACAATGTTGTTTTCAGTAAACTCAAAATATCGAGAGAAACTAAATAAAAATTACTTGATCTGGTCCTAAAGCCTGTGAAATGAAAAATATTAGATCTAGTGACGAAAATGATAACAGAGTGAGAAATGTTTATCTAGTGAATGTAAAGAAAACAAAGTGAAAGATGTTTATCTAGTGCTGGTAAAGAAAACAAAGTGACAGATGTTTATCTAGTGCTGGTGAAAAAAACAAAGTGACAGATGTTTATCTAGTGCTGGTAAAGAAAACAAAGTGGCCAAAAATGTCGCTGTAAGCAATTTAAACTTGTTCTGACAACAAAATAAGTGAAACTATGGATGGAAAAATGTCGCTGTAAGGAGTGTGGTCATAGTTTTTGAAATAATGAGTTCGTTTTTGTGTCATGAGATGAAATGATCGCATTAACAAGAAAGAGCTACGGAAGTTATCAACGACACTCTGCTCACAGTCCGATACAGGTGTCATGAGCTTTCTCAAATATCACAAAAGTTATCCAGAACCTTTGTAGTCCGGCACCAAACGAAAACTCTCATGGAGTGATAACTACCAATCAAAGAATTCTGTAGGGATATCTAACTCAAATTATACAAATGTCATTCTGTTGGGATATCTAACTCAAATCATACAAATATCATTCTGTAGGGATATCTTAATGAAAATCATACAAATATCATTCTGTAGGGATATCTTAATGAAAATCATGCAAATATCATTCTGTAGGGATATCTTAATAAAAATCATACAAATATCATTCTGTAGGTATATCTAACTCAAATCATACAAATATCATTCTGTAGGGATATCTTAATAAAAATCATACAAATATCATTCTTTAGGGATATCTAACTCAAATCATACAAATATCATTCTGTAGGGATATCTTAATGAAAATCATACAAATATCATTCTGTAGGGATATCTTAATGAAAATCATACAAATGTCATTCTGTAGGGATATCTTAATGAATCAAATCATACAAATATCATTCTGTAGGGATATCTTAATGAAAATCATACAAATGTCATTCTGTAGGGATATCTTAATGGATCAAATCATACAAATATCATTCTGTAGGGATATCTTAATTAAAATCATACAAATGTCATTCTGTAGGGATATCTAACTCAAATTATACAAATGTCATTCTGTAGGGATATCTTAATGAAAATCATACAAATGTCATTCTGTAGGGATATCTAACTCAAATCATACAAATGTCATTCTGTAGGGATATCTTAATGAAAATCATACAAATGTCATTCTGTAGGGATATCTTAATGAAAATCATACAAATGTCATTCTGTAGGGATATCTAACTCAAATTATACAAATGTCATTCTGTAGGGATATCTTAATGAAAATCATACAAATGTCATTCTGTAGGGATATCTAACTCAAATTATACAAATGTCATTCTGTAGGGATATCTTAATTAAAATCATACAAATGTCATTCTGTAGGGAGGGATATCTTAATGAAAATCATACAAATGTCATTCTGTAGGGATATCTAACTCAAATCATACAAATGTCATTCTGTAGGGATATCTTAATGAAAATCATACAAATGTCATTCTGTAGGGATATCTTAATGAAAATCATACAAATGTCATTCTGTAGGGATATCTTAATGAAAATCACACAAATGTCATTCTGTAGGGATATCTAACTCAAATCATACAAAATATCATTCTGTAGGGATATCTTAATGAAAATCACACAAATGTCATTCTGTAGGGATATCTAACTCAAATCATACAAATGTCATTCTGTAGGGATATCTTAATGAAAATCACACAAATGTCATTCTGTAGGGATATCTAACTCAAATCATACAAATGTCATTCTGTAGAGATATCTTAATGAAAATCATATAAATATCATTCTGTAGGGATATCTTAATGAAAATCATACAAATATCATTCTGTATGAATATCTATATTAAGTTAGAACTGATGAGAGAATGGTTAGTTTTCGATGCGTGTTTGTATAGAGTCTTACTAATATTTCAAATCAACATTGGTTCGTAAGTATGAGAAATCAACTTTGAGAAACAAAAAGAGAAATGAAATTCTGATTAGTAAAATATATATTTGTAGTTTAGACGACATCTGCGATGATGACGTAACATGAAATTGAATATATATATAGTTATTGTTCGTTACAGGTAAGTACGTATATCGATAGGGGTTGTGTTGTAGGGGACATCAGGGTTGTTTATTAGGGGTGTACATCTTGGAATTAAATAAATGATATATCGTTTGTGAAGTTGATACAATATAACGATGCTAATCATTAAATCAACCCCCATGTCCTGTTCACGGTCTTGTTGTTTATAAAAACCGTGCATCGATTAATACATAGCAAAATTAACTATTACGTTGATGTATGTAGGTCATTCCGCCTTGAGTAGGTTAACAGCGTCACAACGCTTCATTGTCATACGTCACACTCACCATGACGTCATGATTTAGGGCGGAGAATCACGCCCTGTAACATTATTCCACATAATGTGTCATGTCATATCCCTCCGTGGGGTTATCATTGCTTACACCTACATAGTATTTTCCGTCATGACATCTGACTTTGTTTATATGTCTTTGTATAACACCGCTGCTGTCTCCTGGTGGATCAATCGCTATAGCGTTTGTATAACTAGGTGACCGTCGTAACGATCTTTTTGACCAGCGAGTCAAGGACGGATCGTCCATGTACGGACTTGTGCTAGTACATTCACTGTCCTGAAGCAAGCGTTCCTTGCTTTGTGATTCCGTACACACACGATGTTCCTCCTCGTTGCCTTCTGATCTATTACATCTTGGATATCCGTTTGGTTTCGGATTAGGATTTTGTTCCAGTGCTTGTTTTTTCTTGTGTCGGAAAAGATTTCCTTCTAAAGGTTTTATACCAAAACTCCTGCAATGATCAAAATGCGTTTCATCGTTAAAGCTTGAAAATGAGAGCGCAAGGCATATCTACATGTAAACTGTAAGTACAATAGCTAACATACTTTTTTGTTTTGTCTGAACCAGGATTATCAAATAAGGTGTACAAAAATATGACAACGGATAGAAACATTGAAAACGGAATGTTATAAACAATAATTGCACAATAAAAATGTTTAGAATACATGTATATTGAGCGTCTGTTCCATCATTTTAAGGAGTGAACCGTTGGATGATGGGTTACGTTACTTAAACACCTAGCCTAGGGGAAAGAGGAGGGGAGAAGGTGGGAAAGAGAGGGGAAGGGGGGGAGGGGAGAAGGGAGGGGAAAGGGGAAGAGGAGAAGTGAGAGGAGAGGGGAGAAGAAAGAGGGAGGAGAGGGGGGAGGGAGAAGGGGAGGGGAAAGAAGAAGGAGAGAGGGGGAGGGAGAGGGGGAGAAGAAAGAGGGAGATGAGAGGGGAGGGAGAGGGGGAGAAAGAGGGAATAGAGAAGGGAAGAGAAGAAAGAGGCAGGAGAGAGGGGGAGGGGGGAAAGGGGAGAGGAAGAGTGAGTGGAGAAGGGAGAAGAATGAAGGAGGCGAGACGGGGGAGAGGGGGAGGGGAAAAATAATTCGATATGCTGATTAATAGTCTGACATAGAAACATTGTGTAGGCTGTCTGATCTACCCAATATGACCACTCTGATAGTAGAGAAAATACGGTAATGGAATACTCTTTTTACTATACAATGCACATCATTTAACATGATAAAAAACATCGAGCAACATAACTTATACATATATCAAATACATTGAGACTATACTTACTGTAATTGGTCTTTTAATTTTTCTATCGTGAATTTTGATAGGTCTAATTCGTGACGAACTTTCCATAACTGTGTTTCACAAAGTGGATCTTTGCACCTGTGTCGTTTATGCATGTCTATAGCTTCTATGACTGACTGTTCAAATGTTAAAGATTGGCCCATACTCTGAAATTAAAATGATGTAATATTTTATTGTGTCCCAACATCAAGATAATTGGATATTTGAGTCAAATCTAATCGTAAGACATACTAGCTTATATTTACGCCAAATTTAGTCGTCAGACTTAAAAGCTGGATATTTACGCCAAATTTAGTCGTCAGACTTAAAAGCTGGATATTTATATCAAATTTAGTCGTCAGACTTAAAAGCTGGATATTTATGTCAAATTTAGTCGTCAGACTTAAAAGCTGGATATTTATATCAAATTTAGTCGTCAGGCTTAAAAGCTGGATATTTATATCAAATTTAGTCGTCAGGCTTAAAAGCTGGATATTTATGTCAAATTTAGTCGTCAGGCTTAAAAGCTGGATATTTATATCAAATTTAGTCGTCAGGCTTAAAAGCTGGATATTTACGCCAAATTTAGTCGTCAGACTTAAAAGCTGGATATTTATATCAAATTTAGTCGTCAGGCTTAAAAGCTGGATATTTATATCAAATTTAGTCGTCAGGCTTAAAAGCTGGATATTTATATCAAATTTAGTCGTCAGGCTTAAAAGCTGGATATTTACGCCAAATTTAGTCGTCAGACTTAAAAGCTGGATATTTATATCAAATTTAGTCGTCAGGCTTAAAAGCTGGATATTTATATCAAATTTAGTCGTCAGGCTTAAAAGTTGGATATTTACGCCAAATTTAGTCGTCAGGCTTAAAAGCTGGATATTTATATCAAATTTAGTCGTCAGGCTTAAAAGCTGGATATTTATGTCAAATTTAGTCGTCAGACTTAAAAGCTGGATATTTATATCAAATTTAGTCGTCAGGCTTAAAAGCTGGATATTTATATCAAATTTAGTCGTCAGACTTAAAAACTGGATATTTATGCCAAATTTAGTCGTCAGACTTAAAAGCTGGATATTTATATCAAATTTAGTCGTCAGGCTTAAAAGCTGGATATTTATGTCAAATTTAGTCGTCAGGCTTAAAAGCTGGATATTTATATCAAATTTAGTCGTCAGACTTAAAAGCTGGATATTTATATCAAATTTAGTCGTCAGACTTAAAAGCTGGATATTTATATCAAATTTAGTCGTCAGACTTAAAAGCTGGATATTTACGCCAAATTTAGTCGTCAGGCTTAAAAGCTGGATATTTATATCAAATTTAGTCGTCAGGCTTAAAAGCTGGATATTTATGTCAAATTTAGTCTTCAGACTTAAAAGCTGGATATCTATGTCAAATTTAGTCGTCAGGCTTAAAAGCTGGATATCTATGTCAAATTTAGTCGTCAGGCTTAAAAGCTGGATATTTATGTCAAATTTAGTCGTCAGGCTTAAAAGCTGGATATTTATATCAAATTTAGTCGTCAGACTTAAAAGCTGGATATTTATGTCAAATTTAGTCGTCCGGCTTAAAAGCTGGATATTTATGTCAAATTTAGTCGTAAGGCTTAAAAGCTGGATATTTATATCAAATTTAGTCGTCAGGCTTAAAAGCTGGATATTTATGTCAAATTTAGTCGTCAGACTTAAAAGCTGGATATTTATGTCAAATTTAGTGGTCAGACTTAAAAGCTGGATATTTATATCAAATTTAGTCGTCAGACTTAAAAGCTGGATATTTATATCAAATTTAGTCGTCAGACTTAAAAGCTGGATATTTATATCAAATTTAGTCGTCAGACTTAAAAGCTGGATATTTATATCAAATTTAGTCGTCAGACTTAAAAGCTGGATATTTATGTCAAATTTTATTAAAATACAGCATATATGGATGTGCTTCATATGTGTTTATGAATGAACGAAACTCAGACACCCAGAACTATCTAAAATCTAACTTAGTGTGATGTAAAGTAAGATGACAGAAATTATATATCAAAATGTTACTGTACGTCCTTTATGTACTAAGAAATATCTTATCATATGTTTTACGTGAATATCACGCATTCTTGATCATTTCCGAGCCAATCTTTGTTTTCTGCAAATTTTCTCCGTAAATTAAGATGAAATAAGATGATACTGGAATAATAAGCAAACAATTGTCTCAAAATGCTTATTTCCCATTCAATTGTAAAAGGTACAATTGTTGCATTTTGCCCAAAAGTTATACTCAAGAGAAGTATCCTTACAACGGAAAGGTTGAAATTGGTGTCGTTAAAGCCCGAAACCTGACATCAACAAGGCCGAAATAAAAAATAATCACAGAAAAAATAAATGTCTACAAAACGCCATATTAAGCCCCCCACTTATGGAAAAAGTATCACTATTGGTGACAAAGTATACCAAAACGTATATAAGTATTACATTACGTTATGATTTATTATATATTTTATCATTCTCTACTTAACACAGACATGTCAAAATAAAACTAGGACAAAATATGAACAAAAGAAAGATCAGCTGTTACGGAAAAGTAAGCGTCTTCTGCTTTATCTACAGTACCAGACATGTAAATTTTGGTCAATCCAAGTAAGTAATTTCACATTCTCAAATGAGAACAGTTACACAACCACGGAACCGACAAACAAACTAACGAGCGTTAAACCTTTCCAGTTTTCATATCGCACAAAGAAATGGAACATTTCTCAATAAGATCACCATGACGACCGTAAAACTTCCCATGTTTTTAACAACATGTATCTTTTGAAACCCTGTGTTACAAGTTTCTTTGTCAGTTGACGGATGCATGCACGAAAATAATGATAATCGGGTCAGGCCGTCGAATATCGCAGAGATGCAGGGATACTGCTATCCAGAAATGGTCAATTAACAATATGAAAATTAAAATCATCATGCTATCACACAGCTTGGTGGAAAGCTGTCAAATAGGAGTTTCATACACCCTTAAATAAAGGTACCTATGTACCACAAGTAAAATTGTAGGAAAAAATTATCTCGAGATACAACGAAGAAAAATTAACACGAGGACCATGTAAAACAATTAAGTCCAGTAAACAGTGATCGTACATTCTAATAACACGAAATGTATTGATGATATAATATTGAGATAACCATGTATTGATGATATAATATTGAGATAACCATGTATTGATGATGAAATATTGAGATAACCATGTATTGATGATATACTATTGAGATAACCATGTACTGATGATGAAATATTGAGATAACCATGTATTGATGATGAAATATTGAGATAACCAAGTATTGATGATGAAATATTGAGATAACCAAGTATTGATGATATAACATTGAGATAACCAAGTATTGATGATGAAATATTGAGATAACCAAGTATTGATGATGAAATATTGAGATAACCATGTATTGATGATGAAATATTGAGATAACCAAGTATTGATGATGAAATATTGAGATAACCAAGTATTGTATTGATGATATAATATTGAGATAACCAAGTATTGATGATATAATATTGAGATAACCAAGTATTGATGATGAAATATTGAGATAACCAAGTATTGATGATATAATATTGAGATAACCAAGTATTGATGATATAATATTGAGATAACCAAGTATTGATGATATAATATTGAGATAACCAAGTATTGATGATGAAATATTGAGATAACCAAGTATTGATGATATGATATTGAGATAACCAAGTATTGGTGATATAATATTGAGATAACCAAGTATTGATGATATGATGTTGAGATAACCAAGTATTGATGATGAAATATTGAGATAACCATGTATTGATGATGAAATATTGAGATAACCATGTATTGATGATGTATTACTGAGATAACCATGTTTTGATGATGAAATATTGAGATAACCAAGTATTGATGATGAAATATTGAGATAACCATGTATTGATGATATAACATTGAGATAACCAAGTATTGATGATGAAATATTGAGATAACCATGTATTGATGATATAACATTGAGATAACCAAGTATTGATGATGAAATATTGAGATAACCAAGTATTGATGATATAATATTGAGATAACCAAGTATTGATGATGATAATATTGAGATAACCATGTATTGATGATGTATTGAATATTGAGATAACCAAGTATTGATGATGATATTATTGATTAACCAAGTATTGATGATAAATATTGAGATAACCAAGTATTGATGATGATATTGAGATAACCAAGTATTGATGATATAATATTGATTGATGATATATATTGAGATAATATGATGAGATAACCAAGTATTGATGATATAATATTGAGATAACCAAGTATTGATGATATAATATTGAGATAACCAAGTATTGATGATGTATTACTGAGATAGCCATGTATTGATGATGAAATATTGAGATAACCAAGTATTGATGATATAATATTGAGATAACCAAGTATTGATGATGAAATATTGAGATAACCAAGTATTGATGATGAAATATTGAGATAACCAAGTATTGATGATGAAATATTGAGATAACTGATTGATAGCCAGATGTATTGATGATGAAATATTGAGATAACCAAGTATTGATGATATAATATTGAGATAACCAAGTATTGATGATATGATATTGAGATAACAAAGTATTGATGATATAATATAGAGATAACCAAGTAATGATGATGAAATATTGAGATATAACCAAGTATGATATGTATTGATGATGATAATATTGAGATAACCAAGTATTGATGATATAATATTGAGATAACCAAGTGTTGATGATATGATATTGAGATAACCATGTGCTGAAGATATAATATTGAGATAACCAAGTATTGATGATATAATATTGATATAATATTGAGATAACCAAGTATTGATGATATAATATTGAGATAACCAAGTTTTGATGATATGATATTGAGATAACCATGTGCTGAAGATATAATATTGAGATAACCAAGTATTGATGATATAATATTGAGATAACCAAGTATTGATGATATGATATTGAGATAACCAAGTATTGATGATATAATATTGAGATAACCAAGTATTGATGATGAAATATTGAGATAACCAAGTATTGATGATATAATATTGAGATAACCAAGTATTGATGATATGATATTGAGATAACCAAGTATTGATGATATAATATTGAGATAACCAAGTATTGATGATATGATGTTGAGATAACCATGTATTGATGATATAATATCGAGATAACCATGTATTGATGATGTAATATCGAGATAACTATGTATTGATGATGAAATATTGAGATAGCCATGCTTTGATAATAAGTTTTGAGAGTTACAATGCATTGATGATACAATATCTATAAAAGTATTGAAATGTTAACGTACCAAACTAACTAAAGCACAACATCCATTTTTGTCGTATTTTCGCAGACATTTTCTCCCAAATTTGAAATATAAATGTTCTGCTATCAGGAGAACGACGCCGACCAGCATTCCTCCGGCCAGAAATATGAAGGCGCTTGTGAAGTTTAATATGCCGATGTTATGACTAGAGTGGCCTCGTTTCTGTTTCCGTCGGTGACAAGCTCCTGCTAGCCAAAATTTCCGCAGTCGTTCCATTTCACCTGAAACAACCGGAAGGTCGGGAGATATTAGTCTACCAGGTAAACGACAAGCGTTTCAGAGCTCGATTTTATACCGATTTAATTAAGTTAAGGTTGATGAGGGATGTGATACACAATACATCACGTTCACATTTATATTACCAAAGAAAACATGGTGCGTGACAGGATGAAGAGAGACAGTAAGCGTTAGTAGGAGCAGTTAGAGTGTTGTGTACGTCTTTGCTGAAACGTGATAGTCTTCAACTTACCCCATATGTGACAGATTTTGTACGCATAATAACGCACGATAAACTCTACAAAACATATGAAGTGATTAAGAACAAACCTGTATAATTATCAGCCTTACCTAATCATATGGTTTATCTAGATACATTTTGACAAATGGTAAAAATCTCGGGTTAGCACTACCTTACTGATCAAATTAAGTTATGGCGTTGATAAGTAACAATATTGGGTGACAAGACTGAGACTTTAAAACAAAGCGGTGTATGGAGAGTACAATACAACGATAACTGTCACATGGGTTAGCAATAATTTATGACACGTGTGTCAGATATACCAGTTATATTCTGAGTTGTGAAAGCGATTATTGCTTGAATGTGCATCCTGTATTAGCACCACCCCCCTACCACCTCCCCCCCACCCCCCATCCCCACCCCCAAGAAGGAAAAGTGTAAAAGAACTGCTAACATCACTTCCTTGAAAAAGGTGAGATGTTCCCCTAAGTACATGTTTTAAACCTGAAATATTTCATAGTAAGTTTGTTTGACCAAATTCTTTTATTTCACATAGTTTATGAGGCAAATATTTAGCATTCTCTCTAGAACGTGTCTGACTAGTTGTTAGCTAAACAAAAGGACAACTAAAGTTCAACTAAAGCGTAGAGCTTTCAACTCCCATTGGAGCTACATCTCATTGTAACACTGTATAATGGCAGCATAAATCACAAGCAATAACACAGGCTGTAAACTGAACTGTAATTCTGCCTTAAAACGGATAAAAATAAGATTTAAACAAAAGAAGGATTTACACAGAAACCCAAGGAAACAAAAGGATATACGGGCGAAATATTGATCGTGAAACTGAACTTAAAACGCTGCATATCATAATATCTAACATGTAATCAGGGGAAACCTGCGGCAAATAATCCATCATAGTATCCTAAAGAGTATCTGAAAATGCCATTAACTCCTGTGGGATCTCGCCGTGTCCTACCATTTACTGTGAAAGTCTAATGGTGATATTTGAGCACAACAACACATACCAGTAGCAATGATAAACAATATGATATACAAACAATTTGCTGCAATAAAATAAAATGCGATGTAATATTTCTGAGATGAATACCTATGGGAAGGTAGAATTACAGTTACTAAAGTTTCTGTTTACAGCCATAATAAGACTGTACATATTGAAATAGAATTTAAAGCCAGTGTGATCTTATCGACCTGTAAAGGTCTGTAATGGCTCTCAGAACAGTTCATATTCCATGACAGTATTACCGAAATATACTCGATGTAAGTAACACGGTAAAAAGCCTGAAGGTTAAAGGTTAAAGAAGAGTCGATTTACTACTTAATTGGAAGGCAAATGTACTTTACATTTTGAACATAGGGAGATTCAGAAAGTATTTTGATTTAAACACCACCATTTTACATTTCACAATAACTATTCATAATATGTTTTTCAACTGTCATTAACTTTGTCCATGAATAACATGCAAAATAAGATATTACTTAGGATACATAAATGTCAACAAAAAAAATGAAAGAAAAAAAATGAAAGAAAAACAAACAAACAAGAAGACATACTCAAAGCAAACGGAGACCAGAATATGCTAGTTGTATTTATCACCTAGTCGATAATCAATCTAAATCGCCTAACACACAAGACAAAGTGTATATCAGGTATGTTTAACTATAATGACATTTCTGTAATAACTGTCTACAGCTACACACGAAGTATTTAGAAACTGTTTATTTAAGTCACCAGGCACACACTCTAGGACGTGGTCGTGCTTTTGGATATTTCAATATGCATTAATCAGGGATCGAATGTTCATTAACAAAACTTCATTTCTTATTTTATTCTAAAACAACGTTTGTGCATTTTTTCGATATCCCGAATGTCATCTTGCGTCCATAGAAATATGTAAATTAACTGTTTTTGCAAATTAAGACATATAACCCCGGTTAGATTTTATCTCTATCATACCTGATTTTTGCAGCTTGAGTATAATCTGATCGACTTCCTCTACCCAGGTGGAGCCCCTTGGGAACCCCACACCGTACCCCGTCATGGCGTACCAATCCCCAACGGTGGTTAGCTCGCAGTCCTTGTCATTTCCCACGTGATACTCTAGAGGGGTGGCATCGTAGATAAAGGCGTGGATTTTGCTGTTGTAAGAAAGAAGAAATATTTATATCAAGGGAGACAACTCCTAGAAAGCTATTGGCTGCATCTTCTTAAATTGGTAAACAGTAACCGCAAACAAGAAATCGGAAAACAAAGCAATACTGTTACACAATAATAACACAGTTGTTTACACAATAATAACACAGTTGTTTACACAATTTTAACACAGGTGTTTACTTATTAATATCACAGTTGTTTAAACAATAATAACACAGTTGTTTACACAATAATATCACAGTTGTTTAAACAATAATAACACAGTTGTTTACACAATAATATCAGTTGTTTACACCATAAAACATCAGTCCTACAAATTAGAAATCGGTAAACAAAGCAATACTGTTACACAGGAATAACACAGTTGTTTACACATTAATAACACAGTTGTTTACATAATGATATCACAGTTGTTTACAGAATAATATCACAGGTGCTTATACAGTAATAACACATTTGTTTACACAATATCACAGTTGTTTATACAACAATATCACAGTTGTTTACATAATAATAACACAGTTGTTTACACAATAACATCACAGTTGTTTACACAATAATAACACAGTTGTTTACACAATAATATCACAGTTGTTTACATAATAATATCACAGTTGTTACATAATAATAACACAGTTGTTTACACAATAACATCACAGTTGTTTACACAATAACATCACAGTTGTTTACACAATAATAACACAGTTGTTTACACAATAATAACACAGTTGTTTACACAATAATATCACAGTTGTTTACACAATAACACAGTTGTTTACACAATAACATCACAGTTGTTTACGGAATAATAACACAGTTGTTTACACAATAATATTACAGTTGTTTACATAATAATATCACAGTTGTTACATAATAATAACACCGTTGTTTACACAATAACATCACAGTTGTTTACACAATAATAACACAGTTGTTTACACAATAATATCACAGTTGTTTACACAATAACAAAGTTGTTTACACAATAATATCAGTTGTTTACACCATAAAACATCAGTCCTACAAACTATAAATCGGTAAACAAAGCATACATATTCAGTTTTCAATCCTAGTAAAGACGATATGATTTAATTATTCTGTCTCCGGTCTTTGCACTTCCCGCTACGTCCTCCTTGTAAGTGCAACAGCGTCAAGTACTCATGTACTGTTACCGGTGTCGAAGTTAATTGAGAACAATCACCACCCAAACATATTGAACATGACACGTCACAAGTCCAACAAGTGAGAAAAATGTGTACGACAGGCTGTGAAATAGCCTCTAATGGCATCTCCTAGTCAACAGACACCAGAGAGATGTCTTACACCATTATACTGTAAGAACAGGGAGTCATGGCTGTTAGTACCCTGTGTTATTTAACAATTTAAACAATGTCAGTTAGTTATGTCGGTTAGCTACATGTAGTTGAGCTGTTCGTGAAAGAGTCCAACTAACATCAGTTTTAGAGCTACACATACGTCTGGACAGATTGACATATTTTAAGTTTTACATCGTATGTTTTCACTAACCACAGGTCAATTCTTACCGAAGTTTTAATAACAGCCAGGATTACATATAAAATGTGATCACTTATGAAAGTAAGTTTTGTTTAAGTAGAAATGGTGGAAGCGGAATATCCGAAATAAAATTGGTCTGAATGGTTTCTTATAGGGATAATGGTGGGTACTATCGAAAACTCCCTTACCCATCTTTTAAGGACTTAAGAGCCCCATCAACTGTGGACTGGTTGAACTGTCTCATGTAAGCAAACATTTGCTGGTGATTTTGTCGGAGGTTCTCTTCAGTACTCCCGTTTGGCACCGTTGCAAACCGGAAAGGAGGGGAATGAGAGTAGGGCTGTTTCAACTGAAATGAAGGAAAGATGAGCAGATGATGTCACATGATTTCCGTGAAAAATACATTTTCCCTTTCGCATTCTCGGTAAAACTCTTTTGAGAGTGAAGTCGTTATTACATGTGTATACATATAAAAAGGAATAATAAAAATAGATTACTATGTGTGTGAAACTGCTTTATCATCCACCATCACTACTTACTCGAACATCCTTTATTCCAGAGAGGTTGTAATACTCGTCCTTTGTGATCATAAACGCTGCCAAATTAGCTGTATAGCTAGCGAGGAACACCAGAGCGAATAATGCCCAAACGTTGGCCAAAAATCTGCTCGAGACTCCTCGAGGTGTATCTGTAGACACTGAGGCTCCGAACAGCATAGCCCAAATCAGCCACAACGACCGGAACAGCGAAAACCTGTGCTCTGTCAAAATAATATCTCTGTCTGCTTTAATCAAGAAAGAAAAATCAATGAAAATCATCACAAATATTTCACAAAATTATTAATTGTACATAAAATCACCCCTTACTGATGTAAAACCAACCCAGTGCAATTTATTTAGAGACTACAAATACTTCATCTTAGTAATGAAGTTAAATCAGGCGACTACGAAATTACTCCTGACAACCACTCTGAGTCTTTCCGAAAACTCGCCTTTAAGTGATTCTTGAAGTCAACACGCCGTGTGTAACTACAAGTCGACACGATGTGTATAACTTTAAGTCGACACGCCGTGTGTAACTACAAGTCGACACGCCGTGTGTAACTTTAAGTCGACACGCCGTGTGTAACTACAAGTCGACATGCCGTGTGTAACTTTAAGTCGAATCGCCGTGTGTAACTACAAGTCGACACACCGTGTGTAACTACAAGTCGACACGCCGTGTGTAACTTTACGTCGACTCGCCGTGTGTAGCTTTAAGTCGACACGCCGTGTGTAGCTTTAAGTCGACACGCCGTGTGTAACTTTACGTTGACTCGCCGTGGTTAACATTAAGTCGACGCGTCGTGTAGCCACAAGTCGTCGACACGCCGTGTGTAACTTTAAGTCGACACGCCGTGTGTAACTTTAAGTCGACACGCCGTGTGTAACTTTAAGTCGACACGCCGTGTGTAGCTTTAAGTCGACACGCCGTGTGTAACTTTAAGTCGAATCGCCGTGTGTAACTACAAGTCGACACACCGTGTGTAACTACAAGTCGACACGCCGTGTGTAACTTTACGTCGACTCGCCGTGTGTAGCTTTAAGTCGACACGCCGTGTGTAGCTTTAAGTCGACCCGCCGTGTGTAACTTTAAGTCGGTAGCTTTAAGTCGACACGCCGTGTGTAGCTTTAAGTCGACACGCCGTGTGTAACTTTAAGTCGACACGCCGTGTGTAACTACAAGTCGACACGCCGTGTGTAACTTTACGTCGACACGCCGTGTGTAGCTTTAAGTCGACACGCCGTGTGTAGCTTTAAGTCGACACGCCGTGTGTAACTTTACGTCGACACGCCGTGTGTAGCTTTAAGTCGACACGCCGTGTGTAACTTTAAGTCGACACGCCGTGTGTAACTTTAAGTCGACACGCCGTGTGTAGCTTTAAGTCGACACGCCGTGTGTAACTTTACGTCGACACGCCGTGTGTAACTTTAAGTCGACACGCCGTGTGTAGCTTTAAGTCGACACGCCGTGTGTAGCTTTAAGTCGACACGCCGTGTGTAGCTTTAAGTCGACACGCCGTGTGTAACTTTAAGTCGACACGCCGTGTGTAACTTTAAGTCGGTAGCTTTAAGTCGACACGCCGTGTGTAGCTTTAAGTCGACACGCCGTGTGTAGCTTTAAGTCGACACGCCGTGTGTAAGTCGACACGCCGTGTGTAACTTTAAGTCGACACGCCGTGTGTAGCTTTAAGTCGACACGCCGTGTGTAACTTTAAGTCGACACGCCGTGTGTAACTTTAAGTCGACCCGCCGTGTGTAACTTTAAGTCGGTAGCTTTAAGTCGACACGCCGTGTGTAGCTTTAAGTCGACACGCCGTGTGTAACTTTAAGTCGACACGCCGTGTGTAACTTTAAGTCGACACGCCGTGTGTAGCTTTAAGTCGACACGCCGTGTGTAACTTTAAGTCGACACGCCGTGTGTAGCTTTAAGTCGACCCGCCGTGTGTAACTTTAAGTCGGTAGCTTTAAGTCGACACGCCGTGTGTAGCTTTAAGTCGACACGCCGTGTGTAGCTTTAAGTCGACACGCCGTGTGTAACTTTAAGTCGACACGCCGTGTGTAGCTTTAAGTCGACCCGCCGTGTGTAACTTTAAGTCGGTAGCTTTAAGTCGACACGCCGTGTGTAGCTTTAAGTCGACACGCCGTGTGTAGCTTTAAGTCGACACGCCGTGTGTAACTTTAAGTCGACACGCCGTGTGTAGCTTTAAGTCGACACGCCGTGTGTAGCTTTAAGTCGACACGCCGTGTGTAGCTTTAAGTCGACACGCCGTGTGTAACTTTAAGTCGACACGCCGTGTGTAGCTTTAAGTCGACACGCCGTGTGTAACTTTAAGTCGACACGACGGGTGTAGCTTTAAGTCGACACGCCGTGTGTAACTTTAAGTCGACACGCCGTGTGTAACTTTAAGTCGACACGCCGTGTGTAGCTTTAAGTCGACACGCCGTGTGTAACTTTAAGTCGACACGCCGTGTGTAACTTTAAGTCGACACGCCGTGTGTAGCTTTAAGTCGACACGCCGTGTGTAACTTTAAGTCGACACGCCGTGTGTAACTTTAAGTCGACACGCCGTGTGTAACTTTAAGTCGACACGCCGTGTGTAACTTTAAGTCGACACGCCGTGTGTAACTTTACGTCGAGTAAGCGTCTTCTTCTTCATCGACAACACCCGCCATGTAAATCTTGGTCAATATACGTAAGTTATGTCACGTTTTCAAATGAGAACAAGGTCTACAACAACGGAGCCAGCAGGCAAACTGACGAGCACCATAAGGCTGTTGTTACTGTTACTGTTATATATAAAAATGAAGCGGATAGCATGAAGGCACCGTAAGGAAGGACAGCACTACTTTGACATATTTATAAAAATGGTGATAATGAAAATGTGATGTAAAATAATGTACTTATACTACTTGAATGTCTATCATGCTGCTGTAGATGTTGTGGGTGTATAATCTCCTTTTTTAACGGTGTCGTGATTGATATGCTATTGGAACTTGCACTAATAAGTAAACGTTGATTATTTTAACAACTTCATCATTATTGACTTTGCTGGCATGTATCTTAGGACTGTTTAAATCTGCCTTTTGAGACGAGTTACGGACTGTTAAATTAGTCCCCGTCCATCATCCATGTTGCAGAAGTTTATTAACTTTGGAATCGCTACATTACACCGAGACAACCAGTAAATACGGTGTACCATATATATACATCCACATGAATTGACCTCCAGTCCCACATGTAACGTGCTAATCAGCATATCCATGTATCGAACAGTTAATGATATTACCAGGTAGCTGTCCGTAGTTTGATATGTCCTATAAAAGCTAAAAACGATCGACTTAGCACCATTATAAACCCACTGGAATAAAGAAATGGTTTGACAACTATCATATTTACATTAAGTTGTTCTGATAGTTTTGTCAATAATACGTGTATGTAGAAGTTGGAAATACATATCGACAATTTTCTGTCAAAATCCCATGCATCCATGATTTGTAAAGCAGGGCGTAAATCATTACTGCTCGCCTTTCTGCCCCAATAAACATCTATCATTTCGTTAAATGAAGATCACGATCCTATCTCTGTTGGGATATGAAGTGTTTTTGTTTGCGTTACTTTTGATTTCCGGAAGTAGAATAGTACCTATCGACCTGACGTGTCAATGTCACTCGGGACTTCCGGCACTGGAATGTTACATTAGATCTAATGTAAACGAACAATTAACCTAGTCTAACTGATCCAATGCTTAATGGCGACATGTCATACGGCTGTGAAGCAGAGATAACGCTATATATTTTATGAATACGGATCGTAACTTATTGTAAGATAGCTCTTAGCCGTTATGTGTTTGATGTAGACTATCTAATGGCTGACATTTCTGCTGCCTTCAATAGTGTCACGTGATCGGTACTTCCTTTCACGACTTTACCATCAGTCTACCTGATCTTTTATCAAATTATGACTGCATCAACATTTCTTTATCCAGATCCCTACAACGATTTTAAGTAAATAACAATCTACAACCCATTTGTCTTATTCCTCTGTGTGTATTATCATGCCGAAATTTGATTAAGGCATTTTTTACAATTTTATTGCCACTCCGTAATTTGACAGAGACAATTCTTTTATTCTGTCCCGGGTGTTTTTTGTATATATTTCAAACTTTTCCTATAGACAATATTGATAACAGGCTGGGGATGATGAAGTTGGATAGTGAAATGTAACACATTAAACTTTTCCTATAGAAAATATTGATAACAGATCGAGGATGATGAAGTTGGATAGAGAAATGTAACACTTTAAACTTTTCCTATAGACAATATTGATAACAGGCTGGGGATGATGAAGTTGGATAGAGAAATGTAACACACCGCCTGTACTATTTATACTTCATAAATGACTTAATGAAGTTGAAGTTATATACATGTATTATGTATGACGTCATTTAATTACTTAATTAATTATATTAAAAGTAAATTTATGTACACCGTTTAAAAAATAGCTTTGAAAAGTAGTTAAAAAGTAATATTAATCATATATCCCGCAGCACGGAGATGTTGTATATATACTCTAACTGTAAATAAAGTATTCCTCCAAGCGCAGTGTAAACACAACCTTAGGATGAGGTAAAACATCACTTCTGAATTGATCAAAAAGTTTACTACCCTTTCTAAAAGAAGTGATAGCCTTGTTTTGATTACCACTACTTCCGGTCACTAGACCACTCGATCCGTGATTTACCTCGCAGTTACCTCGCAATGATGTTCGTCCTTGGTCAAGTCCTCGCGGGCTCAGCCACTCGTATATAAAGATAGAGGCTCCTGTCGCGTGAACACTGAACACTAGGATCAAACACCATGACGGGTAGTCATACGGCTCTGAAATATAAACCAAAATATATTACAGAAAATTTAACACATAAAAAATACATATGGGATATAAACATTCCAAGACAGCGGTGAACAATATAGTATATTTGGGTAATCAATGTTGCACACACAACACAGTGACAAGAACACTTGAATGTAATCACTACTTTATCTAAAACCTAGTGATTAACACTAAACTACAATACAAGTCACGGTAGTATTTTTCTGATTAATTAGTATCTATCGACTTAATGAAACTCGCCGTTCACACTTAATCTCCTGATCTTGTAAGAAAGAATAAACCTCGATACAAATGTTTAAAGTCATCATTTAAAAATTGCACTTTTTATCAAACACTGTAAGGCAACAGTGGCTTTTCTATTTTTTCATCTATGATGAGAAGAAAAGCTTTGTCGCTCATTTCCAAGCGCTGTTTGCCTTGTCAGGCGCAATGTAATTGTGGAGGAATTGGTCCCCGTTGAAGAGGTTTGTAAATATTTATATAATTATTGTAGGATTTTTAGGATTATGTGTTATAGTTCTACAAACTTGTCATGGCAAAGCTTCGGTCTAATACAAATTAAAACTTATTTTAATGCAATTTATATAAACGGAAACCTTTTTCATATTTTTATATAAATATTAATTTTTATCGCGGATGGAGGTAGGTTGGGATGGAGTGATTTGGTCCGAACACACGGTGTAAGAATATGGTTCTAAATATAGACCACTATAAATACGAATGACGCAGCATTCTTGCTAAAGCTAAAGGTAGAGAATGTCGGAACAAGGTACAAAGGTCAAGGTCATGGATACTTTATCTAGTTGTTTGTTAAATAATTGTTGAATATTTCGCCCACCTCCTTTCCCATCTTATCTCCTTTTCTTGCGGGTAAGTTTATCATCCTATTTATTTTATTATAAAACATATTAGGTTTCAACATATTTTATTGTCATATTGGAATGTAAAAAAGACTGGTCATTAAGTTTTACCATCTTATAAGTGACCTCTCCCTAATTACAGACATACAATTGTGAAATAATAATAGTCGAATGATTAAACTTTAGAATGTGAATAATGACGAGATCAGACAATCAATTTATCATGTTGAATACTACATATAGCTTAATTAACAATAGATTGTAAATTTTAGTGAGAAGAGAGAGAGAGAGAGAGAATCTACTCGACCACCCCAGGAAATGCTGTTCAGCTTTCACAATCTTTATATTGTCACTAAGTGAGATATTGGGATCACCTTTACAGGTTATATCAATATATAGATCTCCGCCATACCATGCTAATTATCCGTTAAGTGAATTTCGGATATTATCATATAAAGGACAAGTAAAACAGAAATAAGAATCTTCACAGGGATGTCACATTGACACCCAGCAGACTTTGAAAGATTTCATCTGAAAAGATAATTATTGAGAGTCATTGCTCGATTTCCCAGACGACAATATAGAATATTTAGTTTTCTAGCTCCATAGTTTGTTAATTGCTTGCTTAGATTACAATTAGTGGATGTTGTTGTTGTTTTTTTACCATTAGCGTTAAAAGAATTTATAGCAGAGACTCTAATGTTCTTATCTAAATCATTCTCAAGTTTTGTAGAAGAAAAAAAGAATTTGGCGACAGACGGAAATGTTGTCTCAGTAAGTTTACGTTTCGTAAATTGTATGGAGCACAATTTCCAATATCTGCTGGCAATAAATCTGAGTGCAGATGTGTTTACTTTACAATAAAATAAAAAAGTTTCCGTGCTTCTCGTCTTTTAGAAAGTGGTAGCCAACTGGTTTCACGATACAAAAAATCTGTTTTGTGTATGTTGGCATCCACGTGTCCATTCTTGTAAATATCCAGTAGTCAAATTGAATTGCGCCGTAGATGGTCCATATTCATATTCGAATAAAGGTCGGTACATAGTTTTGCCAAGTTACTTCTTTCTAGAATAAGTTGGAGTTTGTGTAGGGTTTACTGTGTACTTGGTTACTTTACTATCAGTGTATTCTACATGTGTATTCCCTTTACAATCACCAGTAAGAATAACACTTTACTTTACTTACAGTGTATTCTACATGTGTATTCCCTTTACAATCACCAGTAAGAATAACACTTTACTTTACTTACAGTGTATTCTACATGTGTATTCCCTTTACAATCACCGGTAAGAATAACACTTTACTTACAGTGTATTCTACATGTGTATTCCCTTTACAATCACCGGTAAGAATAACACTTTACTTACAGTGTATTCTACATGTGTATTCCCTTTACAATCACCAGTAAGAATAACACTTTACTTACAGCGTATTCTACATGTGTATTCCCTTTACAATCACCGGTAAGAATAACACCTTACTTACAGCGTATTCTACATGTATATTCCCTTTACAATCACCGGTAAGAATAACACTTTACTAACAGTGTATTCTACATGTGTATTCCCTTTACAATCACCAGTAAGAATAACACTTTACTTACAGTGTATTCTACATGTGTATTCCCTTTACAATCACCAGTAACAATAACACCTTACTTACAGTGTATTCTACATGTGTATTCCCTTTACAATCACCGGTAAGAATAACACTTTACTTACAGTGTATTCTACATGTGTATTCCCTTTACAATCACCAGTAAGAATAACACTTTACTAACAGTGTATTCTACATGTGTATTCCCTTTACAATCACCAGTAAGAATAACACTTTACTTACAGCGTATTCTACATGTGTATTCCCTTTACAATCACCGATAAGAATAACACCTTACTTACAGTGTATTCTACATGTGTATTCCCTTTACAATCACCAGTAAGAATAACACTTTACTTACAGTGTATTCTACATGTGTATTCCCTTTACAATCACCAGTAAGAATAACACTTTACTTACAGTGTATTCTACATGTGTATTCCCTTTACAATCACCAGTAAGAATAACACTTTACTTACAGTGTATTCTACATGTGTATTCCCTTTACAATCACCGGTAAGAATAACACTTTACTAACAGTGTATTCTACATGTGTATTCCCTTTACAATCACCAGTAAGAATAACACTTTACTTACAGTGTATTCTACATGTGTATTCCCTTTACAATCACCAGTAAGAATAACACTTTACTTACAGTGTATTCTACATGTGTATTCCCTTTACAATCACCAGTAACAATAACACCTTACTTACAGCGTATTCTACATGTGTATTTCCTTTACAATCACCAGTAAGAATAACACCTGACGTACAGTGTATTCTACATGTGTATTCCCTTTACAATCACCGGTAAGAATAACACTTTACTTACAGTGTATTCTACATGTGTATTCCCTTTACAATCACCAGTAAGAATAACACTTTACTTACAGTGTATTCTACATGTGTATTCCCTTTACAATCACCGGTAAGAATAACACTTTACTTACAGTGTATTCTACATGTGTATTCCCTTTACAATCACCGGTAAGAATAACACCTGACGTACAGTGTATTCTACATGTGTATTCCCTTTACAATCACCAGTAAGAATAACACTTTACTTACAGCGTATTCTACATGTGTATTCCCTTTACAATCACCGGTAAGAATAACACCTTACTTACAGTGTATTCTACATGTGTATTCCCTTTACAATCACCGGTAAGAATAACACCTGACGTACAGTGTATTCTACATGTGTATTCCCTTTACAATCACCGGTAAGAATAACACCTGACGTACAGTGTATTCTACATGTGTATTCCCTTTACAATCACCGATAAGAATAACACCTTACTTACAGTGTATTCTACATGTGTATTCCCTTTACAATCACCGGTAAGAATAACACCTAAGTGTTTAAGCTGGTTAGAGATTTGAATAATCAAGTGTGGGAGATGGAATGTAAGGCAATCGTCTGTCAGAAATAACAAGAACCTTAGTTTTATTTGGATAAGTAAGAAGCAATTCCTCCGACCAAACTTCGCGTTTTTTAAAAATAATATTTTGTCTTATTCTCTATTAGGTTTAAATATTTAGATGAACAAGACAGAGAGATATCATCTGCAAAATGTCTAGATAGAGAATCTGGATTACAGGAGATGTCATTAATGTATATTAGGGAAAAAGAGTAGTCCCAGAACAGAGCCTTGTGGAATACACGCATTGATAGTTTTGAATGAAGAGTCCTTCATAAAACCTGCTTTCTGTTAGACAGATAAGTAGTTATACACTGAACACGTGGTCCTCAGATACCATAATTGTTCTGTTTATATAGCAGACCCTTATGCCAAACTCTGTCAAAGGCCTTAGGAAACAAATCACAAAATATAAAAAAATCGAATGTTCATAATTTTCTTTAGATGTAATTACAGAGTGATATAACTCAATAAGTTGATGGGTTGTGGTGTGGTAAAACCCCAGATTGATAGTTGTAAATTAGATGGTATTCAGTTAAGAAATTGTAAATATGTTTGTATACCACGCGCTGGAACAGTTTCCCTACAGAGTTTAATAGGGATATTGATCTTTAGTTAGAGATAATACATGGATCTATAGCTTTGGAAATAGGCATGACATGAGCAATTTTCCGTGTATCAGTATATACACAGGAAGATAAGGAATAATTAAATCCATCAGAAAGTGGTACAGAAACTCCGTTAGATACTAGTTAAGTATTTTGTGACTGATGCCTTCAGGACCCGATGTCTTATCTATGTTTAATATATAAATATCTTCTATTTCAGATAGAGAGGAATCAGGTCCACTGTAAACAAAATGTACAATGTCTTTTTCTGGACTTTCACGAGTCTGCGCCTATTTTTTTTTCTTTTGTTCATAATTTGCACTAATTTTATTGAATTTGAGTTTAGATTATGAGTATTTTGACATGTTAGTATTTTATCAATGCTAAATGTTTTTGGAGAAAATCATCCTAGACACTTAACAACACATGATTTTTTATCATTTCGCAAGCTTTTCAAGTAAATAGGAACATTGTTAAAAGTCTTACATTTGTTAGAAGGCATTGGCATTCTTAGGTTAAAAACGAGAGAAAAGACACTCGATATTACACATATAAGACAGTCTATCTTGACAGTTTTTCGTGTTTTGTGTTGTAAACATATATCTACTTCACCAGCAGGCCATATTGCTTGACAAATCCTATCAAACTGTAACTTTATATAACGAGAATAAATATCAGTGTTACTTTACACACTTCCTGGTTAGAATGTTGACGACAAAAAATCCAATACATGTAATATAATGTCTGATTGTTAACATTTTTATTTTGCCGTTTACAGTTTCCAAATCCATACCAAAACAGTCTCCACTTCGAAACATCTCAAGATATTGTATGTAAAATCCAATTTATTCAAACGAACGAGCTCTGTTAAAAACTAAGTCTTTCTTATATTTCTGAGCTGAGAGCAGTTATTTCGCCATCCTCAGGGAAATGATGAAGAAATTAAACGCTGCGAGTATTAGATAGAGTGATATGATACTTACCTAGGAACGCTGTCGGCGAGATGGCACCTTTCCGAATAGACACCACTATAGATATTCCAGTCTCCAAAAAGGGCACCGAAAAATCAATAAATTCGTTCCTCTTTGGAGTTATTTTTAATGACGTCATAATCATGTCTGCTCTATGCGTCATCACCTGTTTTATCAATCCATTCCATTGGCCTGTCCTCTGTGAGAATAGATATCAACATAAAATGGTATTGCTAAACTTAATTATACTCTTTAAAATGGTTATGAAGTATAAAATATTTGTACTTTTATTCAGTTTCATTTCTAGAATTGTTCTTTCCAATTAAGTGTTTGTCTTGTATCAGTACATAATAGAGAGCCAAGAGAGAAGTTCCTAGCACTTACTGCTTGAATTGTATCTTTATCGACATTTGTGCATAACACTCAACTCGTCAACTTTAAAATACACTGGATTTTCGCAATGGTAATCTTTATTTTTTTCCTTGAATTTTAATGTATAGATCATTGTATGGAACACACCAGCACACACATTCGATGTGGATGATTTCCGACCATGCCGCATCAATGAAATTCCCAACTGAACTAAAAATGGGGTTTTAGAAATTTGGTTAAAACAGAGAAAAGTGGAGTTTACCTGATCAGGTAATCCCCAAGTTTGGTCAGGAACCTCGTATAATTCGTAATCGAAGTCCATACGCTCACTTAATATCTTTAGTAAGTCTATACACAATCCAGTACAACATCGTAACACGGTATTGTTTAACAAAGTGCTGTCATTCTCACTGTAATGGAAATTGTTAATTCACGATATTGGTACAATGTAAATAGTAATCAGGGGTTCCATTCATATTCTACAACATAAACAGTAAGGTGGGGGTAAATAATGTTATTTCTACAACATAAACAGTAAGATGGGGGTAAATAATGTTATTTCTACAACATAAACAGTAAGATGGGGTAAATAATGTTATTTCTACAACATAAACAGTAAGATGGGGTAAATAATGTTATTTCTACAACATAAACAGTAAGGTGGGGGTAAATAATGTTATTTCTACAACATAAACAGTAAGATGGGGGTAAATAATGTTATTTCTACAACATGAACAGTACCATGGGGGTAATTAATGTTATTTCTACAACATAAACAGTAAGGTGGGGGTAAATAATGTTATTTCTACAACATAAACAGTAAGATGGGGGTAAATAATGTTATTTCTACAACATAAACAGTAAGGTGGGGGTAAATAATGTTATTTCTACAACATAAACAGTAAGGTGGGGGTAAATAATGTTATTTCTACAACATAAACAGTAAGATGGGGGTAAATAATGTTAAATAATGTTATTTCTACAACATAAACAGTAAGGTGGGGGTAAATAATGTTATTTCTACAACATAAACAGTAAATGGGGGTAATGGGGGTAAATAATTTATTTCTACAACATAAACAGTAAGGTGGGGGTAAATAATGTTATTTAATGTACAACATAAACAGTAAGGTGGGGGTAAATAATGTTATTTCTACAACATAAACAGTAAGGTGGGGGTAAATAATGTTATTTCTACAACATAAACAGTAAGATGGGGGTAAATAATGTTATTTCTACAACATAAACAGTAAGATGGGGGTAAATAATGTTATTTCTACAACATAAACAGTAAGATGGGGTAAATAATGTTATTTCTACAACATAAACAGTAAGATGGGGTAAATAATGTTATTTCTACAACATAAACAGGAAGATGGGGGTAAATAATGTTATTTCTACAACATAAACAGTAAGATGGGGGTAAATAATGTTATTTCTACAACATAAACAGTAAGATGGGGTAAATAATGTTATTTCTACAACATAAACAGTAAGGTGGGAGGTAAATAATGTTATTTCTACAACATAATCAGTAAGGTGGGGGTAAATAATGTTATTTCTACAACATAAACAGTAAGATGGGGGTAAATAATGTTATTTCTACAACATAATCAGTAAGATGGGGTAAATAATGTTATTTCTACAACATAAACAGTAAGATGGGGTAAATAATGTTATTTCTACAACATAAACAGTAAGATGGGGGTAAATAATGTTATTTCTACAACATAAACAGTACCATGGGGGTAAATAATGTTATTTCTACAACATAAACAGTAAGATGGGGTAAATAATGTTATTTCTACAACATAAACAGTAAGATGGGGGTAAATAATGTTATTTCTACAACATAAACAGTAAGGTGGGGTAAATAATGTTATTTCTACAACATAAACAGTAAGGTGGGGGTAAATAATGTTATTTCTACAACATGAATAGTAAGCAGGGTCTTGTTTATGTAATTGGTATAATGTAACCGTATAAAAAAATACTGTAGTTCCGAAACAAATCTCCTGTAACATTATGGCATAGGAAAGGATAGACAAAACTTTACACGGATACAATGTTGCAGAATAAAAGAAAATCAATCAATGAGGTTTACAACCAGTAACTTTAAGAAGAAGCACGTGTTTTCTCAAGTGGATAGACATTTGTGAAAGAAAATTCCAATGTTCAACTCAAAATCCAATCACTGTCCTCCAGAACAGGACTTTTTTCGCATTCACGTCTCGAGTAGCGTATGACTGATTCCCGCCGGACGCTGGTGCCGGATTTCAAATTACTCCTAACGTATGTTAAGTACAGTGGACTAGGAAAACAGACGAGGCTAATGTTTCCGTAAATAGCATGTGAGGACCAAGACTTTTCTGTAGCAAAAGTCCTGATAATATCTAGGTATGTATTATTAAGCTATAACAAGAACAGTGAAGTTTATTAATCAAGTAAAGGTGTAGACATTTATATCCTAGGAAATCCCGTTCTGTTTCGAACTTGTACCTGGGGAATAAGTGTTACTGATAGGTGATCGATATCGTCACATTCTACAGGGGCAGGGTACAGCGGAAAACACGATAATGTTTAGTGTCGAATTCTAACGATTTTCATGGAAACCAATGACTCATTAAAATCCAATTATCAACAATATTTTGAAAATGCACAACCTGGAATAGTAATTCGGGCAACGGAGCCGGGATCGTATTTTACAGCAGATATTTCAGTACAAAAGAATGAAGTTAATTGTCGTATAAAATCTGGATTGTTTCAAGAGGCTGTTGCGTCACTGCTACACGGATCCCGTGGATTGTTGATACTGAAGAGTTATTCTTTGAAATGCGCCTAAAATGGTATTGCACGTAACGAAACATTAATGATAACTTCAGCTTTATATTTATTTACAATTACCTTTCAGAAAGTCTTTATCTTTTTCAATTACTTGGAAAAAAAACGACATCCGATAACGTCCGAAAACAGAGCTTACACCAAATAAAATTAACACCACTTTACACAACTGAACACAGTAAACACCTAATTCTAAAGATAAAACTTATTTCATTGCTGAACACCACGCTCCAAAGATAAAACCCACTACACTGTTAAACACCACGCTCCAAAGATAAATTCACTACACTTTTAAACACCACGCTCCAAAGATTAAACTCACTACACTGTTAAACACCACGCTCCAAAGATTAAACTCACTACACTTTTAAACACCATGCTCCAAAGATAAAACTCACTACACTGCTAAACACCACGCTCCAAAGATTAAACTCACTACACTTTTAAACACCATGCTCCAAAGATAAAACTCACTACACTGCTAAACACCACGCTCCAAAGAGAAAACTCACTACACTGTTAAACACCACGCTCCAAAGATAAAATTCACTACACTTTTAAACACCACGCTCCAAAGAGAAAACTCACTACACTGTTAAACACCACGCTCCAAAGATAAAACTCACTACACTTTTAAACACCACGCTCCAAAGATAAAACTCACTACACTGTTAAACACCAAACTCCAAAGATAAAACTCACTACACTGTTAAACACCACACTCCAAAGATAAAACTCACTACGCTTTTAAACACCACGCTCCAAAGAGAAAACTCACTACACTGTTAAACACCAAACTCCACAAATAAAACTGACTACACTTATATACACCACGCTCCAAAGAGAAAACTCACTACATTGTTAAACACCAAACTCCAAAGATAAAACTCACTACACTGTTAAACTGCCTTTTTGTGAACTTATCTAGGATTTCGTTGACCGCGGTCACAACATTCGTTAAGAGACAGTATGACAATATACAAAAAGGCTATTTGATCCACCACAATAAAAAACCTTATTATTTCTGTTGTATCATATTGCTTTCCGGAACAAGCAATTACAGCCGGACCTGTGGTTCGTTTGGCTGTATTCTAGGGAACGTATTTATGGTAATGAATATATTTAATTGCAAGTGAAAACAATGGCTTTGTAAATATTTCTCTTTTGATCACAATATACACTTTGCAGACATATTATGGAAAGTACTTTAGGACGGGTGAAGTATTGTAGATCCTGTCTTCACGTCATTACTGGCAAGGTTATAATAACCTTGGAACAATTACTACTGAGGGGTTACGAATGTTCCACTAACCCTGTCACTACGGCTCTGTGTGTCGGATACTATCACAATCAATGTACGGCCGAACGGACAGTTCTGTAAATGTCGGGCCGAGAGTCTCGTGCCAGAATCATACTGCATTATAGTCAGACGCAAGGCGTGGAATTATTGTGAACGTGAAATTCCCCAAAGTCTATAACTGTAGGACTCGTTATTCGAAACAAAATACAAATATTACCATCGTGATGGCAAAATCAATAGCGGGAATCTGTTGGGAACGGTGCTCAGACATCAAGTTATCCGTCACCATTCGTTTGTAATGGAGTCCGGGCGATAGTAGGGTTAAAACGGCACAATGGTGACACGCCAGTACCTTAGTGTTACCAAGTATTATGTAGCTCATGAGTCTGATCAGCCATGTTGATAAACCTGCTGTATCAAAAGCGCATCTCGTTTAACGTGTGAAAACAAGGGAATTGAAAGGATATGACATGCACAAAAACTAAACAATAGAAACTTAGAACCCGGAACGAGTTACGAGCCCCTTGAGAGATGATTTGGCAACAATGCAAGTGAATTTCTGAGAAACGAGTTTGGCACGCTATCGTTGTAGAAATTTCAAGTCAAAGAACTGGTAAAATCTAGTATCAGTTCAAACATCAAAACCACCAAACTCAGACTGCAAAGGTGCAACGCATATCGATGACAGATATTGATGTCTTTCGACGCCGCTCCAACAGATCGAAGTATTCTGTCAATCCTTGGTAACATACATCATCAGCTGCGCTGATGTCTAACAATTCAAAAGACCTATTTAATGCATCCTCCTATCAGACATTATTTTTTTTCATTCCTGTACGTTATAGACGATTTGTGAAATACGGGTTCCTTATCATTTTGATGATAATCATCAAATTATGACAAACTTGATACATTAAATCTGTTTACCAGAAGAATCCTATACACTCGTCATCTTCCAGCACAAAACACATTTCTTTATAGGAAAACAAAGCAAGAATGTCTCCTATATCATAACAATCAATAGGACGACACACGGGCCGGAAACAGGAAATCAAATCACTCAAGCTTATCATCGGGCGGGTTCAAATTAGCTAAAATTATTCCTAATGAAGACAATGAAATAGTACTGTAATAATTAAGTAGAGAAACCTACTGCTCGGCAGGGTTGTACACCAGACGACAGGGCACAGAATGATGGCCACACTTTCCCGTCACTTTATCTGGATCACGGTACATTACATACGGGTCCTCTTTTAACGTCACTATTTTGAAGTGACGTTTTTCCGGTTTCCCTTTCGGCGGTTTGTTTTTCCCGCCAGGCCAAACAATTTCTTTCATTTGGATGCGCATTTCTGACCGTCGATACGTCGTGTATGGAATCCACTGACCGACCTGGGGATCAGAAAATAAGATTTAGTCGTGTAGCAAACTTTGATGTATGTGTCTCTTCCATGCATTATTGATACGTCTGTGTGTATCAGTATTGTTATAATAAAATTGGAAATGTACCAGATTTACGAGGTCACTTTTATCAATATTCTAGACTTGGTCAGTCTAAGACCATGTACAGTCACTTCCCACTAATACCCTATATAAAACAATATTTTATACAGTTAATTTCATCAGCGCCATCCTCAAATATACCTTCTTTTAATCATCAACAGAACAACGCAGACAAACCAAGGGAAATAACTCAATATAGATAACACGAAAAAAAACCTAATTCGTTTTGCTGGCTTTGTGTTTGTTTGAAGCCTATTGACAATAAACTTAACATAGGACTAACATAACCAGAGCTAGGAAATCGATAGGTATTGGAAAGACAGCAGGTCATCTCTCTGATTGATATCACAACACTTTTGTCACCTAAGTAAGCCTAGAGTACAATGTACGGGTCAGAGTCTTTGATCGTGTAACCATTTGGTACTAAATCTAACTGAAGTTGACAAATCAGACCTAACCGAATTTTTCAATAAACTGCACTTTGTAGAAAAATATGTCAACATCGTTATAAAAAAATAATATAAAACAATGGAAGCGTTTGCATAAAACGATACTACAGGTGAGTAGTAGGACAGTTCCACGAAGTTACCATTAATGTGAAAAAAACTACGAGAGGTTTAGAAGGATACAGTCATTGAATCATAGAAATGTGTATATCCTAGTTGAGCAGATACTTACCTCTTTCCACGCCTGATAACCCGTTTGGTGCTGTACATTCAAAAGTTTTAACTTGACCAGTTCGTTAACACCGTTACTGCTAAACCTTACCACGGTGTCGTTATACAGCTGATGTACGGCCTTCATCCGTCTGTATGGATAATAAAATGGTTTCGTTTAGTTCTCCGTGAATGTATACATATTAAAACAGGTCTCGGTGGAGAACACACACCTGTTCTCTGTCTGTCTGTCTTTCTTTCTCTGTCCGTCTGTCTGTCTGTCTGTCTGGATGGATGGATGGATAAGTAAACGTACTTAAATTGGCACAAATGCTTTGTAGCAACCATATCACGTCTTGCGCTTACTAGTTACAATGTAGATAACACGGCAAAAACTACAGTAAGCGCCAACATATTTTATCGAAATAGTTTCAACGCGAAAATTACTTAATTAAAAGATTATCGCTAGAAGTTTTATGTCTGCAGTAAAAAAGGACAATAATGGAACTACAGCTAAAGCCTCCGTGTCGCTTACTTCCATTTAGTTACAACATTTAGTGATATCGTTTTAGCAATAATTACCTTCATTTTGTAACATTATATAGTATTATATAGGTTTATAGATAACACAAACATGCTTACGTATAGAGCGCGCGCCCATCCCTCCAGGTGTCGTTTCCTGTAACGTTACAAGACATTTTGGGAGACATATCGAATTTGTCGAGGTGTTCGGCTATATTTTTAAGGGCCTTTGCCCAAATCATAAGGCTCGTGGCTGCAGCTTCCGCCTCGTTTTCTCCACGGTCCTTGTAATAATTTATTCCTGGAGAGAGAGAGGTATGTTAAAAAAAGTTAATAATGTGAATTACGGTTAATAGGAGTTGTTGTTTGTTAAATCAGGCAACACCAACAAGGAAATACCGACATCTTAACAGACACCTAAACCAAACTCAAATACAGTAGGGTAAGATAGGATCAACACAATGATTTTCACACAGAATCGTGATAAAAGTACAATGAGAATAAGATAATGTGTTCCGGAAGAGTAAGCTTTCTGCTTCATCAACGACACCCGCCATATAAACCCAATAAAGTAATATGAAATATCACGTGCTCAGAAAATGACTACGATGTATACAACAACGTAACTAGCAGGCAAACTAACGAGTATCAACCACATTCAGCTTTATATCACACAGAGGAACATAACAAACAACGTAACTAGCAGGCAAACTAACGAGTATCAACCACATTCAGCTTTATATCACACAAAGGAACATAACAAACAACGTAACTAGCAGGCAAACTAACGAGTATCAACCACATTCAGCTTTATATCACACAGAGGAACATAACAAACAACGTAACTAGCAGGCAAACTAACGAGTATCAACCACATTCAGCTTTATATCACACAGAGGAACATAACAAACAACGTAACTAGCAGGCAAACTAACGAGTATCAACCACATTCAGCTTTATATCACACAGAGGAACATAACAAACAACGTAACTAGCAGGCAAACTAACGAGTATCAACCACATTCAGCTTTATATCACACAAAGGAACATAACAAACAACGTAACTAGCAGGCAAACTAACGAGTATCAACCACATTCAGCTTTATATCACACAAAGGAACATAATATTTCTCAATGAGATCACTATGGCGACCATAAAATTGATATTCCATCAAATAGCCATATAATTTGAAATCGGAGTTATAGTTCCACATTTATGATCTAGTTGTGTACGTAGAGGGGAGTGTCTTTAGAGGTCTGACTATACGTTTCTCTCCAACATCTTATGTAACACTTCATTAATAATGTACTAAGTCTAAGCTCCTCTTCCGCCTTCAAAGGAGGAAAATTGTGGGATTCAAGTCTTGGTACAAACTAGTAAATATCTGCTTTCTCCATCGATGTCTTCAATATGTTTATTGTAAATGTATACATTCTTACAGCCCTACAGTCGAACATTTGTATATGGAGTGATTTGGCATTAGTGATGATTAACTCTACCAATCCATCACATTATTATCATAATAAAGATTGAAAATATGAATAAAAATTTTCCTCTCGTATTAAATCAGTTTTCTTTCACTCGAAGACAATGCGATATACTTTAATACATGTATCCCCAAACAAAATGTCGATAAAACGCTTTGTAAGTAGAAAAAATGTGACTGACGAACAACATATCTACACGTGTAGTGTAATTAATTATATACCCAGTACGGTATGAGTGTAAGATACAGCGATATTCACGTGTAGTGTGAGATACAGCGACATTCACGTGTAGTGTGACATACAGCGACATTCACGTGCAGTGTGAGATACAGCGACATTCACGTGCAGTTTGAGATACAGCGACATTCACGTGTAGTGTGAGATACAGCGACATTCACGTGTAGTGTGAGATACAGCGACATTCACGTGTAGTGTGAGATACAGTGGTATCCACGTGTAGTAAACATACCTATAGACCCAATAGGGTAGGAAAATGAAGTACGGTGACCTTTCTTCACCTGACCCACACTAAATGAAGTCAGAATCCAAATGTACTTTTCCCCAGTTAGTTCCAACTCCTCTGCAGCATCCAGCAGATTTTTGGCTTGTAACGACCTTGAACGTCAAAAATTAAATCCATAATTTGATGTGTCAGTGAATTAGATAAATCCACAGTTATTTTAATTATAAATGGGCAAAAATAATACCATCTAATTCATTCATAATTATGTCGATATACACCTGACAAATGACACATTGAGAGAGCGCCGTAGTTTTTGATAAAAAGAGTACAATAGGATTTACAACATTCTATTTTTTACAGAATCTAGAAATTACATTAACGTCATTTCAAACCTGTTTCTCGTACATGATGACGTCATATTTTATGGTACCTGATTAACCTAGAGCGCCTATCCTGATAACGTACCCTGTATGTAGTAAGAACACTCGGTTCTCTTTGGTATTTTTTCGTTTTATTTCCTTCTTCATGAGCTCTCTTTGTTTCTCGTCGTCGTCATTCGAATCCATATCCACAATTATGGTCGATAGTATTGTCATTCTAAAATAAAATGACTTTGTGATTATCAATTTGTTGTCTGAAAAAATATTCCAACAACACAAAGACTTTGAAAGGCAAAATAAGGTAAACCAGGGCAAAATATGTACATAAACCGAATTAATCTGAACAGACTTAAAAAACAAATCAGAAAGATTACCAGAGCATATTCAGTACTGATGACAGGTAAGTACTGATGATGTTAGTGTACTGATGACAGGTAAGTACTGGTGATGTTAGTGTACTGATGACAGGTAAGTACTGATGATGTTAGTGTACTGATGACAGGTAAGTACTGATGATGTTAGTGTACTGATGACAGGTAAGTACTGATGATGTTAGTGTACTGATGACAGGTAAGTACTGATGATGTTAGTGTACTGATGACAGGTAAGTACTGATGATGTTAGTGTACTGATGACAGGTAAGTACTGATGATGTTAGTGTACTGATGACAGGTAAGTACTGATGATGTTAGTGTACCGATGACAGGTAAGTACTGATGATGTTAGTGTTCTGACGGTAGGTAAGTACTGATGACAGTTAGTGTAATGACGACAGGTAAGTACTGATGATGTTAGTGTACTGACGACAGGTAAGTACTGATGATGTTAGTGTTCTGACGGTAGGTAAGTACTGATGACAGTTAGTGTACTGAGTACTGATGACAGTTAGTGTACTGACGACAGGTAAGTACTGATGATGTTAGTGTTCTGACGGTAGGTAAGTACTAATGATGTTAGTGTTCTGACGACAGGTAAGTACTGATGATGTTAGTGTACTGACGACAGGTAAGTACTGACGACACTTAGTGTACTGACGACAGGTAAGTACTGATGATATTAGTGTTCTGACGGTAGGTAAGTACTGATGACAGTTAGTGTAATGACGACAGGTAAGTACTGATGATGTTAGTGTACTGACGACAGGTAAGTACTGATGATGTTAGTGTTTTGACGGTAGGTAAGTAATGATGATGTTAGTGTACTGACGGTAGGTAAGTACTGATGACAGTTAGTGTACTGACGACAGGTAAGTACTGATGATGTTAGTGTTCTGACGACAGGTAAGTACTGATGATGTTAGTGTTCTGACGGTAGGTAAGTACTGATGATGTTAGTGTACCGATGACAGGTAAGTACTGATGATGTTAGTGTTCTGACGGTAGGTAAGTACTGATGATGTTAGTGTTCTGACGACAGGTAAGTACTGATGATGTTAGTGTTCTGACGACAGGTAAGTACTGATGATGTTAGTGTACCGATGACAGGTAAGTACTGATGATGTTAGTGTACTGACGACAGGTAAGTACTGACGACACTTAGTGTACTGGCTACAGGTAAGTACTGATGATGTTAGTGTTCTGACGACAGGTAAGTACTGATGATGTTAGTGTTCTGACGACAGGTAAGTACTGATGATGTTAGTGTACTGACGACAGGTAAGTACTGACGACACTTAGTGTACTGACGACAGGTAAGTACTGATGATGTTAGTGTTCTGACGGTAGGTAAGTACTGATGATAGTTAAGTACCGATGATGTTAGTGTTCTGACGACAGGTAAGTACTGATGATGTTAGTGTACCGATGACAGGTAAGTACTGATGATGTTAGTGTACTGACGACAGGTAAGTACTGACGACACTTAGTGTACTGGCTACAGGTAAGTACTGATGATGTTAGTGTACTGACGACAGGTAAGTACTGATGATGTTAGTGTTCTGACGACAGGTAAGTACTGATGATGTTAGTGTACTGACGACAGGTAAGTACTGACGACACTTAGTGTACTGACGACAGGTAAGTACTGATGATGTTAGTGTACTGACGACAGGTAAGTACTGATGATGTTAGTGTACTGATGATAGGTAAGTACTGATGATATTAGTGTACTGATGACAGGTAAGTACTGATGATGTTAGTGTACTGATGATAGGTAAGTACTGATGATATTAGTGTACTGACGGTAGGTAAGTACTGATGATAGGTAAGTACTGATGATATTAGTGTACTGACGGTAGGTAAGTACTGATGATAGGTAAGTACTGATGATGTTAGTGTACTGACGGTAGGTAAGTACTGATGATAGGTAAGTACCGATGATGTTAGTGTACTGACGACAGGTAAGTACTGATGATATTAGTGTACTGATGACAGGTAAGTACTGATGACAGGTAAGTACTGATGACAGGTAAGTACTGATGATAGGTAAGTACTGATGATATTAGTGTACTGACGGTAGGTAAGTACTGATGACAGTTAGTGTACTGACGACAGGTAAGTACTGATGATGTTAGTGTACTGACGACAGGTAAGTACTGATGATATTAGTGTACTGACGGTAGGTAAGTACTGATGATAGTTACGTACCGATGATATTAGTGTTCTGACGGTAGGTAAGTACTGATGATAGGTAAGTACTGATGATGTTAGTGTACTGACGACAGGTAAGTACTGATGATGTTAGTGTACTGACGACAGGTAAGTACTGATGATAGGTAAGTACTGATGATATTAGTGTTCTGACGGTAGGTAAGTACTGATGATAGTTACGTACCGATGATATTAGTGTTCTGACGGTAGGTAAGTACTGATGATAGTTAAGTACCGATGATGTTAGTGTTCTGACGGTAGGTAAGTACTGATGATAGGTAAGTACCGATGATGTTAGTGTTCTGACGGTAGGTAAGTACTGATGATAGTTAAGTACCGATGATGTTAGTGTACTGACGGTAGGTAAGTACTGATGATAGTTAGTGTTCTGACGGTAGGTAAGTACTGATGATAGTTAAGTACCGATGATGTTAGTGTACTGACGGTAGGTAAGTACTGATGATAGGTAAGTACTGATGATGTTAGTGTTCTGACGACAGGTAAGTACTGATGATAGGTAAGTACCGATGATGTTAGTGTACTGACGGTAGGTAAGTACTGATGATAGGTAAGTACTGATGATGTTAGTGTTCTGACGACAGGTAAGTACTGATGATAGGTAAGTACTGATGATGTTAGTGTTCTGACGACAGGTAAGTACTGATGATAGGTAAGTACCGATGATGTTAGTGTACTGACGACAGGTAAGTACTGATGATGTTAGTGTACTGACGACAGGTAAGTACTGATGATAGGTAAGTACTGATGATGTTAGTGTACTGACGACAGGTAAGTACTGATGATGTTAGTGTACTGACGACAGGTAAGTACTGATGATAGGTAAGTACTGATGATGTTAGTGTACTGACGACAGGTAAGTACTGATGATAGGTAAGTACCGATGATGTTAGTGTTCTGACGACAGGTAAGTACTGATGATAGGTAAGTACCGATGATGTTAGTGTTCTGACGACCGGTAAGTACTGATGATAGGTAAGTACCGATGATGTTAGTGTACTGATGATAGGTAAGTACTGATGATGTTAGTGTACTGATGACAGGTAAGTACTGACGACAGGTAAGTACCGATGATGTTAGTGTACTGACGACAGGTAAGTACTGATGATAGGTAAGTACCGATGATGTTAGTGTTCTGACGACAGGTAAGTACTGATGATAGGTAAGTACCGATGATGTTAGTGTTCTGACGACAGGTAAGTACTGACGACAGGTAAGTACCGATGATGTTAGTGTACTGACGATAGGTAAGTACCGATGATATTAGTGTACTGACGGTAGGTAAGTACTGATGATGTTAGTGTACTGACGGTAGGTAAGTACTGATGACAGGTAAGTACTGATGATGTTAGTGTACTGACGGTAGGTAGGTAATGGTGAGTATTGATGATAGTTTGAATAGAAATGAGAAGTGTTGGATTTTTCATTTTGTGTTGTAATATTTTTTGGCTAATGGTACCTCACTAATGCTACGCTGGGTTAACCTTTTTGACAATATGGTTTTATTAGAATCGATTTTGACAGTTTTGATGGTTCTTGATTCCTTTATTTCGTAAAGTCGCGCAGCACACATCTCTTAAAACTAAACTCAAGGACACATTCATTTGTCATCCAACCGAAAATGGTTTAGATTAATTACTTGTCTTTTTGCCTAGCTGTGAGCATTCGTTGGTGTTGCACAGAATATCATGGGACTGTCGTCCTCTGCATGTTGTTACAACATAGAGCGATGGCGACTGGCGCCGTTCAACGTTTACGACAGGATTCCATCATTGACAGATGTCCCTGATGATACTCTGCTTAAGACAAGTTATTAGTTCACCTTATGTTGCCTGTAGTGCTAAAAACAATGAGTCCCATCTGCCTTCTTTCTGTACATTTATAACACACGAAACAGACGTGCAAATTTTACATTAGCACCAGAATATAAAAGGATTCGACTGACAAATCGTAGCGTTTTTTTTATTCACTAATCGATGATTAGAAGTTAGTCTGTTTTAGATAATTAATCCCAATTGTTGATAATACGAGTTAATGCTAGCAAGTCCATACTTCTTCGTTAATGTAAGATTCACGTATAAAAATCAAAGTCAACAATCCTACTGAATCAATCAAAAATAAACACGAAAATTACACGTAATCCATCATACATTAGTCAAACACGTAGTCAGTCTTACATTAGTCAAACACGTAGTCAGTCTTACATTAGTCAAACACGTAGTCAGTCTTACATTAGTCAAACACGTAGTCAGTCTTACATTAGTCAAACACGTAGTCAGTCTTACATTAGTCAAACACGTAGTCAATCTTACATTAGTCAAACACGTAGTCAGTCTTACATTAGTCAAACACGTAGTCAGTCTTACATTAGTCAAACACGTAGTCAGTCTTACATTAGTCAAACACGTAGTCAGTCTTACATTAGTCAAACACGTAGTCAGTCTTACATTAGTCAAACACGTAGTCAGTCTTACATTAGTCAAACACGTAGTCAGTCTTACATTAGTCAAACACGTAGTCAATCATGCATTAGTGTATGTCAGGATATATTCAGTTTACCTGGTGACTGTATGTCAGGATATATTCAGTTTACCTGGTGACTGGTGACTGTGTGTATGTCAGGATATATTCAGTTTACCTGGTGACTGTGTAGGTCAGGATATATTCAGTTTACCTGGTGACTGTGTATGTCACAGGATATATTCAGTTTACCTGGTGACTGTGTATGTCAGGATATATTCAGTTTACCTGGTGACTGTGTATGTCAGGATATATTCAGTTTACCTGGTGACTGTGTATGTCAGGATATATTCAGTTTACCTGGTGACTGTGTATGTCAGGATATATTCAGTTTACCTGGTGACTGTGTGTATGTGTATATTCAGTTTACCTGGTGACTGGTGACTGTATGTCAGGATATATTCAGTTTACCTGGTGACTTTGTGTATGTCAGGATATATTCAGTTTACCTGGTGACTGTGTGTATGTCAGGATATATTCAGTTTACCTGGTGACTGTGTAGGTCAGGATATATTCAGTTTACCTGGTGACTGTGTATGTCAGGATATATTCAGTTTACCTGGTGACTGTGTATGTCACAGGATATATTCAGTTTACCTGGTGACTATTGTATGGTGACTGTGTATGTCAGGATATATTCAGTTTACCTGGTGACTGTGTGTATGTCAGGATATATTCAGTTTACCTGGTGACTGTGTATGTCAGGATATATTCAGTTTACCTGGTGACTGTGTGTATGTCAGGATATATTCAGTTTACCTGGTGACTGTGTGTATGTCAGGATATATTCAGTTTACCTGGTGATATATATATTCAGTTTACCTGGTGACTGTGTGTATATATTCAGTCAGGATATATTCAGTGGTGACTGTGTATGTCAGGATATATTCAGTTTACCTGGTGACTGTGTGTATGTCAGGATATATTCAGTTTACCTGGTGACTGTGTATGTCATATATTCAGTTTACCTGGTGACTGTGTGTCATATATTCAGTCAGGATATATTCAGTTTACCTGGTGACTGTGTATGTCAGGATATATTCTGTTTACCTGGTGACTGTGTAGGTCAGGATATATTCAGTTTACCTGGTGACTTTGTATGTCAGGATATATTCAGTTTACCTGGTGACTGTGTGTAGGTCAGGATATATTCAGTTTACCTGGTGACTGTGTATGTCAGGATATATTCAGTTTACCTGGTGACTGTGTGTATATTCAGTTTACCTGGTGACTGTGTGTATGTCAGGATATATTCAGTTTACCTGGTGTGTATGACTGTCTGTGTGTATGTCAGGATATATTCAGTTTACCTGGTACACTGTGTGTATGTCAGGATATATTCAGTTTACCTGGTGACTGTGTGTATGTCAGGATATATTCAGTTTACCTGGTGACTGTGTATGTCAGGATATATTCAGTTTACCTGGTGACTGTGTGTATGTCAGGATATATTCAGTTTACCTGGTGACTGTGTGTATGTCAGGATATATTCAGTTGACTGTGTGTATGTCCTGGTGACTGTGTATGTCAGGATATATTCAGTTTACCTGGTGACTGTGTATATATATTCAGTTTACCTGGTGACTGTGTGTATGTCAGGATATATTCAGTTTACCTGGTGACTGTGTATGTCAGGATATATTCAGTTTACCTGGTGACTGTGTGTATGTCAGGATATATTCAGTTTACCTGGTGACTGTGTAGGTCAGGATATATTCAGTTTACCTGGTGACTGTGTGTATGTCAGGATATATTCAGTTTACCTGGTGACTGTGTGTAGGTCAGGATATATTCAGTTTACCTGGTGACTGTGTGTATGTCAGGATATATACAGTTTACCTGGTGACTGTGTATGTCAGGATATATTCAATTTACCTGGTGACTGTGTGTATGTCAGGATATATTCAGTTTACCTGGTGACTGTGTGTATGTCAGGATATATTCAGTTTACCTGGTGACTGTGTGTAGGTCAGGATATATTCAGTTTACCTGGTGACTGTGTGTATGTCAGGATATATAAAAATTTACCTGGTGACTGTGTGTATGTCAGGATATATATATTCAGTTTACCTGGTGACTGTATGTCAGGATATATTCAGTTTACCTGGTGACTGTATGTCAGGATATATTCAGTTTACCTGGTGACTGTGTGTATGTCAGGATATATTCAGTTTACCTGGTGACTGTGTATGTCAGGATATATTCAGTTTACCTGGTGACTGTGTATGTCAGGATATATTCAGTTTACCTGGTGACTGTGTATGTCAGGATATATACAGTTTACCTGGTGACTGTGTATGTCAGGATATATACAGTTTACCTGGTGACTGTGTATGTCAGGATATATACAGTTTACCTGGTGACTGTGTATGTCAGGATATATTCAGTTTACCTGGTGACTGTATGTCAGGATATATTCAATTTACCTGGTGACTCTGGTTATGCCTTGCTTTGAGTTATGAAGCTTTACAAGAGTGTTGACCGAGTTGACGAATTCGAGGTGCTGTTCTGTGGTGGTTGTGACGATGGCGAAGTCTGTCCAGTTATACCGCTGAAGTAGAGCCAGCATACACTGACATTGATGGTAGATAGTCGGGGCTAGTTGTAGTACCATCGAGTCTTCATCTTGCTGTAATATATAAATACACACAGATATGCAATGGACCATTAAAAAGCAAGAAATCTGGTACAAGACTTACCACAGAAACAATTATTTGATAATTCTTATAATTTAAATCATTTTTCTTAGCCTCCTTATCAGTGATATTCCAGATGCTGCACTCTGGAACTTTCAAAGTGTTACACAAATATTTTAAATATCATCCATTGCTATTCTCTTTGTGTTCAGAAAACAAAATTTAGATAGACTATGTGTGTAAGACAAATTATGGAGTGAAAGCTTCATGATAATTATATGAAAAAAACAAGGAATATTTCGATAAACATTGTAATCAAAGTAAGTCAAGTAAAGAATATCACAACATCATAAAGCTGGTTGGTCTTTTTGATATTCAGCAGTGATAACATGGTGTAGAGTGTGGATTTCTAGTCCGAATTCCATGGTTCAGGGGTCAATAGCACAACAACAGGTAATCTTCATTCATCATCGTTAATTTGTTTTTTCGGAAATTCTCTGTCAGCATTCTGGTGTCTTCGTGAGGGACTGTCACCTTCTAAGTTAGACACGTCGATTATGTCATTCGGAAGTCGTTGTCTATTTAATGGTTATGTCGGAAGATAACTTCCGAAATACAATGGTTTACAAGTAAAAATAATTTAACTAAACTTCACGTCTCGCTTCTGTTTTCTGTCGTACTGGTGTAAAAACCCTCACACATTCGATAGCCCGGATTTTAAAGACATCATTATTTATCACTTTAGCTGATATTTTGATGTGTTGTTTCTTGTCGATGACAATTACAGAAATGTTTGAGAGGAGATTGATTATGGTTTGAGTATAACATAATATGGTATAGCATTACAATACAGATCGGATTTATTTTATCTAGTTAAACAAAATCGATGAAAACCGTGTATATCCTATTCTGTGATATTGATCGAGCTGAGAAACAACGTTTGAAGATTTTGCCTCTGTATTTCATAGTCTAACAGTTTGATGAATTATGTTTAAGATCAGAGCTTTCTTAAAATTATTTAAATAGTTTGGCCTCGAGGAAATTGATTAATCTTTATCAACACCATCACCAAGTTATTAGGCCAAACATAAACAATATGTTTGTGTCTTCTTAACCGTGTTATTTTTACGGAAAGTTGTTGTTTGGCTGTTACACGAATGACACATATTCAGGTTTGCAAAAGTGTTTCTTCATCAATTATTGAAATAAAATTGTACCTTGAAGAACTTAGCAAATATATCGTGTCTTTGGTTAACTGCTTCGGCTATGGTAATATATATATGTATGTTATGGTAGGTCCGGGTCTCTGTCTCTGGTAATATATATATATGTATGTTATGGTAGGTCCGGGTATCTGGTAATATATATATGTATGTTATGGTAGGTCCGGGTATCTGGTAATATATATATGTATGTTATGGTAGGTCCGGGTCACTGGTAATATATATATGTATGTTATGGTAGGTCCGGGTCTCTGTCTCTGGTAATATATATATATGTATGTTATGGTAGGTCCGGGTATCTGGTAATATATATATATGTATGTTATGGTAGGTCCGGGTATCTGGTAATATATATATATGTATGTTATGGTAAGTCCGGGTATCTGGTAATATATATATGTATGTTATGGTAGGTCCGGGTCTCTGGTAATATATATATGTATGTTATGGTAGGTCCGGGTCACTGGTAATATATATATGTATGTTACGGTAGGTCCGGGTCTCTGTCTCTGGTAATATATATATATGTATGTTATGGTAGGTCCGGGTCACTGGTAATATATATATATGTATGTTATGGTAGGTCCGGGTCTCTGTCTCTGGTAATATATATATGTATGTTATGGTAGGTCCGGGTCTCTGTCTCTGGTAATATATATATGTATGTTACGGTAGGTCCGGGTCTCTGTCTCTGGTAATATATATATGTATGTTACGGTAGGTCCGGGTCTCTGGTAATATATATATGTATGTTATGGTAGGTCCGGGTCTCTGTCTCTGGTAATATATATATGTATGTTACGGTAGGTCCGGGTCACTGGTAATATATATATGTATGTTATGGTAGGTCCGGGTCTCTGTCTCTGGTAATATATATATGTATGTTACGGTAGGTCCGGGTCTCTGTCTCTGGTAATATATATATGTATGTTATGGTAGGTCCGGGTCTCTGTCTCTGGTAATATATATATGTATGTTACGGTAGGTTCGGGTCACTGGTAATATATATATGTATGTTATGGTAGGTCCGGGTCTCTGTCTCTGGTAATATATATATGTATGTTACGGTAGGTCCGGGTCTCTGTCTCTTATGTGAAGCGTTCCATACTCTGATTTCATAACTCATGCTTCTTATAAGAATAATTTTGAATTGCAATGCTATTACATGCAACTCGTAAAAATTGGGAAACAGGACACTGATGACGTCAATTCAACTGTTTTATGTCCTTGCTATACGGTATTACACCTAACAGGTATTCCAGGTGAGAATGCTTGTCTGATGGATTTCTCATTTTCAATGGATGCTCATATTTAACAACAATGCTGAGTGGAAGTGACCGTTAAAAACGAACTAGTCAAGCTATTCAGAGTATGTCGGCAAATTCTGACAGGTTCATAAGACAAATGGGGGCTGTCTAAAAGACCCGAAATATCCTTAAACATCCTGATGCACAAATAGTTTTTTGTATAGACATTCTGTGACTGTTGGCCATCTATAGGAATGTTTTGACTGATCGTCAAGGCTGCCGTGTGTTGTACACGTTGTGTTCCACACTGTAATCTGTGGCGTGGTATTTTACTCCAGACGTTACCCAACATAGGTTTTACAATGTCTCGGTACTTATTTGCCGACCCTTTCCAGCATTGAACTGTCTCTCCAGGAGGGCTTGTGCTATTATTACCATTAAACGTGCGGTCGGGACATATAAATAGGCAGTCACTTTAACATGTGGGAGGAATATATATATGTATGTATGTATACAGATAAACCAACGTTGTTCTCTTAGCAAAGTAAGCCACATGTTGAGCTAAGATAACCAAATTTATCGAATCATATTTGGATGCAGTATAAAGACGTACATCGACCCAACTCACGTGTTTTCTCCATCACTGCTACAAGCACCTGCATTACTAGTCTGACAGCAATTTAATTTTTTAAGTTCTTCAGATACAAAATTATACTTTTCCGTTCTTTGAAAATAAAATCCTAATTCGGTGTAGTGATACATGCTGCTAAAATGATGTTATTAATTTGTTAATCAAAATGTTACGAGATATTCACTAGACACCATTCCTATAAGCAAACTCTATTTTTCCTATTTCGATGAATTTATAGATAGTCAATTTCTGCTGGAAACAGTTACAATAACATCTATAAACTATACAGACATTGATCTGTCCTGAAAGATGATATTTGTTACAGATTTGTGACGTCATGTTTAATTGTTGGTTTAGTTACTATGGTAATCTTCTTGATAAATTACTAACCACATTATCTCCAAAATAAAAGCTGCACCACGTGTTCTACCAATGGCATTTACAATGACAGAATGGACAAATCGTTTTTACCACACAAAGTAAAACAACGGACATCTAATTACACCCGTGGTTTCAGTACACAGACAAATAACGGGATTTCCATTGCACAAACATTAGATTACAGATATTCTGCTCTTGGACTCGGATTTCCGCTAATATTCGGGTTTTCTCATTACGTTTTAGGGCTTTATCAATGTGTTTCCCTGCTTTTCTATTTACGGGTTCGATAGATAAATGGTAACTCAAGACAAGTAATACGTATGTCTGTGTATCGGAGCAAACGTCATCATAACCCGTAGTAACGGTTCGGCAATTACTGATATAAAATCGCTTTTATTGAACTGGGCGTATCTTAGGAGATGCGAACAGGAGCACTGCCAGTTCCCAACATGGCCAACATGACCCTCTGTCACTGGAATGGGTACTAGTGAATAACTGTTAACATGGCCGACATGACCCTCTGTCACTGGAATGGGTACCAGTGAATAACTGTTAACATGGCCGACATGACCCTCTGTCACTGGAATGGGTACCAGTGAATAACTGTTAACATGGCCGACATGACCCTCTGTCACTGGAATGGGTACCAGTGAATAACTGTTAACATGGCCGACATGACCCTCTGTCACGGGAATGGGTACCAGTGAATAACTGTTAACATGGCCGACATGACCCTCTGTCACGGGAATGGGTACCAGTGAATAACTGTTAACATGGCCGACATGACCCTCTGTCACGGGAATGGGTACCAGTGAATAACTGTTAACATGGCCGACATGACGCTCTGTCACTGGCATGGGTACCAGTGTATAAGTATATTTATTAGTAGCTTGCCTGCTATGGTAGCTTTGAGAAGATGGTTTATTTTTTTCAGTTTTAGACATAAATTCGTCCACCACGATCAGGAATAATTTGTTACTATATAATGATAATAATATTGATAAACTTCATTTACTGACGATTAAACCTGATTAAGCACAAGACTTATTTCCCTTAGAGTACTCTTGGTTTGTAAAATGAGTTGTTTATATAATAACATACATACATTCTAAACTATTAAGACTACTGTGGATAAAGATAATTGATATATAAACCATACTTAAGAAGCTAGACTAGGAATGGAATAATATCCGATGATATTGACTAGTTCACAATCACAATCACAAATACAATACTTTAAGTAAATAAGTGAATTGGCCGGAGCCTCAAATACATCACGTTTCTATTGTAAAAATATATATAAAAATTTGCAGAGTAGATTAGATATAATAAACAATACGGTTTTAAATAAATACATGTCACGTGTATTTTTTCTAAACGTACTTAAAGAGGGTGGATATCTCACGTCATTAAGAAGTTCATTTGAGATTTAACGGCTAGATATGATAAAATGACTTGTACAGAATCCCTTGAGATGTACAAAAGGTCCTGTTCAGTCTGGTGTGTAATTCTAGAATATTGTTGATAAGATGAAAACGAAATATTTGAGCGGAATTCATTTTACCTCTGCCGTCTAATTGATTTCCGCTCATTACGTGAACACATGAACTTAAGGGCAGCATTGTAATTATGGGTATACCAAAACGACTATTTGGAGACAACTTTTTCTTTTAGAAATATATATATAAGAAAGAGAAAAGTGAATTAAAAGGGGATAATCCAGCTACACATATATATCTCAAAAATCCTTCAAAAGATCGGAAATGTTCTCCTTGTTGTATATTGTATTGTCATAAATAATTAATTGGCGTGTAACTGTATCTTTTGTTCAATGATATGTACACCATAGGGTATTGTCTGATTATCTGAGAACAGTTTGGAGATATATATACATGTATTTTCTGTTCTAGCCAAAATTATTCTGACTATTGTAAAGCGACATTGTAAAGGTCGATATTCAGCATAGACCGACCTTCCCTTAATAGTACATTTATTACTTTCATCAATATGTACGTTCAATTTAACAGCATTATTTGCATATCAAACAGCCTAATTTACATAGCGATGTAGGTCACAGTGCATACAAGTGCCTGTTGAATGCACGGGTTTAGGTTACTGCAAGGTCGTAGATACAATAGAAATACCGGTAGCTCAATTATGTACAAATCCGCGCACACCGAACATTGTGCGCACATTGTCCTCACAATGACGCGATCTACACCACACTTCTGTTGTAACAGTGTAAATAGTGCCGAACGATACTCTATAGCCGGAAACTGGTATTAAATCACATCCGTTTTATTGCAGGTTTTAGAAATGACAGGTTTTCGCCAACCCCAGAAACACAAAATCTTGACTGACTTGTGCTATTCGATGCGAAAGATTGAAGAGTAAATTGAAGGTTCATGTGTTGATGTTTGAAGTAATAATACGTATCCATGGTGATGATTGTTAACGAAAATACAAGCAACATCACAACTGGAACAATACATTTTCCCATTTGTTACTTGCGTGACAATTAATCTGGTCGAGAGAAAATATGTTTTATACAAAAAAGTATTTTTTTCTACCGTTGAAGGATAAATTACTAGGAGTGATGAAATAAAAGTAATTCCCTACACCTCAGCGTATACCATTAACGATATATGTTTATATAGTACGTAACGTAAACCTCTCCCCACCTCCAAAACAAGGACACATCTACACCATTACAATGTACCTGTACAAAAACACATCTACACCATTACAATGTACCTGTACAAAAGCACATCTACACCATTACAATGTACCTGTACAAAAGTACACATCTACACCATTACAATTTACCTGTAAAAAAACACATCTACACCATTACAATGTATCTGTACAAAAGTACACACCTACACCATTACAATGTATCTGTACAAAAGTACACACCTACACCATCACAATATATCTGTACAAAAGAACACATCTAGACCATCACCATGTATCTGTACAAAAGTACAAATCTACACCATCAACATGTATCTGTACAGAAGTACACATCTAGAACATTACAATGTCCCTGTACAAAAGTACACATCTTGACCATTACAATGTATTTGTACAAAAGTACACATCTAGACCATTACAATGTATCTGTACAAAAGACAATGACAATGCATCTTCAGCCTGATTACACAATGATAGAGATGATAACGACTATTATCAATGACGTAGTTCACAATTTGCCACATTTACACGAACTTGGCCAACCGTTGATTACGTAACCATGTGATGCGTTCAGTTAGGTGATATAAAGACTGTCAGTGGTATTAATTACTACAAGCCGTAAGAGGGTGCTTATGGACATAGACACATCGACCACAACACTTAACTACAGCGGCATCGTTAAATGATGCTCTTTTCCAGTCAAAAGCATCGATCGCATTGTAGACCCAACTGTATACTATACCAGTATATCTCTGCTAGAATCGGCCAGCTTATCAGCGTATATAGTACTGGACATGGAAACAGCTCCAACTCAAAAACGTTCAATCTAAAAAAAATCCTTTTTTTTCATTGCGCGATAAAAATTCAATCAAGAGTATTTCAACTTTTCTTGAACGAAAGCAAACGACACCAGAGAACGAACGTCACAAGTGATAACATCATTACATCCATGCTACGGTACCCACCATACTAATCACCAGAAAGAGAATTTGGATGCTTTGATGACATCCTGTGGGGATTTGTTGGTAGAGAGTTTAGGCATATGACCGTATGACGACAATAAGATTTTCTCCATCTCTGTATACATTATTTATATAAAATTAACTTTCTCTCGATTTTTTGCGCCTAGAACACCAGATGAGTCTCAGTTTCTTGCGTGTAGGTATAACAATAATTCCCATTCGCTTTGAAACTTTTCAAACTCGTGGTACATTAACAAGAGGATGGATATAAATCGCAAGTTTCAATCGAATAACTGTCACTTGTAGACTCCGGGGATCCACAAATATGGCGGTGTATTTTGAAGCAATAGGATCAAGGACAATAGCGCTTGGCTTTAAGGTGACGAATACCAACAAATCTAATTTAGAACGTTAGAAGGCAGAGAAGTCCGAGGAAAACGTCACGTGAAGGACCTCTGAGGAGTAATTACTGAGACATTGGGTCATAAAAAGCACAGTAGACGGCAAATGTAACACCTTTAACAAGAAAGAAGAAAACAGAGGCAAAATCGTGCTTCCAATACAAAATGGTGCAAATCTCCCGTCAGCTTTGCCGGCAATTTTGACAGTCTCTGCGGGAAAACCTTTCGAGTATCTATCAATAACACTTATACTGTTATGTTAAAGCGACGTAGACATCACTCAACGGAGACGAACCAGATGATCAGAGACGGAAATGCTGTTAGATCGAGGAGACGACTTTAACAGATCGTTGCAACTTGTGCCCAGTCATATTTGTGTATACAACAAAATGTAGTGCTTGAACAAAAATTAACAATGCCTTCTGTAAACCGTTAAAATCCGAAAAAAAATTCAAGTATGTTATTGAATATCTGGGGCACGCAGAACAAACCACCGCTAAACGAAGTGTCATCATCGTCGACGATGCGGAAGTAACGTCATAGTTGCTTATGACGGCGGAAGTAGCGCCATGATTATCACCGGCGAAGGAAGTAAGGTGACAGTTACTAATGAAGGAGAAAGCTTAGGCAGAATCACTAAAATGATGGCGGGTTATTACGTCAAAATAACTACATACAGGTCAAAATACTCTTCCAGTTTTTCAATTGGCTATTTATGTTAATAGTTTTCTTAGATTGATTGAAAGATCTGTTTACATGGCCTTTGTTCTGGTTAATTTTTACACATTTTGTCTTAAACAAATATATGAAAAAATAGCAAGTTTCGACTGCAGAAGTATATATATACGGGTATGCGTATAGTGCAATGTATGTGCTTGGATTTCAATTTAACTAGATATCAAGTTTGTTGGAAAACTGGAAAGATTGTGCAACAACTATAACAAATGTCTATTGATTTGTTCCTGTTCAATTGTTTCGTTGAAGACAAGAACAAAAAAAGGAACTAGACGAATCTTTCAGGCACATTTATCATGTTTGTGTTAAAGATTGCCGGTTCAGGCGTACTTCCCTGATGCATGTTTCAGTTAGGGGTAAGCTCACGCTAGAGATAGGGTTGGAGTTTGATGTTGGTGTTTTCTAAATGAAACTGCATTATCTTTTTTGGCAAACTGGTGCCTTAAGTCTTATTTTATGGCTAGTGTATGCAAAATGGCACAGTATCGACACGGGCTGGTGTTCAGCCATTACGCCACAGCATCAGTAGCACTGATTATCTATAGATCCAAGATCTAATTCGGTCACTCTGAGACCACCTTCTCGTAAATAGCTGTAAATCGCCATCTTTTAATGAAATGGATGACATAGTTACCAAGCAGCTTACAAGAGAAATGCTTCCATTCCGTTCAATCAAGCAGAACCTACAAAATCAAGCCCTATTAAGAAAAGAACTAGGCAAATGCAATTATGCAGTGAGCCCTTGGTAGCATTTGAACTCATTTCCGTAGCAGAACTGAAGTTTTTGTAGGATTTCCGGTTGTAACATTGTATGTTGAAGCGATGTGTTAAAGATGTCTGACAGTGAGCGAAGCCATCTTAATGGACGCTTCAAGTGAAATAGCTATAATCCAATATTTGGGGAGAGGCTGATCATGATCCAACACGTGTGTGTTATTTTACGCGGGAAAGATCACTATTAATGACGTTGTGTGTCTCTTCTATATGTAGAATGTGTTGTTCGTTTTTATAATGTAAATGTATGTATATTGTACTACTGTTTTATAATTTAACGACTGTCAGAAGTATCACGAGCGGATCTGATTACTGTGAAGGAACACATGATCTTCAGATTACACAAAACACACCAGAAAACCTGAATAAGGAGTCGCTATGTTTTACACACTCGGCATTTCATACATTTCGGCTGGTCAATATATATTATTGTTTCCAGTCTGTAATGAAGGAAACTTAATCCGACAAAATGTTCTGATAAAGAAAAAAAGAAAAGACAGCTCGATCATTGGTTTTGTTGGATGTACTTGTGATATGGCGCCTATTGACACCAGCGGATCAGACATAACACAAACTGTAGGGATGTACACAGAAACTATATAGATATATGACTTTCATTTCATGTCTGATCGATTTCATTAAAATGGTTGCCGATGTTGTCCAACACGTGGTACTTGGCCCTTCGAAGAGTTGGCAGGCGGTCGTCTATCGACCTGGCCTTAGGTCCCTCCCATCACATACAATCCGTATCGGGCTCTCGTCTACGTGATATAGACGCGTTTACCAGCTGAATACGTAAAACAAATAAGTGGCTTAATAGTTGTGTACTGTCTCGGAATGTTCACGTTATACACTCTATGTAAACAAATAACTTGAGTATTTTGTCTGATTCGAGACCCATCCCCTTGTGAAGACACCAACATGAAACAACGACCTACAATATGGAGGCATATATTAATGTTAGTCATAGTCCATCTATGTATGACTCCGCAAAGTGAATTTTATAATTCTAAACGATAAAACATCAAAACGCTTTCGTTACTTATAAACAACTAGGCGCCAAATATACGGATTTTAAAATGTCCCAACCATGAAGGGCCCATGTGTAAAACATAACAGAACAAAAAGTTCATTCGGTTGAATAGCTGTACTTTTTGGCTGGTCGTCCTGTTTCATCGTTTACTTTATCGTTTTTTTTCTCCTTAATTTGTCGTCTTTTGTCGAAGACTTTTTGGAATACAAGGCATGCCCTGCACTGTGTGAAACATGGGTAGCTTTGGATCCTGAAACGAAGTTGGTGCTTGGCCTTTTTGATAAATTCACTTACAGCTAATGGACTTATCTATAGGCCAATGACGAAGGAGAATTTTTAAAATGGCGTTGATGTGTAAACATGATTTTCACAACATATAACGAATGACATTGCCTGCCTTAAATCGTGATCGTGAACACCACACGAATTAATCAGTCTACAGATTCACTACACACAACTGGTGAGTATCCTCCGCCATTAATTGATATTAAACAGAATGACATTTTAACTAGGGCAGTACAAAACTCCATTGATAGAACAGATACTTAAGACTGAAGAAGCACCAGACACAGAAAGACGAACAAAGTCAACATTTAATTTGGATGCGTATACAGTTCAATTTGGCTGTGTAAACCATTGTTGTATTATCATATGAAATATCATGAAAACACAAGTATCGATTACCATATCAGGAGACGTAGTTTCGATGGACTTTTGGGTAAAATGGTGTATTTACGAACATAATTTTCATGGAGAAACGGTAGGTTGGCATAATCTGGTTCCCAGTGATTGGCATGTTATTAAAGTTTAAAATACTAGCTACATTTAAATCTAATGTATTCACAATCCTCAATATAATTTCAGTCAGCGGTATATATTTAAGTAGTCAGATAGGTGCCCGCATACGTATAAAACAGAAACATCATACTTACGTATACTTGTCTGAGGGGAATCAATTTGATGTTTGGTTAGCTTTCGATCGTGTTAATTTTATAAATTATCTCCGACATTTGTTATCTATGAATTACGATCACTAATGACATGTATCGTGATGATAAATGATAAATATTTTACACAAAGATAAATTATCACTCATAAAAGTACTAAATTTCGTTAAATTTAGGAAAAATACCGAAAGACAAAGCTATAGAGGAACCAAGTGTAATAGTTTTATCAGGAATCGGTAGACAATGGGCCTGGCACGCAGCTCGGAGCACGCCGAAGATATATATGGTAATTTGTTTTAATGGTTACATCTACCACGGCAATCTTAATACCATAAAGAAAATTGAAATCGCTGCGAAATCCCGATTTTATCAGGTACGTGTCTACAGCAATCACACCACGAGTCTGAACCGTGTGACGATCACATCACAGTCTGTACCATCTGACAATGACACCACCGTCTGTACCGTGTGGCAATCACACCACGGTCTGTACCGTGTGACGATCACACATGGTCTGTACCGTGTGACAGTCACACCACGAGTCTGTACCGAGTGACGATCACACATGGTCTGTACCGTGTGACAGTCACACCACGAGTCTGTACCCAGTGACGATCACACCACGAGTCTGTACCATCTGACAATGACACCACCGTCTGTACCGTGTGGCAATCACACCACGGTCTGTACCGTGTGACGATCACACCACCGTCTGTACCGTGTGACAATGACACCACGGTCTGGTCGGTGTGACACCACGGTCTGTACCGTGTGACAATCACACCACGGTTTGTACCGTGTGACGATCACATCACAGTCTGTACCGTGTGACGATCACACCACGAGTTTGTACCGTGTGACGATCACACCACGAATCTGTTCCGTGTGACAATCACACCACGAGTCTGTACCGAGTGACGATCACACCACGAGTCTGTACCGTGTGACAGTCACACCACGAGTCTGTACCGAGTGACGATCACACCACGAGTTTGTACCGTGTGACGATCACACATGGTCTGTACCGTGTGACGATCACACCACGAGTTTGTACCGTTTGACGATCACACCACGAATCTGTTCCGTGTGACAGTCACACCACGAGTCTGTACCGAGTGACAATCACACCACGAGTCTGTACCGAGTGACGATCACACATGGTCTGTACCGTGTGACAGTCACACCACGAGTCTGTACCGAGTGACGATCACACATGGTCTGTACCGTGTGACGATCGCACCACGAGTCTTTACCGTGTGACAAACACGCCACCGTCTGTACCGTGTGACAATCACGTATGTTAGTATATCTCGTTTTGACTGAATGTATTATTATCTCCTCTACAAGAAACTCTTAGTTTCTTTTATACAGGAAGAAATTAAAATCCAAATTCACAAAAAATCACTGTAATTGGTGTATATTTTGTCACGCGTTAAGCCCTGTGTGTTAAACACGTCTACTGTGTACTTATGTATGATGTACGGATTCAGTATTGATCGTCTGTATCGTAATTAAAATCTATGTCCATTAATGGGACAGAACAAGATTATGGGATATCCTGTTTGTAATCTTACTCCAAACAATAAAATTAGATGTCACTTTCCGCCATAAACGGTTAGTCTATTAAATAAGATCTATAGAACTGGGAACAAAACGAAACGTATACCACGAAATCATAACATATGCTAACAGATAAGGAAAAAGATTATATAGCACCAACACGACACACAATAATCCAAATACTGTCTGTGTACAGAGAAAACTAGAGCCATCTAAAGGATATCAAACAGGGCAAAACTAGAGACAGTCTGTCTTTATGTAATAACTGAGGACAAAACGAGTCATTCTGAATAACTGAGGACAAAACGAGTCATTCTGAATCACTGAGGACAAAGCCACTCATTCTGAATCTCTGAGGACAAAGCCACTCATTCTGAATCTCTGAGGACAAAGCCATTCATTCTGAATAACTGAGGACAAAGCCACTCATTCTGAATAACTGAGGACAAAGCCACTCATTCTGAATAACTGAGGACAAAGCCACTCATTCTGAATAACTGAGGACAAAGCCACTCATTCTGAATAACTGAGGACAAAGCCACTCATTCTGAATAACTGAGGACAAAACGAGTCATTCTGAATAACTGAGGACAAAACGAGTCATTCTGAATAACTGAGGACAAAGCCACTCATTCTGAATAACTGAGGACAAAGCCACTCATTCTGAATAACTGAGGACAAAGCCACTCATTCTGAATAATTGAGGACAAAGCCATTCATTCTGAATAACTGAGGACAAAACGAGTCATTCTGAATAACTGAGGACAAAGACACTCATTCTGAATAACTGAGGACAAAACGAGTCATTCTGAATAACTGAGGACAAAACGAGTCATTCTGAATAACTGAGGACAAAACATGTCATTCTGAATAACTGAGGACAAAGCCATTCATTCTGAATAACTGAGGACAAAGACACTTATTCTGAATAACTGAGGACAAAGACACTCATTCTGAATAACTGAGGACAAAACGAGTCATTCTGAATAACTGAGGACAAAGCCACTCATTCTGATTAACTGAGGACAAAGCCACTCATTCTGAATCACTGAGGACAAAGCCACTCATTCTGAATAACTGAGGACAAAGCCATTCATTCTGAATAACTGAGGACAAAACGAGTCATTCTGAATAACTGAGGACAAAACGAGTCATTCTGAATAACTGAGGACAAAGCCACTCATTCTGAATAACTGAGGACAAAGCCACTCATTCTGAATAACTGAGGACAAAGCCATTCATTCTGAATAACTGAGGACAAAACGAGTCATTCTGAATAACTGAGGACAAAACGAGTCATTCTGAATAACTGAGGACAAAACGAGTCATTCTGAATAACTGAGGACAAAGCCACTCATTCTGAATAACTGAGGACAAAGCCACTCATTCTGAATAACTGAGGACAAAGCCACTCATTCTGAATAACTGAGGACAAAACGAGTCATTCTGAATAACTGAGGACAAAGCCATTCATTCTGAATAACTGAGGACAAAGCCACTCATTCTGAATAACTGAGGACAAAGCCATCATTCTGAATAACTGAGGACAAAACGAGTCATTCTGAATCTCTGAGGACAAAGCCACTCATTCTGAATAACTGAGGACAAAGCCACTCATTCTGAATAACTGAGGACAAAACGAGTCATTCTGAATCACTGAGGACAAAGCCACTCATTCTGAATAACTGAGGACAAAGCCACTCATTCTGAATAACTGAGGACAAAGCCACTCATTCTGAATAACTGAGGACAAAGCCACTCATTCTGAATAACTGAGGACAAAGCCATTCATTCTGAATAACTGAGGACAAAGCCACTCATTCTGAATAACTGAGGACAAAACATGTCATTCTGAATAACATCATTCTGAATAACTGAGGACAAAGCCACTCATTCTGAATAATTGAGGACAAAGCCATTCATTCTGAATAACTGAGGACAAAGCCACTCATTCTGAATAACTGAGGACAAAGCCACTCATTCTGAATAACTGAGGACAAAACGAGTCATTCTGAATCACTGAGGACAAAGCCACTCATTCTGAATCTCTGAGGACAAAGCCATTCATTCTGAATCACTGAGGACAAAGCCACTCATTCTGAATCTCTGAGGACAAAGCCATTCATTCTGAATAACTGAGGACAAAGCCACTCATTCTGAATAACTGAGGACAAAACGAGTCATTCTGAATCACTGAGGACAAAGCCACTCATTCTGAATAACTGAGGACAAAGCCACTCATTCTGAATAACTGAGGACAAAACATGTCATTCTGAATAACAGGACAAAACGAGTCATTCTGAATAACTGAGGACAAAGCCACTCATTCTGAATAATTGAGGACAAAGCCACTCATTCTGAATAATTGAGGACAAAGCCATTCATTCTGAATAACTGAGGACAAAGCCACTCATTCTGAATAACTGAGGACAAAACGAGTCATTCTGAATCACTGAGGACAAAGCCACTCATTCTGAATCTCTGAGGACAAAGCCACTCATTCTGAATAACTGAGGACAAAGCCACTCATTCTGAATAACTGAGGACAAAGCCACTCATTCTGAATAACTGAGGACAAAGCCACTCATTCTGAATAACTGAGGACAAAACATGTCATTCTGAATAACTGAGGACAAAGCCACTCATTCTGAATAACTGAGGACAAAGCCACTCATTCTGAATAACTGAGGACAAAACGAGTCATTCTGAATAACTGAGGACAAAGCCACTCATTCTGAATAACTGAGGACAAAACCACTCATTCTGAATAACTGAGGACAAAGCCACTCATTCTGAATAACTGAGGACAAAGCCACTCATTCTGATTAACTGAGGACAAAGCCACTCATTCTGAATCACTGAGGACAAAGCCACTCATTCTGAATAACTGAGGACAAAGCCACTCATTCTGAATAACTGAGGACAAAACATGTCATTCTGAATAACTGAGGACAAAGCCACTCATTCTGAATAACTGAGGACAAAGACACTTATTCTGAATAACTGAGGACAAAACATGTCATCCTGTATAACTCAGGAAAAAACACGTCATTCTGAATAACTGAGGACAAAACGAGTCATTCTGAATAACTGAGGACAAAACCAGTCATTCTAATTGGCTGAGAACAAAGCCAGACATTCTAAACGTAAAACCTTCTGACAAAGTCATTAATCCATGATCGAATTTCTGGTTGACAACATTTTCGTCGAGATTGTTAGTAAGATCTTCAAACAAACTATAGGCATACCTATGGGAATCATCTGCGCAAGTCTGCTGACTGACTTGTTTTTGTTTTCATACGAAACTGAACTTATTGTAGAGCACTTAGACCTTGCGAAGTCGTTCAATTTCACCTTCAGATATATTGATGACGTCTCGTCCTTAAATAACAAGAAATGCACTGACCACATCCATCGTATATACCCAACAGAATCAGAAATCAAAGACACGAGACTCTTCTACATCAGCTGCTCATCTCTGTGAAGCTGGACGTGTTTGATGCTTGTTACTTGTTGATCTCTTTGTTGTATACCTTGTCCCTTTGTAACATTACTTACTTGGATTGACCAATGTTTACATGGCGAGTGTCGTCGATGAAGCGACCAAAAGACTTATTCTCCTTGTACGTTTTCAGGAGTATCCGTGTAAACTTTTCTTTTGTTTGTATTTTCCACTTGTTTATGGAATTTGAGTTTGGAATTTTGATTATGTTGACATGTTGGTATTTTCTTGATGTTTTCCGTGACATAACAATGAAACTGGAATGTAAATGTTTGTGTTACCCCCGTGTTCATGTACTGATCGGGTTTTTTTTCCGAGTTACATGTCAATAATTCCAGATATCACAGATTGTCGATATTTAGAATCCTAGCGAATACTAACAAAGTAGTCACTACATCTGTCAACTTCCAATCAAATGTTTCATTATTTAGTTTTGAGTTCAAGAATATGAATTTCAGTTCAGGTTAACATTATAATTAACAAATTAATTTCGTGGAACATGGAATTAGACAGAATCAATGGCTGTTACAGACCGCAGGGACAGTTAACGAATGTTAGCAGGTGGTTATTGAAAAAAAAACTATTGTTGTTGCAGATAAAAAATTCAAACATGCCTGTCTCAGCAAATTAAATCGTGTTATATATCTGATATTATTTTTATATACCTGTGATTAACATCGTGTTATATATCTGATATTATTTAATATACCTGTGATTAACATCGTGTTATATATCTGATATTATTTAATATACCTGTGATTAACATCGTGTTATATATCTGATATTATTTTATATACCTGTGATTAACATCGTGTTATATATCTGATATTATTTAATATACCTGTGATTAACATCGTGTTATATATCTGATATTATTTTTATATACCTGTGATTAACATCGTGTTATATATACTGATATTATTTTAATATACCTGTGATATATATCCTGTGATTAACATCGTGTTATATATCTGATATTATTTTATTTAATATACCTGTGATTAACATCGTGTTATATATCTGATATTATTTAATATACCTGTGATTAACATCGTGTTATATATCTGATATTATTTAATATACCTGTGATTAACATCGTGTTATATATCTGATATTATTTAATATACCTGTGATTAACATCGTGTTATATATCTGATATTATTTAAATATACCTGTGATTAACATCGTGTTATATATCTGATATTATTCTAATATACCTGTGATTAACATCGTGTTATATATCTGATATTATTTTAATATACCTGTGATTAACATCGTGTTATATATACGATATTATTTTTATATACCTGTGATTAACATCGTGTTATATATCTGATATTATTTAAATATACCTGTGATTAACATCGTGTTATATATTTGATATTATTTAATATACCTGTGATTAACATCGTGTTATATATACGATATTATTTTAATATACTTGTGATTAACATTGTGTTATATTTACGATACTATTTAATATACCCATGATTATAACATTTTGTTATATATCTGATTTTTACAAAACACTTTAACTATGTTATAATTTATTTTCGTGGTTTGTACGCAAAATATTTTGTCTAATTCGTAATTTTTCCTTCTTTTTATTCCTCGATAAAAATCTAGTTCCGTCCACTTGAGAAGGGTGGGAAAGATCGCTGAGAACCCGCCACCTGACGGTGGTTGTATCCAGACTGCATTTTTACATGAATGTTATTCCTGTTTATTATCTACCGTCCACTCACACGCTTTATCCCTGCTATACACCACCTGTCACTGTTTAATCACTGAACACTAAATTACTCAGCAATTGTCTCCACCAGTGTCATGCTTCATTCTATTGCTAGACGTTGAGAAAGTCGCTGTCTTACTCATGCGCGAATAAGATTTGTCAATGACGTCACTTCACGCTAGCTGATATGTGTAATGTTTGGTTATACCTTTCATCAAACTATTTAATTGATGCATTGCTATCAGGTTTGTTTCTTTTTTTTAATTTATAAGAGAACTTACTTTAAAATGTAGTGTATTCATGATAACTTTTCAGTTTGACTTTTCTTTCCTACTTGCTTGTAGCTGAAAAGGAACTTGTTATCCAAGCCTTAGATAAATATAGATAAAAGAATCCTTACTTTCCTGTCAACGTCATAACGCAGCGAAAAATCTCCATAATTCTTTATCACTATATTTTTGATACCGTTAAAAAATAGCATGATTTATCACCTGACATATGACCTAGAGTGGCTGTGATTGGCGGAAGGTTACAATGTTTTCCATTGTGACGTCATATCTTCATTGCCATCTTGACGTCAGTCTTAACTGTTCTAACAAAATACTATTGTTTGAAACAACTTATAATTTCAGATCTGCTCTACAGATGGAATGTTAATAGCTCTAAGCCACATTATTAAGATATTGTGACGTCACATTAAGCATGGCGTAATTAGGATATTGTGATGTCACATTAAGCATGGCATAGTTAAGATTTTGTGATGTCACATTAAGCATGGCGTAATTAAGATATTGTGATCTCACATTAAGCATGGCGTCATTAAGATTTTGTGATGTCACATTAAGCATGGCGTCATTAAGATTTTGTAATGTCACATTAAGCATGGCGTAATTCAGTTATTGTGACGTCACATAAAGCATGGCGTAATTCAGTTATTGTGACGTCACATAAAGCATGGTGTCATTAAGATTTTGTGATGTCGTGTTTAGCAGTTGAAAATTTCATGATGATATTTAATAATGCAAGAGAAAAACAGAAAAAACAGAATCATTTTGGCCCTGGGATAGCATTTCTAGTGTTACCTAAACTAATTACTTATCACTTACCATTAATTCATCTAACCGTCTTCAAGTAACAAGCTATTCTATCGATTCAGTCTATTTTATGTTGTAGACTGTCCTCCATGTCACTTATATTAAGAAACAAATGTGCGTGTCAGCTCGTTCCAAATACACGTGTAAACGGGGCTGTATTGTATTGTAGTGAAGAATATTCTGACAGCTGATGATGTAAGTACACGGCCGACGTATCCATCAAATGACTATATTGGAAAACGACCTTTTGAAATACTGAAGTAACAACGTGCTGTCAGAAGAATTCGACGGACATGCCATTTGATAAAACACTAAAACACAGTAATGCATGTCATTGCAGCAGCTTTTTGTCAGGTCTGAAAACATCTTTTGGAGGCAATAGAGGGGATAATATGATAAGGACAGCAGCAAAGCCAGCAATACTGTCTTAGAGCCGTTCTGAATGTGATCACGTATATCTACAGACCTTGTCAAAATATACAAAATATACATCTACGAGGAAACATAACCAAACATCGACGTTTGAATATTAACCGGCATTGCCGTCAGATGACTTCGGCCTATCATTTACCAGCGTTAACAAATCGGTTATGAATTAATACGATCTTTCTGTACAAGCGAAATACCTTCACTGTACACAAAAATATCCGTCGATATTCTGTGCATTTGTTTTCGTATTTGCCCAGTGCAACATTAAGTTTCTACACGAAGAATTCTACCATACCAAATTAGCAACTTGACGATATTGAAACACACTTGATTAGATAAACATTATACCATCTTACCATCATGGTCTTCATCTGGTTTCATTTTGGTGGTCATTGGTCATGGTTGAAGGTCAACGCTGACCACTTTGGAAATAAAAAGCTTTTGCACAAGATATTTCGTGAACATTGGGAAGAATCAGCTCGAAATTACACCTTAGCATCAAATCACAAAGGTCTACAGCTGACCTGGTGGTCAAGGTTAAAGGTCAAAAACCTTAGCATCAAATCACAAAGGTCTACAGCTGACCTGGTGGTCAAGGTTAAAGGTCAAAAACCTTAGCATCAAATCACAAAGGTCTACAGCTGACCTGGTGGTCAAGGTTAAAGGTCAAAAACCTTAGCATCAAATCACAAAGGTCTACACCTGGTCTGGTGGTCAAGGTTAAAGGTAAAAAACCTTAGCATCAAATCACAAAGGTCTACACCTGACCTGGTGGTCAAGGTTAAAGGTCAAAAACCTTAGCATCAAATCACAAAGGTCTACACCTGACCTGGTGGTCAAGGTTAAAGGTCAAAAACCTTAGCATCAAATCACAAAGGTCTACACCTGACCTGGTGGTCAAGTTTAAAGTCTTAAGCCATTATTGTCTGCTTTGCAAATAAAATGTTTGTGCACAACATGTGGGGGTGTGCATTAGCCCCCGCCCATTTTCCATTCATTACATTACAGCTAATGCATTACTGATGTTCAAATATGACATGCCTTGCAATTAGTAAATGTAAACACAATGAGCAGAAATGATTCCAAACACAATACTATTAAGAGCCCAGTGACTCAGAAACAGTACTTTAAGCATCTGTAGATTCTAAATTAATATTCGTTTACGTGAATACTATGAACGAAAATAAACCAGTTGTCATCATGTTTCATATCGGTGTAATTTTGATATTTCCAGAAAATATCTACATTTTCAATCACCATATCACCAGCTAGTGTTACTTTCGGTGACTCAACGATTGTTAGAATTTTGATTGTTTGAAGAATTGAACAGATCAAAACTGAAAACATGTGGATTTAAATGTATCGCTGTTGTTTAAAAAAAGAAAAGTTTGTTTTTTTAATTTGCCGGTGAATCATTAAAAGTATAGCTTAATACCATCAGCCTTAATGAGAGTGGTGTTAACAAAGCCTTCTCGAATAACTGGCAAAATTTAACGGGGAACAGGCATAAACTGGATGTCAAAATAAACAGAACAGGATATTTGTGTTTAAAGCTTCAGAGTTTCCACACATTAACACATCTATTGACATTTCCCACGCCATAGGTAACAACTCGTGCGTGAAGACTTATTTCCTAAGTGATAAAAAAGATAGCCCAGGGGAGGTGACATAATACAAATCAAATGTTCGATATTAACGGTTATCAAGGTTACATATAATCCCATGTGTATGTAACCCTATACTGTGCTGGAGACGTAGTTATGTTGTTTTTGCACATGTGAATATAAAATATTTTATTTTATTTGTAAATGAAAATATCGGTATATTTGTCTACTGTTTTTTATTTGTAAATGAAAACATCTTGGTATTTGTCTACTGTTTTTATTTGTAAATGAAAACATCTTGGTATTTGTCTGCTGGTTTTGTTTGGACCCGGAGATACTAACCAGAAACGAGTACACAATAATATGTGTTCGACATTCGGCTACAGCCATGATAACACAAATTATTGTGTTATTGATATTAACAGGCTATGTAAAAGAAACAATCCGCGTAGACAAATTATCGTTCAAGATGATTTAACATGAATTCCAAATGGTAGCAGAATGACTTGCTCTCAAACATACACGATACAAAGAATCTATATTCTGTCTAATTCCAGGTTAGGATAGATAGAAAGCAGTTGGATATTTCATGGGACTGAGCCAATTGTACCGCTGAATCGGACAAGCTAATTATCCGTCACAGAAATACGCTCTCTGTTGTTGCGTGTACTTTGATGTAATTACTTACCTCGCTTATGTATATACATTTTGAATGCCTGGTGCATTTAAACATTTTCCTGAATATATGTATCTACATATCGGCGCGGTGTTTATATGTGTTTCACTGTATCCGCTCTGCAGAGCAACTTACATACAGGTCGACCGGGCTCCTTTTCTGGGTTTCGTAGCCTATAAGTCGTCCTTGTAAACGCTAGTTCAATGTAAACACGCTAAACTTCAGTCCATATATTTCGAATTCGTACCCATGGACAATGATACATACCTCCATTATAACAGACATAAACTTCTGATAGATAACCCCCCGACCTGTAACCCAGACTTGACCTTGACCCTAACCTGACACAGGTACTAAGTATGGTGTAATCTGATGATGTGCTTCCTTTTCAACTTCATAATGTCGTAAATTGAAGGGTGACTACGACACTGTTGTACCATACACCTCTCCCAGTCCTAACACATCTACTGTTTTAATAATTTGGTAGGTATACAAATTTTGATATTTTCTGTTGAAAAATAGCCCCTCCGTTAAAAGTTGAACATGAATTCGCTATTCACAATAGCAAAACATAAGAGCATTGTGAGGTTATTTTAGAAAGTTTTGAAAGTATTTAGACAAAATATGTGTTGCGGATATTCAACACTAAAGACAATGGTACGAAATGACAAAAGATACAGATTCTTTACATTATCAGAGTCTGGAAAAGGAAACATTGAGATGTACGTCAATAAATGCGAAATAAACAACTGACTATATCTTGATCTCAGAGGCTGGAGGAGCCAGTGTTTTCAGACTTGCATGAATTATCCCACCGAAAGCACGATATCAACACTACCGCCGACACCATCAATCAATTTCCGTGACAATGGTTACCAGCATTAGATTATCAACGCAATGGAATCTAAAATGTGTCTTTACAATCTGAGACTAATCATGTTAAGTTATGAGTGTTACACAACGATACAAGAACACTCACATTAACACTGTTTTATGACACAGCTACTCTAACGACCAGTATAGAAACCGTAAAGGCTCTGTCTGGGAATAGACCAGGTTTTTCTTCGGTCATACTATTTCCTGTTTGATTATTTCATTCTGATTAGCTTAACACCCCACGAATGACGTGTATACTGTACACTACACATTGTTCCTGTAACAATACCATTTTATCCTGTTCCTGATACAGAGCTAGCTCACACGTTTTCAGTCCCCAAACGTTTTCGTCCTTTCCAGATTGATAAGAGAAGTAATTTTATTACGACAACCAAGAATCACTCTCCGTTATATATATACTTCAATATTGAGTTTCCTCTTAACAAGGTGGCGTTTGTCAACTGATAAACTTCACCCTAGTTCCATATCAGCGCGTGATGAAGGAACGACACATTATGACTACAATACTCGGACCAATGTCTGATTCTTAACAATAATAAAAAATTGTTTGAAGTATCAACATTTACACGACAATGTCGCTACATAAACAGAAAAACTGTATAACGCCCCATAAATTACGTCCCACACGCGCCATTATGACGTCATCGTCGTCGACATAGAAATGGCGATGCGAGCATCGATATGAATATTCCAGTCGACATATTTAACAGTCGGTAAAGAATGACTTGGCTTAAATCAAAATATGATTTACATAGAACAGCAGGATGTGTAGGGAAAGTAACCAGGACTACGTGTAGCTCGTTAAGGCATTTATCGTCGGTATAAATAACAGAGCTTTACAAAATAAAAAAACTATGTATAGCATAACATATTCTGACGTTCAGAAGAGGTTTGGCAAGGGGCATAACCCACATAATTAAATGGAAGATGTAAATGAGATTGGTATCGGTTTGAATTATATGTAATATACAAGTATTGATTTTCTGGTTATCAGAATGTTTCACATGCTCATGGGACAGTTAGATGAATAAAGAAACTTATGATCGATATGTAGCCTGGGTGTGTAAATAAGATATAACTCAGACTCTCAAGTATTTCATACAAGCAAATCAGTGATTTTTGGAAGAAGACTATAAAAATTATATGATATGGAACTACTCTCAGTGCCCAAAATACCCTTCAAACAAAGGTAACGGCTAATTTTCTTGTCGACTCATTAAGTCTGCCTTTGACTTGAGATTTGGGATATGTCGTTGTACATGTTTTCCTGTGAGAGATTACTAACATTTGTCTGTTTGAGAGTAAGTGTCTGCGTTCTTACAGAAAACGTACAACGTATAAATTGTCTGCTGGCGTTAAATATCAATACGGTGACTTCATTACAAGAGGGCTGTTAGGAGCATGGACGATAACAGTTTTACATTTCGTCTGTTATTTTGTGTCTGGACATACAATGCTAGTTTGTGTGTTTGAAGTCAGGAGGAACAGGTTATTTGTGTTTCGAGTCTCTACAAACTATTCTACACTGTCTTTTAATTAAAAAAAAAACGATTTCTGGACACCACTTTGATCTCATAAGGAATTGTTCAATTTACTTTTATGATATAAAGTTGGGAGTGTTTGACCCCCGTTAGTTTGTCTGATGATTCCGTTGTATGATATGACGTGTTTGACCTCATTACTTTGCCTTGTTGTTTTGTTATGTGATATGAAGTTTAACGTTTTTGACCCCATTAACCTGGTGGTTCCGTTATGTGATATCAAGTTGGATGTGTTTGATGCTCGTTAGTTTGTCTGAGGGTTTCTTTGTGTGATATAAAGTTGGACGTGTTTGACCCCGTTAATCTGGTGGTTCCGTTGTGTGACATGATGTTGGACGTGTTTGACCCCGTTAATCTGGTGGTTTCGTTGTGTGACATGATGTTGGATGTGTTTGACCCCGTTAATCTGGTGGTTTCGTTGTGTGACATGATGTTGGACGTGTTTGATACCCATTAGCATGTGTGACGGTCTCTAATCTAAGAAATGTTTGTCAGTGTCTGATCTTAGCACTTTTCTTGTGACAATCACATTTTGCGCTCTTTCATTGCTTTTGGGGTTAATTCTTCCTGTGTAGAATATCGACATTATACACTAAATTTATCATATGTAGAATATCGACATTATACACTAAATTTATCATATGTAGAATATCGACATTATACACTAAATTTATTATATGTAGAATATCGACATTATACACTAAATTCATATGTAGAATATCGACATTATACACTAAATTCATATGTAGAATATCAACAATATACACTAAATTTATCATATGAAGAATATCGACATTATACACTAAATTTATATGAAGAATATCGACATTATACACTAAATTTATCATATGTAGAATATCGACATTATACACTAAATTTATTATATGTAGAATATCGACATTATACACTAAATTTATCATATGTAGAATATCGACATTATACACTAAATTCATATGTAGAATATCGACATTATACACTAAATTTATCATATGTAGAATATCGACATTATACACTAAATTCATATGTAGAATATCGACATTATACACTAAATTCATATGTAGAATATCGACATTATACACTAAATTTATCATATGTAAGAATATCGACATTATACACTAAATTTATCATATGTAGAATATCGACATTATACACTAAATTTATCATATGAAGAATATCGACATTATACACTAAATTTATCATATGTAGAATATCGACATTATACACTAAATTTATCATATGAAGAATATCGACATTATACACTAAATTTATCATATGAAGAATATCGACATTATACACTAAATTTATCATATGTAGAATATCGACATTATACACTAAATTTATCATATGTAGAATATCGACATTATACACTAAATTCATATGAAGAATATCGACATTATACACTAAATTCATATGTAGAATATCGACATTATACACTAAATTCATATGTAGAATATCGACATTATACACTAAATTTATCATATGTAGAATATCGACATTATACACTAAATTTATCATATGTAGAATATCGACATTATACACTAAATTTATTATATGTAGAATATCGACATTATACACTAAATTCATATGTAGAATATCGACATTATACACTAAATTCATATGTAGAATATCGACATTATACACTAAATTTATCATATGAAGAATATCGACATTATACACTAAATTTATCATATGAAGAATATCGACATTATACACTAAATTCATATGTAGAATATCGATATTATACACTAAATTTATCATATGTAGAATATCGACATTATACACTAAATTTATCATATGTAGAATATCGACATTATACACTAAATTTATCATATGAAGAATATCGACATTATACACTAAATTCATATGTAGAATATCGACATTATACACTAAATTCATATGTAGAATATCGACATTATACACTAAATTTATCATATGAAGAATATCGACATTATACACTAAATTTATCATATGTAGAATATCGACATTATACACTAAATTTATCATATGTAGAATATCGACATTATACACTAAATGTATCATATGTAGAATATCGACATTATACACTAAATTCATATGTAGAATATCGACATTATACACTAAATTCATATGTAGAATATCGACATTATACACTAAATTTATCATATGTAGAATATCGACATTATACACTAAATTTATCATATGTAGAATATCGACATTATACACTAAATTTATCATATGAAGAATATCGACATTATACACTAAATTCATATGTAGAATATCGACATTATACACTAAATTCATATGTAGAATATCGACATTATACATATGTAGAATAAATTTATCATATGAAGAATATCGACATTATACACTAAATTTATCATATGTAGAATATCGACATTATACACTAAATTTATCATATGAAGAATATCGACATTATACACTAAATTCATATGTAGAATATCGACATTATACACTAAATTCATATGTAGAATATCGACATTATACACTAAATTTATCATATGAAGAATATCGACATTATACACTAAATTTATCATATGTAGAATATCGACATTATACACTAAATTTATCATATGTAGAATATCGACATTATACACTAAATTTATCATATGAAGAATATCGACATTATACACTAAATTCATATGTAGAATATCGACATTATACACTAAATTCATATGTAGAATATCGACATTATACACTAAATTTATCATATGAAGAATATCGACATTATACACTAAATTCATATGTAGAATATCGATATTATACACTAAATTTATCATATGTAGAATATCGACATTATACACTAAATTCATCATATGTAGAATATCGACATTATACACTAAATTCATCATATGTAGAATATCGACATTATACACTAAATTCATCATATGTAGAATATCGACATTATACACTAATCCTGCACTTAACTTCATTCTTAGGGAATATGAATTGTGTATCTGTAAAAATATACAGACATATCACTTGTTTTCAACAGCCTGTAAAAGACAGTTTCCTTTTTTGGGGTGAACGCGTTGATACTAAGTATTACTAGTGTGGGATAGTTATCAATGTGTATTGAGTAAGTGATGTATCTGTATATCTAATTATGCTTCACCTCCCGCCTTCAAACCTCTAGCTAGTTCTACATATTTTATTTATAAGTCAGAGCTAAGAAATCACGGGACTTGTTTAAATATGGCGACATCTGGAAAGTATTGATAGTTTATATAAGGGCATGTTTGACCACAAGATGCGGAATGTTAGTCAGAACCATAGATAAAGATACCCACATCAATATAACTGTCAACAGACACTGCCATTACAATCAGACAAGGTTTTGTATCCAAGTTACAGTACTACAGGGTGCGGACTCTGTACAGTATAACAGGGTGCGGACTCTGTACAGTACTACAGGGTGTGGACTCTGTACAGTACCACAAGGTGCGGGCTCTGTACAGTACCACAGGGTGCGGACTCTGTACAGTACCACAGGGTGCGGGCTCTGTACAGTACCACAGGGTGCAGACTCTTTACAGTACTACAGGGTACGGACTCTGTACAGTACTACAGGGTACGGACTCTTTACAGTACTACAGGGTACGGACTCTGTACAGTACTACAGGGTACGGACTCTTTACAGTACCACAGGGTGCGGACTCTGTACAGTACCACAGGGTGCGGACTCTGTACAGTACTACAGGGTGCGGACTCTGTACAGTACCACAGGGTACGGACTCTGTACAGTGCCACAGGGTGCGGACACTGTACAGTGCCACAGGGTGCGGACTCTTTACAGTACTACAGGGTACGGACTCTGTACAGTACTACAGGGTACGGACTCAATGATTAGGATAATCTACAAAATACATCAATTTCCATCTCATTACCATCACTACTTTGTTACAGGCATTGGACACAATAATGGCGGCATGTTACGTCATAGGTCTCGTGAAGCCATTGTTTGTCTATGTCACTCAAGAAAAAAATCTGTTATTGTCATTACTCTGCGTCAGCAACTTTTCATCAATAAATGCCCTTTCTGAATTTTGGCAATGCGTCTGTTTTGAAAGTCAGATGCATCTGTTTCGATTCGTTCGTGTTTCTCTGTAACTAAAGTATAATTACGTCATTGTTATATATAATTACGTACCTTACCTGTAAATACCATATATATAAGTACGTACCTGTAAATACCATAAATATAATTACTTACCTGTAGATACCATAAATAAAATTACTTACCTGTAAATAAAATTAGATATAATTACTTACCTGTAAATACCATATATATAAGTACGTACCTGTAAATACCATAAATATAATTACTTACCTGTAAATACCATAAATATAATTACTTACCTGTAAATAAAATTAGATATAATTACTTACCTGTAAATACCATAGATATAAGTACGTACCTGTAAATACCATAAATATAATTACTTACCTGTAAATAAAATTAGATATAATTACATACCTGTAATTACCATATATATAAGTACGTACTTGTAAACACCATAGATATAATTACTTACCAGTAAATATCATAGATATAATTACTTACCTGTAAATACTATAGATATAATTACTTACCTGTAAATACTATAGATATAATTACTTACCTGTAATGCTCCCGGGAATTCTGGGTCCCACGATATCACAGGGTATCCTATACTTTTGGCGATGTCCACAATCACATCACGTGAAGACTTCACAATATTTCCCCGATTTGATTTAAGATACAATAAAGCATTGGTGTGCTTTGGGAAAACACTTTCACAGAACGTATCCAATATTTCACCTGGAGAATAATTTGGTAGCATTTTAAAATGGAAATCGATGTGAAATTTGCGCGTGAGGACTGAGTGGTCTACACTTCTCCTTTCCAGGAAGTACTTCGTGGTCAACATTTTAGTTCTGATTGTTTTCTCCAGTGTCCTCATATGAGGCATAATGGCGTAAAAGGTAACGGAGTTGAAGGAGTAGCATACCGGAAGCACTGTGAATAAAACTAGGTACGTACTCCGGACGGACTTTCCTCCTATTCTATCCAACATACCGAAATTACAGTGATCACGAAAACGCATAAATCCAAAAACAATGATCAAATTGAGGATCGAAGAATACACAAGAGCCTGTTGGCTGTAACTGGGGATATCAACGTTTCTTAGAAATTTCCATTCGGTGCTCAAGCTCTCTGTATCAGTCCTAGCAGAAACCGTCGGCTAACCCAATCGCTGCCTATTCTTTGCCAGAGAAGTATTTCGTAGATGTCGTGTGGTGCTTAGGATTGCTCTGACCTGTAACATGCAAAAACATTCAGTTAAACAATAGATCTGAGGATGGACATTGCCTTGGTAAGAGAGAACATAGACATTCTCGTGCTCTGGTTGTCCAACAAGATTTTGATCTAATATTGAATTTCACACAGAATCAGATACAAATCGAAACAGCATTTGTAATGACCATCTGAAGCCCAAACAATATTTTGAGCATCCAGCCGCGAGTCGTCACATAAATCGCTTCGCGTTGCCAAGCAGACATATTTGATTTAAAGTTATAATAGTGTAAGGGTTTGTTTTCCCCAGAGACGTGCTATAAACGTTAAAATGAGAATTGATTATCTGAACTTTCCGGATAATTTGAGCGGATACTTCAAACAATGATCTGGAACCAATTGAATTGGTCCTATATCTGAGATGATCATTTAGTGTTAAGTAGTCATGGTAACTGTGATATATCAGATGATCATTAAGTGTTAAGTAGTCATGGTAACTGTGATATATCAGATGATCATTAAGTGTTAAGTAGTCATGGTAACTGTGATATATCAGATGATCATTAAGTGTTAAGTAGTCATGGTAACTGTGATATATCAGATGATCATTAAGTGTTAAGTAGTCATGGTAACTGTGATATATCAGATGATCATTAAGTGTTAAGTAGTCATGGTAACTGTGATATATCAGATGATCATTAAGTGTTAAGTAGTCATGGTAACTGTGATATATCAGATGATCATTAAGTGTTAAGTAGTCATGGTAACTGTGATATATCAGATGATCATTAAGTGTTAAGTAGTCATGGTAACTGTGATATATCAGATGATCATTTAGTGTTAAGTAGTCATGGTAACTGTGATATATCAATAATATGTAATCCGTTTTCCAAAGGGCAGAAGAGAAACCAATTTAGGAAAGTTCAGCATAGAACATGTCTCTGGACATTTTCTTTATTAACAATTTTTCGCGAGTTAAAAGACAAGAAATATCACTTTCACTATATATATAGTACATAAAGCACGTATTTTGTCCGGGTACAATTCCCGCTTCCAGCTTGTACGAATTTCTACAGGCTATGACGTAAAGGTTATATGTTATAGGCTTTAGGTTATACACTATAAGTTATAAGGTTATAGGCTATAGGTTATAGGTTATAGGCTATAGGTTATAGGCTTGATGTCATAGGTTATAGGCTATAGGTTATAGGCTTGATGTCATAGGTTATAGACTATAGGTTATAGGCTATAGGTTATAGGCTATAGGTTATAGGCTTGATGTCATAGGGTATAGGCTATAGGTTATAGGCTATATGTTATAAGCTATAGGTTAGAGGCTTTAGGTTATAGGTTATAGGCTACAGGTTATAGACTATATGTTAAAGGCTTTAGGTTATAGGTTACAGACTAAAGGTTATAGGTTATAGGCTATAGGTTATAAGCATTAGGGTATAAGTCGTATGTTTACTGACATTGAATTTTATTCGTGACAGGTAAATGTCAGCATAACTTCATCATTCCTCTAGCAAAATATCTGTATAATACAGATCAATGTATGGAATATTTTTACCGACAAATATGAAACACATCACTCACCAGTTGGTACGCTATTTATCCTTAGAATACCAACCGATATTTCTAACTACGAATTCTAATCATGACAATTTTAAGGTGCTAGAAAACTGCTAATTCCATGTAATATTAACAATTTAAATGGAGAGTTCCTTTCCGTCAGAGGAGACTAGTACGAGCATTAGTTAGAAATGAGCTTGTTATTACTGTGAGACGTTCTCCAGACAAAGCTTATTGAACAAAGTCGTGCTTTACGGGAAAAGGAAGCTGATTGCGTTACAAAATCACATCATTATTAGTTCCGATGATATACATGACAACTGAAGGGGAAGTAAGTACCACTAATCACCATTCCTTAAATGTAAAAAGTACAGTTTATTCCCTAAGATGGCGTCGGAGTATATACTTCTGATGATTTAAAGTTTTCAAAAACAGAAATTTTGTCATAATGGGACTGTTTACATTGTTGGTAATCTGTAATATAACTTCCGTAATGGTGAATCATATCGGATGTGAAATCTATCTCTTGATTTATATCTAATAGCCACGGACCGCCGAGGTTTTCCTTGTGTAAACCGAAAGCTCTGCTTCATATAAACGTGGCTGTCACCACACAGACGGAGATCAACGTATCATTATAGTATACCATGTGTATTCTCTCCGGAACAGGTTCTCGGTTTCCTTCACACACAATTAAAGTCTCAGTGATACATCACTAAATTCGCTCTCCATACCCTGTCGTATTATACCGTGCACACTCTACCAACATACCCCTCCATAGCCTGTCGTATTATACCGTACACACCCTACCTACCCCTCCATACCCTGTCGTATTATACCGTACACACTCTACCAACATACCCTCTATACCCTGTCGGATTATACTGTACACACTCTACCAACATACCCCTCCATACCCTGTCGTATTATACCGTACACACTCTACCAACTTACCCTCCATACCCTGTCGTATTATACCGTACACACTCTACCTACCTACCCCTCCATACCCTATCGTATTATACCGTACACACTCTACCAACTAACCCTCCATACCCTGTCGTATTATACCGTAAACACTCTACCAACTTGCCCTCCATACCCTGTCGTATTATACCGTACACACTCTACCAACATACTCTCCATACCCTGTCGTATTATACCATACACACTCTACCAACATACTCTCCACACCCTGTCGTATTATACCGTACACACTCTACCAACTTACCCTCCATACCCTGTCGTATTATACCGTACACACTCTACCAACATACCCTCCATACCCTGTCGTATTATACCGTACACACTCTGCCAACATACTCTGCATACCCTGTCGTATTATACTGTACACACTCTACCTACCCCTCCATACCCTGTCGTATTATACCGTACACACCCTACCTACTCCTCCATACCCTGTCGTATTATACCGTACACACTCTACCAACATACCCTCCATACCCTGTCGTATTATTCCGTACACACCCTACCTACCCCTCCATACCCTGTCGTATTATACCGTACACACCCTACCTACCCATCCACACCCTGTCGTATTATACCGTACACACCCTACCTACCCCTCCATACCCTGTCGTATTATACCGTACACACCCTACCTACCCATCCATACCCTGTCGTATTATACCGTACACACCCTACCTACCCTCCATACCCTGTCGTATTAACGGTAAGCTGCCTTTAAAATTGAAACACCTCGTGGGACCTCCTGGGTCAATAGATATACCAGTGATTAACTGAGATATACATGTACAAAGCCAATGTCATATCTAATTCATAAAAATATATAGAGATTTACTGCAGGAGACCTGAGGGACATATTTAAATACCAGGCATATACATATCTCGATCATATAAAACCATACACAATTAATGTAGACCATTGCACTATTACTATAGACATACACAATTACTATACACAATTACTGTAGACATACACAATTACTGTACACAATTATTGTATACATACACAATTACTATAGACATACACAATTACTATAGACATACACAATTACTGTAGACATACACCATTACTGTAGACATACACAATTACTATAGAGATACACAATTACTGTAGACATACTCAATTACTGTAGACATACACAATTACTGTAGACATACACAATTACTGTAGACATACACAATTACTATAGAGATACACAATTACTGTAGACATACTCAATTACTGTAGACATACACAATTACTGTAGACATACACAATTACTATAGAGATACACAATTACTGTAGACATACTCAATTACTGTAGACATACACAATTACTGTAGACATACACAATTACTATAGAGATACACAATTACTGTAGACATACACAATTACTGTAGACATACAAAATTATTGTAGACATACACAATTACTGCACATAATTACTGTAGACATACACAATAACACAATTAATGTAGAGATACACAATTACTGTACACATACACAATTACTGTACACAATTAATGTAGACATACACAATTACTGTACACAATTAATGTAGACATACACAATTACTGTACACAATTACTGTAGATATACACAATTACTATAGACATACACACTTGCTATAGACATACACAATTACTGTAGACATACACAATTACTATAGACACACACAATTACTGTACACATACACAATTAATGTAGATCGTTACACTATTACTGAAGACATACACAATTACTGTACACAATTAATGTAGACATACACAATTGCTATAGACATACACAATTACATTAGACATACACAATTACTATAGACACACACAATTACTGTACACATACACAATTAATGTAGATCATTACACTATTACTGAAGACATACACAATTACTGTACACAATTACTGTAGATATACACAATTACTGTAGACATACACAATTAATGTAGACATACACAATTACTGTAGACATACACAATTACTGTAGACATACACAATTACTGTAGACATACACAATTACTGTACACAATTAATGTAGACATACACAATTACTGTAGACATACACAATTACTGTAGACATACACAATTACTGTACACAATTAATGTAGACATACACAATTACTATAGACACACATAGTTACTGTAGACATACACAATTACTGTACACAATTACTGTAGATATACACAATTACTGTAGACATTCACAATTACTGTAGACATACACAATTAATGTAGATCATTACACTATTACTGAAGACATACACAATTACTGTAGACATACACAATTACTATAGACATACACAATTACTGTAGACATACACAATTACTGTACACAATTAATGTAGAGATACACAATTACTGTACACATACACAATTACTGTACACAATTAATGTAGACATACACAATTACTGTACACAATTAATGTAGACATACACAATTACTGTACACAATTACTGTAGATATACACAATTACTATAGACATACACAATTGCTATAGACATACACAATTACTGTAGATATACACAATTACTGTAGACATTCACAATTACTGTAGACATACAGAATTAATGTAGATCATTACACTATTACTGAAGACATACACAATTACTGTAGACATACACAATTACTATAGACATACACAATTACTGTATACATACACAATTACTGTAGACATACACAATTACTGTAGACATGTAGACATACACAATTACTGTAGACATACACAATTACTATAGAGATACACAATTACTGTAGACATACACAATTATTATAGACATACACAATTACTGTAGACATACACAATTACTGTACACAATTACTATAGAGATACACAATTACTGTAGACATACACAATTACTATAGAGATACACAATTACTGTAGACATACACAATTATTATAGACATACACAATTACTGTAGACATACACAATTACTGTACACAATTATTGTAGACATACTTAATTACTATAGAGATATACAATTATTGTAGACATACTTAATTACTATAGAGATACACAATTACTGTAGACATACACAATTACTGTACACAATTAATGTAGACATACACAATTACTGTAGACATACACAATTACTATAGAGATACACAATTACTGTACACAATTACTGTAGATATACACAATTACTGTAGACATACACAATTACTGTAGACATACACAATTACTGTACACAATTAATGTAGACATACACAATTACTGTAGACATACACAATTACTGTAGACATACACAATTACTGTACACAATTAATGTAGACATACACAATTACTGTAGACATACACAATTACTATAGACATACACAATTACTGTAGACATACACAATTACTGTACACATACACAATTACTGTACATAATTACTGTAGACATACACAATTACTATAGAGATACACAATTACTGTAGACATACACAATTATTATAGATTAACTATTACTGTAGACATACACAATTACTGTACACAATTAATGTAGACATACACAATTACTGTACACATACACAATTAATGTAGATCATTACACTATTACTGTAGACATACACAATTACTGTACATAATTACTATAGAGATACACAATTACTGTAGACATACACAATTACTGTACATAATTACTGTAGACATACTTAATTACTACAGAGATACACAATTACTGTAGACATACACAATTACTGTAGACATACACAATTACTATAGACATACACAATTACTGTAGACATACATAATTACTGTAGACATACACAATTACTGTAGACATACAAAATTATTGTAGACATACACAATTACTGTACACAATTACTGTAGACATACACAATTACTATAGATATACACAATTTGATACAGACATATATTTTGACTATAAACACACACAATACTTGAGACAGATTGACACAAATACTAGCCTTAATCACTAAATATGAACACCATTATATGTCGTATTACTTTAACTACTTGCAGAAATATATACAATATCGATATGATATCTAGAATTGTAAGATCATCAATGGAGATTGAGGGTGAAAGAAAATACGTCTGGTATACAGACGGGTTTCCATTTGGTATGTAAATTTATGAAGCGAGCCTAAGATTTTTTAATTTCATTACGAAACCATAAAGCACAAATGAAATGGAAAGCCGTCTGTATATCTGACGTGTTTTCTTTCATTATATGTCTCTATTAATGCCTTACTGCTTTTTATCACGTGATCGATTTTCAAACCAGGCATTTCTACATCATGTCCGTTCTATATCTGGTCATTGTTAGCCACAAAGTCATCAGTGTATATGTGACGTCATCTGATTATCTAAAATGACGTCACACATTAAACTATATTACACATGTGAAATAAAAAGAATTATGACATGTATATATTCACAAAATAACAAAGCAAGCACGTGATAGATTGGTACAAGAAACAGTGCTATTAAGAAAGCATGTCATTAATCGCGCTTGTTAGAAACACTGGAAAATTAATGAAGCTTGGCGCAGTGGCTTTATCACAGATCAGTCAGTGATTACCTCGTGATGTACGGGAATTCAGTAAAGACATAGGAATTGATGTGCATCCATGTTAGCTGTGGCAGGGGCAAGAGAAAGACTTGGTAGCCTACACGCCAGAATACAGATACAGGAAACCCCCCGAGAAAACCTACTTTCTAATCGAACTTGGCGAAATGGAATTGTTGTTTCAAAAACAGACGAGTGTTTGGCTGTATGGTATGTAGACCTGTGGCCTGTTGGACAGGGTGTTTAGAAGAGCGAAGAGGCCATAAACTAAAAAGACTGATGAAATGATGTCGGGGAGATATTGATCGGCGCTCAGTTTAGTGTGAAATGGTAACATTTGTTTAGACAAGGCTGGTTATTCACCCGCTAGTTTGCATTTCACTTAGAAACCTTTCAACGTTAATTGGTGTGGTATGATTTTAATTCAATACAAATTATTCCTATGTTTAGCAATTATCTGATGTTTTCAATCGGGAAATGATACGAATAACTTCAATAGCTTGAGAAGCACTTGTATGTGATCTAAGACGTGCTTTTTATACTAATGACCTGTAGGATATGGAGATGTTGTTCACAGCCATTACATTCCATCAATGTTAATAAAAACACAAGTTTTGTACTTGAAATGCCACATAAATGTTAAATACAAGGCGTATTTAAAGTATGATACAGGGCATGTTACATGTATAATACAATACGTATTACATGTATAATACAATACGTATTACATGTATGATACAATACGTATTACATGTATGATACAATACGTATTACATGTATGATACAATACGTATTACATGTATGATACAAGGTGTATTACATGTATGATACAATACGTATTACATGTATGATACAAGGTGTATTACATGTATAATACAATACGTATTACATGTATAATACAATACGTATTACATGTATGATACAATACGTATTACATGTATGATACAATACGTATGATACAATACGTATTACATGTATAATACAATACGTATTACATGTATAATACAATACGTATTACATATATGATACAATACGTATTACATGTATAATACAATACGTATTACATGTATAATACAATACGTATTACATGTATAATACAATACGTATTACATGTATGATACAATACGTATTACATGTATAATACAATACGTATTACATGTATAATACAATACGTATTACATATATGATACAATACGTATTACATATATGATACATTACGTATTACATGTATGATACAATACGTATTACATGTATGATACAATACGTATTACATGTCTGATGCAATACGTATTACATATATGATACAATACGTATTACATGTATGATACAATACGTATCACATGTCTGATGCAATACGTATTACATATATGATACAATACGTATTACATGTATGATACAATACGTATTACATGTATGATACAATACGTATTACATGTATGATACAATACGTATCACATGTCTGATGCAATACGTATTACATGTATGATACAATACGTATTACATGTATGATACAATACGTACTACATGTATGATACAATACGTATTACATGTCTGATACAATACGTACTACATGTATGATACAATACGTATTACATGTATGATACAATACGTATTACATGTCTGATGCAATACGTATTACATATATGATACAATACGTATTACATGTGTGATACAAAACGTATTACATGTATGATACAAGGTTTATTACATGTATAATACAATACGTATTACATGTATGATACAAGGTTTATTACATGTATAATACAATACGTATTACATGTATGATACAATACGTATTACATGTATGATACAATACGTATTACATGTATGATACAAGGTGTATTACATGTATGATACAATACGTATTACATGTATGATACAAGGTGTATTACATGTATGATACAATAGGTATTACATATATGATACAATACGTATTACATATATGATACATTACGTATTACATGTATGATACAATACGTATTACATGTCTGATACAAGGTTTATTACATGTATGATACAATACGTATTACATGTATGATACAATACGTATTACATATATGATACAATACGTATTACATGGTTTATTACATGTCTGATACAAGGTTTATTACATGTATGATACAATACGTATTACATGTATGATACAATACGTATTACATATATGATACAATACGTATTACATGTATGATACAATACGTATTACATGTATGATACAATACGTATTACATGTATGATACAATACGTAGCACATGTATGATACAATACGTATAACATGTATGATACAAGGTTCATTACATGTCTGATACAATACGTATTACATGTATGATACAATACGTATTACATGTCTGATACAAGGTTTATTACATGTATGATACAAGGTTTATTACATGTATGATACAAGGTGTATTACATGTATGATACAATACGTATTACATGTCTGATACAAGGTTTATTACATGTATGATACATGGTTTATTACATGTATGATACAATACGTATTACATGTATGATACAATACGTGTTACATGTCTGATACAAGGTTTATTACATGTATGATACAAGGTGTATTACATGTATGATACAATACGTATTACATGTCTGATACAAGGTTTAATACATGTATGATACAATACGTATTACATGTATGATACAATACGTATTACATGTATGATACAAGGTGTATTACATGTATGATACAATACGTATTACATGTATGATACAATAGTATTACATGTATGATACAAGGCGTATAACATGTATGATACAAGGTTCATTACATGTCTGATACAATACGTATTACATGTATGATACAATACGTATTACATGTCTGATACAAGGTGTATTACATGTATGATACAATACGTATTACATGTATGATACAATACGTATTACATGTGTAATACACATTGTATTAATGCCACATACACAATGTATTGATGCCACATACACATTGTATTAATGCCACATACACAATGTATTGATGCCACATACACAATGTGGTATGTAAATTATATTGTCTGCAGAGCTCCATACAATGTTTTGGCTTCTCATACATAAAATCTATAGTTTTCTACGTTCAACAGAAGGAGATTCTGGTTGGCCACGATTTATCACACACAACAGATATATACAAACGCTGATCTGTTTACTCAGCATATCATAATACTTAAACATGTTTATACCAGTTCTATTCGGCCTTCCAAGTTTAATTGCCGATGTGATCCTATTTACTTAACAACAACACGTTTTTGCATCATTTAAATTAAATAAATTGTTTTTGTTCATCCCTCAAGGAACAAGGAATGTTGGAGAACTTTCTGTAAAGGCAGTCACCTGTGACAGATCGATGTGAGTTGGAAAAGTAATTAAAATATAAAAAATGCAGCACTTCGTGCACTAGTTTTAAGTGAATAGTTTGCAGAATGAGACAATTACAAACATAATTTTATACCTTAACTTCTAAATTGTCTAAATCCACTTCGGATCAACAGTGATTTTTTTTATCTGTGTACTTAGTGTTTTTGAGCGATACAGGTCTTTGATGACGAAATTGTATACTTATCATAAGATACTGGGAATAACGAACCCGGGAAAAATCAACAACGAAAAATAGGACTGATACAGAAAAAAAATATTCCATATTGGAAAAATGATTGACTTTGATAACATTAGGTGGAACATTGGAACGAAAGCAGATAATGTTTGTCTAGGATAATTCATCAGTACAGACATATATAGCCTACCCAGACACTAGTGTCGTAACTAGCTAGAATGAAAGTATCGACAGGAGCAAAGATTTCTTAACAACAACACAGTCGGCCATAACTGACTCCTTTTATCCAGCTCAGCAGGTCACCCGTTACATGCGGGATAGGATCACATGACAAATCGTTAGGTAGCTTTTAGGCTTTTAATCTACAAAATGGTAGAACATCGTCTGGATTACAAACAACCTGTTAAATCACGAACCCACATATAAGAACAGATTGACAACTCAAAAATCATGACTTTATGATTCTGTCACGAATAAAACAGAAAGTCATCTCCAGTTAACACTTAAAGAACACAATTTCAACTTAAGTCATTATAACAGAAACCATCACGCGCACCTGATGGTGGATCCAGGGTATTTTGATTAATAATTTATTGGTAACTAAGGATTGTCTTTAGTAACCGCATATCTATATATAGAAGATAATGTTTTGGTGACCGGATCAGCGTGGACCGTATCGTTTTGGATATTAGTATGTTGATTACTTTAGTAAATAATGAGATATTACCACAAATGTTTAAATTAAACCTCTCGAATAACTAAGAATTGATTTATGTTAAGATGCCGGCGATAAAATTCTAACAATTCTAACGCGTCGAATGTACTCGACCTGATGTTCTGTACATTTTCAAAGAGAAGCAATCAACAAAAATGATTGCACTTATATCTATACACGTATCTGTAATGCTAATGGACCAGCGTTTGATGGACTTTTATTGGGCTTTTTTAGTGTTATTGTTAGACTAGCTACGGTACGACTTCTCTTTATTTTCGTGATTTCACAGCCTGAAGCCTCCACGAGTGATCTGTGACAGTTAAATATAATCGGGTTTTCAATGAATTGCTCATTTGTTGTTCTTAATGGCGCTCATACACAATCGTTTGTGTATCTTAAGGGAACTCATTCTTATGACGGCGTACGTGTAACGGAGTATATAGAGCTAGAGGAACTAGTGCTACGATACTCCAATGGGACTTGTTATCTATTACCATCCAAGGCCCAATGTTAATTACCAACATCATGAGTTCCATTCAATATCGTTTAACCTTGTTCATATAATGCTGGCATCTTGGAAACGTTAAAACATTTTTAAATGATTTTATTTGTGTGCAGATATTGCTGAAGTAATTGTAGAGCTTGCATGTTGGTACGAATGCCCGACTGAAAACATGAAACACAAGTTCTGTCAGGTTGTGGACATGAGACACAAGGTCTTTCTGGTTGTTGACATGAAACACAAGGTCTGTCCGGTTATGAACATGAAACACAATGTCTTTCTGGTTGTTGACATGAAACACAAGTTCTGTCAGGTTGTGAACATGAAACACAGTGTCTGTCCGGTTGTGAACATGTAACACAAGGTCTGTCCGGTTGTGCACATGTAACACAAGGTCTGTCAGGTTGTGTACATGAAACACAAGTTCTCTCAGGTTGTGAACATGAAACACAAGTTCTGTCAGGTTGTTGACATGAAACACAGTGTCTGTCCGGTTGTGAACATGAAACACAAGTTCTGTCAGGTTGTTGAAATGAAACACAAGGTCTGTTCGATAATCCTCGCAACAAACCTACAGTTTACGACAGGTATCGTCATCAAGTCGTTCGATAATCCTCGGAACGATCCTATAGTTTATTACAGGTATCATTAGTAGGTCGTTCGATAATCCTCGGAACGATCCGATCCAACCAACTGCTTAGTTTAATTTGGACTGTTTCAGTTAATTTTCTCTTCCCGCTACTATCTTCTATAAATAGTTAAGTGGAGCGGCAGTCGTCATGTATACTCCCATGCTTGTAGATTAATTCAATATAATATAAACAAACAATCTCTGTTATCTAATGGATAAAGTGTGTCCTTATAAATATTGATATGTATATATGTATTTGTGCCTAAATTTCAAGTGCTATTACATTCTAAGACGATCCCACTGACCAATACCTCTCAGCTATACATCGTAAACAACTGGGTAGTATACGTGAGATTAACAGAGGTGCTGGAGACCGTATAAACAGCATTGATTCTGATGTACTGCTGACACCTATTGTCAGGGCACATGTACCCAGATTAATTGCTTAATTTTACGGTTGACCATCTATTTTAAAAATTATCTTGGACTTTGCTTGAATGGTGAGTCCATAAACTAGTTATTATAACAGTAGAAGATAAGAGTGCGACGCTTCTAGGACTAAAAGGTCTCCTTCATCAGACAAATGACCAGTGTGGAGCGTACTTACACTGACGTACGTAGTGTACGAGATTTACATGGTCACCTTCATCAGACAAATGACCAGTGTGGAGAGTACTTACACTGACGTACGTAGTGTACCAGATCTACACGGTCACCTTCATCAGACAAATGACCAGTGTGGAGCTTACTAACACTGACGTGAATCCAGATTTGATCATTAAACTGTAAGTTCATTGTTATAAACACTTCAAAACAAAGATAATAAAATCAAATGAATGACAGTTTTAAAATCACCTTTACAGAGACTTACTTGCCTATTCAGTTTATACTCGATTTCACAGCCATGAAGCGAGTATGAACAATGTAAAGATACATGTGTTCCACAGAGGCTACCATACCCTTCTTTCTTGCCTTTGGATTTTAAAGGTAAACGTGTTCTACAAAGGCTACCATACCCTTCTTTCTTGCCTTGGGATTTTAAAGGTAAACGTGTTCTACAAAGGCTACCATACCCTTCTTTCATGCCTTGGGATTTTAAAGGTAAACGTGTTCTACAAAGGCTACCATACCCTTCTTTCTTGCCTTGGGATTTTAAAGGTAAACGTGTTCTACAAAGGCTACCATACCCTTCTTTCATGCCTTGGGATTTTAAAGGTAAACGTGTTCTACAAAGGCTACCATACCCTTCTTTCATGCCTTGGGATTTTAAAGGTAAACGTGTTCTACAAAGGCTACCATACCCTTCTTTCATGCCTTGGGATTTTAAAGGTAAACGTGTTCTACAAAGGCTACCATACCCTTCTTTCATGCCTTGGGATTTTAAAGGTAAACGTGTTCTACAAAGGCTACCATACCCTTCTTTCATGCCTTGGGATTTTACTGCCAGCAGTTAAAAGACTGATTTATACTGCTGTATAGCCAGTGCATGTTCCTTCTTGTCTTCACACCTTTGGTTGCCTTGTTTTATCACTGTTCTCTTTGGTATTGACATTTGTATTCTGGTGAGGAAGATGTTGTAATTGTATGGCAGTCATGTGGTATCCAAATTATCACATGATCTACTCACCTGTTGGAATCACCTCATTCGAAATTTCATGTTTTCGAAATGATTTTATCATCAGGAAAACATCGAAGATTAAATGATTATAAATTTTGTTCTAACAGACAAGGTTTTAATTGGGATGTTATTTTCACCTGAACCATTTAATACTTCTTATAACAAAAACATAGCCCATTAAGGTCAGGATTGTCAATGTTTGTGTCAAGGCGCTTTTTTAAAAAAAAACACTTCATATTCTTTTCTATAATCTACTAATTGCTGTTTTTAAATCACATTAAATTTGATAAATCAAATAAACTAAAACGGGTATTGCTGTTAAAGCAAAATTAAATTTCTCGGAAATATCTAAAATAGTACAGGCTACATTGGAGAGAAGAGTACAAAAGGCATGTTAAATAGATCGATAGTCTCCCAGTTTGCCAGGTGTCAGAACAGCAAAATTCTAAATTGACTTTTCCTATTGTCTTCTAACATCACTCCCACATGCTTTAATTCTAACTGATGAAGGCCCATTTTGTACCATCTTTTCTGTACACCATATCGTGTAGGTGAACCAGGCTTCCTTTTTCCCATTGTCGCACTTCAGCCGGAATTTCCTGACACTGTTAACGTGGTGACGACATAAATCTGCACTAGCACTCCGACACATTATACAGACACGTAGGAGAAATTAATTAATTAAAGTCTGTTTAGTAACAAGTTTCCGCTTAATTACATGCACACTGTACACATGTACTGTAAAGAGTAGTAAATAAGCATAAGTAACCAAACTACCGGAAGTATTTGTAACCAAACTACCGGAAGTATATGTAACCAAACCACCGGAAGTATCTGTAACCAAACCACCGGAAGTATTTGTAACCAAACCACCGGAAGTATATGTAACCAAACCACCGGAAGTATATGTAACCAAACCACCGGAAGTATTTGTAACCAAACCACCGGAAGTATTTGTAACCAAACTACCGGAAGTATTTGTAACCAAACCACCGGAAGTATTTGTAACCAAACTAACGGAAGCATTTGTAACCAAACTACCGGAAGTATTTGTAACCAAACTACCGGAACTATTTGTAACCAAACCACCGGAAGTATTTGTAACCAAACCACCGGAAGTATTTGTAACCAAACTAACGGAAGCATTTGTAATCAAACTACCGGAAGTATTTGTAACTAAACCACCGGAATTATTAGATCTCGCTTAGTGTTGAATGTGATGTATACCAAGATGTCAATAATTCGATATGATTTATAAATTTTATTTCAGTTAGTGGTGTATTAAATTTTTGCTGAGATCTCAGATAATGTTGAAAATTCAAAAGCATTTTAAAAAATTGAAATACACGAAATTATATTTATGATTACCTTCAGAAAATCTATTTCTATTTTTATCATTTTATTTCCTTGTGTTAATATCCAGTGCATTCGTTTAGATATGACAACTATTTCCAGGGACGGATGAGAAGGTCCTCAGGGAAGGTATATCACCTAGCGACAATATCTCAAAAACAAAGGTGTTGACGGCACACCAGGCCTTCAGACCGCAGTCATATCAGTTAATATCGCGAGACGGTTGAAATATGTTAAAGATTGAAACATACCTCTAGAGAACTGGCCCAAACGATCACGGAAAGTATTGAATTATCTACTAGACGAAATGGCGACCCGGGAATGAGAAGAATGGAGACGCAAGCGTTGATGAAGGCATATTATCAGAGAGACAATAACGCTGGAGTTCCAAAGGTCAGACTGGAAATGCCGATCAACTACCTCATGATTTGTAAGACAGTAGATGTCAAAAGGCTGGCAAAATTCAATCTATCCTACATCGTGATGGAATTGTTGAGTTATACTCTGACTGACTCAATTTAACAAAGGTCATTAATAGAACGCTAGGTATCCGTATACCATAGAGCTGTGCCACAATTTGCATTAAACCACACCAGAAAAATCAGAAAATGAATTTGTTACAGAAGGTCCTACCAAACAGTTCAATTAAAATTCACATTTATATGTGCACCTGGCAATGTTTGAAATATCGTTATCACCTCCAAAAACTGTCTTCAGTTAAAAAAAATAAAATAAAGTCTTATGAAGAGTATCTGGTGTACTGGAAGAAACATCACACAACTAATAACTGATGATAGGAACAGGTATCTGACCTAATAAATATCTATATTGATAACTTACCGGACTGGAGTTGTCCTCGTGGTTAACCCATACATAACTGTTGTAAATGATGTGAACAACTCGGTGTAAAGCACATTGTGTTAGACACATATATGTACGATTTTACCAGAAAATATCATTTATGAGTTGGAAAGGACGAGAACGTGTAACAGGTGGCTATATAGAGGGTAATGACATTCTCGCTTTATTGGAAATATTTACATAGAAATATACATGAGTTTCGTTCAATGTTTTACTGTTGTGGTGAAGACGGGTTCTGGTGCTGCAATCATCACCCGTTTGCGGTGTAAACAGTATAGGAGTAGTTTATTGATGATGAAAAATGTCGGAATGTCGTCTCAGGGAAAATGTAGATATTCACGACGCCATCGCTCTACAGAGACTTCATTTCGTAAATGATTGTCAGGAAACTTCCCGTGGGTTTTCAGAATTACATGCTCTATATCGTGTAGGTTTCCACAAAAAGGTGATTGATTTCGCGTACAAGTGGAAAATTCAACTCTATTTAGGTCTTAAAACCGTACCCATTATTATCATCCATTGAAATTTGGCGACATCCCTCTGAAGCAATATCCTCTTATCCGGTCTTCGAAAATGTTTTTGTAATTGTTTTTCTATTATTTTTCCCATTATAATTGACATTAACATTAAGCATACCAACTAAAGCATATCATATAAATAGATAATTCTTCTAAATAATCACATAACCACATGTTGTGACTGCATGTATGGTAACTATATATAGCATTGTCGTAACACCGTTGACACTCGAACGCGCCTAATCATTAAGGTTTTGAGAGGGATTTCTGGTGAGGCCGAACGCGCCTAATCATTAAGGTTTTGAGAGGGATTTCTGGTGAGGCCGAACGCGCCTAACCATTAAGGTTTGGAGAGGGATTTCTGGTGAGGCCGAACGCGCCTAACCAATAAGGTTTTGAGAGGGATTTCTGGTGAGGCCGAACGCGCCTAACCATTAAGGTTTTGAGAGGGATTTCTGGTGAGGCCGAACGCGCCTAACCATTAAGGTTTAGAGAGGGATTTCTGGTGAGGCCGAACGCGCCTAACCATTAAGGTTTTGAGAGGGATTTCTGGTGAGGCCGAACGCGCCTAACCATTAAGGTTTTGAGAGGGATTTCTGGTGAGGCCGAACGCGCCTAACCATTAAGGATTTAAGAGGGATTTCTGGTGAGGCTCTTACGTGCCTAACCATTTAGGTTCGGAGAAGGATTTCTGGTGAGGATTGAAAACAATTCTGGAAAAATCATGCTTATGTTTATAGATGTTACCACATTTCGAATCAGTTTTGAGGTTGTCTCGTAAATAAAAAGTTAATGCACGCTCACATTAAAAAAACATGAACAATGAAATCAGCGGGTATTTCCTATTTGAAGCGAGGTGATTGTACGCATTATCACTGGTATAACAGTGACCAGGTGTTAAATTTGTAATCATCATTTTGGACATTGTTTACGTATGCTTGAAGTGCAGTCAAATGCACGTGTTCATTTGATTGTCATCACGCAATGTTAACAAACTACATCTCTGATGTGATTGGCTGCAGTATACCTCGAGAGAACAGGTCCGAACGTAAAAAGAAAATATTGAATTATCTACTAGACTAAACGGCGACCTGGGAATGTGCCAACGGAGACATGAGTGTTGACGAAGGCTTTCAACACAAAGACGGTAACACTGACCGTCAAAGTTTCTTCAGATATTTATGAAACATCACGTGTGCTCTGCATATTATCAATTTCTGAAATGGACGGTGTTTACACTTTGTTGATATTGATAAATGTATCGTCATCATCGATAAACATTTAATTTTTCACTTTCATACTGGTCTTCATTTTCTATTTACGAATATGCTAATACAGAGCTCCTTTTTATCCTGAAACTTTAGGAATATATCTATAAACAAGGAATTACATTTATTCGCTCGGTAGGTAACCAAGGTAACCAAGCATTTCGCCTCCTTTCTTAGGATCGGGTTTAATGTCGTATTAAAGAGACGTATAACGCATTCCTGAAATGGATTAACAGAGTATAAGATGCTTGTTGTTTTCCAAATTTGTTTTCACATCTTAATTTTTTTTTTTTTATAAAATCTTTTCTTTTATCTTCCTGGCTTGTTCTCGGATCTCTTTGTTTTGGTGTCTTCCGGGTATGTTTGTTTTTAAGTTCCAATAATCGCGATTTATTTATTGTTTTATTGAGTTGTTTCGGTGTCTTAGTTTGTTACGACTTTGATGAGCGATATGCAGCTTGTGTTTAATGTTATTCATGTATCTGGTAATTTCATTTTGAAGATCTCGGCTTTCACTGTCATAACGCGACATTGCATGGATTGCACCCTGCTTTTCAGGGCATAGTCATAGATGGAGAAAAATGCCTTTCCCTTCTAGAACACCCTAGAGTATTTTTCTATCATATTTTGTCCTCGTTTAATTGTGTTGGATTTTTTTGTGAATGGAATGACGTGTTCCCAAACATTCTGTCAGTGAGATGGAAATTATAACCATATTTGGCTAGATATATTTGTTAGTATATCCTATTGATATTAAACTAAAAAATAACGCAATATATTTGTTTTATTATCGATCTGGTGACATTAATAATGCATCTGTATGACAGCTGGAAATGACAAAACAGTATTTTTGTTTTAAAATCAACGTTTACAGTTTGCATATGTACACTGAAACTGAACGTAACATGGCCTGAGAAAGGAATTTAACCGCATTCCTACGGCAAGAGGAGCTGTATCAATGTTACTCTTTTACTCCTGAACGTAACATGGCCTGAGAAAGGAATTTAACCGCATCCCTAAGGCTCGGGGAGCTGTATCAATGTAGCTCTTTTACTCCTGAACGTAACGCGGACTTTTTCATGGATATAGAAAATTTCATTAATTCAACATTGATTTAGATGACAGGTAGATGCTACATTGATATCTATTACCTAACGCCAGTACGAATGAAAACTTTACCTATAAAACCATATCCACTAAATATAGATACAACAAATGTCATTTTATCAAACACGAATGTTGTAGAGAGCCAACATTAAATACCATGCGCTAAAAAGATTTACGATATTAATGAAACATCACTATTTTATTGACTACAGACGCACAAACATAAAATCAACGAAGGCCACCTCTTCTGAAAATTACTGACGCATCATCATAAGGCATACACAAACTGAACACCATACTCTCAAATACATCATCGATATGTAACCTAAATACAGGTGATCATATTGACAATCATAAACTTAATATCAAACTTTAGAATACATAAACAACACCATACTGTACTTAATTCACGATATCTTAATACAAAAACAAGACACTTTATAACATATAGTCATAATCCAACTCAAAGTCAAAGAAAAATAAATTATATGGAAACTAGTGCAAGAGCATTAAGTTTAAGTGTTCCAGTAGAGCAAGCGTTTTCTTATTCATCGACGACACCCGCCATGTAAACATTGATCAATCCTAGTAAGTAATGTCACATTCTCAAATTATAACAATGGGACCAACAGCCAAACGAACGAGCATCAAACACGTCCAGCTTCATATGACACAAACTTGCATCTTTTGAAGAAACCATGTGTTGGGAGTTTGTAGTACTGTTGACGATTTCTTTAACGGAAATCATGATGATGAGAACAGGCCCTTAAAATCAAACCAACTGCGATATGTAAATACCATACATTGGGGATACAGAATGTTGCTATCCAGAAACGGAAAATTCACAATCGGGAAATTGAAAGAGTCAGGCTTATTATATACAGGTCAGTGGAAAGCTGTCCATGTTGGTTTCGGTTTTTGGGAAAAATCGAGACAAGCGGCTGATGAGTCTGTCGTGTCATTGCTTTCGAGGTCTGGTAGGTATATACGATTGACTTGGTCAATAAATCTCTTATTATTTAATATATCTGAATGTGATATGAAATGAGTTTGCAAGGTCTGCGTGACAAGCTCTTCGACAAATTCAGCCACGTATGAAAACAAAAACAAGTCAGCCAACAGAGGAGCACAGTTGGTTTCCATAGGTATGCAATAGTCTTTGGAAGATCTTACCAGCAAACTGGATCATTTTTATGATTTCATTTTCCACATACTTCTTTGTTTGAATGTATTTTTCACGAGCCACGCTTAGTTCACAACAATATATTTGTACCTCCGTCACCTTTCTCGACGAAAGCTGTCATAACAAGAGAACGAATGCATTTTTTCAATATAAAACAGGGTACGGAGGTGTACAGGGTGGAAAATTGGAAAGTCAAATTGTCTTACAGAACTCACTGAAGGAGCATCACTGATAACTGCAAACATACCACTTGTGTATAAACTACAGCTACAATAGATATATTAGGCACGCCATCTGTACATTATATATACACCAACATGTTGTAAGTCTCTGTGAGAACAAAAGCCACTGTTGGAAACATCAAATTTCACCTTAACACCACAAATCATTGTATATGTTCTCATTTATGATGGACATTTCGCTAAATTCGTTGAAAATGTTTGGACACTAAAGATTTTAACAATTGTTTGAACATTTACAAAATGTGTTTGTAGTTTCCAGTTGTTTACATCATATCACATGGTTATTAGACGGATAACAAGACTACAGGAGCGTCAAAACTCTTTGTGTTGACGATGCATGACAAAGTCGTTCTGTACACCTGATCCTTATCTACATTCTACACCGAGATAGAACGTTTGTTTGATGACGAAACAAACACGTTAATGGTTTCGAATTTTATCCTATTGCGGAAGTGCCTCATCTTTTTTCACCTCTTTATGAGCAATGTTCCTCTGATCGTCATGTTTTTCACACCTGTTCGTTAGTTACAGAAACAACAAAGAAAATACCGACATGTCAACAAAAGCTATGATAGAATGTATCAACATCAGATAAGGAACAACTGATTGACACGGAGACACGTGGAAAAGTAAAAAAGAAAGGTGTGGTTAAAACCCCAGGTAAATCAGTCCGAGTAAGACATGTTCCCAACGAAAAACAAACAAGCTAAACAAGTTAGCAAGCCAACGAGCATCAAACACGTGCTAATTCACATCACACAAGGAAATATTTCCCCAAAGAGATCGTGATAACGACTGGGAGAAGTTTTACTCAACAACTTGTATTCGTTACTTATGTCGTTATTCCTCTCTGACATGGTTTATCTAAAATGTACGAAATAAATCATTTAGGTTCTGACAAAGTCTACAAGTAGAAAAAAATCACTGATTCGACAGGCAATGTTGTAATATTTAGTCAAAATTGATAAATATTGGCCTGGAGACTGAAATGGGCCATTGTGTTGTTTTTTCAAAAGATTCACTATATGCACAAATTTTCGTGTCAAATTACAGCGACTGTCCACATCTGTGAAAGCTAATGGCTGATCTCCGTGTCAAAATATGATGCCAACTTCCAGCTCGTCAGTAGAAAATGGGACTAGGATTCGTGTGTCGCGTATATAGGTCTACTAATTGAAAAGCTAATACCTCTGGATGTGGCCTGGGGACAGAAATCCATCTTGTAGCTTGCGGCTGTTCGGTTCCTGAACCCTACGGTCTCCAAGTAAAATGAAAATGGCACGCAACAATTTCAACACACGATAAAATTAGAAATCTGATACATGCCAAAACAAAAGGAAGTGCATCATGAAATCATGCAAAAATATGAGACGAGTGGTCCGAAAGTGTAGACGTCATCTACTCCACATCTGCTATGTTCAATGTCCAGATAATCAATACCCCTTGTTTTAAAAAAATGCATTCTTTTACGTATTTATTGACATTTGTTATTTTCTAGGTTATTTGAAGCCTTTCGTTCCCTTGGCTGTTAAATGTTTGTCTAACGGGACAAGATTTATCATGATTGAATTTCAACCGTACTTATGACTTTAGACAGCCATACAGTGGGCCTTGTCATTCCTTTGTTCCAGCACAGAAGTATTGTAACACCATTACAGCCACAACAAAGGTCACCTCCCGCCCCAATGCTAACATACGTACGAGTCAATTTCCTCAACAGGAAATCACCGATATATTGGATTTATTTAGCAGGCACAAACCCATGGAGTGCGAAGTGGAGAGGAAACTCCACATTGTAATAGGATGTAATTATTGGATTAAAAGTCGCCATTGGACGGCTTCAATGGAACACTAAGGGTTCCAACTGTAGTGAAAATATATAGTAGCACGTAAGTTTTGCGATGAGGGTGGGTATCCTAAGGGACAATGTAATTGATGAGGAGATAAAACACTAGAAGTTCCTAGAGCCACGTCCAGAGTAGCAGACATTCCTCGGAAATAGTTTAGCAGTATAATTCTCCGGAGATATCCACTGTCCTCGAGGTTATTTTTACAAAATAGAAAAGTATAAAACTAATTATTGTTTTGAATATGTCAAAATACATTGAGTTAAATAAAACAGACCCTGGAGAAATCACTGGTATGTGATACTGATATCCCAAGCAAATGTATGAATCGATCTCTCTGAGAAAGAGGTAATGAAACAGTTCTATCTTGGCTATTCGGGGTCATCAGTTCTAGTCAAGACTTTTAAATATACTGCCTTAGCGTCAGTTATAAATTGTTAAGTAGACCTGTAGTTTATAGTTTGTTCAAATGAAATGATATCATTGTGAAAAAAGCAAAATAGATTTATAGAAAATGATATAAAAACTGATCAGATCCGCGCATGTGCAATAAAAGAACTAATTGAAATAAATCTCATTGGGATTATTGAGAACGTGTCATGTTAAACGACTTGTGCATTTTAAACTTAATTGTACATAATTGGGAGAGACTGTCGGTGGTTGACGTCCGTAAACTTCTTGGAATTACCTAACGATGAACGACATCCTGTATGTTAACAAAGATGAAACACTGGTGTGTAGTGACTTCGACACAGCGACAGATACACGACTGTCACAGGGACGAGCTGGTTAGAAACAAAAAAGATAGGTATGGTGTGACAACTTAGTGAATAGATCGATGACCTGACTTATCGACCTTGATAGGAGACCTCCAGGGATCCGATGATTATGTAAATATCGATTACTTAAATACTCATGACGGTATTGTGAGAAAATTGCAACTATGAGTGATACCCAATGAGGGCATGTTCTCGTAAACTGATTCTGTAATGTGATGTACCTAAAGTTTAATTATTCTTACAGCTTAATTCCGACTTGCAAATTTAGCCGCTAACTGACCAAAAGAACGTGACATTGACAACCCTAAATAGTGATACTGTCATGTATTGCTTGGCAGCTTCATCATTAGAAGTCATTCATTTTAAAACGACAATTAAAGTTGATTTTATTTTGACAAGGGAAACTCTCTTTTTATGTAGAAGTTTGGCCAGAACAAATTAATGTTAATAACAGAAGTTTTTGTTACTGTTTTACTTACCGTTGTATGGTTGCCACGTTTTAATGCCTATGAAAAGTGGCACGCTTCCCTCTAAAATTATCCGATATTTGAAAATTACGAAATTCATGTCATTATAGGGCTAATGCACATCTACGTTTTGATATCTGTTTCGATCTCTTTGGATTTTCATCATTTTCCTAGAGTTATAATTTAGGTCCTTAACATCACTGACTAGTCTTTGAAGGATGAACATCTGTATGATGCAGTTTAATTCTTTGTCTGGCTCTACTGCATCTTATCTAAATTTGTATGTAAGATGTTATTCATTTGTGTGTCTTTTGTACAATACCATGGTAACTGACTCAGGTGATTCGCCAGAGGTCATGGGTTCTTGTATTCTTAGGAATTCAAATCACCTGCTGCGTTTAACAGTCGTGTTTTAACACATGAACATGCACTACTTGGTGATAAATCATAAAATCTCCTCCATTTTGAGACTGTTTAACAACTGAGCTTTGTAACAGTACATCCTCGCAGTTTCAGCAGGTGATGATATCAAGTATTTTATTGTGTTATCACAGGTTCATGTTGCCGATTGATTGACGGAGAAATGACTTGAGGCTTAAAACATGAAAATTCCAAGAGGAAGGCAGAGGGATGACCAGTACACAGGAAGGCATACACTTACCAGCTGTCTTTACTTGCTTATGACATCTTTGTCACATAACGTAATAACGCAACACATGTGGAGACGTTGTAAGGTTAAACACACGTGTAATGTGTAGAGATGACGTCAGGTTAAACACACGTGTAATGTGTAGAGATGTTGTCAGGTTAAACACACGTGTAATGTGTAGAGACGTCGTTAGGTTAAACACACGTGTAATGTGTAGAGATGACGTCAGGTTAAACACACGTGTAATGTGTAGAGACGTCGTCAGGTTAAACACGCGTGTAATATGTAGAGACGTTGTTAGGTTAAACACACGTGTAATGTGTAGAGATGTCGTCAGCTTAAACACACGTGTAATGTGTAGAGACGTCGTTAAGTTAAACACACGTGTAATGTAAAGAGATGTCGTCAGGTTAAACACACGTGTAATGTGTAGAGATGTCGTTAGGTTAAACACACGTGTAATGTGTAGAGACAAATCTTTAGACATCATATCTACATCAAAAATATTTCACGCTGCTTCTGAAGTCAATAAACCTCAATAGGTGTTCCTATTGTATAATACGTTAAAAATGAAAAGTGAAACCCACGCTGCTTCTGAAGTCAATAAACCTCAATAGGTATTCCTATGTTATAACACCACAGGAGTCATTAGTACTTTACTACTAAAGCTGCTAGTTAATTTGAATAGTTATAGTGTGATCGACACTAGCTTATTGTTTGGTGATACATATTCAATCACTACAGTATTACACCTGATGAGCCATGTTCCTTGAATTATTTGCGCTTTGAACAGATTAACGTTTATTCCGCTATTCTTTAGCTCCATAATGTACTTGTATATTCAAACTTACAAATGAGATGAAATAAGGAAACAACAACGCATTTCCCTGTGGTGAACATATGTTTTCCTTGCATTCACAATTATACGGCTAGATTTAATTATTTTACTACTAAAGACGTCAATTTTTGCAATGTAATATCTAACAGGGGAAATTAGGCGTTCGATTTCTGCCGAGTCCGTCCTCGAGAGACACCTGGTGTAGAATCTATATAGAAAACAGAGACCCCTTATATCTGGCAAGTAAACATAATAATTCCTAATTTAAATAAAGGCTATATGTTGAATGATTTGAAGTGTAAGACGTATATTTTACATTTCCATGTAATTTCTTTTGAAAATCTCTCCAAGATAAAATAAATAAATAAATGAATTCAAAAAATGTGATCATCAACGGAAAAAAGTCGACCAAGTAATTTAGAACAGATATCGTTTTGGAGAAGGTATGGAGAGTGCAGGAGAAGGACAATTGACTGCACTGGAAGGCCTCGATAACAATATCCCAGCGTACATGTATCGCCGTCATACCACCAAGACGTCAAGCAAATTTCACATAGTCTACTGACATAGCAAAACTTTATCATCAGCGGAAAGTCATACCATCCGGGGACATATAATTCACACACGGTACAGAGATACAGAAAAATCCTACCATCCGGGGACATATAATTCACACATGGTGTAGAGATACAGAAAAGTCATACCATCCGGGGACATATAATTCACACACGGTACAGAGATACAGAAAAGTCCTACCATCCGGGGACATATAATTCACACACGGTGTAGAGATACAGAAAAGTCATACAATCCGGGGACATATAATTCACACACGGTACAGAGATACAGAAAATTCCTACCATCCTGGGACTTAGCAATGCCACACGGTATAGAGATACAGAAAAGTCATACCATCCGGGGACATATAATTCACACACGGTACAGAGATACAGAAAAGTCATACCATCCGGTAACATATAATTCACACACGGTACAGAGATACAGAAAAGTCATACCATCCGGGGACATATAATTCACACACGGTACAGAGATACAGAAAAGTCATACCATCCGGGGACATAGCAATGCCACACGGTACAGAGATACAGAAAAGTCATACCATCCGGGGACATAGCAATGCCACACGGTACAGAGATACAGAAATGTCATACCATCTTGGGACATGTAATTCACATACGATACAGAGATACAGAAAAGTCATACCATCCTGGGACATAGCAATGCCACACGGTACAGAGATACAGAAAAGTTATACCATCCGGGGACATAGCAATGCCACATTGTATAGAGATACAGAAAAGTCATACCATCCGGAGACATAGCATTGCCACACGGTATAGAGATACAGAAAAGTCATACCATCCTGGGACTTAGCAATGCCACACGGTATAGAGATACAGAAAAGTCATACCATCCGGGACATAGCAATGCCACACTGTATAGAGATACAGAAAAGTCATATTAGGCCTAGAGTATTTTGCTTTCGTTTCTGACAATACACCTCGCCTGTTCGTAGATGGATAAACACAATGATACTAAATCATTAATATTACCAAAAGGAGTAACGCACATTACAGACCAAGGAATTCAAACACTTTTATTGCAGTTTTAGATAATTAGCCGTCGGTCAATAGTAAACACGAGTCAGTGTACACACGTCTTAGACAGATGCAGGCAAGATCTCATAGTGAAAACAGAAAATAACGCTATCGGCAATTACAATATCATCATTTGAAGCCCGATATATTTACAAATTCTGCAATCATCACATAGATTTTCAAATAGCCTTAAAAGTTTGAATGAACCTGAAGGGATTTGTTACCACGATTGGCTTCGGTGGCGAACAGTTGCTACTTTGACGATAACAGCCATTGATTATATTGATTGTTGTTTCCTGAGAGTAGTTCCTGTCGGAGTATGCCACCCATAATCCATACTTTTTGGAATTGAAATGCATTTCCCAGGGCAGTAACAATCTTTCATTTCCCACCTTTCACGAAATGTCTTTTTGATGTGGTATTGTCGCTGTAGACGGGTAGGTTTAAAATTAGGGTTACGATCATTATAACATATAGGTAAAAGCAATTATCAATCAGATAATTCGTTTATCTATTTATATATATACTTCATTATTCAACAAAGCAGTTAAATTGCCTCTTTAATATGTTTCTTTATATTTTTCAAGGGGTATACGAGACATACACGTAATGTTAATGTCAATATTCCCGCCGTTTGGTAGGAACGCTGGAACTACGTAAACCATCTCAGTCCGCGCCGGTTCTCAAGTGTTTCAAATGTTGTGACGTCACTTTTCCATGTGGATACACAAATGTGTGTTTTATTTCTTGCCGCCGTGTCGTATTGGGATGCCGCAGCATTTCCACGGTTTCCTTTGAAGACTTTTATTGGTATTATTCGTTGTTAAAAGTTGAGTTCTTTTTAATGTTTTCGATTTTTTATTGGTCTATTCATTCATTGTTTATAGAAAGAAGTAGCGAATATGTCTATGGTTACGTAAAACGGGCAAGTCGGGGCAAGTGGAAGTTAGGAATTGTTATTGTATTTTGTACAGAGAAGTTTATGAGCACGTACGTGGTTTATTCCACAACACAGAAACTTGACCATAATTGTTTTGCTACTTGATACTTAAATTTGAAATTTGTATAAATAAAAAAAATCAGTGTAGCTGTTTCTCTTTATTTGCAACATTCATGACAAGTCCCCAAATTTCATATTACGGTGTAACGTTACAGAACTTAACCAGCATGTTTCACGCTAACACTTCACATCCAATGAACTTGGAACACTGACAATGTACTCTAAGCATTCTGATATGATTATGAGTGTGATGCTGCCCTCCAGCAAGTGTCTTACAGACAGAGTGTTGTGTTTCCTAGAGATATGGGACGCTAGTTCTTTACTGCGCTTGTCATGATATAGATATCTCAATGACAACTTTCTATAACCGTCATATCCGGAGTAACTTGCATGCTTCCGATAATTATTCGTCATTTACATTCTGATACATGTTTAAAGAAGACGTAAATCATATCCAAACTGCTGGAAGTGTAGCGGAAATGTTCGCGTCTGCTGCTGTCACACGGAACACGGCAGAAGTTTTAAAATTCCGGAGTAAAGCCTTATCCATCACGTGACATCGGTGTGACCGAAACCTCGCCTACCCCAAAAAGGCGCCTCGGTGTAGCGCCTTTATTAAATTTTCGTCCTCCTAACAAACGAGAACTCTATCGGTGAGATTATCTCCGATATGATATCAGAAATATCGCTAGTGATTGCGTGACTTGTCTCTGAAATTGCCAACGTTTCCCCGCAGGAACGACATGAAAAAATAGATTCTAACATGCTAAGTCCTCTGACGCTAAGCATAAAATGGAAAAATCCCATTTCCAGAAGAGCGTTCTTCTTCCTTCTCATACAAAACCTGTCTACCTTGCTTAGTGCCGAAAACTACACAATGTTTCAAATGTCACCTGGGTTCTCCAATGTATCTGAGATAAGTACTTTCTGCATGCATATGTGTTAGGAATATCGAGATGACCAGGGTAATGGGTCGATCTTTGCTCACTCCTGAAAGCGTGCCCCATGGTGCGTGATATCGGCCTTTCTAGATGGGCAAGTCTCACTGAATTCCTAATAACATTGGATTCCTCAGTAAACCTTAGCAACAATAAATCTCCGTGAAAGTATTTAGATTTTAATACCACAAACTGATTTTAATGCAAAATCCACTTTAAAACTGAGCCATGTTTTTGTGCATTAAAAATTTTCATGTGGAAAAAAATGTTATCTGTACGATGTCAGTTCCTCTGATTGACGTGACTTGTCAAAATGGCGTTTAATTGCGAGATTTGGTTGCAACAAACATCAGACCGAATACAATATTAAAACCAATAAAATAAACCCTATCAGTTTAATGACCGGGCAGCACACAACCTTACCAAGGTTTTCACAGAAATTACTTGTAAAAATTGGGATTTTGAGAGATCCCTTAATGAGCTTAATTTGTTACTGTGAGGGCTGGCTGTTGTTGAATACATATTGGGTATTTATCTCATTATTACATGTAGGAAAGTCAACAGGGAGACCTCATTTTGTTATGAAAATTGACTGACGTGAACACATAGAATAGCGTTAATAAATCTGCTATATTGTGATGTACCAGCATGGTAAGGCAATCTTGTTAATGTAATTATCTTACTTTAATTGTAAAATGTCTCTTCATTTGATATTTTGTCAATTTTACATTTTGAAGAAAACTTTTAATAGTAAAGCTGTTAAACGTCCGCTTTAAAAAAAATAATTATTTTTAAACCAACTTGTGACACGAAAGAACAAAAAATCAAAGGAAATCATACTTCAGTTCAAATACTACTTCACATAGGTAAGTCAAATCGTACGTCAGTTTTAATACAACTTCACACGAGTAAATCAAATCGTGTCACTACTTCACATAGGTAGATCAAGTCGTATAATACTACTTCATATAGGTAAATCAAAGTATATGTCACTTCAAATACTACTTCATATAGGTAAGTCAAATCATATGTCAATTATAATGCTACTTCGCACGAGTAAGTCAAAATGATACCTCATACAATGACAGAATTGTAGTTAACAGAACGATTAAACATTTGTTTTTCAAACAATAAGTAATTGAATGTTGTGGTGCTGATGTTTACAACAAATAAAAAAGATGTATGTACACATAGCTTTACGATAAACATACACTACAAAATATGATTTGGTTAATCAAGTTATTTCTGTTTCGTGAAAAAACACCGAACCGAATTCAAATGATTACTAAAACAACAGTGACGGAAACGCTACCATCATGCCTTCACCTGTAGTTCGCGTTTGGGCCAGAAAAAAAGAATGCTAGTTTTCTTTGCTAACAGAGAAATGACCACACTGTTATGACGAAGTCTCAGCCGCTGGCTAAAACGCTGAGTGGCTCAATGTTCCAGTATTGACTACAATAAAATACAATAAATGTTGCTGCTGCAGATATTTACCATATTCCAAAGGTCTGGATCCCTCTTTGTACATGTAACAGACATACCGTCAGCTATCTGACATCATTCACAAACCAAAGCTGATTTTTAGATTCACGTGGTTGATTTCAATAGAGAAAATTCGAACGACCCGTCCATGAAAAGCACTTGCCGTTTAAACAGTTCAGCATGACAAAAGCTCTAAGTGAGTGCTATATTGTAAGTAGCAGTTTCATGTCAATAACACGTGTAAATGATAACACAGGTGTAAACATATATCAGTCATTCAAAGTATATCGTGTTAAGTATTTTGTGTAAATATATCGTTTAAAATATATCGCGTAAAGTATGTAAAGGATATCGTGTAAAGGATAGCATGTTATATTGTGTTAAGTATATCGTGTAAAGTATATCGTGTAAAGTATATTGTGTAAAATATATCGTTTAAAATATAAAGAGTAAAGTATGTAAAGGATATCGTGTTCGGTATATATTGTAAAGTATATAGTGTGAATTAATCGTAAACATATATTGTGAAAAGGATATAGTGTTTAGTATATTGTGTAAAGTATATTGTGTAAATTATATTGTGTAAAGTATATCGTGGAAAGTATATCGTGTAAAGGATAACGTATTAATGATATCGTGTAAAGGATATTGTGTAAAGTATATAGTGTAAAATTATCGTGTAAATATATCGAGTAAATATATCATGTAAATATATCGTGTAAATATATCGTGTAAAGTATATCGACTTAAGAATATCGTGCAAACTGAATTTTGAAAAGTATATCGTGTAAGTATATTGTGTAAAAGTATATCGTGTTAAATATATCTTGTAAACTTAATCGTGTAATTGATATCGTGTAAAGTATATCGTGTTAAACATATTTTGTAAACTTAATCGTGTAATTGATATCGTGTAAAGTATATCGTGTTAAACATATCTTGTAAACTTAATCGTGTAATTGATATCGTGTAAAGTATATCGTGTTAAACATATCTTGTAAACTTAATCGTGTAATTGATATCGTGTAAAGTGTATCGTGTTAAATATATCTTGTAAACTTAATCGTGTAATTGATATCGTGTAAAGTATATCGTGTTAAATATATCTTGTAAACTTAATCGTGTAATTGATATCGTGTAAAGTATATCGTGTTAAACATATCTTGTAAACTTAATCGTGTAATTGATATCGTGTAAAGTATATCGTGTTAAACATATCTTGTAAACTTAATCGTGTAATTGATATCGTGTAAAGTATATCGTGTTAAACATATCTTGTAAACTTAATCGTGTAATTGATATCGTGTAAAGTGTATCGTGTTAAATATATCTTGCAAACTTAATCGTGTAATTGATATCGTGTAAAGTATATCGTGTTAAATATATCTTGTAAACTTAATCGTGTAATTGATATCATGTAAAGTATATCGTGTAAGGATATCGTGTAAAGTATATCGTTGAAGTATATTGTGTTAAATATATCTTGTAAACTGAATCGTGTAATTGATATCGGGTAAAGTGTATCGTGTAAGTATATTGTGTTAAATATATCTTGTAAACTGAATAGTGTAATTGATATCGGATAAAGTATATCGTTTCAACGTACGGTTCTACACTATCTATGGAACCTCTAATGGGTATGTGTGTGGATGATAGCAATTGATTGGTATATTAATATGGTCCAGTATGTTTGCCGAGCTCGATATATTCTAGCTGAGATTGGACAAACCGTGGCAGATTGGGCCGCCGTCATAGACGGGTTATCACGCCCGACCTCAAATTATATGTGCTGAGAAATGAAAAGCGAATTAGAACGGACAAGTGTGGAGAATGTTGTACTTTATGCAGACGACTTGCAAACTTTCGCGAAATTCGGCAAAAATGTCTATCTCTGCAGGGGAACCAACTGGATGTGCTATTAAAACACAAAATCAATGTTTCCAGTGACAACATCAATTCAACTATCACAATGTCAATTATATTAACCACAGTGTCAGTATATCTAACCACAATATCAGTATAACTAACCACAGTGTCAGTATAACTAACCACAATATCAGTATAACTAACCACAGCGTCAGTATAACTAACCACAATATCAGTATAACTAACCACAGCGTCAGTATAACTAACCACACCGTCGGTATAACTAACCACACCGTCGGTATAACTAACCACACCGTCGGTATAACTAACCACACCGTCAGTATAACTAACCACAGACGTCGGTATAACTAACCACAGCGTCAGTATAACTAACCACACCGTCGGTATAACTAACCACAACGTCAGTATAACTAACCACACCGTCAGTATAACCAACCACAGCGTCAGGATAACTAACCACAGCGTCAGTATAACTAACCACAGCGTCAGTATAACTAACCACAGCGTCGGTATAACTAACCACAATATCGGTATGACTAACCACAACGTCAGTATAACTAACCACAATATCGGTATAACTAACCACAGCGTCGGTATAACTAACCACAATATCAGTATAACTAACCACACCGTCGGTATAACTAACCACAACGTTAATATAACTAACCACAGCGTCAGTATAATCAACAACAGCGTCAGTATAACTAACCACAGCGTCAGTATAACTAACCACAGCGTCAGTATAACTAACCACAGCGTCAGTATAACTAACCACACCGTCGGTATAACTAACCACAGCGTCAGTATAACTAACCACAGCGTCAGTATAACTAACCACAGCGTCAGTATAACTAACCACAGCGTCAGTATAACTAACCACAGCGTCAGTATAACTAACCACAATATCAGTATAACTAACCACAGCGTCAGTATTACTAACCACAGCGTGAGTATAACTAACCACAGCGTCAGTATAACTAACCACACCGTCAGTATAACCAACCACAGCGTCAGTATAACTAACCACAGTGTCAGTATAACTAACCACAATATCTGTATAACTAACCACAGCGTCAGTATAACTAACCACAGCGTCAGTATAACTGACCACAATATCAGTATAACTAACCACAGTGTCAGTATAACTAACCACAATATCAGTATAACTAACCACAATATCAGTATAAATAACCACAATATCTGTAAAACTAACCACAGCGTCAGTATAACTAACCGCAGTGTCAGTATAACTAACCACAATATCTGTATAACTAACCATAGCGTCAGTATAACTAACCACAGCGACAGTATAACTAACCACAGCGTCAGTATAACTAACCACACCGTCGGTATAACCAACAACAGCGTCAGTATAACCAAACCACAGCGTCAGTATAACTAACCACAGCGTCAGTATAACTAACCACAGCGTCAGTATAACTAACCACAATATCAGTATAACTAACTACAATATCAGTATAACTAACCACAGCGTCAGTATAACTAACCACAGCGTCAGTATAACTAACCACAGCGTCAGTATAACTAACCACACCGTCAGTATAACCAACCACAGCGTCAGTATAACTAACCACAGTGTCAGTATAACTAACCACAATATCTGTATAACTAACCACAGCGTCAGTATAACTAACCACAATATCAGTATAACTAACCACGGTGTCAGTATAACTAACCACAATATCAGTATAACTAACCACAATATCAGTATAACTAACCACAATATCTGTATAACTAACCACAATATCAGTATAACTAACCGCAGTGTCAGTATAACTAACCACAATATCTGTATAACTAACCACAGCGTCAGTATAACTAACCACAGCGTCATTATAACTAACCACAGCGTCAGTATAACTAACCACAATATCAGTATAACTAACTACAATATCTGTATAACTAACCACAATATCAGTATAACTAACCGCAGTGTCAGTATAACTAACCACAATATCTGTATAACTAACCACAGCGTCAGTATAACTAACCACAGCGTCATTATAACTAACCACATCTTCAGTATAACTAACCACAGCGTCAGTATAACTAACCACAATATCAGTATAACTAACCACAATATCAGTATAACTAACCACAATATTTGTATAACTAACCACAGCGTCATTATAACTAACCACAGCGTCAGTATAACTAACCACAATATCAGTATAACCAACCACAGCGTCAGTATAACTAACCACAACGTCAGTATAACTAACCACAATATCAGTATAACTAACCACAATATCAGTATAACTAACCACAGCGTCAGTATAACTAATCACAGCGTCAGTATCCCTAACCACAGCGTCAGTATAACTAACCACAATATCAGTATAACTAACCACAGCGTCAGTATAACTAACCACAGCGACAGTATAACTAACCACAATATCTGTTTAACTAACCACAGCGTCAGTATAACTAACCGCAGTGTCAGTATAACTAACCACAATATCTGTATAACTAACTACAGCGTCAGTATAACTAACCACAGCGTCATTATAACTAACCACAGCGTCAGTATAACTAACCACAGCGTCAGTATAACTAACCACAATATCAGTATAACTAACCACAATATCAGTATAACTAACCACAGCGTCAGTATAACTAACCACACCGTCAGTATAACTAACCACAGCGACAGTATAACTAACCACAGCGTCAGTATAACTAACCACAATGTCAGTATAACTGACCACAGCGTCAGTATAACTAACCACAGCGACAGTATAACTAACCACAATATCTGTTTAACTAACCACAGCGTCAGTATAACTAACCGCAGTGTCAGTATAACTAACCACAATATCTGTATAACTAACTACAGCGTCAGTATAACTAACCACAGCGTCATTATAACTAACCACAGCGTCAGTATAACTAACCACAGCGTCAGTATAACTAACCACAATATCAGTATAACTAACCACAATATCAGTATAACTAACCACAGCGTCAGTATAACTAACCACACCGTCAGTATAACTAACCACAGCGACAGTATAACTAACCACAGCGACAGTATAACTAACCACAGCGTCAGTATAACTAACCACAATGTCAGTATAACTGACCACAGCGTCAGTATAACTAACCACAGCGACAGTATAACTAACCACAATATCTGTTTAACTAACCACAGCGTCAGTATAACTAACCGCAGTGTCAGTATAACTAACCACAATATCTGTATAACTAACTACAGCGTCAGTATAACTAACCACAGCGTCATTATAACTAACCACAGCGTCAGTATAACTAACCACAGCGTCAGTATAACTAACCACAATATCAGTATAACTAACCACAATATCAGTATAACTAACCACAGCGTCAGTATAACTAACCACACCGTCAGTATAACTAACCACAGCGACAGTATAACTAACCACAGCGTCAGTATAACTAACCACACCGTCGGTATAACCAACAACAGCGTCAGTATAACTAACCACAACGTCAGTATAACTAACCACAGCGTCAGTATAACCAAACCACAGCGTCAGTATAACTAACCACAGCGTCAGTATAACTAACCACAATATCAGTATAACTAACTACAATATCAGTATAACTAACCACAGCGTCAGTATAACTAACCACAGCGTCAGTATAACTAACCACACCGTCAGTATAACCAACCACAGCGTCAGTATAACTAACCACAGTGTCAGTATAACTAACCACAATATCTGTATAACTAACCACAGCGTCAGTATAACTAACCACAATATCAGTATAACTAACCACAGTGTCAGTATAACTAACCACAATATCAGTATAGCTAACCACAATATCAGTATAACTAACCACAATATCTGTATAACTAACCACAATATCAGTATAACTAACCGCAGTGTCAGTATAACTAACCACAATATCTGTATAACTAACCACAGCGTCAGTATGACTAACCACAGCGTCATTATAACTAACCACAGCGTCAGTATAACTAACCACAATATCAGTATAACTAACCACAATATCAGTATAACTAACCACAATATCAGTATAACTAACTACAATATCTGTATAACTAACCACAATATCAGTATAACTAACCGCAGTGTCAGTATAACTAACTACAATATCTGTATAACTAACCACAGCGTCAGTATAACTAACCACAATATCAGTAAACTAACCACAATATCTGTATAACTAACCACAATATCAGTATAACTAACCGCAGTGTCAGTATAACTAACCACAATATCTGTATAACTAACCACAGCGTCAGTATAACTAACCACAGCGTCATTATAACTAACCACAGCGTCAGTATAACTAACCACAATATCAGTATAACTAACCACAATATCAGTATAACTAACCACAATATTTGTATAACTAACCACAGCGTCATTATAACTAACCACAGCGTCAGTATAACTAACCACAATATCAGTATAACTAACCACAATATCAGTATAACCAACCACAGCGTCAGTATAACTAACCACAGCGTCAGTATAACTAACCACAATATCAGTATAACTGTGTCAGTATAACTAACCACAGCGTCATTATAACTTTCCACATTATCAGTATAACTAACCACAGCGTCAGTATAACTAACCACAATGTCAGTATAACTGACCACAGCGTCAGTATAACTAACCACAGCGACAGTATAACTAACCACAATATCTGTTTAACTAACCACAGCGTCAGTATAACTAACCACAGTGTCAGTATAACTAACCACAATATCTGTATAACTAACTACAGCGTCAGTATAACTAACCACAGCGTCATTATAACTAACCACAGCGTCAGTATAACTAACCACAGCGTCAGTATAACTAACCACAATATCAGTATAACTAACCACAATATCAGTATAACTAACCACAGCGTCAGTATAACTAACCACACCGTCAGTATAACTAACCACAGCGACAGTATAACTAACCACAATATCAGTATAACTAACCACAATATCAGTATAACTAACCACAATATTTGTATAACTAACCACAGCGTCATTATAACTAACCACAGCGTCAGTATAACTAACCACAATATCAGTATAACTAACCACAATATCAGTATAACCAACCACAGCGTCAGTATAACTAACCACAGCGTCAGTATAACTAACCACAATATCAGTATAACTGTGTCAGTATAACTAACCACAGCGTCAGTATAACTTACCACATTATCAGTATAACTAACCACAGCGTCAGTATAACTAACCACAGTGTCAGTATAACTAACCACAGCGTCAGTATAACTAACCACAGCGACAGTATAACTAACCACAATATCAGTATAACTAACCACAGCGTCAGTATAACCAACCACAGCGTCAGTATAACTAACCACAGTGTCAGTATAACTAACCACAGCGTCAGTATAACTAACCACAGCATCGCTGTTTCTTACCTCGATATCAATTGAATTATCAGTGTGATTTTGAATATGTTTTCACTACAAGACCGATGCACAATCGATTCATTAATGCTTTTAGATAAATATTCTAACTCCTCCGTCCTCGACAAAGCACTTACAGCGTTTGCTTTTAAACGCAGACCAACATCAATGACTAATCGGCATTTTTGTTTGCCAGAAAAGAAGGCAATCATACAAAGTGATGTCACGTTCATAACATAGGTTATAGAGGATAAAATCATGATGTTACCTTGATGCAAGTTTACAGAGGGTATAGTAGTGAAGTCACGTCGATGACATGTTACACAAGACTGTATAGTGTAGCCATCATGACGACAAATTTTACACAAAACAGTTTAGTTTATATACATAATGCTTTACAAAGATTGTATTGGTGATGAGACAGCACAGTGACGTCACGACAGATAGATTTACATCCTGTGTTGTATCTGTCTTTATGTCGTTAGTACACCAAATTGTAGTTTGTGAGACTGTTTACTACAGTTTATAGTGATGACGTCAGCTGTGTCTCCAATCTAAATAAACATGGCTGTCAGTAACAACAATTTATCTCCTCAATCTCATGGTATACGAGAAAAATTCTTTCGAAACAAACATTTTCAAATTTCCTTTTCGACATATGTAAATCAGCCGGTGTAGACAAAAAGTGCACACCTCACCACATCCGTGCAACAGCCATATAACTTCTCAATGATCAGGATCACAAGGCACAATAATGTTGATGTCCTCTCACAAAAATTAGTCTTCATTACACGAGAAATGTTTCTTTTTATCAGAAAAAAAACTTTGAGTACAGCTTTGTCCACCATTTTACTCCCCAGTGAGGAAACTACCGAGAAAGGAAATACAGACCTCACCACTGCCGGTCAAATCGTCACTCATGATCAACCACGTGACCCATGGCTCACAGATCACATTCTCTAGTAGTACATCAATTACTTCAGCCCAGGGATTCTTTGCCAATGGTACATTTCACGTGTGTAAGATAACTTTTTTTCAGAAAAGATAACGAAGTTAAAAATATCGTCATTTTCTCCACACTGACTGCCATTTCTAACCATCCATTTGGAGCCGCGTCACGTCTAATTAATTTATGACAATGCGTGAATTTCGTATGAATTAAACAAGTGTAGTATTATAGTTTAAAGTATTTGTATACTTTGACGAGTTTACACACGTTTTGTGTAACATAAATTTGTGCAAACATTATTTTATGTGTATGTTATGTATGATGACATGCGGGACTATATCATTCCTTCTGGTATATTTCGGCTGTTCCGGTATTTGAAGTTGATGACGTCAGTGATAGGGTAAGCGGAAAATATAAATGCGTCTATAACTTCAATGAAAAAAATCTTAATAAATGTAAATATCACTACTGAAATATGAAAATAATGTTAAATTAATTAATTTCACCTTATAACCAATACTTAAATCTGACAAAATAACGTGACACAATCAGTAACCGAAACGTTCTTCATCCTCTAATTTCTGGTCAGTAAAGTAAACATTCTTAATCCTGTTATTTCTGGTCAGTAATGGAGACGTTCTTCATCCTCTAATTTCTGGTCAGTAACCGAAACGTTCTTCATCCTCTAATTTCTGGTCAGTAAAGTAAACATTCTTAATCCTGTTATTTCTGGTCAGTAATGGAGACGTTCTTCACCCTCTAATTTCTGGTCAGTAATGGAGACATTCTTAATCTTCTTATTTCTGGTCAGTAATGGAGACGTTCTTCATCCTGTTATTTCTGGTCAGTAATGGAGACGTTCTTCATCCTGTTATTTCTGGTCAGTAATGGAGACATTCTTAATCTTCTTATTTCTGGTCAGTAATGAAGACGTTCTTCATCCTGTTATTTCTGGTCAGTAATGAAGACGTTCTTCATCCTGTTATTTCTGGTCAGTAATGGAGACATTCTCCATCCTGTTATTTCTGGTCAGTAATGGAGACATTCTCCATCCTCTTATTTCTGGTCAGTAATGGAGATATTCTTCATCCTGTTATTTCTGGTCAGTAATGGAGACGTTCTTCATTCTGTTATTACTGGTCAGTAATGGAGACATTCTTCATCCTGTTATTTCTGGTCAGTAATGGAGACATTCTTCATTCTGTTATTACTGGTCAGTAATGGAGACATTCTTCATTCTGTTATTTCTGGTCAGTAATGGAGACATTCTTCATCCTGTTATTTCTGGTCAGTAATGGAGACATTCTCCATCCTCTTATTTCTGGTCAGTAATGGAGACGTTCTTCATCTTCTTATTTCTGATCTGTAAAGGAGACGTCATTTATCCTCTAATTTCTGGTCAGGTAAGGAGAGTTTCCTAATATCGGATGAACACCCTGAGAAATAGTTTTGTCTAACGGTTGTCGACATGTCTTTTGGCTTAAATATTCTGTCATAATTTCCCCATTTTTTTTGGCGTTAGTATTTTTATGTGCTATTTCGTAAAAGACAAATTAGGCTTATTTGTTTGAAAATAGATTTATTGCCAATATTAATCTTTATCGTATCTGTTTGAGTAAATAGAGTTATTGTCAATTCAAATGTTCCTCTTGTCTGCTGGAACTCAGTTGTCATAATTTTCATAAAAAATCACAATTATAGAGACAATTGAACTTCCGGTTTTGCGGCTGTTCTGAATGCCATGCGGGATCACTCCACCACTATTACAGTAGGTACAGTGGATTATGACTGAGATGAAATATCGGTATTTTTACGGGACGTGATTTGTTCTACAATGATATTGCCCGCTTAAATAGTATGCGCCTCATCTTCGAACATGTGTATAAATTGTAATTGAAAGAAATCTAGCAGCATTTGCCTAACATTTTAATATATCATTGTTTTAATTACAAAGCACCGAGGTCGGTAATCGAGTGTCGGTTTTATGACTGTAAAGTAAATGGTTTACCTGACTAACAAGAGAGTCAGTCGCCTTGATACAAGTTTTATGTAGCGCGTGCGTGTGCGTATTTACAAATACCGTAATTGACACTGTAGAGGTTTTACTGATTCAGAGAGGAGACGTTTTTGTCGGATTGAAAGCCATTGATTAAAACAAATAATACAGTTATCAGTATACATCTAAATTGACTAAATAACATAGCTGTTACGCTCTGCTTATCAAAGATGAACGAACCTTTAAATAATAGACAACTCCCAGCATGACGACAAACTTTGTCATGCATTTATTGGACTTTCTCAAGAGACAGGTTTCCGTGCCCACCGTCAGTCTTATAAAAACTAAATGTCGGTAAAAAAGTAACAAGACAAGTGTATCTCATTACCAGTCAAAAGCCAAGCCAATAAACAGGAATAGGATGGTGTTGATAATCTTCTGGATGATAGCTTTCAGATTTGTAACCGTCTTTGAAGGTCTGTATCAGTGCAGATATAAGCTGTACTAACACTCTACAGCGATGGAAAGAAAAATCTTTGATAGGGTTAAGGTTTTAAGGAAGTTTTAACAGACCACTGGACGGCATACGGTATATTGTTCTACAGATAGTGACGAAAATCTTACATCGGATGTGCAAAACCCGTGCAAAGCCCTGAAAGTCATACCTGTCTGTTACGTGGCCTGAACGTCGTACCTGTCTGTCACGTGGCCTGAACGTCATACCTGTCTGTCACGTGGCCTGAACGTCATACCTGTCTGTCACGTGGCCTGAACGTCATACCTGTCTGTCACGTGTCCTGAACGTCATACCTGTCTGTAAAGTGGCCAATATGATCTAAAACGAAAGCAGTATCAACAATGTGTTCTGTTCCTGTTTTTTTTTTTAATGAAAAAATGACCATGGAAAACAGAAACAATGATACAGTGATCCTGAGTGAGGCTGCCAAATGTGAGAGTCAGGACACCACAGCAATGAGAACAGAACTTAGCATATCTTTTCAAAACAAAGTCCCTAACTATTATTTTATTTTAGCAAATATAACCAACGTGAAAGTTCCCAAATTGAGCAACTTTTCTCAATAGACAGCACACGCTATGGCGCTTTGGACCGATGGATCATTTGTTCCCTGCAGCACACGCTATGACGAGTGCCAACTGACAACTAAAATGGTTGAAAAAGACATCGTTCGTCAGATTTACAAAGTCGATAGCACACCAACCAAATGATATATCACCACATTGTTTACACGATAAATGTTTCTAGCTTACGAAATGTTTGTCTACCAAGACAATCGCATGAATTTAGAAAAAAAGGGCAAATTTATGATCTGAGCATACCCCAAAGAAGAACGATGCTTTGAAAGGTCATCTCCTGCAATTGCAACTTGAATAGTGTTACCAACATATGTACTAAAATTCTACAATCCAAACCCCAGTCAGACGTAAGGTACAAAATGTTGTTTTTATCCAGAAGAAATATCAAATTTCATATAACCTAGATAAAAACCATTATATTCGCTCTGAGTTTAATAAATGTTGATTTAGTTGCTTAATTTGGTTACTAGCCCAACATTAAAATGCTTTCTTGGACCTACATTATCAGCTTGTTAGCGGGTTACAGGTCCCTTCTTAATGCTATAGAAACAGCGACAAACCAAATTATCTACACATACACTCAAGACATTTTTTAAAAGTTTTAAAAAGTCCACTCACTTGGGAAAATTATTTAAAATTGCTTTAAAATTTGCGTTGATATTTGAACCAATTCAACGTGCTGAGAAAAGATTTAAGTAGGTAGATGTGGTACATATTACCATCTGTTATAAGCACTTAAGTTTTCTATCTTTCAAATCCGATACATATACGGGCAAGTCAAGCAATTCGAAAAAGTTCAGATCAGGTTAAAATTTAAAAATTGGAACCTACATTGAAAAATTACGCATTTTGATATTTTTTCGGCACAAGCTCAAACACGTCAAAAATCAAATTGCGCCAAAAATCAGGCCAAGTCATCGACTTTGAAATACTAATTCAAGTAGCGTTAATGATGGGACCAAGTCAACGCCCTTTGAAAACAGCATGTTATATAACACAACGAGGTAATAGAAAACCCAGTGAACATGTCACTGCTGCTGATGAAACTCATATTTGTGTTGTCAACTATAATGCTGTGTTGTTTGAGGACAGTGAACATAAAATGCATTAGCTAGCGGGAATGTACGGTCGGTTTGTCACGTTCTATGTTCTCCCAGTCTTTTGTCTTTAATACTGAAGTATTTGGTCAATAGATCATGTGACCCATTACTGTTAACATATTAGATTGACGAAGACTGTTGGTGATGTCATTAGACAGGTTTGTAGAGCCAGGCCCCCTGTGTTTCTAACAAAGTCATAAGCGAACAAATACTTTGACAAGATTCGGTACTAAAGAGATTCCAAGTCATATGGATTAGCCATGCTGTTTTGGGTTGTTGGTGCTGTGAGAGGTATTAACAAAAACCGACCGAAATATGATAAAGACGAATTATAACTTCATATTTCATATTTTTTGTATTTAATTTGATTTCGCATGCATCAACATGCCATACGCTGAGATCTATGAGAGCATCTGTGCCTATAAAAGAGGTTTGGAAATATCGATGCCATCTTCAACATAAAAAAAGTATTATATTGTTACACAACATTGATAATACAGAGCGAAATGGGAGGGATTCCGAGATTACCAGCCGGTTGTGTGGAAACGAAGATAACACAAGTCACAGTATATATTCATGGTAGATGTTTAGCGAGCGCTTGACAACCAAACAAAACACTGTTATAACCTCACAGTCTTAAATAACGCACTTAATTATAAAAATTCTTCGGCGGTGTTTATTTAACTTACATTATTTGTTTAAGGTATCGAAGAAGGAGGAGGAGGGGTGACACTTTTTCAATCGGTTAGAGCGTTGGACAACATCAGATGAAGATCGGAGGTGCGTGATTCTATGATATCTATCTTTGGATTTCGAAGTTCCTCTGAAACTGAAAAACGTTTTTGACAAGAAAGCTTTATTCAAATTGCTCTGCAAGACATGCGAAGGCTTCGTATGTTGTTGAGTGAGATAGTCACCAGATACTACAAGGAGGTCGCACTTCAAAATGTCCCTGGCTGATCAAGAATGAATAACCAAAAACACAACATTGTACAACAGACAAGTGAATAGTGCCTCTCAATAATGATACACACATTACACAACATTGTACAACAGACAAGTGAATAGTGTCTCTCAATAATGATACACCCATCACACAACATTGTACAACAGACACTCAAGTGAATAGTGTCTCTCAATAATGATACACACATCACACAACATTGTACAACAGACAAGTGAATAGCGTCTCTCAATAATGATACACACTTTACACAACATTGTACAACAGACAAGTGAATAGCGTCTCTCAATAATGATACACACATCACACAACATTGTACAACAGACAAGTGAATAGCGTCTCTCAATAATGATACACACATCACACAACATTGTACAACAGACAAGTGAATAGTGTCTCTCAATAATGATACACACATCACACAACATTGTACAACAGACACTCAAGTGAATAGCGTCTCTCAATAATGATACACACATTACACAACATTGTACAACAGACAAGTGAATAGCGTCTCTCAATAATGATACACACATCACACAACATTGTACAACAGACAAGTGAATAGCGTCTCTCAATAATGATACACACATCACACAACATTGTACAACAGACACTCAAGTGAATAGCGTCTCTTAATAATGATACACACATCACACAACATTGTACAACAGACAAGTGAATAGCGTCTCTCAATAATGATACACACATCACACAACATTGTACAACAGACAAGTGAATAGCGTCTCTCAATAATGATACACCCATCACACAACATTGTACAACAGACACTCAAGTGAATAGCGTCTCTCAATAATGATACACACATCACACAACATTGTACAACAGACACTCAAGTGAATAGCGTCTCTTAATAATGATACACACATCACACAACATTGTACAACAGACAATGAATAGCGTCTCTCAATAATGATACACACATCACACAACATTGTGAATAGCGTCTCTCAATAATGATACACACATCACACAACATTGTACAACAGACACTCAAGTGAATAGCGTCTCTTAATAATGATACACCATCACACAACATTGTACAACAGACTCTCAAGTGAATAGCGTCTCTCAATAATGATACACCATCACACAACATTGTACAACAGACACTCAAGTGAATAGCGTCTCTCAATAATGATACACCATCACACAACATTGTACAACAGACAAGTGAATAGCGTCTCTCAATAATGATACACACATCACACAACATTGTACAACAGACAAGTGAATAGCGTCTCTCAATAATGATACACACATCACACAACATTGTACAACAGACAAGTGAATAGCGTCTCTCAATAATGATTTTTAAAACAGATATAGTAAAGTCAAGTAATGAATTAAACCGCATCAGACATTCTACGCTGTCTATTTGGTCTAAAAAGACACTCTTCCCTAACACATTGCCTTTAACAAAGTGTCTTTATGTGTTGGTGAATAGAAACATCTTATTGGAACTCTACCAAGGTTAAATGATACTTTCATTACGAGTCTGTCGCTTCATAACCTCTCATATTAACATCAATCAAGCCCGTCAGACAACACACTGAGGGCGAGGATGTCGATCGGCTTTTCTAGCGCTGATAGTGCATACGAATTTCCTATCGAAGACACAGCCGAATAACAAAACAGCATGAGTGAAAAATCCAAAATGACATTCAGTCTATTAGACACAGCACAAAGATGACAGTATACCTTCAGTGTAATTGCTGGTAATTCGTGACTCGGTGTAGGAGACCCCGTGTTGATACGCTTGGGGTTTTTGTCATTACACTAAATTCTTCATGTAATATGATTGTCTCATAGATTTTGACATTTTTGACCAATTACCACATGCACCAAGACGTTAGATGCATACACACATATATATAGATAGATAGGGATTTATCAATTCAATGAAAACTTACATCCTCACTACAGGAATGGTATTCGTTAGACTGTGATGATATAATTTTTTAGGTTTTTACCAGTCAGAACGGTGTTTCCTCGTCACATCCTTGATATTCGTCGGTTTTGCTGTTCTGACGCAAAGGGTTGAAAAAGTAAGCTTTTTACAATATCTTTTCGAGGAACATTTTTAGTTTCCTAATTTGCATGAAAAAACAATTTTGTAAACGATCAATAACAGATAAGACTAAACAACTATTACGTAGAGCGGCCAATGGTAAACAACTATTACGTAGAGCGGCCAATGGTAAACAACTACTACGTAGAGCGGCTAATGGTAAACAACTATTACGTAGAGCGGCCAATGGTAAACAACTACTACGTAGAGCGGCCAATGGTAAACAACTACTACGTAGAGCGGCCAATGGTAAACAACTACTACGTAGAGCGGCCAATGGTAAACAACTACTACGTAGAGCGGCCAATGGTAAACAACTACTACGTAGAGCGGCCAATGATAAACAACTACTACGTAGAGCGGTCAATGGTAAACAACTACTACGTAGAGCGGCCAATGGTAAACAACTACTACGTAGAGCGGCCAATGATAAACAACTACTACGTAGAGCGGCCAATGGTAAACAACTACTAAGTAGAGCGGCCAATGGTAAACAACTACTACGTAGAGCGGCCAATGGTAAACAACTACTACGTAGAGCGGCCAATGGTAAACAACTACTACGTAGAGCGGCCAATGGTAAACAACTACTACGTAGAGCGGCCAATGGTAAACAACTACTACGTAGAGCGGCCAATGGTAAAGAACTAATACGTAGAGCGGCCAATGGTAAACAACTACTAAGTAGAGCGGCCAATAGTAAACAACTACTACGTAGAGCGGCCAATGGTAAACAACTAATAAGTAGAGCGGCCAATTGTAAACAACTACTAAGTAGAGCGGCCAATGGTAAACAACTACTACGTAGAGCGGCCAATGGTAAACAACTACTACGTAGAGCGGCCAATGGTAAACAACTAATACGTAGAGCGGCCAATGGCAAACAACTACTAAGTAGAGCGGCCAATGGTAAACAACTACTACGTAGAGCGGCCAATGGTAAACAACTACTACGTAGAGCGGCCAATGGTAAAGAACTAATACGTAGAGCGGCCAATAGTAAACAACTACTAAGTAGAGCGGCCAATAGTAAACAACTACTACGTAGAGCGGCCAATTTGTAAACAACTAATAAGTAGAGCGGCCTATTGTAAACAACTACTAAGTAGAGCGGCCAATGGTAAACAACTAATACGTAGAGCGGCCAATAGTAAACAACTACTATATAGAGCGGCCAATGGCAAACAACTACTACGTAGAGCGGCCAATGGTAAACAACTACTTCGTAGAGCGGCCAATGATAAACAACTACTACGTAGAGCGGCCAATGGTAAACAACTACTCCATAGAGAGGCCAATGGCAAACAACTACTACGTAGAGCGGCCAATGGTAAAGAACTAATACGTAGAGCGGTCAATGGTAAACAACTACTACGTAGAGCGGCCAACAGTAAACAACTACTACGTAGAGCGGCCAATGATAAACAACTACTACGTAGAGCGGCCAATGGTAAACAACTACTACGTAGAGCGACCAATGGTAAACAATTACTCCATAGAGCGGCCATTGGTAAACAACTACTACGTAGAGCGGCCAATGATAAACAACTACTACGTAGAGCGGCCAATGGTAAACAACTACTACGTAGAGCGACCAATGGTAAACAACTACTCCATAGAGAGGCCAATGGTAAACAACTACTACGTAGAGCGACCAATGGTAAACAATTACTCCATAGAGCGGTCATTGGTAAACAACTATTACGTAGAGCGGCCAATGGTAAACAACTACTCCATAGAGCGGTCAATGGTAAACAATTACTGCATAGAGCGGCCAATGGTAAACAACTACTACGTAGAGCGGCCAAGGGTAAACAATTATTACGTACTGCGGCCAATTAATATCGATGTCGTCTTGTCAGGCGTGACGTAAAAGGAATCAACGTGAAAGAAGACGCTGGTATTTCCCGAACTGGTTTTCTCACTCTTGACAGAATAAGTCATTCTTTCATAAGCAAGAAATATGTATAAAGTTGATAATAATTTGGAGTGACGTAGCTATGAGTAAACAGAAGTGATTATTAATAGGCGAGTACAAACAAACCACACCAGATAGAAACTGTCCATTGGATTATAGGTACACTACGTCACCTAGCATTTTAATATCGTGTTGTGTCACCAGAGTACTACTACATAAAACACACTTCCGCCGATAAAGTACACAGTAACACACACCTGGGATTTCAAAGATCACATGACATTCACACCAGAAATTTTATAGAAAGTCTCTGCGAAAATGAAATATTGCACAACGGTCGTTTTATTTATTCTTGATTTCTTTGTCTTCTGTTTTAAGGATTTAAACAAAAATACCATTACTGTAAATTACAATTAAACGGAGTCAACAAACACCATATACAGTCAGTAACAAGCAGAATACACCAGGATCCGTTCAGGATATCGTTAACGTTGTTACTCACTTGTTTAGAGAAACACGGTTAAATAGAAATAAACGAACGGACTTAAATGTCAGCTCATTTCATTATACATAAACAGCCCACAGTGTGTTCAGGCCACCGTTTAGTGAGCGACAATCCTTATAGCAACTAATCTACTTAGCATCCGAACTTAGAAATAAGTTTCGGACTTGAGAGAATGATTGCCTTTTTACATAATACATTCGAGGTGTTGCGTTGTCCTTTGATTAAATAAAACGTCAGCCTTAAGTCTACTATGTTGACTGAAAACGTTTAGTGTAGACTCCAGGACAGAGTGTTAACGACATACTGCTTCCCTTTTATCAAGAAGACCAAGTTGTGAACAGGCTAGTGGCCGTTTACTCTTCCGCGAAATTGGGTTGAATGTAGTTCCCTCTCGTCAACAGTGTATACTGGCAGCGGTCAACTTCGATCAGAACCGATTTACCGCACTTCATTGAATTTATGTACATGATTAATCACCGGATGTATATTGTTTTAGTAAGAACGAGAACGTGACTGCTGTTGTCAACGGGAAATTCTCGGAATATTATGATTTAAATATGACAGTAATTGTTTGTAGACAAAACACTAGACTGGAACCTATTTATCGTAGATATGCGATTTGATGGTGAACCATCACGTGATGTGACTCAGTCTGGAAGTTGTAACATTACTGTAAGACGGCAGTTCAGAATGATCATGCCACAAAACAAACACCGTTTCTTTATTGAAATATAAATCAAACAATTGTAAAACCATTATCTGATATCTTACGATCACGCCTGTTTTCTACAAATCGATATCCCTATGTCATGGCTGCATATCGAATTGTCATACCAACTATAGTTAACACAAAACTTTTACAAGAATTTTAAGTGTCTAGCTCTTAGGAAAATCTAACTTGACGGGATGATGACCGTACTTTTGATGTCATGATTATATGCAAAATTATTTATATAACAGGAGGTAAGTTTAAAGAAAATAAGAAAAAATACCAAACTAATGCATGTACTGCACATCAAATGGACCATATTGACCAACGCGCTCATAATCACAGAATTTCTCAGATCGAAATATGTGATAGTTGATGTTGCATCAAGGCTTGAGAAAAAAATCAGCTTTGTAGTGCCACGATTCCGCCGGCTTCGCACACCCATGTAAACTGTATTACACTTTTAGCACAGAGTGAAGTGTTCGTGGAAATTTAAATTCAAACTTTTATTTTAACAAAATTTAAATATGCAGACTTAAAATTTGAAATCATGCAAACATTGCCAAGATTCTCCACTTAAATGTAGAGGAATTATTCAATATCGGAATAGAATTTATATTTCCTATTTTTTTTTATAAATATTGATCTGTGAATATTTCACTGCATTCTGTATCCTGTGATCAAGTCTGTTATGCACTGATTTATTTCTTAAATTTTCCAAGTATTTCCGTTTTTCCTGGTTCAAACAATTACAAGAAAAAAAGATAAAAACATATCTTCATTTTTTATCAATGAGTTGTCTTGGGATTTTAACCATAAATGTATAAATATACATGACGGTGAAGAATGATTGTGGTAAACTTTTGAAGGAAATTTCATATACAGTATGGACACATCAACTAGTAGTAGTCATCACATCTACTTTTAAATCATTCACATGTAATTCTGAAAGCAATTTAGTAATTCAATTTACATTATTTCCACAAAGATTTAAGGAATTATGTTACTAGGTAATTCTGGACCCTTTACAATAACACGTGCTTGAAAACGATAAAAATATCAGCTAGGACTAGCTGAATAATAAATATACATTATGTTAACTTTGAACAAGGAGTATGTAAGACAGTGTAAGGAAATTTAAAAACTGATTGTGTATTAATGGTGAGCGGAGGCAAGACAATTAGAACGACCTCCATAATCAGATCATCTATTTGTGACTGTAGAAATGATGATTAAACTTAACAGCAAACGTCGGTAATTGTTGCATGTTAATTGACTATTGTGTATAGATTTATTTCATGATTACGTGCATGTTTCCGACAGAAACGTTAACCCTATATTTAACACTATCATCATATCCACCCAACCCACGCTCCAGATCGGCCAAGTATTCCACGGTGGTAGCAAATTGCTATTTTCTCTTTCACCGTTCAATATGAAAATGCACATCCGCATCGTGAACGTCTTAGCTTTAAACACTTAATAATTCCCAGGAATCAGTACCTCTCAATTGATGGTACAGTGGGAAAGTTCTATTTCCGAATTACAAAAACGATTCCATATTGTAATACAACGCAAGTGTACAATTAAAGCTAATCATTCTTCTGTTTGGTTTATAGGTGTAAAGCGAATTTCGAAAACAGCATCGGTTTTGTTAAAAATCGAAAATATTTAGTATGATTTACGAACCCGTTAGTAAATGTTATGATCGGAAGAGTATCTGTAGCTGATGATGTACGCCGGTTGGTGTGGCTGGGGGAGGCGGGCCACCATACCTATTTGTGATAACTTGTCGCAGCCTGATGGCAATGAAACCCTCACTCAACTATGTAATATTGATATAAAGGATGAACACTATTAAACACTTAATATCACCCATATTTAGTGGACATAAATCTGACTGTGGAATAATTTCTTTTTTGCTATTAATTGACATAGACATGTCTGGTAATTTTTCTTGGCGACAAATCCTCATATACATTTATTTTACACTATTACAGAAATTTTCCTGAAACAGCAAATAACTTTCTGAAAACAAATTTTGTTTCCTAAAGAATATTTTATCGTCTATTTTACGTGCAAAAACATTTTTGATCAGAACTAATCAACGTGAATTTAAACGATAACATTTACTTGAAACTATTAATCAATTTAAACTTACCAGGTTTGGAATGTAATTACTTCTGTCGAATGGTTAAAAGTATCCTTCCGGTTGTCCTATGTAAGCACCACATCACTACCACCAGCCAGACGTGCCTACAAACATCCTTTGTCTCCAGCATATGTGACAAGAATGACAATAATCTGCAAACTGTTTTCCAAGAAACATCTATATCCGTAAGTTAGAACGACTGGTGCCGAACACCGCTCGCCAGCCAGCTCTTTGTACCGCCCGCTCTTCCACAGATTGTGTGCTGGGTGAGCGCTGCAGGCTTGCCCAGTACCTTCTAATGCTATCGATAGGGGTTTGTAGCAGCGATCTCAGCATTAGTTCTCGTAGAGTGAATGCTACAGTTAAGCATCCGTCACAGTCACACAAGCACAGGCTGGTAGTAAGTGTATATTATAACTGAAGCAAGGACACCGTGGAGGAACATAATAACGCAAGTTCTGCTTGAATGAATTCATGATATTGTCAGGTTGTTGGAATGCATTCATCGTTGTATGAATGTCAAGCATTGTAATCGGGATGAATGTGAATCTTTCAAAAGTCTCTCAGTACGTTCCGTGCATTAGTTACAAAATAACAGAGAGTGTATGCATGGTGAAACAGATCTATTTTGTGTAAATGTGATAGATACTACAGTTCTAACTCACACAGTTAACTGTACGAGATTGTAAACAATTGCTTGTTGTCGTATCAAACCAAAGACCTCTGTATTCCATCATATATGACTGGAATAAGGATATACTTTAATATGTTACTGTCAAAACTGAATTGTACCTTGCGGCTAACAAAATTATTTGAATTCGCTTGGACTACTCTATAAATGTCACTCGCCGGACTGGAATCATGGGCCGCCTAGCCTACATCACGTGACCAACTGGATTTGAATTTGCAGATAAAATTCTTAAACATGAGAAATTTTAGTTTCTGGGCTATGCGCTCTATAAATATGTGAAGCATGTCTGGGTATAGAACACAATAGAAAATGCCAGTGATATATGTGAAAGATATTAGAAAGCTAAATATTCTAGTATATGACGAGTTAAGGAAGTCGGCCATGTTTGGGGATCGAACCCAAGGTTTAAAATTTTTCACAAAAATCTCGAAGCTTCCTTTTTAAACAAATTACGTCATCTTCTTGAACAAATTCCCTCATATCTCCAAACGTTAGCAACACTAGTAGAATCACCGTTATCTATGTAGTGATAGGTTATCTATGTACCTAATGGTGTGAACTATTTGTACTACAGGAGGGGTGTGGTGATAGGTTATCTATGTACCTAATGGTGTGAACTATTTGTACTACAGGAGAAGTGTGATGATATTTGTGTACCTAATGGTGTGAACTATTTGTACTACAGGAGGGGTTTGGTGATATCTGTGTACCTAATGGTGTGAACTATTTGTACTACAGGAGGGGTGTGGTGATAGGTTATCTATGTACCTAATGGTGTGAACTATTTGTACTACAGGAGAGGTGTGGTGATAGGTTATCTATGTACCTAATGGTGTGAACTATTTGTACTAAGGGAGGGGGTGATGATAGGTTATCTATGTACCTAATGGTGTGAACTAATTGTACTAAGAGAGGGGGTGATGATAGGTTATCTATGTACCTAATGGTGTGAACTATTTGTACTAAGGGAGGGGTGATGATAGGTTATCTATGTACCTAATGGTGTGAACTATTTGTACTACAGGAGGGGTTTGGTGATATCTGTGTACCTAATGGTGTGAACTATTTGTACTACAGGAGAGGTGTGGTGATAGGCTATCTATGTACCTAATGGTGTGAACTATTTGTACTACAGGAGGGGTTTGGTGATATCTATGTACCTAATGGTGTGAACTATTTGTACTACAGGAGGGGTGTGGTAATATCTATGTACCTAATGGTGTGAACTATTTGTACTACAAGAGGTGACAGGTTATCTGTGTACCTAATGGTGTGAACTATTTGTACTACAGGAGAGGTGTGATGATATTTGTGTACCTAATGGTGTGAACTATTTGTACTACAGGAGGGGTTTGGTGATATATGTGTACCTAATGGTGTGAACTATTTGTACTACAGGAGGGGTTTGGTGATATCTGTGTACCTAATGGTGTGAACTATTTGTACTACAGGAGGGGTGTGGTGATATCTATGTACCTAATGGTGTGAACTATTTGTACTACAGGAGGGGTGTGGTGATATCTATGTACCTAATGGTGTGAACTATTTGTACCATTACGTACATAGATAACCTATCACCACACCTTTCCTGTAGTACAAATAGTTCACACCATTAGGTACATAGATAACCTATCACCACACCCCTCCTGTAGTACAAATAGTTCATATCATTAGGTACATAGATAACCTATCACCACACCCCTCCTGTAGTACAAATAGTTCACACCATCAGGTACATAGATAACCTATTACCTCCTGTAGTACAAATAGTTCACACCATTAGGTACATAGATAACCTATCACCACACCTCTCCTGTAGTACAAATAGTTCACACCATTAGGTACATAGATAACCTATCACCTCCTGTAGTACAAATAGTTCACACCATTAGGTACACAGATATCACCAAACCCCTCCTGTAGTACAAATAGTTCACACCATTAGGTACACAAATATCTGTTTACCTTATGGTTTGGACTATTCGTAGTACAGGAGAGGTTTGGTGTCTATGTACCTAATGGTGTGAACTATTTGTACTAAAGGAGAGATTTTTTTCTCATTGAACGGAAGTTGTAGTACACGAGGGATCTGATTTTGAACTTGTTGTACTAAAGTTGAGATTTGACTTTGATGTCCAGCATCAAGGACGTATGTAAGGACACTAACATTTACCCTACATATAGTGAAACCCAGTTATATGTCAAAAGAAACGTCAACACTTTCTCAGGGAATAATGGTTGCCATTAAGTACAAGATGGAATGTGATATTACATTTCAAACAGGGAAATATTGACACTAATCTGTCTAAGCGTGCAATGACAAGATTTACAATAGATGTAGACAGCAATCCCTCCCAACAGACAAATCATATAGAGATGGAAGGCATGTGTACTTACGATTTCCAGGGGAGAAGTTGACATCTCTGCTTGAAAAATAAGTCTAATAAAGAAATGTGTCTTCACTGTCACAAAGGTGGACGTGGTCACAGATATACAGGCATGTGTCGTCACTGTCACAAAGGCGGGCGTGGTCACAGATATACAGGCACGTGTCGTCAATGTCAGAAAGGCGGGCGTGGTCACAGATATACAGGCATGTGTCGTCACCGTCACAAAGGCGGGCGTGGTAATAGATATACAGGCATATGTCGTCACTGTCACGATGGCGGGCGTGGTCACAGATATACAGGCATGTGTCGTCACCGTCACAAAGGCGAACGTGGTCACATTATATACAGGCATATATCGTCACTGTCACAAAGGCGGACGTGGTCACAGATATACAGGCATGTGTCGTCACTGTCACAAAGGTGGACGTGGTCACATATATACAGGCATATGTCGTCACTGTCACAGATATACAGGCATGTGTCGTCACTGTCACAACGGCGGACGTGGTCACAGATATACAGGCATGTGTCGTCACTGCCACAAAGGCGGACGTGGTCACAGATATACAGGCATGTGTCGTCACTGCCACAAAGGCGGACGTGGTCACAGATATACAGGCATGTGTCGTCACTGTCACAACGGCGGACGTGGTCACAGATATACAGGCATGTGTCGTCACTGCCACAAAGGCGGACGTGGTCACAGATATACAGGCATGTGTCGTCACTGCCACAAAGGCGGACGTGGTCACAGATATACAGGCATGTGTCGTCACTGCCACAAAGGCGGACGTGGTCACAGATATAGGTCTAATACAGTCATGTGCCGTCATGTTTATATTAGATGGATACGAACACAAATAATCCAAAAGAAATCTTTTGTTTCCATGATTTAAAGAAGGAATTGTGTCATACACATTCAACATAAAAATCAACACATTTTCCCTGGATACAGTAGTAAATATCTAATCTATGCTGGCATTTTTTGTAAAAATTCCAGGGAACTATGTTTTCATTTTTCCAATGAATTCTCACCACATGCTTTTCTTTCTTTTTCTAATCTATACTAGTAACCATTTCAATTAAACTAGAATAAATCTCATTACTATCGACTCTAGACCTTGTTTAATTAGAGGATAGCATGACTGTTTTAAGTGTATACCGGAGATTAGATAATATTGGTTTATAACAAGAGACGAGTGTTGAAGCGACAAATCCATGACCGAATGCCCAGAATATACACGAAATAAGCATACTATCAACATTCTAAAATAATTTGAGTCTTAAAATGTTGTAATAATTGCAATATCAACAAAATTCAACGAAACCAATACCTGTACACTTTTGTTCGAAACGGTCCCTCACCTCGTCTAAGCCAATCAAATCGCTCCTTTCACCCATTCATGATGTAAGGCTCCGCCCACTTTCCGGTGAAGTTGTCGATAGTTTCGGTTCAGGATGTTAGTTGAGGAGTAGGAAAGGACTTAAAATGTTTGTCTTCATTGATTATCTTTCTAAATTATTGTTTACATTGATTTTGGCGTACGTCCCTTAAATTCGTCATGTCTACCTCTGAATGTTCACTAAAGTAGATCGATAACACCACACTGGGGAGAGGCATCGACAAGAAATCTTGACAGAAAACATCGGAATATGACAGTGTGTTTTAAATGGAGATAGGGATTTATGTATCATTCTCTGTAGAATTATCACATGAAGGTAGGAGACAATAACACGTGATATGATTTCATTTCGTTTTGTTATTAATAACTTAAATGGATCCCTGCATTGAGAATATCGTCTACAGTAACAGTTATCGTCATTATCGATATTCTGACATTAGACCTACCTTCAAACTCACTGGAAACAGGAAAAAGTAAATCGGACTATATCACACTATATACTATTATCGTACTCTCGCCTTCACATTTTGATGACACATTTTAGCATGTCGTTATAATATATTTCTCCTATGCCGATGTCAATCATCTGTCTCAACTGGAATGATGGCCGCCATATTTGGCCTATCGTATATCGGGGATTTGATCATGAAAATTATCCAATGAAAAAATGCGTTACATAACCCTTGTTTTGGAATTGGTGTTTTAATCACAGCTTATCTAGATGTTGGTGGAGGATAATATACCATGTAGTGAACGAAAATTGAGAGAGTGATGTGGGCTTCAATACAAACAAGTATGATATTGGATTGAGGTCTTATCGTTACTGTTATCAAACTCTGATAACAAATTTAGCATAGATACAGGTTTGTTACAAAATAAATAACAATAATAAAAATTGTGGTTTTTGAATGAATATGATTCTCACATGGTGTATTAGTCTCTATAAGATAGGAGGAGATGATGCCGCAACTGTCAGCATCCTTTACCTCCGTCAACATATCGGTTATAAAATTTATACTGGTGATTTAAACATATGCATACGACGTATTTAAAAATCAAAAATGTGTACAGTATGATTACATTGTAAACCTACAATAGATATGACCATTAAAATATGTAGTTCTAATCCACTTTTACAGTCTCAGCGTAACTTGTGTATCATAGAATACAAGCTCATTATATAGAAATATTATCTTCTTTGTTGCAAAACTCGAAATGAATTAAATGATTAAGTAGTTTTTTTATATTTATTTCTGCAAAATCATAATGAAAAAAGTCTTTAAGACATTTGATCTACTGATATTCATTTAATAAGAAACATGTATGTAGACACGAGTGGTGAGATAAGTACTGGGTGTGTCTAAACCTATTATTGGTAGAGAGAATGCTCACTGGATAATACTGATATAGAAACGGCAGGAAAACCCGCTGTGTCAATAGAATTTGCCATTGTTGGTGTTTCTATAACGTTTAATGTTATAATATGTTGTAGTTGTTGGTGTTTCTATAACGTTTAATGTTATAATCTTTTAATGTTATAATGTGATATGTTGTAGTTGTTGGTGTTTCAGTTTAATGTTATAATATGTTGTAGTTGTTGGTGTTTCTATAACGTTTAATGTTATAATATGTTGTAGTTGTTGGTGTCTCTATAACGTTTAATGTTATAATCTGTTGTAGTTGTTGGTGTTTCTATAACGTTTAATGTGATAATATGTTGTAGTTGTTTCTATAACGTTTAATGTCATAATATGTTGTAATTGTTGGTGTCTCTATAACGTTTAATGCTGTAATATGTTGAAGTTGTTTCAGTACCTGGATGATCTGTGATATCGTGTCTATGAACGTGCGTGGTTCTGGCGACCTCGTGCATTGTTCTTGACGAGCAATCACTATTGACAGATAATTACAGGCGGACAAATCCAAAGTGACAACACTAACGCGGAGTTCAAATTGTAATGGTGTGGTGATGAGGAGACAGTGCCTGCGACTTTTTCCACCTCGTGCTAGATTTCGTGGTGATATAAAAGGTCTATTTTCCATACGAAGGGAGGAGGATGTGTCACGGCTAGTTAACAATCTAAGATTGTACCATTAAACTTCAGTAAATATCACCTTTAAATTAAGAATGAGATGCAGCCTATAAGGTAGAGATGGCGAAAGACAGTTATTTGGTAATCATGGTATGTTATGTAGGTCTGATAAAATGGCAGGGAAACAATTCGTCCTAGTTGTACACATGGTATCTTATGTATTACACTTTCTTCTAAATTACATGTAAGTAAGACTGCGGTTTGTAATAACGTATGATAAACAGGTTTTTATGGCTTTCATTGTGTGATGTTGAGGTAAATTCTCGTTGAATATCAATAAGTGTAAAAATCGCCAATAAAAAGGCATGACACATACAAAACGACAATTTGTCAACAAAAACAGTAAGCATAAACATAGAATTGTTTTATAAAGCTGTGAACTTGACTGAGATATAATTTGTCGGAAATATAAGCTTTTGTCAGATAGTGTCGGGATACAATTACCTCCCAGCAATCATGCATCTACATGCAAACCTCTCTCATACACAAACACGGAGACGCGCAGCCATATAAATATTGTTGATGCCATAGAGTAGTCTACAGAAGCACGCTCTGTCGGAATATGTCCTCTACACAAGTTGTCATTCAATAGAGGGTGGAAAACCTCGACAGCTTCACTCCGGTCGAGCCCAGCGGTACAAACCATTCGGATGGCTTTAGTAAGGAATGTGTGGTCATTTTAGATATTTCTTTTTCTATCTCTGGTCATTCCAGGCACGTCATATAGCTTTTCATTTTGTGTTGTTATCAATCTCTTCTCTGTCCATGAAAGAACTCCTGGCCTCTCTATACGGATCATCTTAATTGTCTTTGGTTTAATGTTTGTAAATATCAGTAAATCACGTGGTGATCGTCATGTAGTAACGTGACCTACCTACTGATACCAAACTAATATAAAACATGCGTGTTTGATTTTGCGTCTTTTCCCGGTACTAATCACAAGTACTGTTACGGTATTTCATAGTGTTTCATGTTCCCCGGATGTAAATGGAATCCGAATGATATTTTGGCGTACATTTTTCATTAAACTGGTTTACCGAAATGTTTAAATGGAAATAACGTTTCGTATTTTTAATTTCACAGATAATAATATTTCCTTTCATCGCTGTTGTGGTAGAGATAGTGTGTCCTTTCATCACTGTTGTGGTAGAGATAGTATGTCCTTACATCAATGTTGTGGTAGAGATAGTATGTCCTTACATCACTGTTGTGGTAGAGATAGTATGTCCTTTCATCACTGTTGTGGTAGAGATAGTATGTCCTTACATCACTGTTGTGGTAGAGATAGTATGTCCTTTCATCACTGTTGTGGTAGAGATAGTATGTCCTTACATCACTGTTGTGGTAGAGATAGTATGTCCTTTCATCACTGTTGTGGTAGAGATAGTATGTCCTTACATCACTGTTGTGGTAGAGATAGTATGTCCTTACATCACTGTTGTGGTAGAGATAGTATGTCCTTACATCACTGTTGTGGTAGAGATAGTATGTCCTTTCATCACTGTTGTGGTAGAGATAGTATGTCCTTACATCACTGTTGTGGTAGAGATAGTATGTCCTTACATCACTGTTGTGGTAGAGATAGTATGTCCTTACATCACTGTTGTGGTAGAGATAGTATGTCCTTTGATCACTGTTGTGGTAGAGATAGTAAGTCCTTACATCACTGTTGTGGTAGAGATAGTATGTCCTTTCATCAATGTTTTGGTAGAAATAGTATGTCCATACATCACTGTTGTGGTAGAGATAGTGTGCCCTCTCATCACTGTTGTGGTAGAGATAGTGTGTACTTACATCACTGTTGTGTTAGAGATAGCATGTCCTTGATCACTGTTGTGGTAGAGATAGTAAGTCCTTACATAACTGTTGTGGTAGAGATAGTATGTCCTTACATCACTGTTGTGGTAGAGATAGTATGTCCTTTCATCAATGTTGTGGTAGAGATAGTGTGTCCTTACATTACTGTTGTGGTAGAGATAGTATGTCCTTTCATCACTGTTGTGGTAGAGATAGTGTGTCCTCTCATCACTGTTGTGGTAGACATAGTGTGTCCTTACATCACTGTTGTGGTAGAGATATTATGTCCTTTCATCAATGTTGTGGTAGAGATAGTATGTCCTTACATCACTGTTGTGGTAGAGATAGTATGTCCTTTGATCACTGTTGTGGTAGAGATAGTAAGTCCTTACATCACTGTTGTGGTAGAGATAGTATGTCCTTTCATCAATGTTGTGGAAGAAATAGTATGTCCTTACATCACTGTTGTGGTAGAGATAGTATGTCCTTGATCACTGTTGTGGTAGAGATAGTAAGTCCTTACATCACTGTTGTGGTAGAGATAGTATGTCCTTACATCACTGTTGTGGTAGAGATAGTGTGTCCTCTCATGTTGTGGTAGAGATAGTGTGTCCTTACATCACTGTTGTGGTAGAGATAGTGTGTCCTTACATCACTGTTGTGGTAGAGATAGTATGTCCTTGATCACTGTTGTGGTAGAGATAGTATGTCCTTACATCACTGTTGTGGTAGAGATAGTGTGTCCTTACATTACTGTTGTGGTAGAGATAGTGTGTCCTCTCATCACTGTTGTGGTAGAGATAGTAAGTCCTTACATCACTGTTGTGGTAGAGATAGTATGTCCTTTCATCAATGTTGTGGTAGAAATAGTATGTCCTTACATCACTGTTGTGGTAGAGATAGTGTGTCCTCTCATCACTGTTGTGGTAGAGATAGTGTGTCCTTACATCACTGTTGTGGTAGAGATAGTATGTCCTTACATTATTGTTGTGGTAGAGATAGCATGTCCTTACATCACTGTTGTGGTAGAGATAGTATGTCCTTTCATCAATGTTGTGGTAGAAATAGTATGTCCTTACATCACTGTTGTGGTAGAGATAGTGTGTCCTTACATCACTGTTGTGGTAGAGATAGTATGTCCTTGATCACTGTTGTGGTAGAGATACTGTTGTGGTAGAGATAGTATGTCCTTACATCACTGTTGTGGTAGAGATAGTATGTCCTTACATCACTGTTGTGGTAGAGATAGTATGTCCTTACATCACTGTTGTGGTAGAGATAGTATGTCCTTTCATTACTGTTGTGGTAGAGATAGTATGTCCTTACATCACTGTTGTGGTAGAGATAGTATGTCCTTACATCACTGTTGTGGTAGAGATAGTATGTCCTTACATCACTGTTGTAGTAGAGATAGTGTGTCCTCTCATCACTGTTGTGGTAGAGATAGTAAGTCCTTTCATCAATGTTGTGTTAGAGATAGTATGTCCTTGATCACTGTTGTGGTAGAGATAGTATGTCCTTTCATCAATGTTGTGGTAGAAATAGTATGTCCTTACATCACTGTTGTGGTAGAGATAGTGTGTCCTCTCATCACTGTTGTGGTAGAGATAGTGTGTCCTTACATCACTGTTGTGGTAGAAATAGTATGTCCTTGATCACTGTTGTGGTAGAGATAGTAAGTCCTTACATCACTGTTGTGGTAGAGATAGTATGTCCTTACATCACTGTTGTGGCAGAGATAGTGTGTCCTCTCATCACTGTTGTGGTAGAGATAGTGTGTCCTCTCAGTTGTGGTAAGTATGTCCTTGATCACTGTTGTGGTAGAGATAGTAAGTCCTTACATCACTGTTGTGGTAGAGATAGTATGTCCTTACATCACTGTTGTGGTAGAGATAGTGTGTCCTCTCATCACTGTTGTGGTAGAGATAGTGTGTCCTTACATCACTGTTGTGGTAGAGATAGTATGTCCTTGATCACTGTTGTGGTAGAGATAGTAAGTCCTTACATCACTGTTGTGGTAGAGATAGTATGTCCTTACATCACTGTTGTGGTAGAGATAGTATGTCCTTGATCACTGTTGTGGTAGAGATAGTGAGTCCTTACATCACTGTTGTGGTAGAGATAGTATGTCCTTACATCACTGTTGTGGTAGAGATAGTATGTCCTTACATCACTGTTGTGGTAGTTAAAAAATAGACGCTCACATCCATTGTCTCAGTTACATGATATGTCTATAACACACGAATTCATATTAATTCCTTAACAAAAATTGTATTACTTTAAGTCCGACGAGGTAGTTCTATACGACCTGTCTTCAGGACATATCTACATACAAATTACAAAGTGGTTTTGATGAAATACAATAAAAATTTCCAATTACATAGCAATACCAAGTTATGCTCGTCAGAGACCTGACGATATGCTAAATCTCAAGGATTTTCTATTTGATTCTGAATGTCTCTCTGTTGTCACGTTAAACAGAGTTTCACTCTCGTGAAACCATACCAAACCTGGCGGTATAAGCAGAAATAATAATTAAATACTCTTTTCTTTAACAGAAAGTATCTTACTGTCTGGATTTTACGTAATTTGTGAATGCTTTGATTTCTGCGTTCTTGTCATCAATATTTCAGAACATCCTCACGCGATACCTTATAAGCTATGTACGTCCCCAAAGACAAAACAAAAAGATTTGGCGACGTGTTTACATGAAAAAAAGATAACTTTTTATTATCGATATCAATTTTGTTTGAGGCAATATTGCATAATTTCATTCCAGTTTATCATCATGACTTCAAAAAACAAGAAAATACCAACATTTCAACATAATCATAATCCAAAACTCAAATTTAATAAAAGAAGGCCAAACATATGAACAAAGATTCACAGGGAGACTCCTGAAAAATTGCGAGGACAATAAGATAAGATATTCCAGACGAGTCAGCGTCTTCTGCTTCATCGACGTTATCCGCATGTAAAACTTGATCAATTCAGGTAAGCAATGCCACGTTCTCATATGAGAACAAGGTATACAACAACGGAACCAACAGGTACACTAACGAGGATCACACACGTCCAGCTTCATATCACACAAAAAAATCGAATATTTCTCAATAAGATCACACGATTGTAAAACTTCTCTATAATTCTTATCACCTGTACCGTTTGAAATCCCGTGTTACGAGTTTGTCGGTCCGTTGACGACTTCTTACACAACAATTGTGAAAATAGAAGAGGGTATTGATATCCAGAAATGGAAAATTCACAATAGGTTAATGGAGTCATCACGCTGATCATACCACTTGTTGGGAAGCTGTCAATTCTGGCTTCGTTGTAGAAAAAGATCGAGAAAAACGACTGATGTAGAAACTTACCGGTAATAAGTATTTATATTTTGTACATATGACTGTAAACTGATGGGCTGAGTGAAACATTTCATAAATATACATATATATATATATATATACCTGTGTGCTAGGAAAGGACTTTCGTACGTATCTATCAGTTTTATACGCATAGAAATACTAACAGAGAAAAGGAGAGAAATATGTGTGTGTACATGAAAATGAAGATAAAAGATATGTTAGCAGTAAACAATCGACATATAATTATGATTAGCAGGTTTTTCTTGTATGATAATATAGAAGCTTTGTAATATTGTTTAAAACGTTATAACGTCACAGACCTTCAATATATCGATGGAAGTAGCGGGAAGACACACGCCAACAGGACATTAACTACTACTGGTGGACTTTAAGTCCCTGATAATTTGCAGTAACCTGAATGTCATTCAAATAGTTACATGGACCAGAATATACGCATGTTGTTCTAAATTATCTGATATATGAAGATTACGAAATTAAATAATTACGGGGTTAGATCCAACCAAGTCTATATTTTGACGCATTTCTTTCAATCACTGGATTTTCCTTCGTCGCCTCCTAGGCTTCAATTTAGGACCTTGGCATCACTGACGATTAATATAAGGACGAATCAGCTGTTTGATGCACTTTCAGTCATTTGTTTGGTTCTGCTGTATCTAACTCTAATTTTGTATCAAAATGTGCTATTCACTTGTGTGTCTTTTGTACAATCTTTGTATCAAAATGTGCTATTCACATGTGTGTCTTTTGTACAATCTTTGTTTCTGCTATATCTAACTTTTCTGTTTGTATTAATAGGTGTTATTCACTTGTGTATCTTGTGTACAATCTTTGTATCAAAAGGTGCTATTCACTTGTGTGTCTTGTGTACAATCTTTGTTTCTGCTATATCTAACTTTTCTGTTTGTATTAATAGGTGTTATTCACTTGTGTATCTTGTGTACAATCTTTGTGCGAGGTGATATTAGGAGCCCAAATATACATTTCCATATTGATCTCTGTAAGATTATGATAGAAATAGGGGACTAAAAAATATTGATCTCGTCACAGCAGACGGAACACAAGGTCTCCGTACCTCTCCACCAATTCCATCAGGTCTTATAGGCCTCTGGCTAATAGATCAATATGTATGCTAAATATATTTGACATGCCCTCTAAAAAAATAAATAAATCTACGACTTTTTAAACCGCAGTTTATCTGCTATGTTGTGTTGTGTAGACGTTATACAGTATAAACTGTGTTCGGCTAGTCTATGTCTTAAATATACACACTACATAATATTAGTTTATCAGGAGAGGCGACATCCAACACAAAGTAACTCGAAAATCACAAACGGTATAAAAACAGGAACTCATTGGCTATCAAAAGGGGTTGGAAACAACACAAACACAGATCATTCGTCTGACTGACAAATATCAGTAAATTGTATACTATAAAGAATGGAGGGTGTAAAACAGATTCATACATTATGACAAGGAGACTGTATGGAACGGAATTGGATGACGGCAATCCAAGATTCTTCGTCGACTGCTTAATTAACTTCATAAGGATTATAGCAGACGTTCTTTTGAAAATCATGTAAATACCAGGATGTCTCCATCTCTGATCCCAAAGCTATATTAGCATATCTCTAAGACATCAACTCTCGGTAGCGAGGCCATGAAAGGCTTTTGTAGGGCAAGAAGTAGGTCACTTAGGTCAATAAATTATTCAAAAAATTGAACAAAACACACTTAAGTAAATCTTTAACCTTTAATACAAATAAAGTAATATATACAATACGTGATGTATTTGTACAAGAGGTCCATCTTTCTACATTTATCTGTGATACTATGTGTTTGACGAGAAAACTTTTGGAAACTAGTGTTACTGATATTAGGTGGAACAGTGTCATGATCTCAAACGTCAAGTACAATATTGTATGTTTGAGAAAGATTATTAGGAACATGTGTGTTTACTCTGAGTTGTGTATTCTACATAAAAATATATGTAATATCATGAGTTTTTTTTTCAAAATTGGCCTCTATATAGTTTATGAATTATCACAGTGACACCATATATTTATCCAAGGTTTGTATATTTGACCTGCGGTGTAGGATCAGGATGTTTGTGACATCTCTAATAGAATTTACATTATATATTTGTACAAGGACCAAGGGTTATAGAGCTCACTCTGTTGTATCGTCTGTTCGTCCTTTTGGGAGGCAATGGTTTATAGTTGTCGTCCAACCAATTCTCAAAGTCTAGCAGTTTCCGAGTGATGATGGTTCCTGTTATATTTTCTATGCGGAATACCTCTATTAATATTATGTTACCAAAGCATCGACTGCCGTCGCTATATTTTGAAGAAATCCATTTGTCTTTTTAGACAATTCAATTACATAGCCCAAGACAGGACAAAATAGATTTGAATCATTTCGTCCTGAGGGAAGGTGGCTTCCATTTTTTCTCTGAATGGATTCTTATTTATGTCGCAGATCACCAGACTTGATCCGATTCTCGCGAGGGTTTGAATTGGCCGGACTTTTTATCAAAGTTCCGACTGAAGACGTTTTAACTAGCGAAAGGACGCGATTGGATGATATCGATAAATACTTGTAAGTATGATTGTGTTTACATTCAGACACTATTACACGGAACATTAAAGCTGGAGACGTTTGCAGAATCGAGATAAGCTGTGTAGATTTTCTGTAGCTTTATGGCAGGGAAGGATCTAATTAGGATAGATAAAATGTAACCTCCACAGATAATAGGAAAATCTATCCCATATTTATAGAAAATAAAATAGATACTTCCAGTTTTTTTAAAGTTTCTAAAAATCCGACAAGACATACCAGAATAGTTTATAAACATGTGAAGCTGGACATAATCTGTATCACATAGAAACAACGACATTGTAGATGTAATTATATACAGGAATAATACTTACATAGAAGTTGTTGTACCCATACTATACCATGCATACACCTATATATTTGAATTTTTTTTTTCTGTTTTCTAGAAATACGAACAGCAGATTACCAGTATTTGTAAACAGTAGAGAAATATCTGGTATCAAAAAGGGAAAAATCTGGTATCAAAAAGGTAAATCTGGTATCAAAAAGGGAAAATCTGGTATCAAAAAGGTAAATCTGGTATCAAAAAGGTAAATCTGGTATCAACAAAATAAATCTGGTATCAAAAAAATAAATCTGGTATCAAAAAGGTAAATCTGGTATCAAAAAGGTAAATCTGGGATCAAAAAGGTAAATCTGGGATCAAAAAGGTAAAAAAGGTAAATCTGGTATCAAAAAGGTAAATCTGGTATCAAAAAAATAAATCAAAAAAGGTAAATCTGGTATCAAAAAAATAAATCTGGTATCAAAAAGGTAAATCTGGTATCAAAAAGGTAAATCTGGTATCAAAAAGTTAAATCTGGTATCAAAAAGGTAAATCTGGGGTAAATCTGGTATCAAAAAGTTAAATCTGGTATCAAAAAGGTAAATCTGGTATCAAAAAGGTAAATCTGGTATCAAAAAGGTAAATCTGGGGTAAATCTGGTATCAAAAAGTTAAATCTGGTATCAAAAAGGTAAATCTGGTATCAAAAAGTTAAATCTGGTATCAAAAAGGTAAATCTGGTATCAAAAAGGTAAATCTGGTATCAAAAAAATAAATCTGGTATCAAAAAGGTAAATCTGGTATCAAAAAGGTAAATCTGGTATCAAAAAGGTAAATCTGGTATCAAAAAGGTAAATCTGGTATCAAAAAGGTAAATCTGGTATCAAAAAAATAAATCTGGTATCAAAAAGGTAAATCTGGTATCAAAAAAATAAATCTGGTATCAAAAAGGTAAATCTGGTATCAAAAAGGTAAATCTGGTATCAAAAAGTTAAATCTGGTATCAAAAAGGTAAATCTGGTATCAAAAAGGTAAATCTGTGGTAAATCTGGTATCAAAAAGGTAAATCTGGTATCAAAAAGGTAAATCTGGTATCAACAAAATAAATCTGGGATCAAAAAAATAAATCTGGTATCAAAAAGGTAAATCTGGTATCAAAAAGGTAAATCTGGTATCAAAAAGGTAAATCTGGTATCAAAAAGGTAAATCTGGTATCAAAAAAATAAATCTGGTATCAAAAAGGTAAATCTGGTATCAAAAAAATAAATCTGGTATCAAAAAGGTAAATCTGGTATCAAAAAGGTAAATCTGGTATCAAAAAGGTAAATCTGGTATCAAAAAGGTAAATCTGGTATCAAAAAAATAAATCTGGTATCAAAAAAATAAATCTGGTATCAAAAAGGTAAATCTGGGATCAAAAAGGTAAATCTGGTATCAAAAAAATAAATCTGGTATCAAAAAGGTAAATCTGGGATCAAAAAGGTAAATCTGGTATCAAAAAGGTAAATCTGGGATCAAAAAGGTAAATCTGGTATCAAAAAGGTAAAAGATTGGTATCAAAAAGGTCAAAAAAAGGTAAATCTGGGATCAAAAAAAATCTGGTATCAAAAAGGTAAATCTGGTATCAAAAAGGTAAATCTGGTATCAAAAAAATAAATCTGGTATCAAAAAGGTAAATCTGGTAAATCTGGTATCAAAAAGGTAAATCTGGGATCAAAAAGGTAAATCTGGGATCAAAAAGGTAAATCTGGTATCAAAAAGGTAAATCTGGGATCAAAAAGGGAAAATCTGGTATCAAAAAGGTAAATCTGGTATCAAAAAGGTAAAAGATTGGTATCAAAAAGGTAAATCTGGGATCAGAAAGGTAAATCTGGTATCAAAAAGGTTATAGATTGGTATCAAAAAGGTAAATCTGGTATCAAAAAGGTAAATCTGGGATCAAAAAGGTAAATCTGGTATCAAAAAGGTAAAAGATTGGTATCAAAAAGGTAAATCTGGTATCAAAAAGGTAAATCTGGTATCAAAAAGGTAAAAGATTGGTATCAAAAAGGTAAATCTGGGATCAAAAAGGTAAAAGATTGGTATCAAAAAGGTAAATCTGGTTTCAAAACGAGGAAAAATCTGGTATCAAAACGAGAAAAACTACACCTTCGTGATAATTAAGAAATCAGCTATCTGTTTGATTGTGCTTTTTGAAAGTAAAATACACATGTTTTAATCAGATGTTATGGTGCCGTACACTGATGTATATTGAAATCTAAGTTGTTAACTACAACAAACAAAACGTTAAAAATTCCTGTCCTTATATTTGAAAAATGTTTGATTCTTTAATTCTACTTTTTGATTTTAGGTTTCGTTGCCAAAAAGAAAAATGGACTAAATTATTATATTGGTGTCGAGGTAATGAAACAAAGGACAATTTTAGTAACCGATAAACAAACAGAATAATTTTAATACCAGGTAAAACAACAGAATAATTTTACCACTAGGTAAAACAACAGAATAATTTTACCACTAGGTAAAACAAAAGAATGATTTTACCACTAGGTAAAACAACAGAATGATTTTACCACTAGGTAAAACAACAGAATGATTTTACCACTAGGTAAAACAACAGAATAATTTTACCACTAGGTAAAACAACAGAATGATTTTACCACGAGGTGAAACAACAGAATAATTTTACCACTAGGTAAAACAACAGAATAATTTTACCACTAGGTAAAACAACAGAATAATTTTACCACTAGGTTAAACAACAGAATAATTTTACCACTAGGTAAAACAACAGAATAATTTTACCACTAGGTAAAACAACAGAATAATTTTACCACTAGGTAAAACAAAAGAATGATTTTACCACTAGGTAAAACAACAGAATGATTTTACCACTAGGTAAAACAACAGAATAATTTTACCACTAGGTAAAACAACAGAATGATTTTACCACGAGGTGAAACAACAGAACAATTTTACCACTAGGTAAAACAACAGATCAATTTTACCACTAGGTAAAACAACAGAATGATTTTACCACTAGGTTAAACAACAGAATAATTTTACCACTAGGTAAAAGAACAGAATAATTTTACCACGAGGTGAAACAACAGAACAATTTTTCCACGAGGTAAAACAACAGAACAATTTTACAGAATAATTTTACCACTAGTTAAAAGAACAGAATAATTTTACCACGAGGTAAAACAACAGAACAATTTTACCACTAGGTAAAACAACAGAATAATTTTACCAATAGGTAAAACAACAGAATATTTTTACCACTAGGTAAAACAACAGAATAATTTTACCACGAGGTAAAACAACAGAATGATTTTACCACGAGGTAAAACAACATAATAATTTTACCACTAGGTAAAACAACAGAACAATTTTACCACTAGGTAAAACAACAGGATGATTTTACCACTAGGTAAAACAATATGATAATTTTACCACTAGTTAAAAGAACAGAATGATTTTAGACACCAAATAATTGTAGCACGAGGTGAATTAACAGAACAAATATACATATACGTATATATAACAGTGTCACTGTTGATATTTTGGAAACTGAATGCCCGAGACTTCGTGTAAGATATATCTATTTGATTTTTGAAATTTCAAAAGCATCAATGGTTCATTTAGTTAAAAGTAAATTAATTTGAATCTTAAACAATCTTAAAGCCCCCATCCGTCGCTCATAGGTGACACCTTGTCAATTTATCTGCATGGTGATGGAAAGAGCACGCGTTTTTTTAGAATAGTGTTTTAGACGATATCGTTATAGAACACATAATCTATGTTGTTTTCAGTGAGTTTCACCTGATTTTCCTCGGCTCTCCAGCTCAGCATAGACATGTTTTATTGTATTAAGCAGATAGCAGATCTTTAACAGTGCGGTTTTGCTCTTAAAGAGTATATGTCAGTCATACGTCTATATTTTAAATGAATTATACTTGTGTGTATTATAGATATGATATATCTTATTGTTCTCCACTTACCATGTTATGTCCGGCGGAGTGATAATCATACAACAGTTCTACTGCACGTCTAAATAATGTCCAACGACAAGGATTTATGAGGACATGCTGACATTGTGTACTGTTTAATCATGATCTCAAGAATCAAGTATATATACATGTACCTGTCTGGATGTCTTACAAAATATTTACAAAACCAGCGTGTTCTGTCACATATGGATTTGTTAGAGGACTTGAATTCATTGACAAAGTTCTTCGTCACTTGGTGGTAACGGTCAAAATCATAAAAAAACATTACCTTCAATTTTCATGAATTCTCGACCTCTTCCACACTCTACCTACTACGTATCATCATTTTAAATCGTCACTTACCACTACAATATTCTATCTACCTTGTATCATCATTTTAAATCGTCACTTACCACGACCACACTCTTTTAACAAATTTTCTTAAACCATTAAATACTTACCACTACAATATTCTATCTACCTCGGATGTCCTTTTAACAAATTTTCTTAGACCATTATACGGATGTCCTTTACAACAAAAACGTTTCACCATAAAAATCGCCATGACTTCTCTAGTGGATGTTTTGTCTACTTAGAACAGCCATAATGATGACGTGAGCAGTTGATGCTCAACATCACTACGACTTGTCCCATATTTGAACCACAAAGCGTTTTGGCCGTGCTGACCACACCAATCATCTCAATGGTCGCCTTTCCATTAAGGTCAGACTGCTTAGAAAAACCTTCCTTTTGTTTCAGTCCTTGATCTTTTGTTTACCAGACCATTTAACAAACAGCGGTCTAGCTCTACTTGTTTAACGGCACATCTAAGACAAGAACTACCCCGGTGTGATCAAATGTGTTGATTTGTTTTATCATTGTCGGTAGTGATGTGTACATAAACTAGACCTACAAAGTCTCTAACTAGTATAGATACAATTAGGATAAAATATAAAGCTGACAATAGACTCAGATTGTTTGTAGCATCTGTTGGCTGTCCTTCACAGAGATATGTCGTATTGTGTGAAGACGTGAGCAGATGTTTTCATCCTGTATGTAAATATTAGGACGTAATTGTGAGTAGCAGGTTGATGTTTTCATCCTGTATGTAAATATTAGGACATAATTGTATGTAGCAGGTTGATGAATGCATCCTGTATGTAAATATTAGGATGTAATTGTGTGTAACAGGTTGATGTTTTCATCCTGTATGTAAATATTAGGATGTAATTGTGTGTAACAGGTTGATGTTTTCATCCTGTATGTAAATATTAGGACGTAATTGTGAGTAGCAGGTTGATGTTTTCATCCTGTATGTAAATATTAGGACGTAATTGTGTGTAACAGGTTGATGTTTTCATATTGTGTGTAAATATTAGGATGTAATTGTATGTAGCAGGTTGATGAATGCATCCTGTATGTAAATATTAGGATGTAATTGTATGTAGCAGGTTGATGAATGCATCCTGTATGTAAATATTAGGATGTAATTGTGTGTAACAGGTTGATGTTTTCATATTGTGTGTAAATATTAGGATGTAATTGTGTGTAACAGGTTGATGAATGCATCCTGTGTGTAAATATTAGGACGTAATTGTGTGTAGCAGGTTGATGTTTTCATCCTGTATGTAAATATTAGGACGTAATTGTGTGTAACAGGTTGATGAATGCATCCTGTATGTAAATATTAGGATGTAATTATGTGTAGCAGGTTGATGAATGCATCCTGTATGTAAATATTAGGATGTAATTGTGTGTAACAGGTTGATGTTTTCATCCTGTATGTAAATATTTGGACGTAATTGTGTGTAACAGGTTGATGAATGCATCCTGTATGTAAATATTAGGATGTAATTGTGTGTAACAGGTTGATGTTTTCATCCTGTATGTAAATATTAGGACGTAATTGTGTGTAACAGGTTGATGTTTTCATCCTGTATGTAAATATTAGGACGTAATTGTATGTAGCAGGTTGATGAATGCATCCTGTATGTAAATATTAGGACGTAATTGTGTGTAACAGGTTGATGTTTTCATCCTGTATGTAAATATTAGGACGTAATTGTGTGTAGCAGGTTGATGTTTTCATCCTGTATGTAAATATTAGGACGTAATTGTGTGTAGCAGGTTGATGAATGCATCCTGTATGTAAATATTAAGATGTAATTGTGTGTAACAGGTTGATGTTTTCATCCTGTATGTAGATATTAGGACGTAATTGTGTGTAACAGGTTGATGAATGCATCCTGTATGTAAATATTAGGATGTAATTGTGTGTAACAGGTTGATGTTTTCATCCTGTATGTAAATATTAGGACGTAATTGTGTGTAACAGGTTGATGAATGCATCCTGTATGTAAATATTAGGACGTAATTGTGTGTAACAGGTTGATGAATGCATCCTGTATGTAAATATTAGGATGTAATTGTGTGTAACAGGTTGATGTTTTCATCCTGTATGTAAATATTAGGACGTAATTGTGTGTAACAGGTTGATGAATTCATCCTGTATGTAAATATTAGGACGTAATTGTGTGTAACAGGTTGATGAATGCATCCTGTATGTAAATATTAGGATGTAATTGTGTGTAACAGGTTGATGTTTTCATCCTGTATGTAAATATTAGGACGTAATTGTGTGTAACAGGTTGATGAATGCATCCTGTATGTAAATATTAGGACGTAATTGTGTGTAGCAGGTTGATGAATGCATCCTGTATGTAAATATTAGGACGTAATTGTGTGTAGCAGGTTGATGTTTTCATCCTGTATGTAAATATTAGGACGTAATTGTGTGTAGCAGGTTGATGAATGCATCCTGTATGTAAATATTAGGATGTAATTGTATGTAGCTGGTTGATGAATGCATCATGTATGTAAATATTAGGACGTAATTGTGTGTAGCAGGTTGATGAATGCATCCTGTATGTAAATATTAGGATGTAATTGTGTGTAACAGGTTGATGAATTCATCCAGTATGTAAATATTAGGTATAATTGGGACTATAAATATCCTAACGTGATACAAGCTTTAAGTCCCTATTAACCCCTCGTCACTCTACATAGAAGTAACCTTGGTTATTAAGAACTATCACCAAGGGAGAATGGGCTGGTGATCATAACGACATTGTTTTCGTGTTCCCAATATGCATTGGAAAGTATCTGTGTTATGGAAATATGGTACAAACAGCCATCATATCTAGGAAAGGGGTGTGTTTATTGACACTTTATGTATCTGTTTTCCATTTTCGATGAATAAGTGAACATCTAAACATATTACTGATATGTACTGACCAGTCCTTAACGAGATGTATTATTCGGGAATGACAGCTGCGCACCAGTTGTTGGCGGGATATTATGGGCCTGTCACTCTTGCACGCTCTCTGCTTTCGACCTTGACGGGTGGGGAAACTTCAATATTCCTGATTTAAAATCTGGTGAATAAAAGCTATCTATTTTAACTTTCATCTTTGTCAAACGGAAGACATATTCCATGTAGACTCTAATCTATCGTGTATATAGCATTGAAAGGATACAGGTTATGTAAACAGTTTTACGGAAGGCTTCTCAATAAAACACGCTTTTCTTGTTAACGTGGTGAAAGGTACATTCATGTTTTACATATCAAACACTACGTACGAAGGATCAGGATTTTAATACAGTATTGCAAAAGTAGCTCAAATATTCTGCAGGGTTTCCAACTTAGGATTTGACAAAAGAAGAGATGTAGATATTTAAACATGTAAAGGTGGTTCTGTGTGACACCGTAATTCGTGGTCCTCTTGTTCTCCGTGTTTATCAGATAGAGAAGTCAGAAGTCGGGAGACACCATTGCTAGGAAACTGGAAAATAATCCTATTCATGGACAATCTCATGCTTTTATATGCATGGTAAGTTTCTTTAGACAATGGACTTTGCATGTTGCCTCTAAATTCGGTAAACTAGGAATACATTAAGTCACAAGGTTGTAGGTTTTATTGTACATATATAGTAACACTGCCCCCTGTTTGTAACAAGACAGTTAATAAAGACACATAGTCAATCAATATGTTGATGGTATCTTAATCATCCGTGCATCGGACAAAAGTGGAAAAGAATTAAAAAGAAAGACAAAAGAATTAGGGCAAACAAACAAACATATATTGATCAGCAGTTTCTCGCCTTCGTCAGCAAATCGGACGCGCATATTGTATAATTACCACTAATCGAGTTTCTCAGCAAACATGGAATAGGTGCTTCAGAGGCACCATTATCATATCCCAGTAATCCCAGGTCGGGGATTTCCCCCCTCGTGTTCCTTTTTGAGATTATCGTTTTAGGAATAAATCACATCATCACTTTAGGGGAAATCCGTAAAAAGCATTCCTTTTTTTTCTTGAATGAAACACCATTCACATTATCAATATATATGGTAACATTTAAATTCCATTTGAAAAGAATCCGAAATCAATGCGTTTAACATGAAAGAAGGCTAATTCTGACGTAGCACGTTTAACATGAAAGAAGACTTATTCTGACGTAGCACGTTTAACATGAAAGAAGACTTATTCTTTAACATGAAAGAAGACGTAGCACGTTTAACATGAAAGAAGACTTATTCTGACGTAGCACGTTTAACATGAAAGAAGACTTATTCTGACGTAGCACGTTTAACATGAAAGAAGGCTAATTCTGACGTAGCACGTTTAACATGAAAGAAGACTTATTCTGACGTAGCACGTTTAACATGAAAGAAGACTTATTCTGACGTAGCACGTTTAACATGAAAGAAGACTTATTCTGACGTAGCACGTTTAACATGAAAGAAGACTTATTCTGACGTAGCACGTTTAACATGAAAGAAGGCTAATTCTGACGTAGCACGTTTAACATGAAAGAAGGCTAATTCTGACGTAGCACGTTTACCACAAAAGAAGACTTATTCTGACGTAGCACGTTTAACATGAAAGAAGACTTATTCTGACGTAGCACGTTTAACATGAAAGAAGACTTATTCTGACGTAGCACGTTTAACATGAAAGAAGACTTATTCTGACGTAGCACGTTTAACATGAAAGAAGACTTATTCTGACGTAGCACGTTTAACATGAAAGAAGGCTAATTCTGACGTAGCACGTTTAACATGAAAGAAGACTTATTCTGACGTAGCACGTTTAACATGAAAGAAGACTTATTCTGACGTAGCACGTTTAACATGAAAGAAGGCTAATTCTGACGTAGCACGTTTAACATGAAAGAAGACTTATTCTGATGTAGCACGTTTACCACAAAAGAAGACTTATTCTGACGTAGCACGTTTAACATGAAAGAAGGCTAATTCTGACGTAGCACGTTTAACATGAAAGAAGACTTATTCTGACGTAGCACGTTTAACATGAAAGAAGACTTATTCTGACGTAGCACGTTTAACATGAAAGAAGACTTATTCTGACGTAGCACGTTTAACATGAAAGAAGACTTATTCTGACGTAGCACGTTTAACATGAAAGAAGACTTATTCTGATGTAGCACGTTTACCACAAAAGAAGACTTATTCTGACGTAGCACGTTTAACATGAAAGAAGGCTAATTCTGACGTAGCACGTTTAACATGAAAGAAGACTTATTCTGACGTAGCACGTTTAACATGAAAGAAGACTTATTCTGACGTAGCACGTTTAACATGAAAGAAGACTTATTCTGACGTAGCACGTTTAACATGAAAGAAGGCTAATTCTGATGTAGCACGTTTAACATGAAAGAAGACTTATTCTGACGTAGCACGTTTAACATGAAAGAAGACTTATTCTGACGTAGCACGTTTAGCATGAAAGATGACTTATTCTGACGTAGCACGTTTAACATGAAAGAAGACTTATTCTGACGTAGCACGTTTACCACAAAAGAAGACTTATTCTGACGTAGCACGTTTACCATGAAAGAAGGCTTATTCTGACGTAGCACGTTTACCATAAAAGAAGACTTATTCTGATGTAGCACGTTTACCATAAAAGAAGACTTATTCTGACGTAGCACGTTTAGCATGAAAGATGACTTATTCTGACGTAGCACGTTTAACATGAAAGAAGACTTATTCTGACGTAGCACGTTTACCACAAAAGAAGACTTATTCTGACGTAGCACGTTTACCATGAAAGAAGGCTTATTCTGACGTAGCACGTTTAACATGAAAGAAGACTTATTCTGACGTAGCACGTTTACCACAAAAGAAGACTTATTCTGACGTAGCACGTTTACCATGAAAGAAGGCTTATTCTGACGTAGCACGTTTACCATAAAAGAAGACTTATTCTGATGTAGCACGTTTACCATAAAAGAAGACTTATTCTGACGTAGCACGTTTAACATGAAAGAAGACTTATTCTGACGTAGCACGTTTACCACAAAAGAAGACTTATTCTGATGTAGCACATTTACCACAAAAGAAGACTTATTCTGATGTAGTACGTTTACCACAAAAGAAGACTTATTCTGATGTAGCACGTTTACAAAAGAAGACTTATTCTGACGTAGTACGTTTACCACAAAAGAAGACTTATTCTGATGTAGCACGTTTACCACAAAAGAAGACTTATTCTGATGTAGTACGTTTACCACAAAAGAAGACTTATTCTGATGTAGCACGTTTACCACAAAAGAAGACTTATTCTGATGTAGCACGTTTACCACAAAAGAAGACTTATTCTGATGTAGCACGTTTACCACAAAAGAAGACTTATTCTGATGTAGCACGTTTAACATGAAAGAAGACTTATTCTGACGTAGCACGTTTACCACAAAAGAAGACTTATTCTGACGTAGCACGTTTACCATGAAAGAAGGCTTATTCTGACGTAGCACGTTTACCATAAAAGAAGACTTATTCTGATATAGCACGTTTACCATAAAAGAAGACTTATTCTGACGTAGCACGTTTACCATGAAAGAAGACTTATTCTGACGTAGCACGTTTACCACAAAAGAAGACTTATTCTGATGTAGCACATTTACCACAAAAGAAGACTTATTCTGATGTAGTACGTTTACCACAAAAGAAGACTTATTCTGATGTAGCACGTTTACCACAAAAGAAGACTTATTCTGACGTAGTACGTTTACCACAAAAGAAGACTTATTCTGATGTAGCACGTTTACCACAAAAGAAGACTTATTCTGATGTAGTACGTTTACCACAAAAGAAGACTTATTCTGATGTAGCACGTTTACCACAAAAGAAGACTTATTCTGATGTAGCACGTTTACCACAAAAGAAGACTTATTCTGATGTAGCACGTTTACCACAAAAGAAGACTTATTCTGATGTAGCACGTTTACCATGAAAGAAGGCTAATTCTGACGCAGTCAGATGTCACATAGCTAGATGGAAAATCCGAATACCTATGTACATTGTTTGTACTTTTTGTTTGTTTTTTTTTTCGTTTTTGTTTGATGGTTTGTTTTCTTGGTTTTTTTTTTTTTTTGTTTTTGTCTTTTGTTTGGTTTTTTTTTTCAGGGGTTGTTGTTTGTTTTTTTTCTAGGTATCGGACAGCATAAAAGGAAAACTACAGAGTTGCTCTCGCTGACTTTGTACACTAGACATATTATTCATCAGAAATAAAGATAAGTATACTGTATCAGGTGAATGGGTCGAGTGATCGCCGTCGGGACTAGTACTACAATGACAAATCCAAATAGCTAGGAGAATTAGCAATAAAAGTCATTGTATCATATTCCGAGTATGACGTGTGTGTGAGACAGCCTCTCGGAAGACACTTTAGGCACCCATTGATTTTACAATACGTAGTCGTGAGTTCTGTAGGCTAAGTACATACATATCTACTTACAATTACAGTAGTACGGCCATCTTGAGAAAGGATCATTGTACATCTGTATAATAACGTTACATGGATCAAACACACTAAACCTGTAATCCGCACGTGCTTATTCCTGCTGCACATAAATTAAGTCCCTATCTGGCCTCAGACCCTACCTAATGGACACTATGGTATGTGGGACACGGTAAGACCACCAATTTAAGATTTCCCATAGCGGGAGTGACAGGCCTAAAACATCCACAGGCCGATCCGCTGGGACGTCTTCCACATCCGGGTTATGCAATAGGAGAGACGCCGTGGGAAGTTTCACAAGAAATTCTTAACATACCTTCTCCCCAAGGAGAGGGCAGGACTCATTCAAGGGGTCAATCGGACATCAGAAATGGACACAAATGGTTAAATAACCTCATTACGACACATTAGTTGGAGGCCACATCATACGTTAGTACACGGAATTAAAATTACCATCATTATGGATGGCGTGTATTGTTTAGTAAGGGCTAGTTAGTGTCCGCTCTCTATTTCATATGCAAATGTCGACTCACTCCGGTCTGGGTATGGGAGTGATCACAAAAATCTGAGATGTGTCAAATTGAGTTGCACATGCTCGGACTTTCAAAGCGAAAGGGAAAAACTCAACTTAAAATCATGGGAGTTGGAAAATGGAAGATCACCAGTCATATTGTAGAAATAAAGTAATTCAAACTGCAACAAACAGCGTCACCCTCGATATACCAGCGGTTACAATCACTTTCGCTCTCTGTAACCATGGAACCATCCTCGATACTCCAGCGGTTACAATCACTTTCGCTCACTGTAACCATGGAACCATCCTCGATATACCAGCGGTTACAATCACTTTCGCTCTCTGTAACCATGGAACCATCCTCGATACTCCAGCGGTTACAATCACTTTCTCTCTCTGTACCCCTGGAACCATCCTCGATACTCCAGCGGTTACAATCACTTTCGCTCTCTGTAACCATGGAACCATCCTCGATACTCCAGCGGTTACAATCACTTCGCTCCCTGTACCCCTGGAACCATCCTCGATACTCCAGGGGTTACGATCACTTTCGCTCTCGAGGATGGTTCCAGGGGTAAAGGGAGCGAAGTGATTGTAACCGCTGGAGTATCGAGGATACAGAAAGAGAGTGATTGCAAACACTGGAATATCGAGGATACAGTGAGCGAAAGTGATCGTAACCCCTGGAGTATCGAGGATGACAACAAGTTAGACGCCACTTAATTATGAAGTGGTAGGTTTGGGCTTTTCTACAATCACCGTCAAAAATAATATGTAATAGAAAAACCTGTGAAAATCTCCTTGAGATAAAATGAGAACATTAGAGACCGAAATAATCCATACGACTTGACAGTCCTTTACTGGATAAGAAGAGAATAATTAGTGTGTGTGGTAAACTTGATATCGATGCTACTACATGTATGACAACACTGATTAAGGTGTTTTGTTTGTACATTGTAAATTAGTGCAGATGACACCACGTAGTAGTAGATCGATTTTTTTGTAACTTCTTCAATCATAGTTTTCGGTCATGGATTTTAAAACGTGTTATGTTGGTATACAAGACCGATAGGACATGCATCATCCAACAACTTACGAAGTTTAATTGCAGCGCGTGGACCAGCTACACACTTCAGAACAGTCTTTGGGTATTTGTTGAGGTCAATTCATCATGTCGAATAGTGTTATACATTTGGTGGGGACTAATGATATTTCTGTGTACATCTTCCACTTCCAAGCCAGAACTATAGTTTCCGTCATTTATCTCGTCAAATCTCACGTTTTGCAAACTTGATATTGGATAAATAAGATTTATTTTAACATTTTAAGCTTTTGTTTGCCTCTGTTTGGAGAAAACATGAGGGATTTTCTACAGAACATGCGGGCAAACACACAATAAATTTCCATTACAGAGTCCAATTAGAACTGGCTCTCGTTGGAAAATTCCTTCGCGATTTGCGTTGTCATGAAATTTCATTGCAGTCAAAGAGATTCAGAACTTTAAAGGTAGTATTTAACGGCTTATAACAAGATACCGGCAGGTTAGCACCGACATATTCCCTATCATAAGGGTGTGTACGGATTCAAAGTGACGTCAAACGGAGACCGGATTAGATACACTGCTAGCACGAGGAAATCCCAGCGGGCTCAGTGACAACAGTTTTAGATACATATATGTAGTTAGAAGTGTCAACACAGAGAGAAAGCAAAGTAAAGTGGAACTTTAAGTGAAGAGTATAAAAGTCACGATAAAAAATACTTAGATGGCGTCTTGGATTGTTTCTCATGGTAGATTCTTTTGTAAAATTTGATTAACTAGATGTCATTAGAAGATAGCTCTAATGAATTCTCGTGTATCTAGCAATTCGAACAAGGGGTAAAACTCTATATTTTTGTCTGGAAGATAAGGCAAGATTGAAATCATTCCTGTCGAATTAGGATACTCTTACAAGGCGTAAACATATTTCACCATACAGTAAGGAGGTTGGATACGAATTGTTTATTTTCTCATACAATGTATCGTTCACCTCTCTATACATGTATATCTATTATCTATTCATTAAATTTCACCATGTGAAATAAAAAATTTTACTGTGAAAATGTGAGATTTCCGTTTAGTTTAATTAATATGTGACTAATCAGAACACAGTATTTACAGCAAAAATATCAATTTCTCCCAGCTTGAGCTGCAATATACCATTGATAACAGCCGATTTGTATTTAATTCCTACTGTTATACAGTGTTATCCTGATAACAGCCGACTTGTATTTAATTCCTACTGTTATACAGTGTTATCCTGATAACAGCCAATTTGTATTTAATTCCTACTGTTATACAGTGTTATCCTGATAACAGCCGATTTGTATTTAATTCCTACTGTTATACAGTGTTATCCTGATAACAGCCGATTTGTATTTAATTCCTACTGTTATACTGTGTTATCCTGATAACAGCCAATTTGTATTTAATTCCTACTGTTATACAGTGTTATCCTGATAACAGCCTATTTGTATTTAATTCCTACTGTTATACAGTGTTATCCTGATAACAGCCTATTTGTATTTAACTCCTACTGTTATACTGTGTTATCCTGATAACAGCCGATTTGTATTTAATTCCTAATGTTATACTGTGTTATCCTGATAACAGCCTATTTGTATTTAATTCCTACTGTTATACAGTGTTATCCTGATAACAGCCTATTTGTATTTAATTCCTACTGTTATACCGTGTTATCCTGATAACAGCCGACTTGTATTTAATTCCCACTGTTATACAGTGTTATCCTGATAACAGCCTATTTGTATTTAATTCCTACTGTTATACCGTGTTATCCTGATAACAGCCGACTTGTATTTAATTCCTACTGTTATACCGTGTTATCCTGATAACAGCCGACTTGTATTTAATTCCCACTGTTATACAGTGTTATCCTGATAACAGCCTATTTGTATTTAATTCCTACTGTTATACCGTGTTATCCTGATAACATACCCTGATAACAGCCTTGTATTTAATTCCTACTGTTATACCGTGTTATCCTGATAACAGCCAATTTGTATTTAATTCCTACTGTTATACAGTGTTATCCTGATAACAGCCTATTTGTATTTAATTCCTACTGTTATACAGTGTTATCCTGATAACAGCCTATTTGTATTTAATTCCTACTGTTATACCGTGTTATCCTGATAACAGCCAATTTGTATTTAATTCCTACTGTTATACTGTGTTATCCTGATAACAGCCTATTTGTATTTAATTCCTACTGTTAAACAATGTTATCATGATAAAAACAGCCAGACTTGTATTTAATTCCTACTGATACTGTGTTAGACATCACAGTCGACCTGAACTCAATGTGTCTCGAGTCAATTAGGACAGAAAATGTTATAAACTTACAGACTACCGTGACAGGTGTTTCGTTCTGTTACACTTGATCAGATGAGTTTCAGAGACTTTGTCTATGGCGATCGCATACAAAACATTACCCTGTTTACTCATCAGAGTTTTTTTATTCGAGAATAATGAAATTATCTGATCAGTCAAAATCTTCCGAAATAAAAAAGACATTTCCTAATTGATGTGTTATTTAAGACTCATTATGGTTTTTGAAAATTCAATATTATTCAGTGACACAAAGTGAGAGCTCTCAGTGACACAAAGTGAAAACACTCAGTGACACAAAGTGAGAACTCTCAGTGACACAAAGTGAGAACTCTCAGTGACACAAAGTGAGAGCTCTCAGTGACACAAAGTGAGAACTCTCAGTGACACAAAGTGAGAACTCTCTCAGTGACACAAAGTGAGAACTCTCAGTGACACAAAGTGAGAACTCTCAGTGACACAAAGTGAGAACTCTCAGTGACACAAAGTGAGAGCTCTCAGTGACACAAAGTGAGAACTCTCAGTGACACAAAGTGAGAACTCTCAGTGACACAAAGTGAGAGCTCTCAGTGACACAAAGTGAGAACTCTCAGTGACACAAAGTGAGAGCTCTCAGTGACACAAAGTGAGAACTCTCAGTGACACAAAGTGAGAACTCTCAGTGACACAAAGTGAGAACTCTCAGTGACACAAAGTGAGAACTCAGTCTCACACAAAGTGAGAACTCTCAGTGACACAACGTGATAACTCTCAGTGACACATAGTGATATCTCTCAGTGACACAAAGTGAGAACTCTCAGTGACACAAAGTGAGAACTCTCAGTGACACAAAGTGAGTGACAAAGTGAGAACTCTCAGTGACACAAAGTGAGAACTCTCAGTGACACAAAGTGAGAACTCTCAGTGACACAAAGTGAGAACTCTCAGTGGCACAAAGTGAAAATTCTCAGTGACACAAAGTGAGAACTCTCAGTGACAATAAGTGAAAATTCTCAGTGACAAAAAGTGAGAACTCTCAGTGACAATAAGTGAAAATTCTCAGTGACAAAAAGTGAGAACTCTCAGTGACACAAAGTGAAAGCTCTCCGTGACACAAAGTGAGAACTCTCAGGGACACAAAGTGAGAACTCTCAGTGACACAAAGTGAGAGCTCTCAGTGACACAAAGTGAGAACTCTCAGTGACACAAAGTGAGAACTCTGAGTGACACAAAGTTAGAGCTCTCAGTGACACAATGTGAGAACTCTCAGTGACACAAAGTGAGAACTCTCAGTGACACAAAGTGGGAACTCTCAGTGACACAAAGTGAGAACTCTCAGTGACACAAAGTGAGAACTCTCAGTGACACAAAGTGATAACTCTCAGTGACACAAAGTGATAACTCTCAGTGGCACAAAGTGAAAACTCTCAGTGACACAAAGTGGGAACTCTCAGTGACACAAAGTGAGAACTCTCAGTGACACAAAGTGAGAACTCTCAGTGACACAAAGTGAGAACTCTCAGTGACACAAAGTGAGAGCTCTCAGTGACACAAAGTGAGAACTCTCAGTGACACAAAGTGGGAACTCTCAGTGACACAAAGTGAGAACTCTCAGTGACACAAAGTGAGAACTCTCAGTGACACAAAGTGAGAACTCTCAGTGACACAAAGTGAGAACTCTCAGTGACACAAAGTGAGAACTCTCAGTGACACAAAGTGAAAAGTCTCAGTGAGAACTCTCAGTGACAAGAAAGTGAAAGAGAACTCTCAGTGACACAAAGTGAGAACTCTCAGTGACACAAAGTGAGAAATTCTCTCAGTGACACAAAGTGAGAACTCTCAGTGACACAAAGTGAGAACTCTCAGTGACACAAAGTGAGAACTCTCAGTGACACAAAGTGAGAACTCTCAGTGACACAAAGTGAGAACTCTCAGTGACACAAAGTGAGAACTCTCAGTGACACAAAGTGAGAACTCTCAGTGACACAAAGTGAGAACTCTCAGTGACACAAAGTGAGATCTCTCAGTGACACAAAGTGAGAACTCTCAGTGACACAAAGTGAGAACTCTCAGTGACACAAAGTGAGAACTCTCAGTGACACAAAGTGAGAACTCTCAGTGACACAAAGTGAGAACTCTCAGTGACACAAAGTGAGAACTCTCAGTGACACAAGAACTCTCAGTGACACAAAGAAACTCTCAGTGACACAAAGTGAGAACTCTCAGTGACACAAAGTGAGAACTCTCAGTGACACAAAGTGAGAACTCTCAGTGACACAAAGTGAGAACTCTCAGTGACACAAAGTGAGAACTCTCAGTGACACAAAGTGAGAGCTCTCAGTGACACAAAGTGAGAACTCTCAGTGACACAAAGTGAGAACTCTCAGTGACACAAAGTGAGAACTCTCAGTGGCACAAAGTGAAAACTCTCAGTGACCTAAAGTGAGATCTCTCAGTGGCACAAAGTGAAAATTCTCAGTGACCTAAAGTGAGATCTCTCAGTGGCACAAAGAGAAAATTCTCAGTGACAAAAAGTGAAAATTCTCAGTGACACAAAGTGAGAACTCTCAGTGACACAAAGTGAAAATTCTCAGTGACACAAAGTGAGAACTCTCAGTGACACAAAGTGAGAACTCTCAGTGACACAAAGTGAGAACTCTCAGTGACACAAAGTGAGAACTCTCAGTGACACAAAGTGAGAACTCTCAGTGGCACAAAGTGAAAATTCTCAGTGACACAAAGTGAGAACTCTCAGTGACACAAAGTGAAAATTCTCAGTGACACAAAGTGAGAACTCTCAGTGACACAAAGTGAGAACTCTCAGGGACACAAAGTGAGAGCTCTCAGTGACACAAAGTGAGAACTCTCAGTGACACAAAGTGAGAACTCTCAGTGACACAAAGTGAGAACTCTCAGTGACACAAAGTGAGAACTCTCAGTGACACAAAGTGGGAACTCTCAGTGACACAAAGTGAGAACTCTCAGTGACACAAAGTGAGAACTCTCAGTGACACAAAGTGAGAACTCTCAGTGACACAAAGTGAGAACTCTCAGTGACACAAAGTGAGAACTCTCAGTGACACAAAGTGAGAACTCTCAGTGACACAAAGTGACAACTCTCAGTGACACAAAGTGAGAACTCTCAGTGACACAAAGTGAGAACTCTCAGTGACACAAAGTGAGAACTCTCAGTGACACAAAGTGAAAACTCTCAGTGACACAAAGTGAGAACTCTCAGTGACACAAAGTGAGAACTCTCAGTGACACAAAGTGAAAATGACACAAAGTGAGATATCTCAGTGAACAAAGTGAGAATCTCTCTCAGTGAAGAAAGCTCTCCGTGACACAAAGTGAGAACTCTCAGTGACACAAAGTGAGAACTCTCAGTGACACAAAGTGAGAGCTCTCAGTTGCACAAAGTGAGAACTCTTAGTGACAAAAAGTGAGAGCTCTCAGGGACACAAAGTGAGAGCTCTCAGTGACACAAAGTGAGAGCTCTCAGTGACACAAAGTGAGAACTCTCAGTGACACAAAGTGAGAACTCTCAGTGACACAAAGTGAAAATTCTCAGTGACACAAAGTGAGAACTCTCAGTGACAAAGTGGGAACTCTCAGTGACAAGTGCAAATTATCAATGATAGACAGTGTGAGCTGTGTGGCCCATCATTAATAGTGTGACTCATCACTCACAATGTGACTCATCACTAACAGTGTGACTCATCACTTATATTGTGACACATCACTAACAGTTTGACTCATCACTAACAGTGTGCCTCATCACTAATAGTGTGACACATCACTAACAGTGTGACACATTACTAACCCTGTGACTCATCACTAACAGTGTGACACATTACTAACAGTGTGACTCATCACTAATAGTGTGACACATCAATTACAGTGTGACTCATCACTAACAGTGTGACTCATCACTAACAGAGTGACTCATCAGTAACAATGTGACACATCACTAACAGTTTGACTCATCACTAACAGTGTGACTCATCACTAACAATGTGACTCATCACTAACAGTGTGACTCATCAGTAACAGTGTGACTCATCACTAATAGTGTGACACATCAATTACAGTGTGACACATCAATTACAGTGTGACACATCACTAACAGTGTGACACATTACTAACAGTGTGACTCATCACTAACAGTGTGACTCATCACTAACAGTGTGACACATTACTAACAGTGACTCATCAGTAATAGTGTGACTCGTCACTAATAGTGTGACTCATCAATAATAGTGTGCCTCATCACGAACAGTGTGCCTCATCACTAATAGTGTGCCTCATCACTAATAGTGTGACACATCAATTACAGTGTGGCACATCAATTATAGTGTGACACATCACTAACAGTGTGACACATTACTAACAGTGTGACTCATCACTAACAGTGTGACACATCACTAACAGTGTGACACATTACTAACAGTGACTCATCAGTAATAGTGTGACTCGTCACTAATAGTGTGACTCATCAATAATAGTGTGCCTCATCACGAACAGTGTGCCTCATCACTAATAGTGTGCCTCATCACTAATAGTGTGACACATCAATTACACTGTGACACATCAGTAACAATGTGACTCATCACTAACAGTGTGACTCACAATGTGACTCATCACTAACAATGTGACTCATCAGTAACAATGTGCCTCATCACTAACAGTGTGACTCATCAGTAACAATGTGACTCATCAGTAACAATGTGCCTCATCACTAACAATGTGACTCATCAGTAACAGTGTGACTCATCACTAATAGTGTGACACATCAATTACAGTGTGACACATCAGTAACAATGTGACTCATCACTAAGAGTTTGACTCATCACTTACAGTGTGACTCATCACTAAGAGTTTGACTCATCACTTACAGTGTGACTCATCACTAAGAGTTTGACTCATCAGTAACAGTGTGCCTCATCACTAATAGTGTGACACACCACTAATAGTATGAATCATCAGTAACAATGTGACTCATCACTAATAGTGTGACACATTAGTAACAGTGTGACACATCACTAACAGTATGACTCATCAGTAATAGCGTGACACATCAATTACAGTGTGGCACATCAGTAACAATGTGACTCATCACTAACAGTGTGACTCATCAGTAACAATTTGACTCATCAGTAACAGTGTGACACATCAGTAACAGTATGACTCATCAGTAACAATGTGACTCATCACTAATAGTGTGATACATCAGTAACAGTGTGACACATCACTAACAATGTGACTCATCACTAAGAGTTTGACTCATCAGTAACAATGTGACTCATCAGTAACAGTGTGACTCATCAGTAACAGTGTGACACATCAGTAACAGTGTGATACATCACTAACAGTGATACTCATCAGTAACAGTATGACTCATCAGTAACAATGTGACTCATCAGTAACAGTGTGACTCATCAGTAACAATGTGACACATCAGTAACAATGTGGCTCATCAGTAACAATGTGACTCATCAGTAAAAGTGTGACTCATCAGTAACAGTGTGACTCACCAGTAACAATGTGACTCATCAGTAACAGTGTGACTCATCAGTAACAATGTGACACATCACTAAAAATGTGACTCATCAGTAACAATGTGACTCATCAGTAACAGTGTGACTCATCAGTAACAGTGTGACTCATCAGTAACAGTGTAACTCATCAGTAACAGTGTGACTCATCAGTAACAGTATGACTCATCAGTAACAGTGTGAAATATCGCCTACAGTTTTAATTATCATCGACTTATTATTTGTGAAATTGACCGACTCAATTTATCATTTTAGGGGGCCTGCAAATGGGTCATATTCGTTTTGGTTTTTGTTGATAATGATGACGTTAGATGGATTTCTAAGCGATGATATATGTTGTTACGTCACGGTGATGTTCGGATAAAGTTGTCATCCGGGCGATGTATTACATGCATCACCTCAGACATGCGCACGACGGTTCCTGATTGGCCTGGAATCCAGCCAATCGTTTATGTTATTATTATATGTGTTATTTGTTTCCGACGCGCGGGCTGGTTCGATTGTAGAGATACACATATCAACATTATGTATTTCTTCTAGTCGACACAAATTATACATCAGTTTAAAGTTATGATAAATGACTTCATGCACGGAATATGGTGATGTTCGTTCACAGTCGCTCCATGTTCAAAAGGTTACGACAGACTCCGTATAACAATATATAGTATTTTCGTGTGATATTAAACCGGGACAAATCACAGGCATCTGTGGATTATATCTATATCATATCTCACATGTTCTGTCTATATCCCCTACCTCTACCAGTAAAGGATCAAAGAGGCCGAGCTTTTGGGGGTAAGCCATAAACACTATATCTTATGTTATATTTTTAAATGAATCCTTTGTTAGTGAAAGCTCTCCGGCTAAATTCAGTGGCTTCTTCTGATGTTTCATGTTACTGGTAAAATCGATAGAAAATCCGCCCAAACTTTAGTGATCAGTGCTGCTGTTACATGGTCGTACTCTACAACATTGACAATAACGGGCACAGGACCAGCAGACTTTAAAACCACAAAAACATCCATGCACACGTGAAAAACATTGTGTTTTAGAACATGTACGATGTTTTATGTACAACACAACAGTATATTATAATTGTAGATTTCTCTGTACACCCTGTGTCTCGATTCAAAGCTAAGCATGTTGGTGGGGGATCACAGATATAGTTCCAGATTGGAAATATTAAGCCATTGTTAAAGTTTCAAGTCTCAATTTTACTAGTTATTCTTGACGTTTGTATCTTTTTTTATGTTTAGTTCTATAGCAAAGAACATTTATCAGAAACCAAAGGACCCAACATATTGTAGTTCGATTTTCACCTTCATTTCTAACTAAGCAACAGACAGTATACATGTATATCCTTCCACCAGAACAATATCTGTTTGATAAGGTTTATCAGATTTTTGGAGGATTTCGCCGTTGATGAGTGTGACCCTACGGTCCTGTGGTACTTCTAACACTTCCATACATAACGAGACGACAATGTCGCCTTTACTCCACTACTGTCTTTATTCTGATCTGACAATAAGTCCTATTTTCTGTCGAAACTTGTGTCTGTAGTAAATAAATGCTTTTAAGTTATCTATTATATCTGTGTCGAGTTTTGTTTTCATTCAACCGATTGTAGTCAATGAGATAAATTTGTTAATTCGTGTCTTTTACTGGTTTTGGAATCACGGGTTAGAGATCTCCCAAGATTCTAAACTCATTGGTGATTTAGGCGATAGTCTGCTTGTTTTTATTCCTCTACTGGAGATAAGATAATATATTTTGGTCTTTCAAGACGAGTTTCGCGCTGGATAGATTGTACGAATCATATTTACACAAAAACTGACTGATAAGTATCAGTATTGATAGAATTGATGATGATACAAGGAGGGAAATGTTTCTTTATTTACATGTTCTGTAAAGTTTTCTTGTGTCCTCATTATCATTGTGGGAATCTTTACCACTAGATTCAAATGACAGGAAAGGGATCAGGAGCGTTCGCCATTTTAATTAAAAAAACTCCGAGTATGTGGATAATTTAAATTTGTCAAATGTATATATACATGATCCATAATTTAGGATATATTGTAATTTATGTCATGGCTTATGTGAACAGATTTAAAACACGAATATAATTTTCCGCCTAGAACTTGACAAGCTGTAAAATGCACCAGAAAATTTCCTACAAGTGGAGTCCCTCGTGGCATATATATATATATATTCTTTGTATTTTAAGACATTGTACAAGTCTATATGTAACACGACGATGGACAATAACTGGGACGGTAATAGACACAGACATGTTCTCTCAGAAACTGTGGTAACAAGTTCATTTGAAGCAGAATGCATGTTGTTAACTTGACACCAAATTCGCCGCCCGATAGAACACTATAACAAGCCCTGTGTGTTCAGATGCTTTCGGCGTCAATGAATTTCCTGGAGGATTGAAATGTACACTTAATTATATCAATGGAGACATGAGAGTACGATAGCCAAGAAAGTTCAAATGTGACTCTTTAAGGTCACCCTTCAAGGTCACCCAATTATCTGCAAGACGTCGTGTAAACCTGTGTCACACTCTCGGCCTCAGTGGGAGTTGATAGAGGTTAACGAAATTGATTGTAACACATTTCTGTTAGTTATTTACCATGTAAACTTTCTGCTGGAATTACACAGGTCTCGCGGTTGTTCAACGGTTAAACGTGGTCTATTCAAGCGCGGTTCTGTCGCCAGTTATTTTTACGTCATTTAAGTCAACTCTCCTAAGTTGATTTAATCTCTTAGCTCAAGACAATATATCTCACCATTCTAACTTAACACACTATCCTAAACCTGTACACTGTCCAAACTCACCCTTCTAGTCAAGCAGACTATATTACCAAAACACACTCTCTTAATCCTACACTTCTCTCCAAGTCAAACTCGTTCTCCGTGCCTAGCTCACCTAGTTTAGTTCACTCCCCAAGTCAAACTCGTTCTCCTTGCCCTGCTCACCTAGTTTAGTGCACTCTCCTAGCCAAGCTCAACCACCACACCCAGCTCACTCTCCAAGTCGCGAAAAGTGCTACTGATCACATAATAATTCTTTACCTTCGATCAGTAATTTCAAATTTCCAAATATTTCTTTTTATCTAACAATGTCAAAATAATGTTCAAACATAACATAGAATATCTTCTTACTACATAAAAATTGTGATAACAATACAAACAAAACACAGAACATTTTCTAAATACATAAATTGTGATAACAATACAAACAAAACACAGAACATTTTCTAAATACATAAATTGTGATAAAAATACAAACACATTGGTTACAGTGTCTTCCTCCTTGTTGACCCTGCAAAACCCCCGGTCATCTTTGACTTTGGAAGGCTATGACCAGACACTAGATAACTTATATTACTAAAAGTTGGCGACACTGTACGCGGCGCACTTCCTCGTCCCAACCCAATCTCCTAAAGCTATGCACTGCATGATAATATAAACAGAACTGACTTTCACACAACGACTATTGTCAACGCTAACGGAATTTGTCATACCCTATTTGACAATTAGTTTATGCTAAGCTTTTATGAGCGAAGGGAACCGCATTTTAAGTCCATTAGTGTCTCTTTGTATCTGTGTTTTTATGCCAGCTGTTATGGCCAGTGGTACCTATTGGTGTTTGCTTGTTGATTGAAGCCTGACATGTATGTAGTAGTAAGATGCCACTACAACCATTCACCATTTCTCGTGATCAATAAGTACTACGGCCAGCCTATAAAATATCGCTATTTCCATCAGATATAACCCAACAACACACACTTAGATCACGCTGACGCCTATTGGTGGGAGCACGCGCGCCACCTCGCGGTTAAACATGTAATTAATGGGAGGGACAAATCATGTGGTGTTTACAGTTTTATCAGCGGATAGTCTACAGTCTAGAAAACACTTATTGTGATATGGTGAATTTGTTTCGTGAGTAAGTCATAAAAACGCTGCAGGCTAAATCTATAAATGTATTTTTCATTATAAAGACTCACGTGATTGATTACTAATATTAGCGCTAAAGTGAACAGCTTTGTTACGAGATACCATCCAATATTACATTTCGATAATATTTTAGAAGTCAGAAATGAGTTACAATTGATATTCAGGGAGAGATAAAGAGATTAACGATTTGTCGTTTTCTATGTAGGGATATCAATCAAACGTAAATATATTTCACATTGATGAATACTCTACAAATCACTTCCGAACACCAATAATTGTTACTATAACTGTAAAGAGTGATGTGTGATGTTTTAAAACACAGAAAATGACCATGTGACGATAAGCTGTCTTAGTTAAAGCGGATATTATAACACGTGAACAGAGAATATAATCAGGATTTGTTTTCCTAAACATAGAATAGGTAGTAATGCGGGCTTCAGTGATCACAAGACATGTAAAAGGGGGAATCAGAAATATGCATAAAATACATCAATTAATAACCCTTATCAAACAGATCACCCAATTCCAGACGATGTCTTAGGGCACGACTTGTAATGGAGATGTAGCCACAAAAACTAAGACCTTTGAACGAACTGCTGTCGTTTACTGGTATTGAACCAGTCTGATGGAACAGCCGGACTAACAGCCTCCTCGACATGTGTACTTCTAGCTGTTTGTATAAAGCTGAGAAATCCCAAGATCCCTCTTCTCGGATGCAGTTGTCTCTTTTTCTCGTTTTCAACATAGCCATGTAAACGTTTGGGAATATTACAAAGAATCGCTTGATATAAAGCACCAAATTGATAGAGAATGGGTGGTTGTAACTCACTACAAGAGTGATCACTCCAGGGACGAAACATTCAAAATAACAGTTCATCTAAAATCTGTCGGATCCAGCCACCGTACTAACCTCTAACAGGATGTGTATCTATAGAACCGATCGTGTGATCGGACACTTCTTTAAAGAATCGTTTTTACACCATTTGAAAAGTATTTTTTCTTCTGAAAACACGTGACCAGTTGCAAATTCGAATCTTAAGATAAAATAAACTATAAAAAATATTGTTTTCAAATTTGTCTCAAATACATTTTAAAATAATTTTGCCATTTAACAGGATACAGAACGATCTGTACGTAAAAACAACATACAGAGATCTGTACGTAAATACAGTATACAGAGATCTGTACGTACAGTGATCTGTATGTAAATACAATATACAGAGATCTGTACGTAAATACAACACACAGAGATCTGTACGTAATCACAACATAGATTTGTACGTAAATACGATACACGGAGTGATCTGTAGGTAAATACAACATCCAGCGATCTGTACGTAAATATAACACACAGAGATGTGTACGTAAATACAACATACACAGATCTGTACGTAAATACAACATACAGAGATCTGTACGTAAATACAACACACAGAGCGATCTGTACGTAAATACATCATACAGAGCGATCTGTACGTAAATGCAATATACACGTAAATACAACATACAGAGCGATCTGTACGTAAATACAACATACAGAAATCTGTACGTAAATACAACATACAGAGATATGTACGTAAATATAACACACAGAGATGTGTACGTAAATACAACACACAGAGATATGTACGTAAATACAACATACACAGAGATATGTACGTAAATACAACACACAGAGCGATCTGTACGTAAATATATCATACATAGCGATCTGTACGTAAATACAACACACAGAGCGATCTGTACGTAAATACAACATACAGAGCGATCTGTACGTAAATACGACATACAGAGAGATCAGTACGTAAATACAACATACAGCGATCTGTATGTAAATACGACATACAGAGATCTGTACGTAAATACAACATACAGAGATCTGTACGTAAATACAACATACATAGATATGTACGTAAATACGACATACAGAGATCTCTACGTAAATAAAACATACAGAGCGATCTGTACGTAAATACAACATACACAGATCTGTACGTAAATACGACATACAAAGATCTCTACGTAAATAAAACATACAGAGCGATCTGTGTGAAAATACAACATACACACGTAAATACAACATACAGAGCGATCTGTACGTAAATACAACATTCAGAGCGATCTGTACGTAAATACAACACACAGAGCGATCTGTACGTAAATACAACATACAGAGCGATCTGTACGTAAATACAACACACAGAGTGATCTGTACGTAAATACAACATACAGAGCGATCTGTACGTAAATACAACATACAAAGAGATCTGTACGTAAATACAACATACACAGATCTGTACGTAAATACGACATACAGAGATCTGTATGTAAATAAAACATACAGAGCGATATGTGTGTAAATACAACATACACGTAAATACAACACACAGAGCGATCTGTATGTAAATACAACATACAGAGCGATCTGTACGTAAATACGACATACAGAGAGATCAGTACGTAAATACAACATACAGCGATCTGTATGTAAATACGACATACAGAGATCTGTACGTAAATACAACATACAGAGATCTGTACGTAAATACAACATACATAGATCTGTACGTAAATACGACATACAGAGATCTCTACGTAAATAAAACATACAGAGCGATCTGTACGTAAATACAACATACAGAGCGATCTGTACGTAAATACAACATACACAGATCTGTACGTAAATACGACATACAGAGAGATCTGTATGTAAATAAAACATACAGAGCGATATGTGTGTAAATACAACATACACGTAAATACAACATACAGAGCGATCTGTACGTAAATACAACACACAGAGCGATCTGTACGTAAATACAACATACAGAGATCTGTACGTAAATACAACATACACAGATCTGTACCTAAATACATCATACAGAGCGATATGTACGTAAATATAACATACAGAGATCTGTACGTAAATACAACATACACAGATCTGTACGTAAATACATCATACAGAGCGATATGTACGTAAATACAACATACAGAGCCATCTGTACGTAAATACAACATACAGAGATCTGTACGGAAATACAACACACTGAGATATGTACGTAAATACAACATACAGAGTGATATGTACGTAAATACGATACACAAAGATCTGTACGTAAATATAACACAGAGTGATCTGTATGTAAATACAACACACAGAGATCTGTATGTAAATACGACATACAGAGCGATATGTACGTAAATACAACACATAGGTTATGTTATAATGAAACAGATCTAACGGAAGAGCTTTTACAATAAAAAAGTGATTAGAACAGTATATAATACTGTTATTTCTATATTCAAACTGTAGTGACTAACAAGAGTACTTCTACCAAAATCGTTTTCTAGTACACAGCTGTTTATGTTTATTTTGCCAATGATAATAATCAGATATATATAAAGGAGAATTGATTTGAACATTGCATTGAAATACAGACATGTTTTAAGATATATGTATATGAAGGTGGATGATATGAACGTGTGAACGGAAGTGCCCTTAAGCCTAGGAAATATGCCCTTTTCCTAGCTATGTGTCTGCGAGGTGTGGAAGGTTCTGGTTGTAAGTTGTCTAAATACCTCCTAGAAATTATGTCAATTTTCTATCGTTGGTATCACTTTGTAATATCTGATGATGTTTATGATAACATTTAATCTTTGTCATATAAAGCAAGCCTTCAGATGGTATTAACATAAATGAATGGTTAAATCCACTCCCTGTACATCCCCTTGGTTTGGATCATAATTGATCACACAAACTAAAATTATGGAGATACATTTTAGCATTTAATATCCCCTTTGGCAGAAGAATCACTTTCGAAATATCTCCATTTTCATTTCCATTCTGTCAGTAATTTGAAGATGCAGACAAGCAATTAACGGGTAACATTAGAAGGAACGTCTGGCTACATGATCTTCTTCTGTTCAAGACTAATAACAGGCACCGATACCAATACCGGATTTACAATCAATGGAACGGTATCGGAACACTAACTCCGAAACAGTGCTCGGAACAGCCTCTAGCCTTGTCTTTGACTTGACAGCTGTGAAAATTTCATCAAAAATTTAAATAGCAATAAAAGCAGTAGACCTTGACTTCCTAAGATTGAAAATAATCATAATATGTATATAACAGTATTATGTACTAGTCTACGGAATCTGTCCTCGAGCTGAGCTTCTCGAAAGATACATTCAAACGGGAACATGACTCTAATGCAGCGGTTTGAACACATTCATAACCAAGGACAGTAATCCAAAAAGGTTGAGGTAGAGGGAAGTGATTAGTAAAAGGAAAGTGTACAAGACTTAAAGGGCATCAAAAGGTTGATACGACTTTATAATGGGTTTAAGATGTGGTAAACAATTGTGTATGGATGAGGTACAGGAGTGACGGGGAGGATTGGTCTGGGTCTTTGTGGCGGTGTGTAGGGTGTTTGGTGTTGGGGAGGGTTGTGTGTGGCGGTGTGTGAGATGATAGGTGTTAGGGAGGTTTGTGTGAGGCAGTGTGTGGGGTGTTAGGTGTTGGGGAGGGTTGTGTGTGGTGGTGTGTGAGATGTTAGGTGTTAGGGAGGGTTGTGTGTGGCGGTGTGTGAGATGTTAGGTGTTAGGGAGGGTTGTGTGTGGCGGTGTGTGGGATGTTAGGTGTTGGGGAGGGTTGTGTGTGGGGGTGTGTGGGATGGTAGGTGTTGGGGAGGGTTGTGTGTGGCGGTGTGTGAGATGGTAGGTGTTGGGGAGAGTTGTGTATGGCGGTATGTGGGATGTTAGGTGTTGGGGAGGGTTGTGTGTGGGGGTGTGTGGGATGGTAGGTGTTGGGGAGGGTTGTGTGTGGCGGTGTGTGAGATGGTAGGTGTTGGGGAGAGTTGTGTATGGCGGTATGTGGGATGTTAGGTGTTGGGGAGGGTTGTGTGTGGCGGTGTTTGGGGTAGGTGTTGGCGGGGGGTTGTGTGTGGCGGTGTGTGGGGTAGGTGTTGGATGGGTTGTGTGTGGCGGTGTGTGGGATGGTAGGTGTTAGGAAGGGTTGTGTGTGGCGGTGAGTGAGATGGTAGGTGTTGGGGAGGGCTGTGTGTGGCGGTGTGTGAGATGTTAGGTGTTGGGGAGTGTTGTCTGTGGCGGTGAGTGAGATGGTAGGTGTTGGGGAGAGTTGTGTATGGCGGTGTGTGGGATGTTAGGTGTTGGGGAGGGTTGTGTGTGGCGGTGTGTGGGGTAGGTGTTGGGGAGGGTTGTGTGTGGCGGTGTGTGGGGTAGGTGTTGGGGAGGGTTGTGTGTGGCGGTGTGTGGGGTAGGTGTTGGGGAGGGTTGTGTGTGGCGGTGTGTGGGATGGTAGGTGTTGGGGAGGGTTGTATGTGGCGGTGTGTGGGGTAGGTGTTGGGGAGTGTTGTGTGTGGCGGTGTGTTGGATGGTAGGTGTTGGGGAGGGTAGTGTATGGCGGTGTGTGGGGTAGGTGTTGGGGAGGGTTGTGTGTGGCGGTGTGTGAGATGGTAGGTGTTAGGGAGGGTTGTGTGTGGCGGTGTGTGGGATGTTAGGTGTTGGGGAGGGTTGTGTGTGGCGGTGTGTGGGGTAGGTGTTGGGGAGGGTTGTGTGTGGCGGTGTGTGGGGTAGGTGTTGGGGAGGGTTGTGTGTGGCGGTGTGTGGGATGTTAGGTGTTGGGGAGGGTTTTGTGTGGCGGTGTGTGGGATGGTAGGTGTTGGGGAGGGTTGTATGTGGCGGTGTGTGGGGTAGGTGTTGGGGAGTGTTGTGTGTGGCGGTGTGTTGGATGGTAGGTGTTGGGGAGGGTTGTGTGTGGCGGTGTGTGGGATAGTAGGTGTTGGGGAGGGTTGTGTGTGGCGGTGTGTGAGATGGTAGGTGTTAGGGAGGGTTGTGTGTGGCGGTGTGTGGGATTTTAGGTGTTGGGGAGGGTTGTGTGTGGCGGTGTGTCAGATGTTAGGTGTTGGGGAGGGTTGTGTGTGGCGGTGTGTGGGATGTTAGGTGTTGGGGAGGGTTGTGTGTGGCGGTGTGTGGGATGTTAGGTGTTGGGGAGGGTTGTGTGTGGCGGTGTGTGGGGTAGGTGTTGGGGAGTGTTGTGTGTGGCGGTGTGTGGGATGTTAGGTGTTGGGGAGGGTTTTGTGTGGCGGTGTGTGGGATGGTAGGTGTTGGGGAGGGTTGTATGTGGCGGTGTGTGGGGTAGGTGTTGGGGAGTGTTGTGTGTGGCGGTGTGTTGGATGGTAGGTGTTGGGGAGGGTTGTGTGTGGCGGTGTGTGGGATAGTAGGTGTTGGGGAGGGTTGTGTGTGGCGGTGGGTGAGATGGCAGGTGTTAGGGAGGGTTGTGTGTGGCGGTGTGTGTGATTTTAGGTGTTGGGGAGGGTTGTGTGTGGTGGTGTGTGGGATGTTAGGTGTTGGGGAGGGTTGTGTGTGGCGGTGTGTGGGATGTTAGGTGTTGGGGAGGGTTTTGTGTGGCGGTGTGTGGGATGTTAGGTGTTGGGGAGGGTTGTGTGTGGCGGTGTGTGAGATGTTAGGTGTTGGGGAGGGTTGTGTGTGGCGGTGTGTGGGATGTTAGGTGTTGGGGAGGGTTGTGTGTGGCGGTGTGTGGGATGTTAGGTGTTGGGGAGGGTTGTGTGTGGCGGTGTGTGGGGTAGGTGTTGGGGAGTGTTGTGTGTGGCGGTGTGTGGGATGTTAGGTGTTGGGGAGGGTTTTGTGTGGCGGTGTGTGGGATGGTAGGTGTTGGGGAGGGTTGTATGTGGCGGTGTGTGGGATGTTAGGTGTTGGGGAGGGTTGTGTGTGGCGGTGTGTGGGATGTTAGGTGTTGGGGAGGGTTATTTGTGGCGGTGTGTGGAATGAAAGTAGACTTTGTACCCCTGACATTCCTACTTGAAATGATTTATAGTTTCCCTGTCTAAATGAGTATTGTGGACTTTGTACTGTACCTGCTGTCAACAATAACTTAAACCTTGTGGTAAGAACATGGTATGACATTTGGTATGGAAGCCATTGAACTTCAGTCGCTTTTTCTTTCTTTTTTTCTTTGTTGCTTTATGCGGAGTTGTATACATTTTTTTCCAATCTCTTACATCAAACGAGAATATTTCATCTTGATTAAGAACATTGCAGAATGTTGGATTTACTAATGTTTTACAAGATCTTTGTATTTTGAGGTACGACACGGCGAATAACTGGTTTCAAATTTATTGGTTAAGGGCCCGGCAGACATTTGCGAATTGAAGATGTTAACTAATGAACTTGCAGGAAATTTGTATGAAGTTTATAGTTTCCCGATATTTCTTCCAAACTGTAGAAGGAAGAAATACTCGTGAAAAGATCTGAAATAGTCTGTATTCCTGAAAAGATCTGAAATAGTCTGTATTCCTGAAAAGATCTGAAATAGTCTGTATTCCTGAAAAGATCTGAAATAGTCTGTATTCCTGAAAAGATCTGAAATAGTCTGTATTCCTGAAAAGATCTGAAATAGTCTGTATTCCTGAAAAGATCTGAAATAGTCTGTATTCCCGTTTCTCATTTATAGAAGACGGATCTACCTGAAATAGTTATAATTTTGTTATGCCAAGTTTTTGCTATGACTTATCTTTCCTCGAGATCCGTAATTTATTTTGAATTATTCAGTTTGTATCAAGCAGTAAACACATCTTTCCAAAAGTAGTTTTTACATATTTTACTACATCTCTAAATATATTCATCACCAATATTCATCAACACATTCATATTAATGTTGTCTTTCTAAGGCTGATTACCATTTCCCTTCGTTACTTTATAGTCTCCCAACCCATCCTAGTTTTACAGCGACAATAAAAATATTCAAATCAACCATCTCCAATCGGCCAGCAATATAGTGTTCAACAACAGTGTTTATTTTGATTTTATCTGTTTAACTACTCCATAAAGATTAGGGTTTCTTTAATCACCTTTTGGGTTTGGGAGGGATATAAAGAAATGATTACACTAAGACATCAGTGATGATTTATAATATAAACTTAACTTCATTCACATGTAAATATACCTAGACATTACTATAGAAATAATCACATATGAACCGGATCCGGAAACAAGTCATTAACTTATCTATATCCGTCTCCGTTTTTTTGTTAAACACACATTGATTGAATAGGTAAGACATCAAACTGGAAAATGAAACAGGAAGGTGTTGATTCATGTAAATGTGAAAAAATGTCGCAGAAAATGAGATGAGAAGGTGAAAAAATGAGGGAGAGGGATGTTGTCTATGTCATGATGGCAAGACGAATACAACATACTGAATCAGGTCTGTATGGGGCAGAGAGGTAATAGACCAATCAAATCTCTTGGAGCTGTCAACGAAGGATTGGGCAAATGATGGAATATTTGTAAGCTCGTTGTTATCGAAGTATTTCTGTTGAGGTAAGATTGTAAAGAATACTAAAACAACGACCACGATGTTTAGAGAAAATCCGACAAATACTAGTAATGTGTTTGTTAGCATCATCTCCTTAATTACAATGACACAGGGTGATTATTAACGAAATAGATCGTACTGACTGCACTACATCCTAAATCTGATGAATCAGACCCATTCTACCACTACTGGACTACATCCTAAATCTGATGAATCAGACCCATTCTACCACTACTGGACTACATCCTCAATCTGATGAATCAGGCCCATTCTACCACTACTGACCTCAATCTGATGAATCAGACCCATTCTACCACTACTGGACTACGTCCTCAATCTGATGAATCAGGCCCATTCTACCACTACTACACTACATCCCCAATCTGATGAATCAGGCCCATTCTACCACTACTACACTACATCCCCAATCTGATGAATCAGGCCCATTCTACCACTACTGGACTACATCCTCAATCTGTGATCTGGCCCATTCTACCACTACTGGACTACATCCTCAATCTGATGAATCAGACCCATTCTATCACTACTGGACTACGTCCTCAATCTGATGAATCAGACCCATGCTACCACTACTGGACTACATCCTCAATCTGATGAATCAGACCCATTCTACCACTACTGGACTACGTCCTCAATCTGATGAATCAGACCCATTCTACCACTACTGGACTACATTCTCAATCTGATGAATCAGACCCATTCTATCACTACTGGACTACATCCTCAATCTGTGATCTGGCCCATTCTACCACTACTGGACTACATTCTACCACTACTGGACTACATCCTCAATCTGTGATCTGGCCCATTCTACCACTACTGGACTACATCCTCAATCTGATGAATCAGACCCATTCTACCACTACTGGACTACATCCTCAATCTGATGAATCAGACCCATTCTACCACTACTGGACCCATTCTACCACTACTGGACTACATCCTCAATCTGATGAATCAGGCCCATTCTACCACTACTGGACTACATCCTCAATCTGATGAATCAGACCCATTCTACCACTACTGGACTACATCCTCAATCTGATGAATCAGACCCATTCTACCACTACTGGACTACATCCTCAATCTGATGAATCAGACCCATTCTACCACTACTGGACTACATCCTCAATCTGATGAATCAGACCCATTCTACCACTACTGGACTACATCCTCAATCTGATGAATCAGACCCATTCTACCACTACTGGACTACATCCTCAATCTGATGAATCAGGCCCATTCTACCACTACTGGACTACATCCTCAATCTGATGAATCAGACCCATTCTACCACTACTGGACTACATCCTCAATCTGATGAATCAGGCCCATTCTACCACTACTGGACATTCTACATACCACTACTGGAATCTGATGAATCAGACCCATTCTACCACTACTGGACTACATCCTCAATCTGATGAATCAGACCCATTCTACCACTACTGGACTACATCCTCAATCTGATGAATCAGACCCATTCTACCACTACTGGACTACATCCTAAATCTGATGAATCAGGCCCATTCTACCACTACTGGACTACATCCTCAATCTGATGAATCAGGCCCATTCTACCACTACTGGACTACATCCTCAATCTGATGAATCAGACCCATTCTACCACTACTGGACTACATCCTCAATCTGATGAATCAGACCCATTCTACCACTACTGGACTACATCCTCAATCTGATGAATCAGGCCGATTCTACCACTACTGGACTACATCCTCAATCTGATGAATCAGACCCATTCTACCACTACTGGACTACGTCCTCAATCTGATGAATCAGACCCATTCTACCACTACTGGACTACATTCTCAATCTGATGAATCAGACCCATTCTACCACTACTGGACTACATCCTAAATCTGATGAATCAGACCCATTCTACCACTACTGGACTACATCCTCAATCTGATGAATCAGACCCATTCTACCACTACTGGACTACATCCTCAATCTGATGAATCAGACCCATTCTACCACTACTGGACTACATCCTCAATCTGATGAATCAGACCCATTCTACCACTACTGGACTACATCCTCAATCTGATGAATCAGACCCATTCTACCACTACTGGACTACATCTACCACTACTGGACTACATCCTCAATCTGATGAATCAGGCCCATTCTACCACTACTGGACTACATCCTCAATCTGATGAATCAGGCCGATTCTACCACTACTGGACTACATCTACCACTACTGGACTACATCCTCAATCTGATGAATCAGACCCATTCTACCACTACTGGACTACATCCTCAATCTGATGAATCAGACCCATTCTACCACTACTGGACTACATCCTCAATCTGATGAATCAGGCCCATTCTACCACTACTGGACTACATCTACCACTACTGGACTACATCCTAAATCTGATGAATCAGACCCATTCTACCACTACTGGACTACATCCTCAATCTGATGAATCAGGCCCATTCTACCACTACTGGACTACATCCTCAATCTGATGAATCAGACCCATTCTACCACTACTGGACTACATTCTCAATCTGATGAATCAGACCCATTCTACCACTACTGGACTACATCCTAAATCTGATGAATCAGACCCATTCTACCACTACTGGACTACATCCTCAATCTGATGAATCAGACCCATTCTACCACTACTGGACTACATCCTAAATCTGATGAATCAGGCCCATTCTACCACTACTGGACTACATTCTCAATCTGATGAATCAGACCCATTCTACCACTACTACACTACATCCTCAATCTGATGAATCAGGCCCATTCTACCACTACTGGACTACATCCTCAATCTGATGAATCAGACCCATTCTACCACTACTGGACTACATCCTCAATCTGATGAATCAGACCCATTCTACCACTACTGGACTACATCCTCAATCTGATGAATCAGGCCCATTCTACCACTACTGGACTACATCCTAAATCTGATGAATCAGACCCATTCTACCACTACTGGACTACATCCTCAATCGGGAATCAGACCCATTCTACCACTACTGGACTACATCCTCAATCTGATGAATCAGACCCATTCTACCACTACTGGACTCATAATCATCAGACCCATTCTACCACTACTGGACTACATCCTCAATCTGATGAATCAGGCCCATTCTACCACTACTGGACTACATCCTCAATCTGATGAATCAGACCCATTCTACCACTACTGGACTACATCCTCAATCTGATGAATCAGGCCCATTCTACCACTACTGGACTACATCCTCAATCTGATGAATCAGACCCATTCTACCACTACTGGACTACATCCTCAATCTGATGAATCAGACCCATTCTACCACTACTGGACTACATCTACCACTACTGGACTACATCCTAAATCTGATGAATCAGGCCCATTCTACCACTACTGGACTACATCCTCAATCTGATGAATCAGGCCCATTCTACCACTACTGGACTACATCCTCAATCTGATGAATCAGGCCCATTCTACCACTACTGGACTACATCCTCAATCTGATGAATCAGGCCCATTCTACCACTACTGGACTACATCCTCAATCTGATGAATCAGACCCATTCTACCACTACTGGACTACATCCTCAATCTGATGAATCAGGCCCATTCTACCACTACTGGACTACATCCTCAATCTGATGAATCAGGCCCATTCTACCACTACTGGACTACATCCTCAATCTGATGAATCAGGCCCATTCTACCACTACTGGACTACATCCTCAATCTGATGAATCAGGCCCATTCTACCACTACTGGACTACATCCTCAATCTGATGAATCAGACCCATTCTACCACTACTGGACTACATCCTCAATCTGATGAATCAGACCCATTCTACCACTACTGGACTACATCCTCAATCTGATGAATCAGGCCCATTCTACCACTACTGGACTACATCCTCAATCTGATGAATCAGGCCCATTCTACCACTACTGGACTACATCTACCACTACTGGACTACATCCTCAATCTGATGAATCAGGCCCATTCTACCACTACTGGACTACATCCTCAATCTGATGAATCAGGCCCATTCTACCACTACTGGACTACATCCTCAATCTGATGAATCAGGCCCATTCTACCACTACTGGACTACATCCTCAATCTGATGAATCAGGCCCATTCTACCACTACTGGACTACATCCTCAATCTGATGAATCAGACCCATTCTACCACTACTGGACTACATCCTCAATCTGATGAATCAGGCCCATTCTACCACTACTGGACTACATCCTCAATCTGATGAATCAGGCCCATTCTACCACTACTGGACTACATCCTCAATCTGATGAATCAGACCCATTCTATGAATCCCACTACTGGACTACATCCTAAATCTGATGAATCAGGCCCATTCTACCACTACTGGACTACATTCTCAATCTGATGAATCAGGCCCATTCTACCACTACTGGACTACATCCTCAATCTGATGAATCAGACCCATTCTACCACTACTGGACTACATCCTCAATCTGATGAATCAGGCCCATTCTACCACTACTGGACTACATTCTCAATCTGATGAATCAGGCCCATTCTACCACTACTGTGTTTATAAGGAACTTTGTTTCCCAGTGTATCTAAAGGATTTTTCATATTTGTTATCGATGGATCACAATCGGACGAAGAATTCCAGATACTAAACAGGAAAGATTCCATGTAAACAGCTGTATGACTGGAATGAGGATGACTGTTCTTACCATCAAGGGTATTGTGAAATACGCATTATTAGGCTTCAAAGGCCCGTAGCATCACTGACGAGTCCTAGAAGTTTTTGCAATCATTTTTATCAAAATTTGATTGGGAAAGCAAAGTCAAGAATTTCAAATCATTTTAATATAATTCTAAGATACGGAGTAAAATGGTTTTTTTCAGAATCTATTAATCAAAATCATACCAGTCATATTGTTTCTTCTATACATTTCATAATTTCATTTAGTAATTGTGTATTCTTTCCAATATATCCTCTAGACATCCGGTCTGATTATTACCCATAATTTTATTTAGAACCTTTTTATACACAAATAAAAGATGATTGTGAATATTACAGATTAACCAAAGTAATCAATTGATGTTACCATGTAAAGTTATATTGAACCGTTAATATTGATAAAAACATTATAATGTCTTTTTATTCCATTTATAAAATAATGATCATGATTAATATCAAAACTAGCCTAGAATAAATGCATAAAAGTATAGGATATGCGTTTAATTAAGAGGTACGAGGTTTTGCTATCGTGAGATTTGCTTAATGTACCTTGTAAGTTGATATGTGGGGCTGGATAATGGACTATATAGAATATTGTACATTTATAAAGATAATATATATTATATTGATAGGACTATGTAGAATATTGTACATTTATAAAGATAATATATATATATTGTACATTTAATAAAGATAATATGTATTATATTGACTATGTATTGACATATAAAGATGTACATTTAATAAAGATAATATATAGTATATATATTATGTACATTTTATAAAGATAACAAATATTATATTGACAGGACTATGTAGAACATTGTACATTTATAACTTTTTCTTAAGATACACCAACAAACACATTGAGGATTAATTATATAATGAACATGCTACTTTAGGGATTTTTGTTTTCTGCTTTGTTTCTTTGTTAGTTGCTTTTTGTAGTTGAATCATTAAAAAGAAGGTATAAATGCAAATGGCGATCGCCATGACGACCGTTTGCAGATATGTGTGAAGCGGTAGTATCCAACTACAGCGATGTCATTTAGAGGTGAGTCCCCAACATTTAGCTATATGATATTGAAATAATCGATAGGAAATGTTCTTATTCCACGCGGCTTTTCAAACTCTTTACTTCTATGGCAATTTCAGTCCCATTGTCGTCACAGCAATTTATACCAGGGCTTTTTCTACACGCGGATTTCGTAAGCCAGCCTACCTCGTGTACATGTAACTTAACCGCAAATATCAAAGTCATGCCTACTGCGATGAAATCCGATTACCTGCGTATATATAGAAAGGCGTTCCCTTCGGACTCCTTCTATCGCTGTCTCCGATCTGACTTTCTGGCTAACGTTGAGTTAACTACCAATACAGAAGCTGCTTTCATAACGTGTATGGTCCCAGACGATCATTAACAAGTAAAGATCCGAAAAGTCCCGAGAGAATAGCTGCCTCGCTTTCATACGTCATATGTACAAAATGTATAGACAAATGTATGACGTGTCAATGTCGGCGCGAGATTTGTAGGGCTACACAACAATTCAATAAAGCTGTCAGCGCGATGGTGGGCAATAGAGGCGAACACAGAAGGAATATATATACTTATATATACATATATTTTTAACTGTGGCAGATATTGTTTCTATTTCAACTGTAAACGTTTTCAAAACAATATAAGAGAATTACCCCCCAAAGCCTTTATAATTCGTTTACAAGTGTCTCAACATTGACTGTTCTGTAGCTTCTGGTTTTGTTTTCCATGGCGATACCATGGTATCTCCGTATTTGATACAAGTCTCTATGTTAAGTTTTTACAATTTGTATGCAGCTTGTCGTGTTAAGGAGCTGTCTTGACGAATGTTTAGGAGATGTAGTTGTACATGTCAGATGTATTTTGTGCTGATCGAGTGACGTCTTAATTTTGCTTTTAAAAATTCTGTCTGAAATATTATCCAAAAGGGAGGTAATATTGTGAACTTGAGTTATTTGGAAATGTACCATATATCTTGAAGATTTAAATATAGATTTATGTAATTTCAACACTGTTGGCAATAATGATCGGCTACTTGTATATGTTTGACATCGATTTGCATGCATCTCAATCGTGGACTGACACTTCTTATCTGTTCACGGCTCCCCAAGAAGGATATTTTGTTACTGAATATCGGCTCCTGATTGAGATAAATCGAACAGATAGCATGCTGCTTAAATACGGGTAACAAGGACATCACAAATGAACGCCAACACTCTTAAAACCTTAAACTTATATCTAAGCTGTCCGATTACATTTCACATCATATTTATCACTTCATCAACTTTACCAAGTATTCAATCGTATCGCATATTTGAGATTATGACACATTTGTAATTTTTCAGTGCAGAATTTCAGGTAGATTTTAAAGACGGATATGTTTTTACCAGTTTGTTGTGTAAAAATAACCATCATCGCACCAGAATGAAATAAATGACTTCCAACAGAAGTGTCATTTTAATGACTTTATCAGAAGAAGTTTGCTATATTTGGATTGTGTTGCTTTACGTGTTGTTTCACTGTAGAATTCTATAGATAGCTGTGATCTAATATCACACATTGCTCCGTTCCTTCAGATTGATGAATTCTCATACAACACCCATTTATTATCACTTAGTATACTAATCTCCAATCATAATTCTAGTCTCGGTTTGAAAAGCAACTTCTGGCTATCAACATTCTTGACTGTCGTGTAAACTTTGTATACCGACATCTGATTCGGAGAACAGGTATTATAAATGTAACCGAATCAACGGGGAAATATTGTGCCATGATTGATAAAAGAAAGTAAACAATAACCTTTGTCATTTGACACATCACGTTGTCGAACGCATGCATCTGCATCCTTGAATGAAGACAGCAGAACCAACGGATTGTTGATGAAATAGACACAAGTGAACATGGAAAGTTTACCTCTTTTTATTGTAATTGGTTTTACGGCTCGCCTCCTGACGAAATCGTCCAGGTGAGACAGAATAATCTCACTGAAGGTAAAATGGTTTATTCTGAGGTATTCTGAAGGTCCAGGGCAGATGATTTTAGTGACTCCCTAAAAACGTTATAACCAAAACGTGAGGAAACCCCTTGACGTATAAGTAGGATATCTGTCCACAGATCACGTGGTATCTATTCAATACAGAAACCATGATGTCCTCGTGAATAATCACCAGTCATGTGTTTATGGCGATGTCGGCTAAATCAGGTGATTTACGTCGGGTAAGTGTAGAGAACGGGTAGGTAGAACAGGAGGGAGCAGTAATAACGTAACACAACTCATTAGACCGCAGTACTGTTTGTAAAGGAACAATGTGTCTTGTCAGACAGGTAGGGATATATTTAGAAGTCATATTAACAGATAAAGTGGATAGTGTTCATTGTCAGTATTACAGTTTGAATTGTCTATAAGGAGTATCTAACTTTTAATGAGTCTGTAACAAACTTCTAACTTCATTCACTCTTTGCGTCTTTAATCACTTACTCTAAAATTGGCGGTGGCTGAAAGCGGAGTCATCAAAATATTGCGTGCGAACGCAATAACAATTTATGATAAAAATCTTTTGATACTGTGACCTGTCTTTTTTTGCTTCATAGTTATTTGTTCTGGATAAAAATGTACGTTTTCGTTTCCGGTTAAGAAATATTTTATTCATAATTGTAACTGCATAGGCGGGTTTTTGAGGCCTTGGTACGCTATTTACAAAGTTTCGAAAAAATAACAACTTTTGTGACGCTCCTCTGTTGCTGAAAATTCATTTCCTGTAACGCATAGTCTGTAATGTTGTTTTTTTATTCATTCCCTACAAGCATACGACTATCGAGCATGTTAGTTCATGGACTCCTTAAGTATCATTAAAAAGGATCCAAACCACAACATTTCTGTCAGTTTTTAGAGCCGGTGTTGAGACGTTGCATGACTTCAGTGGTACAAGCACACTTGCTGGGCCTATACCGCCTCTGTCTTTAGTAAAGTCATCTGATAAGGCATTAACAATAGTCTCATTTATTCTACACTTTCACATAAAAGTTGAAATCGATACAGATGATACTAGATGGTGCCTAGGTTAGGTAGGAAACCCTTATGACCGGCTTATTTCGTGAAACAATCACTCCCATTAGACCCGTTTCGTACCGTGAATATTAGTTGGAATGACAAACTGATTGCAAGCAAGAGTTTTAATTGTTACGAATTCCGGAAATGTACGCTCTGGTGCCCACAACAGTATCTTGTGCCTGTTGTAAAACCATATACGGGTTGTATGTCGTCATCTGGTATTAGAAAGAGGAAGGTTTTCTTATCAACATAGTCTTTATATATAAGAAAACACAATTTCTCAAACTGACCAGTTCACGAATTCAGAACATTTAATTCGGTTTCAGCTGTCATAAAACAAGGGTTAGAAGTCTTTAAAAAAAAAGGTCCAGCAATAAATACCAGGAACATTTGGTCAAGGAAGGCGTAAAATTCATTCAAATTTCGAGAGAGTTTTTAGGATGTTCATGTCGTCATAATGTTTATGTCTACAAGATGTTCATATCTACAAGATGTTCTTGTCTGCTCTACCTACAGCAATACCTCGCGCCGTCAAAGCAGAGTAATCTACAACCTCGGTTATATCTGTGGTCTGTATTTTGGTCCCCTAAGTGATTTATATCTCTCATGAAGCTGAGCCAACTTATCACCGTTTGTTGTCACTGGGAGAGATGCTTTACTCCTTATCGCTTTGGATTTAATGCGGCGGACCTCCTGTATGTTGTTCGTAAGGTAGCCTACAGCTACGTTTGTTTCAATCTTAAAATTACCCTGGTTGTTCAAGGTCGATATCCCAATCGCACATGAAATATCTCGTGCCTCTTTTCGAGTTAAGTAGATGTTTGTACTATTAATTATTCCTGAGGATGTCTTTACTGGTTTATCACAAATTATTAACATAAAAAACAAATTCCCCTGATTCTAGTTGTTATTATTTTTTTTCTGATATAAAATCTTGTCGACGACCTGTAACCAGTATTGAGAGGGGTCGGTATCTGAGCTGATGATCACACGTACATTTACTTACCTATACGGGTAGTAATATAACAAATAGCATGTAGACTAAGTGCCGACACGAGCGTACAGGGACGCTCTCCGACGCCAACACCAAGGCGATATTACTTTTCCCGCATTTCTCCGGATTAAGTTGCTACTTAATAGCATGGTATTGGCATAGGACTCAAACATCAGTATGATTTACACAGATTTCATGTCAACATATAAATCATATCTCCTGAAACACGTTTATTATAGATCTAGAAGATCTAGAATTTCATTAAATGAAAATATCCAAAGCCTAGTGCAGAATTAATCAAGGCACATAGTACTCAAGTTGTTAATATGTAACACAGGGGCTTGTGTAAATAGGGTTTCTATTAAGAACTCTTGCGGTAAAACGTGCACAGGGACTTGTTTAGAAATAGGTGCCAAAATTTTACTCATGTGCATTAAGATTATGTTACAAAGCGGTGACAGAGTCGGTAAAATCCTTGGTAGTCTGGTATGTCTTCAGACTCTTCAGTGCCAAGTTGACCTTTCCACTCGGATTTTCAGAGGATTTTAAGTCAACATCAATCTTAAATATGCTGTCTAGCAGGATGGTTCATTATGGCGAACTACAACACTCGTTTTCAAATAATGCTGCTGGGCCAACGAAAGAATCTCCGCCATTTTACACATACAAACATTGTCTGCGGCAACAATTGTCGGTCATTTGCCTCGTTTAAATATAGCCCCTGGTTTGTGATCGGTCAGAGGTGCGCGATACATTCCCTTCTTGTAGCAGCTTGTTCCGGTCTGTCCGCCAGCTTCGTCTGCCGTATGATGGGCTAACACAATATAACAGATTGCTTTTGACGACAATATGGCCAAGACACATCCCTCATTACTGTAATTCTGTACAGGCCGCTAGACCATTATTCACAGTTTCATTTGTGTTTGTTGCCAGTTATTTTATGATAGAGATTCTAAACGACTGTTGTACTTTCTGCGAGCAGTATTTTTTAAAAAGGAAAAAACTGTTACATATATTTCGCTGTCACACTTTGTATGATTATCTGTGAATGGAGTCCTTCTTCGCTACTATCTAATTGGTGCCTGCCTTAGACTTCAACGCAGGAATTTGCTGTCCCTTATCTGCTTTCTTTTGTTTTGGAAGATTAAGACTTTGAGGACGTTTTAGAAAATGAAGATTGATGAAGACTTTGAGGAAGTTATAGAAACACTTTGAGAAAGTTATAGAAAATGCAGATTGATGAAGATTGATGAAGACTTTGAGGAAGTTATAGAAACACTTTGAGGAAGTTATAGAAAATGCAGATTGATGAAGATTGATGAAGACTTTGAGGAAGTTTTAGAAACAATTTGAGGATGTTTTAGAAAATCCAAATTGATTAAGACTTTGAGGAAGTTTTAGAAACACTTTGAGGAAGTTATAGAAAATGCAGATTGATTGAGACTTTGAGGACGTTTTAGAAAATGCAGATTGATGAAGACTTTGAGGAAGTTATAGAAACACTTTGAGGAAGTTATAGAAAATGCAGATTGATGAAGATTGATGAAGACTTTGAGGAAGTTTTAGAAACAATTTGAGGAAGTTATAGAAAATGCAGATTGATTAAGACTTTGAGGAAGTTTTAGAAACACTTTGAGGAAGTTATAGAAAATGCAGATTGATTAAGACTTTGAGGAAGGTTTAGAAACACTTTAAGGACGTTTTAGAAAATGCGGATTGATTAAGACTTTGAGGAAGGTTTAGAAACACTTTAAGGACGTTTTAGAAAATGCGGATTGATTAAGACTTTGAGGAAGTTTTAGAAACACTTTGAGGACGTTTTAGAAAATGCAGATTGATTAAGACTTTGAGGATGTTTTAGAAAATGCACATTGATTAAGACTTTGAGGAAGCTTTAGAAACACTTTGAGGACGTTTTAGGAAATGCAGATTGATGAAGACTTTGAGGAAGCTTTAGAAACACTTTGAGGAAGTTATAGAAAATGCAGATTGATTAAGACTTTGAGGAAGTTTTAGAAACACTTTAAGGACGTTTTAGAAAATGCGGATTGATTAAGACTTTGAGGAAGTTTTAGAAACACTTTAAGGACGTTTTAGAAAATGCAGATTGATTAAGACTTTGAGGAAGCTTTAGAAACACTTTGAGGAAGTTATAGAAAATGCAGATTGATTAAGACTTTGAGGAAGTTTTAGAAACACTTTAACGACGTTTTAGAAAATGCGGATTGATTAAGACTTTGAGGAAGTTTTAGAAACACTTTAAGGACGTTTTAGAAAATGCAGATTGATTAAGACTTTGAGGAAGTTTAAGAAACACTTTAAGGACGTTTTAGAAAATGCAGATTGATTAAGACTTTGAGGAAGCTTTAGAAACACTTTGAGGAAGTTTTAGAAAATGCAGATTGATTAAGACTTTGAGGAAGTTAAAGAAAATGCAAATTGATTAAGACTTTGAGGAAGCTTTTAAAAAACACTTTGAGGAAGTTTTAGAAAATGCAGATTGATTAAGACTTTGAGGAAGTTAAAGAAAATGCAAATTGATTAAGACTTTGAGGAAGTTTTAAAAAACACTTTGAGGAAGTTTTAGAAAATGCGGATTGATTAAGACTTTGATGACGTTTTAGAAAATGCACATTGATTAAGACTTTGAGGACGTTTTAGGAAATGCAGATTGATTAAGACTTTGAGGAAGTTTTAGAAACACTTTGAGGACGTTTTAGAAAATGCAGATTGATTAAGACTTTGAGGACGTTTTAGAAAATGCAGATTGATTAAGACTTTGAGGACGTTTTAGAAAATGCAGATTGATTAAGACTTTGAGGAAGTTTTAGAAAATGCACATTGATTAAGACTTTGAGGAAGCTTTAGAAACACTTTGAGGACGTTTTAGAAAATGCGGATTGATTAAGACTTTGAGGAAGGTTTAGAAACACTTTAAGGACGTTTTAGAAAATGCGGATTGATTAAGACTTTGAGGAAGTTTTAGAAACACTTTGAGGACGTTTTAGAAAATGCAGATTGATTAAGACTTTGAGGAAGTTTTAGAAACACTTTGAGGAAGTTTTAGAAAATGCAGATTGATTAAGACTTTGAGGAAGTTAAAGAAAATGCAGATTGATGAAGACTTTGAGGAAGTTTTAGAAAATGCACATTGATTAAGACTTTGAGGACGTTTTAGGAAATGCAGATTGATTAAGACTTTGAGGAAGTTTTAGAAACACTTTGAGGACGTTTTAGAAAATGCAGATTGATTAAGACTTTGAGGACGTTTTAGAAAATGCAGATTGATTAAGACTTTGAGGACGTTTTAGAAAATGCAGATTGATTAAGACTTTGAGGAAGTTTTAGAAAATGCACATTGATTAAGACTTTGAGGAAGCTTTAGAAACACTTTGAGGACGTTTTAGAAAATGCGGATTGATTAAGACTTTGAGGAAGGTTTAGAAACACTTTAAGGACGTTTTAGAAAATGCAGATTGATTAAGACTTTGAGGAAGTTTTAGAAACACTTTGAGGACGTTTTAGAAAATGCAGATTGATTAAGACTTTGAGGATGTTTTAGAAAATGCACATTGATTAAGACTTTGAGGAAGCTTTAGAAACACTTTGAGGACGTTTTAGGAAATGCAAATTGATTAAGACTTTGAGGAAGCTTTAGAAACACTTTGAGGAAGTTATAGAAAATGCAGATTGATTAAGACTTTGAGGAAGTTTTAGAAACACTTTAAGGACGTTTTAGAAAATGCAGATTGATTAAGACTTTGAGGAAGTTTTAGAAACACTTTAAGGACGTTTTAGGAAATGCAGATTGATTAAGACTTTGAGGAAGCTTTAGAAACACTTTGAGGATGTTTCAGAAAATGCAGATTGATTAAGACTTTGATGAAGTTTTAGAAACACTTTGAGGACGTTTTAGAAAATGCAGATTGATTAAGACTTTGAGGAAGTTTTATGGTAGCTACCATCGTTTTGAAGTATTTTATTTTCTTGTGTATTGTGTTAGACGTGTTAATGCTCTAAGTGTTGTTTGATCTTGTTCTCATACGAGAACATGTTAGTTACTTATTTTTTATTGACGAGAAACCGATGACACTTAGCATTCAGTAACACCTGGTTTTATCCCCCTTGTTATTCGTGCTCTACTCTCGCTTCATGAATTTTGAAGTTTGGATACGATGTGTTAAAATTTCCGACATGTGCTATTTTTATCCGGAAATAATTACTTGTCTCCTGTCCCCACTTCTGTCTTAGTATAATTCCCAGTGTTTAAGTTATACTTACATTGTGAAAGCCTCGCTATGGTAGTTGGACTAAACGGATCTTTAAACTTTTCAACGTTAAACTAGCACTGGAAAGTGTCGCTTCTCACATTGAAATGTATATGCTCCCTAGGCGCTCCACCTAATGATGTATTTCACAGCAATAGACTACTAAGGATGGCGCTCCTGTTGGAATAGTATTTATGTCGTTAGAAGACTCGTTAACAATAGTTAAACATGCATTCTATTATTTCATGTGACAAGTTTGCTATTAGACGCTGCTCGGTTTATATATAAGGAAATCTTTTCTATTCAGGAAGTGACGAATTAATCATTTAGCATATTCCAATCGATATCGTATACATGGATGCAGTAGTTTAATTAAAACATTATCTATTTGTCTTCCTTTTCAGGGTAAACAATAGACGTTTAAAGTCTCACAACAACTGCTTCTGATCCTGTGCACATCGAATTTACTGAGGGCATCGGGCCATGTGGAATTTTACAGGGCGCTGAAATCTCAATAATACCGTGTAACCTGTCGGAATAACAAGGACAAGGGTGCACACGAACTTTATGTGAATGTGCTGCAGTATAATATAGCCGACCATCAAACTATTGTTTTATACAAAGCTAGCGAGATGTGTGATCGCGTATAAAACGAATATTTGTACTTTGCAACCAGATTAAAATGTCAGTTATAACTATCATGTATAATATCGAGTTCTACCTACAATTTAACTAGTATCCTGTATAGTATTGAGTTCTGCCTACAATTTAACTAGTATCCTGTATAGTATTGAGTTCTGCCTACAATTTAACTAGTATCCTGTATAGTATTGAGTTCTATCTACAATTTAACTAGTATCCTGTATAGTATTGAGTTCTTCCTACAATTTAACTAGTATCCTGTATAGTATTGTAGTTTGCTACAATTTAACTAGTATCTACAATTTAACTAGTATCCTGTATAGTATTGAGTTCTGCCTACAATTTAACTAGTATCCTGTATAGTATTGAGTTCTGCCTACAATTTAACTAGTATCCTGTATAGTATTGAGTTCTGTATCCTACAATTTAACTAGTATCCTGTATAGTATTGAGTTCTGCCTACAATTTAACTAGTATCCTGTATAGTATTGAGTTCTGCCTACAATTTAACTAGTATCCTGTATAGTATTGAGTTCTGCCTACAATTTAACTAGTATCCTGTATAGTATTGAGTTCTGCCTACAATTTAACTAGTATCCTGTATAGTATTGAGTTCTTCCTACAATTTAACTAGTATCCTGTATAGTATTGAGTTCTGCCTACAATTTAACTAGTATCCTGTATAGTATTGAGTTCTGCCTACAATTTAACTAGTATCCTGTATAGTATTGAGTTCTGCCTACAATTTAACTAGTATCCTGTATAGTATTGAACAATTTAACTAGTATCCTGTATAGTATTGAGTTCTGCCTACAATTTAACTAGTATCCTGTATAGTATTGAGTTCTGCCTACAATTTAACTAGTATCCTGTATAGTATGGAGTTCTACAATTTAACAAGTATCCTGTATAGTATTGAGTTCTGCCTACAATTTAACTAGTATCCTGTATAGTATTGAGTTCTATCTACAATTTAACTAGTATCCTGTATAGTATTGAGTTCTGCCTACAATTTAACTAGTATCCTGTATAGTATTGAGTTCTTCCTACAATTTAACTAGTATCCTGTATAGTATTGAGTTCTTCCTACAATTTAACTAGTATCCTGTATAGTATTGAGTTCTGCCTACAATTTAACTAGTATCCTGTATAGTATTGAGTTCTTCCTACAATTTAACTAGTATCCTGTATAGTATTGAGTTCTACCTACAATTTAACTAGTATCCTGTATAGTATTGAGTTCTACCTACAATTTAACTAGTATCCTGTATAGTATTGAGTTCTACAAATTTAACTAGTATCCTGTATAGTATTGAGTTCTGTATCCTACAATTTAACTAGTATCCTGTATAGTATTGAGTTCTATCCTACAATTTAACTAGTATCCTGTATAGTATTGAGTTCTGCCTACAATTTAACTAGTATCCTGTGTAGTATTGAGTTCTACCTACAATTTAACAAGTATCCTGTTTAGTATTGAGTTCTACAATTTAACTAGTATCCTGTATAGTATTGAGTTCTTCCTACAATTTAACTAGTATCCTGTATAGTATTGAGTTCTATCTACAATTTAACTAGTATCCTGTATAGTATTGAGTTCTGCCTACAATTTAACTAGTATCCTGTATAGTATTGAGTTCTGCCTACAATTTAACTAGTATCCTGTATAGTATTGAGTTCTACAATTTAACCAGTATCCTGTATAGTATTGAGTTCTACAATTTAACCAGTATCCTGTATAGTATTGAGTTCTACAATTTAACTAGTATCCTGTATAGTATTGAGTTCTATCTACAATTTAACAAGTATCCTGTATAGTATTGAGTTCTATCTACAATTTAACTAGTATCCTGTATAGTATTGAGTTCTACAATTTAACTAGTATCCTGTATAGTATTGAGTTCTATCTACAATTTAACAAGTATCCTGTATAGTATTGAGTTCTTCCTACAGTTTAACTAGTATCCTGTATAGTATTGAGTTCTGCCTACAATTTAACAAGTATCCTGTATAGTATTGAGTTCTACAATTTAACTAGTATCCTGTATAGTATTGATAATTTTACTAGTCTATCATCCACGTTATATAAAGATAATTATCTGATATTGAGATTAAATTTTTTGTGTTGATGGGGTATTCTTTCTCATTGTTTATCTATTCTACAACAATTTCCAGGTTAATACCTAAATGTTCTAAACATTGTACTGAATATTGGACAGATATTACGTCTGTTCATTTGATGCTGTATAATATTCTTGTAACGGCCATGTTTTCTTGTTTTCAGGAAATATTCTCAATTTGTTTACTTATACCAATCCATTCCCTTCCAATGCCAGTAGGTCGGTGTTATTCCATCACTAAAGTGTCAACCAATCACTCCTGAGGTATCAACCATCACTTTCATCAAACACATGACCAGTGTGGAGCGTACTAACACTGACGTACGTAGTGTGCGAGATCTACACGGTCACCATCATCAGACAAATGACCAGTGTGGAGCGTACAAACACCGACATACGTAGTGTACGAGATCTACACGGTCACCTTCATCAGACAAATGACCAGTGTGGAGCGTACTAACACTGACGTATGTAGTGTACGAGATCTACACGGTCACCTTCATCAGACAAATGACCAGTGTGGAGCGTACTAACACTGACGTACGTAGTGTCAAGATCTACACGGTCACCTTCATCAGACAAATGACCAGTGTGGAGCGTACTAACACTGACGTACGTAGTGTACGAGATCTACACGGACACCTTCATCAGACAAATGACCAGTGTGGAGCGTACTAACACTGACGTACGTAGTGCACGAACTGGTAAGGAATCTACCAGGTTTTCGGTTATAATATAATATATGTACACCAAGGTCAAAAGGTGTTCCGAGATGGTAAACCGATTATCATAATGAAAAAGACCATAGCGATACCGTAGATACAAACAGCAACCATTTCACCAAGAGCAATCGATGGCACCATATCATTCCTCCACAACCTAATAGTAGAGAGAGATGACGGTTACGACAAAGTATAGGCTTCTAAGAAAAAGACGCACATTGGCCAATACCTCAACTTCCGGTCGTACCACCTCTTACACCAGAAGCTCGGCATTGTACGAACTTTGCTGTACAGATGTGAAATGGTTGTCACAGAAGAAACAAGACAAGAAGCAAGAAGAAAATCACATCCATAGCGCCATTAAAACACGCGGATCCTAGATTTGTCAGTCCAGAACGTAAACAACGAATTTGATGAAAGCAATGAAAAGAATAAGGGTCGAAACAGAACGGAAAGAAACAAAATGAAAGGATCATCACTTACATCAAAGACCTGTCAGAAACCATTTAGATAATTAACCGTGGTCATAGCAACAGTCATAAAACCTGCGGAATGTCCAACCTAAGATCAAACCAGTGAAAGAGAACGACGCTGAATGTGTCTACAAATCAGATTCGAGAACTGTGACGCATTGTTTATCGGAGAAACAGACAAGACATTCGGGGTCCGACTCAATGAACATCAGAAAGACGCGGAAACCCAAAAAGGCACAACATTCACCAGATCAGAGCGAAAACATTCTCAGTCCTAGACCAATAAATCAGCAGTTACAGTTCATTCCATGCAGCAAAAATCATATTATTCCATAACGAGTCGTCAGTGAAAACAACATTTTAATACGGCTGGTGAACTATGCGATCTGACTACATCACACAGTACTAAACAGGGACGAAATGGTCACACACTCTCACATATCTATGGCCAAGTGTTAAACAAAGCGCAATCGACTACAGCATACTTTTACCATCTTGTGTATTTTTTTCTATAATCTGTTTACCATCTCGTTACACTATTTTCGACCTTAGTACATTGGATGGTAGTACAGCCGGAAAAAGTTTGTCGATAACTTACTATTACATAATACCAATATGTTAGAAAAAAAAATCGATCAAAGCTTATGATAACAAGGAAAAACATTTACAAAAGGAAGATTTACACAGAGAAAAGTCACAGAAAGAAACAGATCAAGTGGTTAAAAAAGGCATGAAAATCTTCTGTTACATTGACATACTCTAACAATAAAAGCTTAGCCATTCCAAGTGAGAAGATATTGCCACATTCATGAAACAACATTCTACTTCTAAGTAACAATTATCGAACTTACAACATTTCTTTACGGTACGAACAAAGACCTTCCCTACAGTGTTCACTCTGCATCACTCGAGACTAATTCGGGTCATAACGTATTTGTCAACTGTCGACATCGTTCACGTGATTCGTGATGTTTAGTACATACATCTTCCATGCTTTGAAACAAATTTTGCCACAGTAAAACCGACCCCTATAAATAAAGGTTGTTTTACAGTTAAGATGTTAAAACCCGGTCCTTATTTTATAGTAATGTTAGACAACACTATGGTGCGTGGGATAATATATCGTCTTCTCTTTGTATTTATAGATAGCTACAGGAAAATCAAGGATAGACAAACTTAACATCGAGATTCAGTTTAGACGAAATAAAAAGATTCCATGGCGCTTCTAGTAATGATCAAACCAAGGATAAGTATATTACTTGATATCTCCCTCACCAACCTAACATCGAGATCGATTCAGTTTTCCCTCAGGGTAAAGGATCATGTGGTCCCAAACACTAATATATAGTCCCAGTATGTCACTATAGTCCCAGTATGTCACTATAGTCCCAGTATGTCACTAATATATAGTCCCAGTATCTGTCACTAATATATAGTCCCCGTATCTGACACTATAGTCCCAGTATCTGTCACTAATATATAGTCCCAGTATCTGTCACTATAGCCCCAGTATCTGTCACTAACATATAGTCCAAGTATCTGTCACTAATATATAGTCCAAGTATCTGTCACTAATATATAGTCCAAGTATCTGTCACTAATATATAGTCCAAGTATCTGTCACTAATATATAGTCCAAGTATCTGTCACTAATATATAGTCCCAGTATCTGTCACTAATATATAGTCCCAGTATCTGTCACTAATATATAGTCCCGGTATCTGTCATTAATATATAGTCCCAGTATCTGTCACTAATATATAGTCCCAGTATCTGTCACTATAGCCCCAGTATCTGTCACTATAGTCCCAGTATCTGTCACTAACATATAGTCCCAGTATCTGTCACTAATATATAGTCACAGTATCTGTCACTAATATATAGTCCCAGTATCTGTCACTATAGTCCCAGTATGTCACTATAGTCCCAATATCTGTTACTATAGTCCCAATATCTGTCACTAATATATAGTCCCAGTATCTGTCACTATAGTCCCAGTATGTCACTATAGTCCCAGTATTTGTTACTATAGTCCCAGTATCTGTCCCTAATATATAGTCCCAGTATCTGTCACTATAGTCCCAGTATGTCACTATAGTCCCAGTATCTGTTACTATAGTCCCAGTATCTGTTACTAGTATATAGTCCCAGTATCTGTTACTATAGTCCAAGTATATGTCACTATAGTCCCAGTATCTGTTACTATAGTCCCAGTATCTGTTACTATAGTCCCAGTATCTGTCACTAATATATAGTCCCAGTATCTGTCACTATAGTCCCGGTATCTGTCCCTATATCTGACACTATATAGTCCCAGTATCTGTCACTAATATATAGTCCCAGTATCTGTCACTATAGTCCCAGTATGTCACTATAGTTCCAGTATGTCACTATAGTCCCAGTATCTGTCACTATAGTCCCAGTATCTGTTACTATAGTCCCAGTATCTGTCACTAATATATAGTCCAAGTATCTGTCACTAACATATAGTCCCAGTATCTGTCACTAATATATAATTCCAGTATCTGTCACTAATATATAGTCCAAGTATCTGTCACTAATATATTGTCCCAGTATCTATCACTATAGTCCCGGTATCTGTCACTATAGTCCCAGTATGTCACTATAGTCCCAGTATCTGTTACTATAGTCCCAGTATCTGACACTATAGTCCCAGTATCTGTCACTAATATATAGTCCCAGTATCTGTCACTATAGTCCCAGTATGTCACTATAGTCCCAGTATCTGTTACTATAGTCCCAGTATCTGTCACTAATATATAGTCCCAGTATCTGTTACTATAGTCCCAGTATCTGTCACTATAGTCCCAGTATCTGTTACTATAGTCCCAGTATCTGTCACTAATATATAGTCCCAGTATCTGTCACTATAGTCCCAGTATCTGACACTATAGTCCCAGTATCTGTCAATATAGTCCCAGTATGTCACTATAGTCCCAGTATCTGACACTATAGTCCCAGTATCTGTCACTATAGTCCCAGTATGTCACTATAGTCCCAGTATCTGTCACTAATATATAGTCCCAGTATCTGTCACTAATATATAGTCCCAGTATCTATCACTATAGTCCCGGTATCTGTCACTATAGTCCCAGTATCTGTCACTAATATATAATCCAAGTATCTGTCACTAATATATAGTCCAAGTATCTGTCACTAATATATAGTCCCAGTATCTATCACTATAGTCCCGGTATCTGTCACTATAGTCCCAGTATCTGTCACTAACATATAGTCCCAGTATCTGTCACTAATATATAGTCCCAGTATATGTCACTAATATATAGTCCCAGTATCTGTCACTATAGTCCCAGTATGTCACTATAGTCCCAGTATGTCACTATAGTCCCAGTATCTGTCACTAATATATAGTCCCAGTATCTGTCACTAATATATAGTCCCAGTATCTGTCACTAATATATAGTCACAGTATCTGTCACTAATATATAGTCCCAGTATCTGTCACTATAGTCCCAGTATGTCACTATAGTCCCAGTATGTCACTATAGTCCCAGTATCTGTCACTAATATATAGTCCCAGTATCTGTCACTATAGTCCCAGTATGTCACTATAGTCCCAGTATCTGTCACTAATATATAGTCCCAGTATCTGTCACTATAGTCCCAGTATGTCACTATAGTCCCAGTATCTGTCTCTAATATATAGTCCCAGTATCTGTCACTATAGTCCCAGTATCTGTCAATATAGTCCCTGTATCTGTCAGTAATACATCTTATTGTGGACGCTCAATTGTGGTGCTTAATGGGGGGCTCATTGGGGGTCTAAATATGGAAGCTCATTCGGGGTCTTAATGTGGAAGAAATACTGCATAACCCGATACTGGTCATGTGCTGACATTTGACAACTTTATAAGTCAAATCGAGGAAGTGTTACATCCATTGCGCCACAATAAAGACCATATTTCTTCACCTTGTGCTGCCAACTTCAATATCCATGGACAAATGATTAGTGTGAGATTCCCTTCAATGTTTTGATGACAATAAACAATAAGTTTGACTGGCTGATTATGATGGTACACATTCAAGCTCATTTCACAGACATTGGTGTTAAATACTGTAACGAGTTTTCCAAAGAGAAGAAAGGATAATATTTAAAACAGAACCCCGCAATGTTAATCTGCTTTACAGCATCTCAGGCCGATAATCAAACCGACCTGCTGGAAAATGTGAAATAAATCCAATAAGCCGAGGAGCTGAAACATGCTTTCATGTAAATGGCTACGAGAAGAGTTCTCCACAACCAATACTAATTGTCTAAAAGAAATGTCGCAGTCAGCGCGTACATGTTACAGTGTGCGTTTTAAACGTTTAACCTCTGGCTCTCATTTCACAGCTAACCTTTAACAACAAAAAATGTCGACCTAAGGTGTAAGATTTCTATTTCACCATATTATAGTCAGGAGTGCGTCGACACATTGCATAAGGATTTTTTTTATCATACATAGAATTTTTACTGAAATTTGATTTCATATGAGATTTTGCGAAACGATTCTTGGCAAGCAAAACATAATAACTTTCATAACATCTCATATTAAATGAAAACAAATATTTTTTTTATCTGACAACTCAGACAAGTTTAAAGTACAAATGTGCAGGACGAAATTAAATGGAGACGGACACTTTTTTCACTATTGCAATTCTTTATGTGACGTCATTGTTGATATTATGACGTCACAATTGATTTCTGACTGCCAAAGTCCATGAAAATGTTCCTTTGGACAAAACACAAGTGACTAACGCAAGAATATTACATCGGCTCACGTACTAGATATAAGGTTAATTAGGTGATCAGTATAATTACATCGTCTGTACGTCAGGCGCCAACACGTGTGTAAGGTCTTACTATGTATATATATATATCGTCTGTACGTCAGGCGCCGACACGTGTGTAAGGTCTTACTATGTATATATATATATCGTCTGTACGTCAGGCGCCGACACATGTGTAAGGTCTTACTATGTATATATATATTGTCTGTACGTCAGGCGCCGACACGTGTGTAAGGTCTTACTATATATATATATATCGTCTGTACGTCAGGCGCCGACACGTGTGTAAGGTCTTACTATGTATATATATATATATCGTCTGTACGTCAGGCGCCGACACGTGTGTAAGGTCTTACTACATATACACAGTCTGTACGTCAGGCGCCGACACGTGTGTAAGGTCTAACTATGTATATATATATATCGTCTGTACGTCAGGCGCCGACACGTGTGTAAGGTCTTACTATATATATATATATCGTCTGTACGTCAGGCGCCGACACATGTGTAAGGTCTTACTATATATATATATATATATATCGTCTGACGTCAGGCGCCGGTGTAATGGTTTCACTATTCAGTGATATATGTTGTAATGATATAAGTTTTCACATCTTAGTTCAGTATTAGATTCTGTTGTATACAATTCTATTAACCCGTCCCATATGTAAGCGCGCGGTCGGTCTTGCGGTCGGTCTTATTGTAACAGGAAACCGGAGTAATCGAGGTAAAGGGGAAAACCCACATGGTCAGGCAGGTGACCCTATAACTTTTGACATCTATTCCGAGAATCGAACCCGGGACGGCTAAGTGAAAGGCGAGTGCGTTACCACTGTGCCATCCGACCACCCGCCTCTACATCCAGATTCTGACATATCTTTCGATCAGTTTTGGTTTTTCTCAGTCGATGTTTCAAACTTTAAGACTTTAGCATCTCACATATTTTACAGTAGGATTTACATACATGGAGTTCAATTTATTATTTCGTTCTGGTATTTCTGATTCTCAATTTACATTGAACGATGCTGTTCAATGTGCATCTTTTGTACATTATACAAACAATGACACATCGGACTGTAACAGATAACAGATATAGTGTCAAATCACCAGAGGTAATTACCATATCTGTTATACATGTCCCGCATGTTATAATTCGTTAATAATACTTGTGAGAGGAGATTGTGTAAAACAAGATGACATTCATTATCGTCAATATATCGTTACAGACAGCAGGACGACTGTCAAGGATGGTGTCAAAGTGAACCTCTCTTAAAAATTATTATTTTTCAACAAAATACTTCAATTAAAATCTTGTAACATTTTTTCCCAAACTTAAATAAAAAACAATAATAAGGTTTATACATTCCATTTTGTCATTCTCGTCATCGGCTCAGTGCTTACTTTTTCTACAAGCCTTTCGGATAACCTCACTAGTTGAATTCAAAAAGCCTCCACAATATATTTCAAAATAAACTCTCCCTCTCCTTTCCGCATTTAACTGTTTGTATACTAGTAATTGCCACTGGTATCTACTGCGAATTCAGAACCAAACTTGGTTGAATAATGATACAATTAAGTATTGCGAGAACGAATTTTATCGACGTAACAATATGCTTTAGGTAAGTCAGATGGAACGATTTTTATAAACGTAACAATATGCTTTAGATAAGTCAGATGGAACGAAGGTTTGGAATAAACTTATACTTCTGTGATAACCTTTCATAGATAATTCAATATATTAAATACAATTTTTATTTTGTCTTTTGTTACTCCACCACCAATGAAATATATCGGGGACCAATTCAATATGAACTGCCCCACGGTTCATTAACTTGATCTCGATGTCAAATTAATATATCGGGCAAGGAAATCAGGTAGTTTTATACCTCAAGCTAAGGTATAATTGGTATTATTTTCTACCAATATCAGAAACGATTGGGATTAGAGATTTATCAACATATCAAAGAATTGAAATTTGGACGATAAGGTTACTAGAATATTTATTGATACAGTGATGTGTATGATACTGGAGTATTTATCGATACAGTGATGATACTGGAGTATTTATTGATACAGTGATGTGTATGATACTGGAGTGATACAGTGATATGATACTGGAGTATTTATTGATACAGTGATGTATATGATACTGGAGTATTTATTGATACAGTGATGTGTATGATACCGGAGTATTTATTGATACAGTGATGTGTATGATACTGGAGTATTTATTGATACAGTGATGATACTGGAGTATTTATTGATACAGTGATGTGTATGATACTGGAGTATTTATTGATACAGTGATGTGTATGATACTGGAGTATTTATTGATACAGTGATGATACTGGAGTATTTATTGATACAGTGATGTGTATGATACTGGAGTATTTATTGATACAGTGTGTGTATGATACTGGAGTATTTATTGTGTATGATACTGGAGTATTTATTGATACAGTGATGTGTATGATACTGGAGTATTTATTGATACAGTGATGATACTGGAGTATTTATTGATACAGTGATGTGTATGATACTGGAGTATTTATTGATACAGTGATGTGTATGATACTGGAGTATTTATTGATACAGTGATGATACTGGAGTATTTATTGATACAGTGATGATACTGGAGTATTTATTGATACAGTGATGATACTGGAGTATTTATTGATACAGTGATGATACTGGAGTATTTATTGATACAGTGATGTATATGATACTGGAGTATTTATTGATACAGTGATGTGTATGATACTGGAGTATTTATTGATACAGTGATGTGTATGATACTGGAGTATTTATTGATACAGTGATGTGTATGATACTGGAGTATTTATTGATATAGTAATGATACTGGAGTATTTATTGATACAGTGATGATACTGGAGTATTTATTGATACAGTGATGATACTGGAGTATTTATTGATACAGTGATGTGTATGATACTGGAGTATTTATTGATACAGTGATGATACTGGAGTATTTATTGATACAGTGATGATACTGGAGTATTTATTGATACAGTGATGATATTGGAGTATTTATTGATACAGTGATGTGTATGATACTGGAGTATTTATTGATACAGTGATGATACTGGAGTATTTATTGATACAGTGATGTGTATGATACTGGAGTATTTATTGATACAGTGATGTGTATGATACTGGAGTATTTATTGATACAGTGATGATACTGGAGTATTTATTGATACAGTGATGTGTATGATACTGGAGTATTTATTGATACAGTGATGATACTGGAGTATTTATTGATACAGTGATGTTTATGATACTGGAGTATTTATTGATACAGTGATGATACTGGAGTATTTATTGATACAGTGATGTGTATGATACTGGAGTATTTATTGATACAGTGATGATACTGGAGTATTTATTGATACAGTGATGTGTATGATACTGGAGTATTTATTGATACAGTGATGATACTGGAGTATTTATTGATACAGTGATGTATATGATACTGGAGTATTTATTGATACAGTGATGATACTGGAGTATTTATTGATACAGTGATGTGTATGATACTGGAGTATTTATTGATACAGTGATGTATATGATACTGGAGTATTTATTGATACAGTGATGTATATGATACTGGAGTATTTATTGATACAGTGATGTGTATGATACTGGAGTATTTATTGATACAGTGATGTGTATGATACAGGAGTATTTATTGATACAGTGATGATACTGGAGTATTTATTGATACAGTGATGATACTGGAGTATTTATTGATACAGTGATGTATATGATACTGGAGTATTTATTGATACAGTGATGTGTATGATACTGGAGTATTTATTGATACAGTGATGTGTATGATACTGGAGTATTTATTGATACAGTGATGATACTGGAGTATTTATTGATACAGTGATGATACTGGAGTATTTATTGATACAGTGATGATACTGGAGTATTTATTGATACAGTGATGATGATACTGGAGTATTTATTGATACAGTGATGTATATGATACTGGAGTATTTATTGATACAGTGATGTGTATGATACTGGAGTATTTATTGATACAGTGATGTGTATGATACTGGAGTATTTATTGATACAGTGATGTGTATGATACTGGAGTATTTATTGATACAGTGATGATACTGGAGTATTTATTGATACAGTGATGATACTGGAGTATTTATTGATACAGTGATGATACTGGAGTATTTATTGATACAGTGATGTGTATGATACTGGAGTATTTATTGATACAGTGATGATACTGGAGTATTTATTGATACAGTGATGTGTATGATACTGGAGTATTTATTGATACAGTGATGATACTGGAGTATTTATTGATACAGTGATGATACTGGAGTATTTATTGATACAGTGATGATACTGGAGTATTTATTGATACAGTGATGTGTATGATACTGGAGTATTTATTGATACAGTGATGTGTATGATACTGGAGTATTTATTGATACGGTGATGATACTGGAGTATTTATTGATACAGTGATGTGTATGATACTGGAGTATTTATTGATACTGTGATGATACTGGAGTATTTATTGATACAGTGATGTGTATGATACTGGAGTATTTATTGATACAGTGATGTGTATGATACTGGAGTATTTATTGATACAGTGATGATACTGGAGTATTTATTGATACAGTGATGTGTATGATACTGGAGTATTTATTGATACAGTGATGTGTATGATACTGGAGTATTTATTGATACAGTGATGATACTGGAGTATTTATTGATACAGTGATGATACAGTGATGATACTGGAGTATTTATTGATACAGTGATGATACTGGAGTATTTATTGATACAGTGATGTGTATGATACTGGAGTATTTATTGATACAGTGATGATACTGGAGTATTTATTGATACAGTGATGTATTTATTTATTGATACAGTGATGATGATACTGGAGTATTTATTGATACAGTGATGATACTGGAGTATTTATTGATACAGTGATGTATATGATACTGGAGTATTTATTGATACAGTGATGATACTGGAGTATTTATTGATACAGTGATGTGTATGATACTGGAGTATTTATTGATACAGTGATGTGTATGATACTGGAGTATTTATTGATACTGTGATGATATTTGAGTATTTATTGATACAGTGATGTGTATATTGATACTGGAGTATTTATTGATACAGTGATGATGATACTGGAGTATTTATTGATACAGTGATGTGTATGATACTGGAGTATTTATTGATACAGTGATGTGTATGATACTGGAGTATTTATTGATACAGTGATGATACTAGAGTATTTATTGATACAGTGATGATACTGGAGTATTTATTGATACAGTGATGTGTATGATACTGGAGTATTTATTGATACAGTGATGTGTATGATACTGGAGTATTTATTGATACAGTGATGTGTATACTGGAGTATTTATTGATACAGTGATGTGTATATACTGGAGTATTTATTGATACAGTGATGTATATGATACTGGAGTATTTATTGATACCGTGATGATACTGGAGTATTTATTGATACAGTGATGTATATGATACTGGAGTATTTATTGATACAGTGATGATGTACTGGAGTATTTATTGATACAGTGATGTGTATGATACTGGAGTATTTATTGATACAGTGATGATACTGGAGTATTTATTGATACAGTGATGTGTATGATACTGGAGTATTTATTGATACAGTGATGATACTGGAGTATTTATTGATACAGTGATGTGTATGATACTGGAGTATTTATTGATACAGTGATGATACTGGAGTATTTATTGATACAGTGATGATACTGGAGTATTTATTGATACAGTGATGTGTATGATACTGGAGTATTTATTGATACAGTGATGTGTATGATACTGGAGTATTTATTGATACAGTGATGATACTGGAGTATTTATTGATACAGTGATGATACTGGAGTATTTATTGATACAGTGATGTGTATGATACTGGAGTATTTATTGATACAGTGATGATACTGGAGTATTTATTGATACAGTGATGTGTATGATACTGGAGTATTTATTGATACAGTGATGTGTATGATACTGGAGTATTTATTGATACAGTGATGATACTGGAGTATTTATTGATACAGTGATGTGTATGATACTGGAGTATTTATTGATACAGTGATGATACTGGAGTATTTATTGATACAGTGATGTGTATGATACTGGAGTATTTATTGATACAGTGATGATACTGGAGTATTTATTGATACAGTGATGAGTACTTATTTATTGATACAGTGATGTGTATGACTGGAGTATTTATTGATACAGTGATGATACTGGAGTATTTATTGATACAGTGATGTGTATGATACTGGAGTATTTATTGATACAGTGATGATACTGGAGTATTTATTGATACAGTGATGTGTATGATACTGGAGTATTTATTGATACAGTGATGATACTGGAGTATTTATTGATACAGTGATGTGTATGATACTGGAGTATTTATTGATACAGTGATGATACTGGAGTATTTATTGATACAGTGATGTGTATGATACTGGAGTATTTATTGATACAGTGATGTGTATGATACTGGAGTATTTATTGATACAGTGATGTATATATACTGGAGTATTTATTGATACAGTGATGATACTGGAGTATTTATTGATACAGTGATGTGTATGATACTGGAGTATTTATTGATACAGTGATGTGTATGATACTGGAGTATTTATTGATACAGTGATGATACTGGAGTATTTATTGATACAGTGATGTGTATGATACTGGAGTATTTATTGATACAGTGATGATACTGGAGTATTTATTGATACGGTGATGATACTGGAGTATTTATTGATACAGTGATGATACTGGAGTATTTATTGATACAGTGATGATACTGGAGTATTTATTGATACAGTGATGATACTGGAGTATTTATTGATACAGTGATGATACTGGAGTATTTATTGATACAGTGATGATACTGGAGTATTTATTGATACAGTGATGTACTGTATGATACTGGAGTATTTATTGATACAGTGATGTGTATGATACTGGAGTATTTATTGATACAGTGATGTGTATGATACTGGAGTATTTATTGATACAGTGATGTATATGATACAGTGATGAGTATTTATTGATACAGTGATGATACTGGAGTATTTATTGATACAGTGATGTGGAGTATTTATTGATACAGTGATGTATGGAGTATTTATTGATACAGTGATGATACTGGAGTATTTATTGATACAGTTTTATTGATACAGTGATGTGTATGATACTGGAGTATTTATTGATACAGTGATGATTCTGGATTATTTATTGATACAGTGATGTGTATGATACTGGAGTATTTATTGATACAGTGATGTGTATGATACTGGAGTATTTATTGATACAGTGATGTGTGTGATACTGGAGTATTTATTGATACAGTGATGATACTGGAGTATTTATTGATACAGTGATGTGAATGATACTGGAGTATTTATTGATACAGTGATGTGTATGGAGTATACTGGAGTATTTATTGATACAGTGATGTGTATGATACTGGAGTATTTATTGATACAGTGATGATGACTGGAGTATTTATTGATACAGTGATGTGTATATACTGGAGTATTTATTGATACAGTGATGTGGAGTATTTATTGATACAGTGATGATACTTATTTATTGATACAGTGATGATACTGGAGTATTTATTGATAAAGTGATGTGTATGATACTGGAGTATTTATTGATACAGTGATGATACTGGAGTATTTATTGATACAGTGATGTGTATGATACTGGAGTATTTATTGATACAGTGATGATACTGGAGTATTTATTGATACAGTGATGTATATGATACTGGAGTATTTATTGATACAGTGATGATACTGGAGTATTTATTGATACAGTGATGTGTATGATACTGGAGTATCTATTGATACAGTGATGTATATGATAATGGAGTATTTATTGATACAGTGATGTGTATGATACTGGAGTATTTATTGATACAGTGATGATACTGGAGTATTTATTGATACAGTGATGTGTATGATACTGGAGTATTTATTGATACAGTGATGATACTGGAGTATTTATTGATACAGTGATGTGTATGATACTGGAGTATTTATTGATACAGTGATGATACTGGAGTATTTATTGATACAGTGATGTATATGATACTGGAGTATTTATTGATACAGTGATGATACTGGAGTATTTATTGATACAGTGATGTGTATGATACTGGAGTATTTATTGATACAGTGATGTGTATGATACTGGAGTATTTATTGATACAGTGATGATATACTGGAGTATTTATTGATACAGTGATGTGTCTGATACTGGAGTATTTATTGATACAGTGATGATATTCGAGTATTTATTGATACAGTGATGTATTTATATTTATTGATACAGTGATGTATATGATACTGGAGTATTTATTGATACAGTGATGATACTGGAGTATTTATTGATACAGTGATGTATATGATACTGGAGTATTTATTGATACAGTGATGTGTATGATACTGGAGTATTTATTGATACAGTGATGATACTGGAGTATTTATTGATACAGTGATGTGTATGATACTGGAGTATTTATTGATACAGTGATGATACTGGAGTATTTATTGATACAGTGATGATACTGGAGTATTTATTGATACAGTGATGATACTGGAGTATTTATTGATACAGTGATGTGTATGATACTGGAGTATTTATTGATACAGTGATGATACTGGAGTATTTATTGATACAGTGATGTGTATGATACTGGAGTATTTATTGATACAGTGATGTGTATGATACTGGAGTATTTATTGATACAGTGATGATACTGGAGTATTTATTGATACAGTGATGTGTATGATACTGGAGTATTTATTGATACAGTGATGATACTGGAGTATTTATTGATACAATGATGTATATGATACTGGAGTATTTATTGATACAGTGATGATACTGGAGTATTTATTGATACAGTGATGTGTATGATACTGGAGTATTTATTGATACAGTGATGATACTGGAGTATTTATTGATACAGTGATGTGTATGATACTGGAGTATTTATTGATACAGTGATGATACTGGAGTATTTATTGATACAGTGATGTGTATGATATTGATACAGTGATGATACTGGAGTATTTATTGATACAGTGATGATATACTGGAGTATTTATTGATATACAGTGAGTGTATGATACTGGAGTATTTATTGATACAGTGATGATACTGGAGTATTTATTGATAGTATTTATTGATACAGTGATGTATATGATACTGGAGTATTTATTGATACAGTGATGTATATGATACTAGAGTATTTATTGATACAGTGATGATACTGGAGTATTTATTGATACAGTGATGATACTGGAGTATTTATTGATACAGTGATGTATATGATACTGGAGTATTTATTGATACAGTGATGATACTGGAGTATTTATTGATACAGTGATGATACTGGAGTATTTATTGATACAGTGATGTATATGATACTGGAGTATTTATTGATACAGTGATGATACTGGAGTATTTATTGATACAGTGATGTGTATGATACTGGAGTATTTATTGATACAGTGATGTGTATGATACTGGAGTATTTATTGATACAGTGATGATACTGGAGTATTTATTGATAAAGTGATGTGTATGATACTGGAGTATTTATTGATACAGTGATGATACTGGAGTATTTATTGATACAGTGATGTTGAGTATTTATTGATACAGTGATGTGTATGATACTGGAGTATTTATTGATACAGTGATGATACTGGAGTATTTATTGATACAGTGATGTGTATGATACTGGAGTATGATACTGGAGTATTTATTGATACAGTGATGTGTATGATACTGGAGTATTTATTGATACAGTGATGATACTGGAGTATTTATTGATACAGTGATGTGTATGATACTGGAGTATTTATTGATACAGTGATGTGTATGATACTGGAGTATTTATTGATACAGTGATGATACTGGAGTATTTATTGATACAGTGATGTGTATGATACTGGAGTATTTATTGATACAGTGATGATACTGGAGTATTTATTGATACAGTGATGATACTGGAGTATTTATTGATACAGTGATGTGTATATACTGGAGTATTTATTGATACAGTGATGTGTATGATACTGGAGTATTTATTGATACAGTGATGATACTGGAGTATTTATTGATACAGTGATGATACTGGAGTATTTATTGATACAGTGATGTGTATGATACTGGAGTATTTATTGATACAGTGATTTGTATGATACTGGAGTATTTATTGATACAGTGATGTGTATGATACTGGAGTATTTATTGATACAGTGATGATACTGGAGTATTTATTGATACAGTGATGATACTGGAGTATTTATTGATACAGTGAGGAGTATTTATTGATACAGTGATGATGACTGGAGTATTTATTGATACAGTGATGTGTATGATACTGGAGTATTTATTGATACAGTGATGATACTGTATGATACTTTAGTATTTATTGATACAGTGATGTGTATGATACTGGAGTATTTATAGATACAGTGATGTGTAATATACTGTATTATTTATAGATACAGTGATGTGTATGATACTGGAGTATTTATTGATACAGTGATGATACTGGAGTATTTATTGATACAGTGATGTGTATGATACTGGAGTATTTATTGATACAGTGATGATTTATTGATACTGGAGTATTTATTGATACAGTGATGTGTATGATACTGGAGTATTTATTGATACAGTGATGATACTGGAGTATTTATTGATACAGTGATGTGTATGATACTGGAGTATTTATTGATACAGTGATGTGTATGATACTGGAGTATTTATTGATACAGTGATGTGTATGATACTGGAGTATTTATTGATACAGTGATGATACTGGAGTATTTATTGATACAGTGATGTGTATGATACTGGAGTATTTATTGATACAGTGATGTGTATGATACTGGAGTATTTATTGATACAGTGATGTGTATGATACTGGAGTATTTATTGATACAGTGATGTGTATGATACTGGAGTATTTATTGATACAGTGATGTGTATGACTGGAGTATTTATTGATACAGTGATGTATGATACTGTATGATACTGGAGTATTTATTGATACAGTGATGTGTATGATACTGGAGTATTTATTGATACAGTGATGATACTGGAGTATTTATTGATACAGTGATGTATATGATACTGGAGTATTTATTGATACAGTGATGTATATGATACTGGAGTATTTATTGATACAGTGATGATACTGGAGTATTTATTGATACAGTGATGTGTATGATACTGGAGTATTTATTGATACAGTGATGTATATGATACTGGAGTATTTATTGATACAGTGATGATACTGGAGTATTTATTGATACAGTGATGTGTATGATACTGGAGTATTTATTGATACAGTGATGATACTGGAGTATTTATTGATACAGTGATGTGTATGATACTGGAGTATTTATTGATACAGTGATGATACTGGAGTATTTATTGATACAGTGATGATACTGGAGTATTTATTGATACAGTGATGTGTATGATACTGGAGTATTTATTGATACAGTGATGTGTATGATACTGGAGTATTTATTGATACAGTGATGATACTGGAGTATTTATTGATACAGTGATGTGTATGATACTGGAGTATTTATTGATACAGTGATGTGTATGATACTGGAGTATTTATTGATACAGTGATGTGTATGATACTGGAGTATTTATTGATACAGTGATGTGTATGATACTGGAGTATTTATTGATACAGTGATGTGTATGATACTGGAGTATTTATTGATACAGTGATGTGTATGATACTGGAGTATTTATTGATACAGTGATGATGATACTGGAGTATTTATTGATACAGTGATGTGTATGATACTGGAGTATTTATTGATACAGTGATGTGTATACTGGAGTATTTATTGATACATGTGATGATACTGGAGTATTTATTGATACAGTGATGTGTATGATACTGGAGTATTTATTGATACAGTGATGATACTGGAGTATTTATTGATACAGTGATGTGTATGATACTGGAGTATTTATTGATACAGTGATGATACTGGAGTATTTATTGATACAGTGATGTGTATGATGATATTTATTGATACAGTGATGATACTGTATTTATTGATACAGTGATGTGTATGATACTGGAGTATTTATTGATACAGTGATGATACTGGAGTATTTATTGATACAGTGATGATACTTGAGTATTTATTGATACAGTGATGATACTGGAGTATTTATTGATACAGTGATGTGTATGATACTGGAGTATTTATTGATACAGTGATGATACTGGAGTATGGAGTATTTATTGATACAGTGATGTGTATGATACTGGAGTATTTATTGATACAGTGATGATACTGGAGTATTTATTGATACAGTGATGTGTATGATACTGGAGTATTTATTGATACAGTGATGATACTGGAGTATTTATTGATACAGTGATGTGTATGATACTGGAGTATTTATTGATACAGTGATGTGTATGATACTGGAGTATTTATTGATACAGTGATGTGTATGATACTGGAGTATTTATTGATACAGTGATGATACTGGAGTATTTATTGATACAGTGATGATACTGGAGTATTTATTGATACAGTGATGTGTATGATACTGGAGTATTTATTGATACAGTGATGTGTATGATACTGGAGTATTTATTGATACAGTAATGATACTGGAGTATTTATTGATACAGTGATGATACTGGAGTATTTATTGATACAGTGATGTGTATGATACTGGAGTATTTATTGATACAGTGATGTGTATGATACTGGAGTATTTATTGATACAGTGATGTGTATGATACTGGAGTATTTATTGATACAGTAATGATACTGGAGTATTTATTGATACAGTGATGTGTATGATACTGGAGTATTTATTGATACAGTGATGATACTGGAGTATTTATTGATACAGTGATGTGTATGATACTGGAGTATTTATTGATACAGTGATGATACTGGAGTATTTATTGATACAGTGATGTGTATGATACTGGAGTATTTATTGATACAGTGATGTGTATGATACTGGAGTATTTATTGATACAGTGATGATACTGGAGTATTTATTGATACAGTGATGTATATGATACTGGAGTATTTATTGATACAGTGATGTGTATGATACTGGAGTATTTATTGATACAGTGATGATACTGGAGTATTTATTGATACAGTGATGTATATGATACTGGAGTATTTATTGATACAGTGATGATACTGGAGTATTTATTGATACAGTGATGTGTATGATACTGGAGTATTTATTGATACAGTGATGTTACTGGAGTATTTATTGATACAGTGATGTGTATGATACTGGAGTATTTATTGATACAGTGATGTATATGATACTGGAGTATTTATTGATACAGTGATGTATATGATACTGGAGTATTTATTGATACAGTGATGATACTGGAGTATTTATTGATACAGTGATGTATATGATACTGGAGTATTTATTGATACAGTGATGATACTGGAGTATTTATTGATACAGTGATGTATATGATACTGGAGTATTTATTGATACAGTGATGATACTGGAGTATTTATTGATACAGTGATGTGTATGATACTGGAGTATTTATTGATACAGTGATGTGTATGATACTGGAGTATTTATTGATACAGTGATGTGTATGATACTGGAGTATTTATTGATACAGTGATGTGTATGATACTGGAGTATTTATTGATACAGTGATGATACTGGAGTATTTATTGATACAGTGATGTGTATGATACTGGAGTATTTATTGATACAGTGATGATACTGGAGTATTTATTGATACAGTGATGTGTATGATACTGGAGTATTTATTGATACAGTGATGTGTATGATACTGGAGTATTTATTGATACAGTGATGATACTGGAGTATTTATTGATACAGTGATGATACTGGAGTATTTATTGATACAGTGATGATACTGGAGTATTTATTGATACAGTGATGTATATGATACTGGAGTATTTATTGATACAGTGATGATACTGGAGTATTTATTGATACAGTGATGATACTGGAGTATTTATTGATACAGTGATGTGTATGATACTGGAGTATTTATTGATACAGTGATGTGTATGATACTGGAGTATTTATTGATACAGTGATGTGTATGATACTGGAGTATTTATTGATACAGTGATGTGTATGATACTGGAGTATTTATTGATACAGTGATGATACTGGAGTATTTATTGATACAGTGATGATACTGGAGTATTTATTGATACAGTGATGATACTGGAGTATTTATTGATACAGTGATGTGTATGATACTGGAGTATTTATTGATACAGTGATGTGTATGATACTGGAGTATTTATTGATACAGTGATGATACTGGAGTATTTATTGATACAGTGATGTGTATGATACTGGAGTATTTATTGATACAGTGATGTGTTTGATACTGGAGTATTTATTGATACAGTGATGATACTGGAGTATTTATTGATACAGTGATGTGTATGATACTGGAGTATTTATTGATACAGTGATGATACTGGAGTATTTATTGATACAGTGATGTATATGATACTGGAGTATTTATTGATACAGTGATGATACTGGAGTATTTATTGATACAGTGATGTGTATGATACTGGAGTATTTATTGATACAGTGATGATACTGGAGTATTTATTGATACAGTGATGTATATGATACTGGAATATTTATTGATACAGTGATGATGCTGGAGTATTTATTGATACAGTGATGATACTGGAGTATTTATTGATACAGTGATGATACTGGAGTATTTATTGATACAGTGATGTGTATGATACTGGAGTATTTATTGATACAGTGATGTGTATGATACTGGAGTATTTATTGATACAGTGATGATACTGGAGTATTTATTGATACAGTGATGTGTATGATACTGGAGTATTTATTGATACAGTGATGTGTTTGATACTGGAGTATTTATTGATACAGTGATGATACTGGAGTATTTATTGATACAGTGATGTGTATGATACTGGAGTATTTATTGATACAGTGATGATACTGGAGTATTTATTGATACAGTGATGTATATGATACTGGAGTATTTATTGATACAGTGATGATACTGGAGTATTTATTGATACAGTGATGTGTATGATACTGGAGTATTTATTGATACAGTGATGATACTGGAGTATTTATTGATACAGTGATGTATATGATACTGGAATATTTATTGATACAGTGATGATGCTGGAGTATTTATTGATACAGTGATGATACTGGAGTATTTATTGATACAGTGATGATACTGGAGTATTTATTGATACAGTGATGTGTATGATACTGGAGTATTTATTGATACAGTGATGATACTGGAGTATTTATTGATACAGTGATGTGTATGATACTGGAGTATTTATTGATACAGTGATGTGTATGATACTGGAGTATTTATTGATACAGTGATGTGTATGATACTGGAGTATTTATTGATACAGTGATGTGTATGATACTGGAGTATCTATTGATACAATGATGATACTGGAGTATTTATTGATACAGTGATGATACTGGAGTATTTATTGATACAGTGATGATACTGGAGTATTTATTGATACAGTGATGTGTATGATACTGGAGTATTTATTGATACAGTGATGTGTAGGATACTGGAGTATTTATTGATACAGTGATGATACTGGAGTATTTATTGATACAGTGATGTGTATGATACTGGAGTATTTATTGATACAGTGATGATACTGGAGTATTTATTGTTACAGTGATGTGTATGATACTGGAGTATTTATTGATACAGTGATGTGTATGATACTGGAGTATTTATTGATACAGTGATGATACTGGAGTATTTATTGATACAGTGATGATACTGGAGTATTTATTGATACAGTGATGATACTGGAGTATTTATTGATACAGTGATGTATATGATACTGGAGTATTTATTGATACAGTGATGATACTGGAGTATTTATTGATACAGTGATGATACTGGAGTATTTATTGATACAGTGATGTGTATGATACTGGAGTATTTATTGATACAGTGATGTGTATGATACTGGAGTATTTATTGATACAGTGATGTGTATGATACTGGAGTATTTATTGATACAGTGATGATACTGGAGTATTTATTGATACAGTGATGATACTGGAGTATTTATTGATACAGTGATGATACTGGAGTATTTATTGATACAGTGATGTGTATGATACATGAGTATTTATTGATACAGTGATGTGTATGATACTGGAGTATTTATTGATACAGTGATGTGTATGATACTGGAGTATTTATTGATACAGTGATGATACTGGAGTATTTATTGATACAGTGATGTGTATGATACTGGAGTATTTATTGATACAGTGATGTGTTTGATACTGGAGTATTTATTGATACAGTGATGATACTGGAGTATTTATTGATACAGTGATGTGTATGATACTGGAGTATTTATTGATACAGTGATGATACTGGAGTATTTATTGATACAGTGATGTATATGATACTGGAGTATTTATTGATACAGTGATGATACTGGAGTATTTATTGATACAGTGATGTGTATGATACTGGAGTATTTATTGATACAGTGATGATACTGGAGTATTTATTGATACAGTGATGTATATGATACTGGAATATTTATTGATACAGTGATGATGCTGGAGTATTTATTGATACAGTGATGATACTGGAGTATTTATTGATACAGTGATGATACTGGAGTATTTATTGATACAGTGATGTGTATGATACTGGAGTATTTATTGATACAGTGATGATACTGGAGTATTTATTGATACAGTGATGTGTATGATACTGGAGTATTTATTGATACAGTGATGTGTATGATACTGGAGTATTTATTGATACAGTGATGATACTGGAGTATTTATTGATACAGTGATGTGTATGATACTGGAGTATCTATTGATACAGTGATGATACTGGAGTATTTATTGATACAGTGATGATACTGGAGTATTTATTGATACAGTGATGTGTATGATACTGGAGTATTTATTGATACAGTGATGTGTATGATACTGGAGTATTTATTGATACAGTGATGTGTATGATACTGGAGTATTTATTGATACAGTGATGTGTATGATACTGGAGTATTTATTGATACAGTGATGATACTGGAGTATTTATTGATACAGTGATGATACTGGAGTATTTATTGATACAGTGATGTGTATGATACTGGAGTATTTATTGATACAGTGATGATACTGGAGTATTTATTGATACAGTGATGATACTGGAGTATTTATTGATACAGTGATGTGTATGATACTGGAGTATTTATTGATACAGTGATGATACTGGAGTATTTATTGATACAGTGATGATACTGGAGTATTTATTGATACAGTGATGATACTGGAGTATTTATTGATACAGTGATGATACTGGAGTATTTATTGATACAGTGATGATACTGGAGTATTTATTGATACAGTGATGATACTGGAGTATTTATTGATACAGTGATGATACTGGAGTATTTATTGATACAGTGATGATACTGGAGTATTTATTGATACCGTGATGTGTATGATACTGGAGTATTTATTGATACAGTGATGTGTATGATACTGGAGTATTTATTGATACAGTGATGTGTATGATACTGGAGTATTTATTGATACAGTGATGATACTGGAGTATTTATTGATACAGTGATGATACTGGAGTATTTATTGATACAGTTATGATACTGGAGTATTTATTGATACAGTGATGATACTGGAGTATTTATTGATACAGTGATGATACTGGAGTATTTATTGATACAGTGATGATACTGGAGTATTTATTGATACAGTGATGATACTGGAGTATTTATTGATACCGTGATGTGTATGATACTGGAGTATTTATTGATACAGTGATGTGTATGATACTGGAGTATTTATTGATACAGTGATGTGTATGATACTGGAGTATTTATTGATACAGTGATGATACTGGAGTATTTATTGATACAGTGATGATACTGGAGTATTTATTGATACAGTGATGTGTATGATACTGGAGTATTTATTGATACAGTGATGATACTGGAGTATTTATTGATACAGTGATGTGTATGATACTGGAGTATTTATTGATACAGTGATGTGTATGATACTGGAGTATCTATTGATACAGTGATGATACTGGAGTATCTATTGATACAGTGATGATACTGGAGTATTTATTGATACAGTGATGTGTATGATACTGGAGTATTTATTGATACAGTGATGATACTGGAGTATCTATTGATACAGTGATGATACTGGAGTATTTATTGATACAGTGATGTGTATGATACTGGAGTATTTATTGATACAGTGATGTGTATGATACTGGAGTATTTATTGATACAGTGATGTGTATGATACTTGAGTATTTATTGATACAGTGATGTGTATGATACTGGAGTATTTATTGATATAGTGATGTGTATGATACTGGAGTATTTATTGATACAGTGATGTGTATGATACTGGAGTATTTATTGATACAGTGATGTGTATGATACTGGAGTATTTATTGATACAGTGATGTGTATGATACTGGAGTATTTATTGATACAGTGATGTGTATGATACTGGAGTATTTATTGATACAGTGATGTGTATGATACTGGAGTATTTATTGATACAGTGATGTGTATGATACTGGAGTATTTATTGATACAGTGATGTGTATGATACTGGAGTATTTATTGATACAGTGATGATACTGGAGTATTTATTGATACAGTGATGTGTATGATACTGGAGTATTTATTGATACAGTGATGTGTATGATACAAAGATAGTTGCTCTGGTTTTGTATATGATATCTGTTAACGTTAAACGACAGCAGAAATCCCTCCTCACACCACGTGACTCTAAGGGAGTTCTGATCCTACAACTTACCCTTAATAACACCATTCCTGTTCGCTGGAAAATCAGTCTTTATTTTATACAATATGTCGCTATTTTGATTTTTATACAGACATATCTTTGCCCAGATATCAACTGACCAAATAAATATACACCTACTTTACACTTAACAAAAGTGATCAGCACCCATTAAATATCAAACTTGATGACAGTAAATAAGGATTACCTATAACGTACTATGTTTACATATCTCCATTGTGGAAGGTAAATAAGGATTACCTATAACGTACTATGTTTACATATCTCCATTGTGGAAGGTAAATAAGGATTACCTATAACGTACTATGTTTACATATCTCCATTGTGGAAGGTAAATAAGGATTACCTATAACGTACTATGTTTACATATCTCCATTGTGGAAGGTAAATAAGGATTACCTATAACGTACTATGTTTACATATCTCCATTGTGGAAGGTAAATAAGGATTACCTATAACGTACTATGTTTACATATCTCCATTGTGGAAGGTAAATAAGGATTACCTATAACGTACTATGTTTACATATCTCCATTGTGGAAGGTAAATAAGGATTACCTATAACGTACTATGTTTACATATCTCCATTGTGGAAGGTAAATAAGGATTACCTATAACGTACTATGTTTACATATCTCCATTGTGGAAGGTAAATAAGGATTACCTATAACGTACTATGTTTACATATCTCCATTGTGGAAGGTAAATAAGGATTACCTATAACGGTTATGTTTACATATCTCCATTGTGGAAGGTAAATAAGGATTACCTATAACGTACTATGTTTACATATCTCCATTGTGGAAGGTAAATAAGGATTACCTATAACGTACTATGTTTACATATCTCCATTGTGGAAGGTAAATAAGGATTACCTATAACGTACTATGTTTACATATCTCCATTGTGGAAGGTAAATAAGGATTACCTATAACGTACTATGTTTACATATCTCCATTGTGGAAGGTAAATAAGGATTACCTATAACGTACTATGTTTACATATCTCCATTGTGGAAGGTAAATAAGGATAACGTACTATGTTTATAATTGTGGAAGGTAAATAAGGATTACGTACTATGTTTACATATCTCCATTGTGGAAGGTAAATAAGGATTACCTATAACGTACTATGTTTACATATCTCCATTGTGGAAGGTAAATAAGGATTACCTATAACGTACTATGTTTACATATCTCCATTGTGGAAGGTAAATAAGGATTACCTATAACGTACTATGTTTACATATCTCCATTGTGGAAGGTAAATAAGGATTACATATAACGTACTATGTTTACATATCTCCATTGTGGAAGGTAAATAAGGATTACCTATAACGTACTATGTTTACATATCTCCATTGTGGAAGGTAAATAAGGATTACCTATAACGTACTATGTTTACATATCTCCATTGTGGAAGGTAAATAAGGATTACCTATAACGTACTATGTTTACATATCTCCATTGTGGAAGGTAAATAAGGATTACCTATAACGTACTATGTTTACATATCTCCATTGTGGAAGGTAAATAAGGATTACCTATAACGTACTATGTTTACATATCTCCATTGTGGAAGGTAAATAAGGATCTACATATAACGTACTATGTTTACATATCTCCATTGTGGAAGGTAAATAAGGATTACCTATAACGTACTATGTTTACATATCTCCATTGTGGAAGGTAAATAAGGATTACCTATAACGTACTATGTTTACATATCTCCATTGTGGAAGGTAAATAAGGATCTACTTATAACGTACTATGTTTACATATCTCCATTGTGGAAGGTAAATAAGGATCTACTTATAACGTACTATGTTTACATATCTCCATTGTAGAAGGTAAATAAGGATCTACATATAACGTACTATGTTTACATATCTCCATTGTAGAAGGTAAAACTCGAGTCAGTCGAAATGAAAGCGAATTATACATATATATAAGAGGGGCAATAAGCACATGAATCAATACATATAATATATGATTAAAACTGAATGACTTTTTCAAGAATATCAGGTACACATGTACGGAAATACAAATTTAAACTAAACATTCACCTCCAAAAAATGATCAACACCAGTACCCGATATCAGACCTTCATATAGATATCAACACCGAGGCTAGACCTCGCACGACTGTTCATAAACACATCGTCCTCTAGATCGTCGCTTGTTTCATCTACCTCCTTTATCACCTCTGACCAACTGTTGCCTGAAGATGATCTCTCATTGAAAGTTCCAACGTATCTTAATTCCACTTCCGGTCCCTGGTTCTGTTGCGACCTCTCATTGGCCATTTTTCCTGTAGTCTCATTGGTTAAAAGAGGAATAGATATGTATTTAAGTACATCATCTCCCAAGGTAAGCATTTGTCTCTTTTTCTCAACATATGACGTGTCGTCTGGAAACAGTTGGTGTATGGAACAGAGACGCTGTTGTTTTTCTAAAGAACTTCGAATGGTTGGCATTTGCTTGAGAAAACTATTTGCCTGTTTGTCGAGGTCCCGACCTGGCAGCTTCCCCTTCCTCCGGAAGTGACCTAATACAAACACACCAACAACTGCTACTCCATACACCACTATCACTACCACGATAAATTGCATAGCGCCCACACTGTCGTATACACTTGTTTCCACTTTGTCCGTCGTCGTATTGCAAGCTCCATCGGATATGTTTCCAAGATGAACTGTGCAGTTAGATTCACGAGTCGCCATTCTACAGTTTTGTGTTACTTAAAGGTTCATTGATGTATGACTTGGAAAACTTCTGTAGTTCCGTAATGAGTAGAGGGCCAGGACAGCGTGAAGTTATAAACTACAGGTGGTAGTATCATGGTGATGTGACATTTAGAGAGCACCACTACTGGGGTCATTTGGTTACCACTTCACCAAGGTTGATTTAACACCTGTACAGTATAGCTGGGTATATACCTGTTATAATCAGTAAGAACATCACAACAGGGGTCGCTGTTTCACCAAAATTGCTGATTATACTGAGGTAATATCCCAGGGTAGAAATTACAGCAGAACTCGGGTTGTACAGTTATCCTGTGTGAACACAAACCTACACTAGGTCATTATATAAGGTTGCTAAACTAACCTGCATTAAGGGTTTAAATATGGTTTCGTTTAAGTAGCCGTGACCAGAGTTTTCTTATTGTGGAGTTACAATAATAAGATTTTGGCAATCGGAAGCATGTGGTAACGTGTTTTATCAAAAGTAGGCTATTTAATGATCCGCGACCATAAAACTCCCCAAGTCGTGTAAAACCGATTAGTATTTCAACAATACCATAGACTTACCTGTTCATCTTATGAAAAACGGTATGTTTAGCATTACATACAGGTATAACAATATACATACAAAATGTAATTAACACGTTCAGCATGAACTTTAAATAAAACCTCTAGGTAGCGTAGTATTAGTCGTGGTAATTGATCAATTAATCAGCATCATTGAGTCGATAGTCACACACCTTAACTGGTCATTATTAACAAACGATCAGGTAGGTTTTACTGAATGTATATAGCATACCCAAGTAGTTAAGCAGCATAGACGCTGCCCGTCTGATCGAGAATCTACACACAAATACAATTTATGTCTTCAAATGCCATAAGAGATTAAGGTAAAGTTTTTAATGAAACTTGCGCTGGGGACAGGTACAAAACGATGTATGTATGAATCTACTGATACACGAGAGCTTTCAATAGGTCTTGTCTGTTTCCGAAAAAGACATATTTTAAACGGTTGTTCGTGTCATCTATCATATTTATATGCATCACAAGTCACGGTAATACATTCTGTCGTTTAGATTGACTGATGCATATGTTTTGTCCGACATTCCTTTCTAAGATGGGATCTGGGAATTTTCACGGAAACTTCTGTATTTAACTATCGCAGAAATCTAGCCAATCCCGCATGTATTCAGTGATCTGTAACATAAGTGGTGATATCGTGGAAACAGTGCCATATTTACAGTGACGCAGTCAAAGATGGCTGATTCAAGAAGACGTTCAATGTACCATTATTTCCAGCTACATATTAGAGATGATAAATAAGACTTTAATTTGCATTTAATATGATAGTTTAACAAATAAGTACATTTTGTAGTTATTCCCATTGAAATTTAATCGTTTTCATATCATTTCAATAATTCAATGTTATTGTTTTCATTTACTTCAGTATTGAACCTTTATCATGTCAAAAAAAATCGGCAATTAAATAGCCGTCATACGCATGCGCACAGCATACTACCGCCTTCATACTTTGTTTCTTGTTTTCAATTATAACGATAAGGTGCATTTGTTGTTTTTGTGTTTTTTGGTCTTTTGTTCTTTTATATGTATATCTATGTGTTGTCATTTACACGTGTATGACAACAATTTAAAGAAATATTCACAGAGGCATAACTAACAGCCAAAACCGTGTGTGGACACTTGCTTCAATTCGAAGCACAGTATATAATTTAGGAATGTCAATAAGGGATGATGTTAGCAAACGAAGTGGGATTAAGTCCTCCGGTTCCTGGCAAAGGGCGGAGTGTCACATCGTAATCCGTTAAAACACATAAGTTAGTGAGATTTAATCCAATCAAATGAAAATAATTGCCGCAGTTTTATTTGGAGCGTTCGAGTAGTCTTCATCTAAGAGTCACATAAAGTGTTATCAACGATAATGCGGTTTTATTAACTCCATGCAAGACCGTCGTAAAAATGTCAATTACAGGACCCTCTCTCCGACTCTCAGCACTGACAGTATCCATTTCTTCATTTTCACAATTTTTACAATACAGAATTGAGTTTAATGATTTCAAACTGAGGTGTATATGTACATCGGAGCATGCTGTTAGATCAAATCGTCTTCTTCACGACAATGTATTTTTGTTACAAGTGGTACATTAAAAATCAATTGTACGCGGTGTTACTAGGGTCTGTAGTAGACACACGATAGCTACGTGCACGGAAATTGTACATCGTATCAGATAAGTCACTGACGAGTCTCAGGTATATTGAAATGTCTATTAAATTTCTTGAGTGCAGATTCCAAGTGTCATTGTAACCCTGATAGTAGATGGGTATTCTTCGTGTGTGCATTGCGCCTTGTAAACTTCTGGTGTCGTAGCTAAGTGTAAGATTTCTGAAAATAATTTCAACATCTTGGAGAAATAATAGATTTGACCAAACAAAGGATGAATCTTGGTGTGTTTTGTAATGATTTCATGTGGGAAGATCTTAAACATGGTCTTAATCACACATCTCTCAGATACCTCCTTTTAAAATGTCAACTTTTCGACGCTTGTCCGATTGGTTTCTCGTAAAGTCCATCAACATGTATAGAATTCATCGTGAAAATGCGTGAACGTCGGTGGCGAGTGGAAAAGTTTTCTGCGACCAGCAATGTATTTCTTCAGAATGCATAATTAAATGACAAATCGATGCTGTTATGAATCCATATATATATACATTTTTTATCTGACCCACATTCCTCACTGTAACGCATTCTACAGTATGGTAATGGCAAAAACAACATCAGGTCACGTGAACACTATTGTAGAACTAAGTACCTATCTATGTTTCAGCAGTGGTGCCTGTTTCATGGTTCAAAGGTCGAATTTTTGAGATGCATATCGACAACACCCTACAGAGATAAGTAACTTCCTTAACAGGAATTATATCTATCGTTCATTGATATATTGTAACAGGTACTTGTTACAGTATAAAACGATAATCAAGACACGATTAAAGTTGTTCATTTTGCACGTGCCTGTCCCTAACTGTGTACGTGTTAGGTCTAACCTTTGTCTTCTTCAGCTCTCCGTGTATAATATGTATAAAGGAAGTTTATATAATACCACGTGATTACTGATGGCTCTAGATTAGATGTATTTAGGTGGATTCGTGATGTTATTGAAACTTTCCTAGTTAAAGTTATATCTATATCTACAAACAAACATCATTACCAACTTCGTGGCGAGAAAAGGCGAGGTCCGGTTAGGAATATAATTTACACTGATGTCTTATAATTGTGTTATAAGAACTTTTCTATTCTGATGAAATTACGATTATGAAGAAATTTGTCCCGAAATAACAATGTTGTTGTCAGAGACATTCGGAAATTATGAAGATTTTCCAGCTTATATTGAAACCTGAAACAGCTTTCATGTTGCGTTGTATTTTCGTTTCTTATTCCAGCACGAGCGGTCAGTCACTTCCCCATTACTGTGTGTGTGTTAAATCAGCCAAATATTCCCATTTTTCTGCGTTATAACAAATACACTGTCGCTAATTCCAAGTTTAAAAAAACACTAAGTTTAATCAATATTGGCACCGTGTATTAGGTTGTACATTAATACTGATGGAATTAGCCCTGGGTGCCCTAGTTTGTCTCAGGCACAGATTGAATTAGAGACCTCTACTTCTTCTGACTGGCTTTGTAGTATGTACATCCGTGATACCAGTACGACAAAGCTTTATATACTGCTGGTACATTCATATCACAAGCTGTCAACTTGTTGAATAAAAATTCTAATTGTTTCCCGATTGAATTCTACATTAAATGTCGTTAGGTTTAACCTAGCATCACTAAAAAACAGGGAAAAAATCATTAATCTGTGTATATTTCACTTAGAGCGAAACATCAACTTTTTTATAGAGTGTCGAAGTTCAGGTCGTGAATTTCTTTTGATTGAATGTTTCACGTTACAATTTTTTCATCAATATGTCAACCAGTATATCCATGGTATATGTACTCACTGTTCAGCCACGTCGGTTCATCTGACTAAGTTAGATAATGATAGAAAACACTGGAACACGATGTCACAGATGTGATAACAACAGGAACGTGATGTCACAGGTGTGGTTACAACAGGAATATGATGTCACAGGTGTGGTTACAACAGGAACATGATGTCACAGGTGTGGTTACAACAGGAACATGATGTCACAGGTGTGGTTACAACAGGAACATGATGTCACAGATGTGATAACAACAGGAACATGATGTCACAGGTGTGGTTACAACAGGAACACGATGTCACAGATGTGATAACAACAGGAACATGATGTCACAGATGTGATAACAACAGGAACATGATGTCACAGGTGTGGTTACAACAGGAACATGATGTCACAGGTGTGGTTACAACAGGAACATGATGTCACAGATGTGATAACAACAGGAACATGATGTCACAGGTGTGGTTACAACAGGAACACGATGTCACAGATGTGATAACAACAGGAACATGATGTCACAGATGTGATAACAACAGGAACATGATGTCACAGGTGTGGTAACAAGGGGAACACGATGTCACAAATGTGATAACAACAGGAACATGATGTCACAGATGTGATAACAACAGAAACATGATGTCACATGTGTGGTTATAACAGGAACATGAGGTTACATGTGTGGTTATAACAGGAACACGATGTCACAGATGTGATAACAACAGGAACACGATGTCACAGATGTGATAACAACAGGAACATGATGTCACATGTGTGGTTATAACAGGAACACGAGGTCACATGTGTGGTTATAACAGGAACACGATATCACAGATGTGATTACAACCGGAACACAATGCCACAGGTGTGGTTACAACAGGAACACGATGTCACAGATGAGATAACAACAGGAACGTGATGTCACAGGTGTGGTTACAACAGGAACATGATGTCACAGATGTGATAACAACAGGAACGTGATGTCACAGGTGTGGTTACAACAGGAACACAATGTCACAGATGCGGTTACAACAGGAACATGATGTCACAGGTGTGGTTACAACAGGAACACGATATCACAGATGTGGTTACAACCGGAACACATTGTCACAGATGTAGTTACAACCGGAACATGATGTCCCGGATGTGGTTACAACAGGAACACGATATTACAGATGTGGTTAAAACAGGAACACGATGTCACAGATGTGGTTACAACAGGAACACGATGTCCCGGATGTGGTTACAACAGGAACACGATGTCCCGAATGTGGTTACAACAGGAACACGTTGTCCCGGATGTGGTTACAACAGGAACACGATGTCCCGGATGTAGTTTCAACAGGAACACGATGTCCCGAATGTGGTTATAACAGGAACACGATATCACAGATGTAGATACAACCGGAACGTGATGTCACAGGTGTGGTTACAACAGGAACACGATGTCACAGATGTGATAACAACAGGAACGTGATGTCACAGGTGTGGTTATAACAGGAACACGATGTCACAGATGCGGTTACAACAGGAACATGATGTCACAGGTGTGGTTACAACAGGAACACGATATCACAGATGTGGTTACAACCGGAACACATTGTCACAGATATAGTTACAACCGGAACATGATGTCCCGGATGTGGTTACAACAGGAACACGATATTACAGATGTGGTTAAAACAGGAACACGATGTCACAGATGTGGTTACAACAGGAACACGATGTCCCGAATGTGGTTACAACAGGAACACGGTGTCCCGGATGTGGTTACAACAGGAACACGATGTCCCGGATGTAGTTTCAACAGGAACACGATGTCCCGAATGTGGTTATAACAGGAACACGATATCACAGATGTAGATACAACCGGAACACGATGTCACAGATGTGGTTACAACCGGAACACATTGTCACAGATGTGGTTACAACCGGAACACATTGTCACAGATGTAGTTACAACAGGAACATGATGTCACAGATATGATAACAACAGGAACGTGATGTCACAGGTGTGGTTACAACAGGAACATGATGTCACAGATGTGATAACAACAGGAACATGATGTCACAGGTGTGGTAACAACAGGAACATGATGTCACAGATGTGATAACAACAGGAAGATGATGTCACATGTGTGGTTATAACAGGAACACGAGGTTACATGTGTGGTTATAACAGGAACACGATGTCACAGATGTGATAACAACAGGAACACGATGTCACAGATGTGATAACAACAGGAACATGATGTCACATGTGTGGTTATAACAGGAACACGAGGTCACATGTGTGGTTATAACAGGAACACGATATCACAGATGTGATTACAACCGGAACACAATGCCACAGGTGTAGTTACAACAGGAACATGATGTCACAGATGTGATAACAACAGGAACGTGATGTCACAGGTGTGGTTACAACAGGAACATGATGTCACAGATGTGATAACAACAGGAACATGATGTCACAGGTGTGGTTACAACAGGAACACGATGTCACAGATGTGATAACAACAGGAACATGATGTCACAGATGTGATAACAACAGGAACATGATGTCACAGATGTGATAACAACAGGAACATGATGTCACATGTGTGGTTATAACAGGAACACGAGGTTACATGTGTGGTTATAACAGGAACACGATGTCACAGATGTGATAACAACAGGAACACGATGTCACAGATGTGATAACAACAGGAACATGATGTCACATGTGTGGTTATAACAGGAACACGAGGTCACATGTGTGGTTATAACAGGAACACGAGGTTACATGTGTGGTTATAACAGGAACACGATGTCACAGATGTGATAACAACAGGAACACGATGTCACAGATGTGATAACAACAGGAACATGATGTCACATGTGTGGTTATAACAGGAACACGAGGTCACAGGTGTGGTTATAACAGGAACACGATATCACAGATGTGATTACAACCGGAACACAATGCCACAGGTGTGGTTACAACAGGAACACGATGTCACAGATGTGATAACAACAGGAACGTGATGTCACAGGTGTGGTTACAACAGGAACACGATGTCACAGATGTGATAACAACAGGAACGTGATGTCACAGGTGTGGTTACAACAGGAACACGATGTCACAGATGCGGTTACAACAGGAACATGATGTCACAGGTGTGGTTACAACAGGAACACGATATCACAGATGTAGATACAACCGGAACACGATGTCACAGATGTGGTTACAACCGGAACACATTGTCACAGATGTGGTTACAACCGGAACACATTGTCACAGATGTAGTTACAACCGGAACATGATGTCCCGGATGTGGTTACAACAGGAACACGATATTACAGATGTGGTTAAAACAGGAACACGATGTCACAGATGTGGTTACAACAGGAACACGATGTCCCGGATGTGGTTACAACAGGAACACGGTGTCCCGGATGTGGTTACAACAGGAACACGATGTCCCGGATGTGGTTTCAACAGGAACACGATGTCCCGAATGTGGTTATAACAGGAACACGATATCACAGATGTAGATACAACCGGAACACGATGTCACAGATGTGGTTACAACCGGAACACATTGTCACAGATGTGGTTACAACCGGAACACATTGTCACAGATGTGGTTACAACAGGAACACGATATTACAGATGTGGTTAAAACAGGAACACGATGTCACAGATGTGGTTACAACAGGAACACGATGTCCCGGATGTGGTTACAACAGGAACACGATGTCCCGAATGTGGTTACAACAGGAACACGATGTCCCGGATGTGGTTACATGTTCTCTACTACCTACATCTAATCAGAAGCCATAAGGTCACGAGGTCAAATTTTGGTCGACGGGAAAATGAGCCTTGTATCAAACTCAGTGAATTTTCAATGTTAAGAATGCATTGGTAAAACGAACATATTACTGGTATGGATGAAAAGTATCATATTTTTAACAAAAATGATTCAAGGTCTCATGCCTGTTAAAATTGCGCTGTTTGTGTACGCCGTAAATGTTATAATTTAATATAACGCCGACACAGTGGTGAAAGCTATATCCTAGCTTGTAAGAGATGAAAACGTTAATGTAATCAAACGCAATATCGCGTAATGAATCTCGCTGCTTTCATGGCCGACAAATAACCAAGAATGAAGGAGTTACAACCGGCAATGATTGTACCGGATGAAAACTAACTATTGTACACATCGGAGGTCCCTTTATACAAAGGGCAGAATATATCGAGACATTTTGTTTTTGGACGGGGTGCTGTATGATGTGAACAGATATTTTCTCAGAGCTCGGAAATATTGCAGTGTGATTTAGCTAACCTTGTCTTTATATTACCAAGCAACGTCTGCGTATGGTATGATCCATTTCTAGGTAATATACCTAAATGTCCTGTCTACCGACGTCAACTACCGTTTCTCGAAGAAGGCTTGACGCCATTTGATGACTCTGAAATGTAACAATTGTCGTCAGCTTTAGCTAAGACTTTTTAAAGTATGTCCCAAGAGGGTTTTTAACATCATGAATGGTTCACGCTGCTAAATTCTCGATCGTTCTAACCTCATTGTCGTTAACCTCAGTAACCCAGTGGTATTGAAGTACCGATGTCAAATAGCACAACACTTATGTATAAAGACGGCTTATTTTCCGCTCTGTATTTTCTTTCACGTCGTGACATTTATTGAATAACGTTCTTAATACATATAGAATAGTGTTTCTCATTATTAAATACAGACAGAAGAGTTACGTTAAAAGCCGCCATCACGTGTCCCTATAAAGACTTATACAACACGGATAGAGATAGCGTCTTTATGCTTTCGTATCTGTAATGATCTAGGTGTAGAATAAATTAGCTGTTTTATCGAACTTGATGATAGATTGTATAAAAAGGCACACAAGTAAACAGCACCTTTTAATACAAATTTAGATAAGATACAGTAGAGACAAATATCAATACCTCAAGTGTAGACCATACCAAATATATACTAATGCACAGCACCTTTATATACAAATAGAGTAAGATACATAAGCGCTGAACAATAAACTAAACTGCACCACACAGCTGTTTCGTCCTTCTACGACTCGTCAGCGATTCTGTATCATACAGCTGTTTCGTCCTTCTGCGACTAGTCAGTGATGCTGCACCACACAGCTGTGTCGTCCTTCTACGACTCATCAGTGATGCTACATCATACAGCTGTTTCGTCCTTCTACGACTCGTCAGTGATGCTACATCATACAGCTGTTTCGTCCTTCTACGACTCGTCAGTGATGCTGCACCATACAGCTGTTTCGTCCTTCTACGACTCGTCAGTGATGCTGCACCATACAGCTGTTTCGTCCTTTCCGTGACTCGTCAGTGATGCTGAATCATACAGCTGTTTCGTCCTTCTACGACTCGTCAGTGATGCTGCACCATACAGCTGTTTCGTCCTTTCCGTGACTCGTCAGTGATGCTGAATCATACAGCTGTTTCGTCCTTCTACGACTCGTCAATGATGCTACATCACACAGCTGTTTCGTCCTTCTACGACTCGTCAGTGATGCTATATCATACAGCTGTTTCGTCCTTCTACGACTCGTCAGTGATGCTGCATCATACAGCTGTTTCGTCCTTCTACGACTCGTCAGTGATGCTACATCATACAGCTGTTTCGTCCTTCTACGACTCGTCAGTAATGCTGCATCATACAGCAGTTTCGTCCTTCTACGACTCGTCAGTGATGCTGCATCATACAGCAGTTTCGTCCTTTCCTTGACTCGTCAGTAATGCTGAATCATACAGCAGTTTCGTCCTTTCTGTGACTCGTCAGTGATGCTGAATCATACAGCTGTTTTATCCTTCTACGACTCGTCAGTGATGCTGAATCATACAGCTGTTTCGTCCTTCTATGACTAGTCAGTGATGCTACATCATACAACTGTTTCGTCCTTCTATGACTAGTCAGTGATGCTGAATCATACAGCTGTTTCATCCTTCTATGACTCTCCGGTAATGCTACATGATACAGCTGTTTCGTCCTTCTATGACTCTCCGGTAATGCTACATCATACAACTGTTTCGTCCTTCTATGACTCTCCGGTAATGCTACATCATACAACTGTTTCGTCCTTCTATGACTAGTCAGTGATGCTACATCATACAGCTGTTTCGTCCTTCTATGACTAGTCAGTGATGCTACAGCATACAGCTGTTTCGTCCTTCTATGACTAGTCAGTGATGCTACATCATACAGCTGTTTCGTCCTTCTATGACTAGTCAGTGATGCTACATCATACAGCTGTTTCGTCCTTCTATGACTAGTCAGTGATGCTAAGGCCTAACTGACGTAATCTGGTGTTTTCTATGATATCGTAGATATTTTTATTACACCTTTATATAAGATGTGATACTTTGACAGTCACGCGACTGGTATTAGGGTATATATTTGGTAGATAATGTGATATTACATTGATATATAATGATAGATCAATCTGCTGATTTATATTAATCAGTGATGTTATGTGGTGATAAATAATTAGTTTTTCAATGTTTCTAGGTTGATTAGCGATGTTTTTTCAATATATCAGTTAAGATATTACTAATATTTATTGAAATGTATAATAGATGTTTGCTGAGAAGACTTTTATTTGTACATATACAAACAAAAATCAGTTCTTCCTAAATAGTGAATAAACACGTACGTGGCTCATTTGTTTTAAGACATTACTGTTATAATGTTTTATGTATAATGTCATGGAAGACCTATCTGTCGGTATTTTTATATAAGGTTTATTTATCTGTGTGTTAAGAAGATTTATCTGTCGGTATTTTTATATAAGGTTAATTTATCTGTATGTTATGAAGACTTATCTGTCGGTATATTTATATAAGGTTAATTTATCTGTATGTTATGAAGACTTATCTGTCGGTATTTTATATAAGGTTAATTTATCTGTATGTTATGAAGACTTATCTGTCGGTATTTTATATAAGGTTAATTTATCTGTATGTTATGGAGACTTATCTGTCGGTATTTTATATAAGGTTAATTTATCTGTATGTTATGAAGACTTATCTGTCGGTATTTTATATAAGGTTAATTTATCTGTATGTTATGAAGACTAATCTGTCGGTATTTTATATAAGGTTAATTTATCTGTATGTTATGAAGACTTATCTGTCGGTATATTTATATAATGTTAATTTATCTGTATGTTATGTAAGACTTATCTGTCGGTATATTTATATAAGGTTAATTTATCTGTATGTTATGAAGACTTATCTGTCGGTATTTTATATAAGGTTAATTTATCTGTATGTTATGTAAGACTTATCTGTCGGTATTTTTATATAAGGTTAATTTATCTGTATGTTATGTAAGACTTATCTGTCGGTATTTTTATATAAGGTTAATTTATCTGTATGTTATGTAAGACTTATCTGTCGGTATATTTATATAAGGTTAATTTATCTGTATGTTATGAAGACTTATCTGTCGGTATTTTATATAAGGTTAATTTATCTGTATGTTATGTAAGACTTATCTGTCGGTATTTTTATATAAGGTTAATTTATCTGTATGTGATGAAGACTAATCGGTCGGTATTTTTATATAAGGTTAATTTATCTGTATGTTATGAAGACTTATCTGTCGGTATATTTATATAAGGTTAATTTATCTGTATGTTATGTAAGACTTATCTGTCGGTATTTTTATATAAGGTTAATTTATTTGTACGTTATGTAAGACTTATTTATTGGTACTTTATATAAAAGGTTAATTTATCTGTATGTTATGAATATTTATCTATTAGTATTTCTATAAAAAGTTTATTTATCTGGGTGTTATGTAAGATTCATCTGTCGGTATTTTAATATAAGGTTTATTGATTCGTACGATATGTATCTTGTATAGGGCTTATTTATCAGTGTTTTACATTTGTGTATGATGTCCTCCTTTAGTGATTTTCCCTTGTCCATATAATTTTTATAATCTGTCATTGATATCGTATTTAGAATCCAGTGTATATTGTTAGTACAGGTTGAAATCTATTTCACCAGCTTGTCTCGTACGATGTAGTTCTGTTTCTGGAACATGTCGCGCTTTCAACAGTGATATTTTGGAAATAAGTAGTAATGCACTGGTTGTTATGACGTAATGTTTTTACTGGAACAAAGAAGACTGGAAGTTTTTTTATTCTTCGTCGTTAAAAACATACATGTATCTCCTGGTAGGCATTCAAAACACAGTGTGACGTCACAGAAGCTTGCATGTGTGCTAGGATTGCCGTAGTAGGAGTTATACCATTATGTAACGTGTATCTTTCCCCCTATAATCGCGCAATGTTTTACCAATATAACCCATTTTTATGGGAGATTGTAACGGGGATTACTTTCATTCCTTGTAGAAATACGATACTAATATTATGGTAAAATAGCGATTTAACGATGGAAATTCGTTATCATGAGCCTCTATCGTTATATCTTCATACCGTACCTTGGCTGCTTGTGATGTCATACCTATCTAAAATCGGCCAACTAAATATGGCTGTGTCAATTAGCCACATAAACCATGTATATAACGTGTCTGTTAATTTACACTCTCATTCCAGCACCTACTTTTTGCTACATGATGTGATAAACGGTATCGTTAGTCGGTACTGTTATGATATATCTTTAAGAATTGTTAATCAATAACTTCAAATTATATGGAACGAAATCGCTTTTATAAACAGTGTCGATTTCTTACACAATTCTTGATATGTATAAATCTAATGAGAAATGATAAATATATGAGACTTTTTGACTATAGAGAGAATTTCTGACTTGTTATGGTCGGAATGATTATACATTGTGTTATTGTCTAAGTCCACCGACACCAGCTTCCAGTGGAACAGTCGATGTCTAATGCAGATGACGGAGTCGGCACGGATTTAGTGTAAAAAATCAGATGTTAATTCAGTTTTCGTTATTCTGTAAGCCTTAGAGCTTATTAGATTTAACAGCATGATACAAGGTTAATATAGTAATGCTTGGCTGTTAACTCCCTTGTATACACTCAACACGCACAAGGCTGCACACTTCTACAACGAAAACATATCACAGTTTCTCTATCCAAGTCATCACCATGCCGTCCTAAATTATTTTGTGAAAACAATAACAGAATGCTAAATCGGTGTGTATTTACCCTTGGACAGAGACATACATTGTATCATTATATAGACAGAGACATACATTGTATCATTATATAGACAGAGACATACATTGTATCATTATATAGACAGAGACATACATTGTATCATTATATAGACAGAGACATACATTGTATCATTATATAGACAGAGACACAGAGACATACATTGTATCATTATATAGACAGAGACACAGAGACATACATTGTATCATTATATAGACAGAGACATACATTGTATCATTATATAGACAGAGACATACATTGTATCATTATATAGACAGAGACATACATTGTATCATTATATAGACAGAGACATACACTGTATCCTTATATCGCCCGAGCCATACATTGTATCATTATATAGACAGAGACATACATTGTATCATTATATAGACAGAGACATACATTGTATCATTATATAGACAGAGACACAGAGACATACATTGTATCATTATATAGACAGAGACATACATTGTATCATTATATAGACAGAGACACAGAGACATACATTGTATCATTATATAGACAGAGACATACATTGTATCATTATATAGACAGAGACATACATTGTATCATTATATAGACAGAGACATACATTGTATCATTATATAGACAGTATCATTATATAGACAGAGACATACATTGTATCATTATATAGACAGAGACATACATTGTATCATTATATAGACATACATTGTATCATTATATAGACAGAGACACAGAGACATACATTGTATCATTATATAGACAGAGACATACATTGTATCATTATATAGACAGAGACACAGAGACATACATTGTATCATTATATAGACAGAGACATACATTGTATCATTATATATATAGACAGAGACACAGAGTATCATTATATAGACATTGTATCATTATATAGACAGAGACATACATTGTATCATTATATAGACAGAGACATACATTGTATCATTATATAGACAGAGACATACATTGTATCATTATATAGACAGAGACATACATTGTATCATTATATAGACAGAGACATACATTGTATCATTATATAGACAGAGACATACATTGTATCATTATATAGACAGAGACATACATTGTATCATTATATAGACAGAGACATACATTGTATCATTATATAGACAGAGACATACATTGTATCATTATATAGACAGAGACATACATTGTATCATTATATAGACAGAGACATACATTGTATCATTATATAGACAGAGACATACATTGTATCATTATATAGACAGAGACATACATTGTATCATTATATAGACAGAGACATACATTGTATCATTATATAGACAGAGACATACATTGTATCATTATATAGACAGAGACATACATTGTATCATTATATAGACAGAGACATACATTGTATCATTATATAGACAGAGACATACATTGTATCATTATATAGACAGAGACATACATTGTATCATTATATAGACAGAGACATACATTGTATCATTATATAGACAGAGACATACATTGTATCATTATATAGACAGAGACATACATTGTATCATTATATAGACAGAGACATACATTGTATCATTATATAGACAGAGACATACATTGTATCATTATATAGACAGAGACATACATTGTATCATTATATAGACAGAGACATACATTGTATCATTATATAGACAGAGACATACATTGTATCATTATATAGACAGAGACATACATTGTATCATTATATATACATTGTATCATTATATAGACAGAGACATACATTGTATCATTATATAGACAGAGACATACATTGTATCATTATATAGACAGAGACATACATTGTATCATTATATAGACAGAGACATACATTGTATCATTATATAGACAGAGACATACATTGTATCATTATATAGACAGAGACACAGAGACATACATTGTATCATTATATAGACAGAGACATACATTGTATATACATTTACAGTTATATTGATTAAATGGGATTGGATGGATCAACGTTGTTATATTACAAGTGATACTAAAAGCCGTCGAAGACATTACGTGAATTTTCTGTATGACTAGCTACAATGTATTAATGCTTGTTAAAACGCGACTTTGATTCTGGAAATTACAAAAAACCTGATAAAAGAACAAACATGACACTGTATTGTAAACAATAAAAGCATAGTGATCTGTGCTCACCTTTATGTACCTTCACTCTCGTCATTTTCTTTTGTTATATTTACCTATTGAGGGTTAATCTATTGGGCGTTTATGAGATACAAAGTGCACATGTATCTTTTTATATATTAGTTTTGACCAATGACCACCGAAATCAGGTGTAGAACTTGATATTTTGATGTTGCATGTATGATGTAAATATGAAGCAAAACTATTAGGGGGTTCACGAGCTATCATGTAAACAAGTTTTCTATTTCAAAAGCAGTCAAGGGTGAACTTTGACCAATGACCACTAAAATCTAATCAGGTCGTGACCTGGTGGAACGAGGCTTTGGTATAAATATGAGGTAATTTCTTTAAGGGATTCATGAGATATGTTTTATACAAGGATTTTATTTGAAGAACAGTCAAGAGTGACCTCTGACCTTTAGCCTTGACTGATGGTTAAAAGTAGATTCAGATGTAGATCTTGGTTGATTGATGCTATGTTGTGAATATGAAAATTGAGTCCCGTCCACTTTAGGCAGACCAAACATGGACAACAATTCCTACAGTGAACTGGTTGTATAAAATTTACTTGGTTTCCGTGTGACACAAATTTCAGGACCAGCCATAGAGATGAGGAATTATTTCTATGGCGAAAATTGTTTTTATATTTACCAAAAGACAAAATTCATCATGATTAGTTAATCATATACTGAAATGAAAACAGAATATTTTCTTTTTTTGTCTTCGCTAAAATACATCGCAAACTAAACGTATACAAAACTGTAGAAATCAAAAATAAATCGCAAATTAAAGTCTTTAATCAGGGCGTTGTACATGGGACAATCAGGGAGATGTACGTGGGACAATCAATGAGTTGTACGTGGAACAATCAGGGAGCTATACGTGATACAATCAGGGATCTATACGTGGGACAATCAATGAGTTGTACGTGGAACAATCAGGGAGTTGTACGTGGGACAATCAGGGAGCTATACATGGGACAATCAGGGAGCTGTACGTGGGACAATCAGGGAGTTGTACGTGGTACAATCAGGGAGCTATGCGTGGTACAATCAGAGAGTTGTACATGGGACAATCAGGGAGTTGTACGTGCAACAATCAGAGAGTTGTACGTGGGACAATCAGGGAGCTATAGTTGGGACAACAGGGAGCTATACGTGGGACAGTCAGGGAGCTGTAAGTGGGACAGTCAGGGAGCTGTACGTGAGACAATCAGGGCGCTGTACGTGGGACAATCAGGAAGCTGTACGTGGGACAATCAGGGAGTTGTACGTGGAACAATCAGGGCGCTGTACGTGGAATAATTAGGGCACTGTACGTGTGACAATTAGTGAGTGGTACGTGGGACAATCAGGTAGCTGTACGTGGGACAATCAGGGAGTTGTACGTGGGACAATCAGGTAGCTGTACGTGGGACAATCAGGGAGTTGTACGTGGGACAATCAGGGAGCTATACGTGCAACAATCAGGGAGTTGTACGTGGGACAATCAGGGAGTTGTACGTGGGACAATCAGGTAGCTGTACGTGGGACAATCAGGGAGTTGTACGTGGGACAATCAGGGAGCTATACGTGCAACAATCAGGGAGTTGTACGTGGGACAATTAGGGAGGTATACTTGGGCAATCAGGGAGTTGTACGTGGAACAATCAGGGAGCATCACGTGGGACAAACAGGGAGTTGTACGTGGGACAACGGGGGAGCTGTACGTGGGACAAACAGGAAGCTGTACGTGGGACAATCAGGAAAATCTACGTGGGACAATCAGGGAGCTGTACGTCGGAAAATCAGGGAGCTATACGTGGGACACTCAGATCACCTATAAGTCCTATAGAACATGATAAAGTAAAACATGTATAGCCATAAAGTGTTATTGAAGACCAACATTACACAAAAAACATCAAAATGATAGATGATATTTTGCCAGAAAAAATAACTGAAAAGTGAAAATTTTATGAGATATATATATACATCTTTGACATCTTATATCACACATGGGTATTAATTCGCATTGCATCAGTTTTTACAAATCGAAAAAGGTCTGCAAGATCAAAACTACACCAAAAACAGATTATACCGACGTAAATTGATTCCTCTCCTAACAGAAGTGATGTACCACGTAGAACGGTATATCCTACCCTCACAGCGACAAACGGTATATCCTACCCTCACAGCGACAAACGGTATATCCTACCCTCACAGCGACAAACGGTATATCCTACCCTCACAGCAACAAACGGTATATCCTACCCTCACAGCGACAAACGGTATATCCTACCCTCACAGCAACAAACGGTATATCCTACCCTCACAGCGACAAACGATATATCCTACCCTCACAGCAACAAACGGTATATCCTTCCCTCAAAGTAAGAAACGGTATATCCTACACTCACAGCAACAAACGGTATATCCTTCCCTCAAAGTAAGAAACGATATATCCTACCCTCACAGCAACAAACGGTATATCTTACCCTCACAGCGACAAACGGTATATCCTACCCTCACAGCGACAAACGGTATATCCTACCCTCACAGCGACAAACGGTATATCCTACCCTCACAGCGACAAACGGTATATCCTACCCTCACAGCGACAAACGGTATATCCTACCCTCACAGCGACAAACGGTATATCCTGCCCTCACAGCGACAAACGGTATATCCTGCCCTCACAACAACAAACGGTCCATCCTACCCTCACAGCAACAAACGGTATATTCTACCCTTACAACAACAAACGGTATATCCTACCCTCACAGCAACAAACGGTATATCCTACCCTCACAACAACAAACGATATATCCTACCCTCACAGCGACAAACAGTATATCCTACCCTCACAGCATCAAACGATATATCATACCCTCACAGCAACAAAGGGTATATCCTACCCTCACAGCAACAAAGAGTATATCCTACCCTCACAGCAACAAACGACATAACCTACCCTCACAAAAATAAAACGGTATATCCTACCCTCACAGCAACAAACGGTATATCCTGCCCTCACAGCAACAAACGATATATCCTACCCTCACAGCAACAAACGGTATATCCTACCCTCACAGAAATAAAACGGCATATCAAACCCTCACAGCCACAAACGGTATATCCTATCCTCACAGCAAAAAAACGGTATATCCTACGCTCACAGCAACAAACGGTATATCCTGCCCTCACAGCAACAAACGATATATCCTACCCTCATAGCAACAAACATTATATCCTATTATCACAGAAATAAAACGATATATCCTGCCCTCACAACAACAAACGGTATATCCTTCCCTCAAAGTCAGAAACGGTATATTCTACCCTCACATCAACAAACGGTATATTCTACCCTCACATCAACAAACGGTATATTCTACCCTCACAGCAACGAACGGTATATCCTACTCTCACAGCAACAAACGATATATCCTACCCTCACAGCAACAAACGATATATCCTACCCTCACAGCAACAAAGGGTATATCCTACCCTCACAGCAACAAACGGTACATCCTACCGTCACATCAACAAACGGTATATTCTACCCTCACAACAACAAACGGTATATCCTACCTTCACAGCAACAAACGGTATATCCTAACCTCACAGCAACAAATGGTATATCCTACCCTCACAACAACAAACGATATATCCTACCCTCATAGCAACAAACATTATATCCTATCATCACAGAAATAAAACGGTATATCCTGCCCTCACAACAACAAACGGTATATCCTTCCCTCAAAGTAAGAAACGGTATATCCTACTCTCACAGCAACAAACGGTATATCCTTCCCTCAAAGTAAGAAACGATATATCCTACCCTCATAGCAACAAACGGTATATCCTAATCTCACAGCAACAAATGGTATATCCTACCCTCACAGCAACAAACGGTCTATTCTTCCCTCACAGCAACAAGCGGTATATCCTACCCTCACAGAAATAAAACTGGATATCCTAACCTCACAGCAACAAATGGTATATTCTACCCGCTCCGCAACAAACGGTATGTCCTGCCCTAACATCAACAAACGGTATATCCTACCCTCACAACAACAAGCGGTATATCCTACACTCACAACAACAAATGGTATATCCTACCCTCACAATAACAAATGGTATATCCTACCCTCACAACAACAAATGGTATATCCTACCCTCACAACAACAAATGGTATATCCTACCCTCACAACAACAAGCGGTATATCCTACCCTCACAACAACAAGCGGTATATCCTACCCTCACAACAACAAATAGTGTATCCTACCCTCACAACAACAAATAGTATATCCTACCCTCACAACAACAAGCGGTCTATCCTGCCCTCACATCAACAAACGGTATATCCTATAGAAAAGAATAGAGGCCGTATTCCTGAAATTCACCTAAGGTCACACCACTCCATGTGAGTGCAATTCTTCTGAAATGATTACATTAATTTAGATATATGAGGGTGTCCTTTATCAAACAACAAGGGAAGGGATTCGTTCGTGAAAACGTGCGAGAAACGCACAATGACCGTTTTTAATGCCTCGGTAACTGTGGTCGGTCATGCGCTGACAGTTATTTCAGCCTTGAAAAATGCATTTTCCCCATAGGATTTGGAGTCAAGACTCATACGCTTTTGGGGTTGGAATCAACTGAGTTCGCTGTTTTCCACTGACTGCACGTTCGCCCTCTCACTCCCACCATAACTTTATCATACAACATCTATCTCAACAAGCGTTGTTCCTTTAGCGGCGTCCAAAAGGCCGATTTTGAATGTGGTACTCGCAATAAATGTGTCATTAAAATACTTTTATTTTGATTTCATCAACAAAATTAATGTTTTCAATTGTTAATAAGTTTAGAATTGTTACAGTGATTCCATCTGTAGGAGAGTGATACATACCGTGTATGTTCTACCATAATGTGTGTCGGTAGTAAAACGTCGCACGGAAATAGGAAAACGTAAAATCAGACGTTATCAAACCGAACATGTGCGACCCATAAACAACACAAGGCATATTTTATAGCCATTCCAATTTTATTATTGATTTTAATAACATTCTGATTATTTTCCTGTGATTTAAATGATTATTGTATTCAATTATCCAATTGCTATGGCTTTAGACCAGTCAACGTATGCACTCCACTGCTTACGATAATATGGTGGTGGTATGCTATTTTAATCAAGATATCATTTGAAATAGAGTTAAGTGTTCATTTCCGTTACTAGAGAGTTAGGCCGGTTTATTTGGGTCTTCAATCAAACCTGGGATCTTGGTACTTTCGGTCCATATATTCACCAATATTGCGATCAGAATCTTCAGCAAGGGAAACAACTCTAAGTAAATTATTCTGTGTTGGTGTTCAGTTCCTCCTGTAGTAGACGATTGGTTATCCGTTAAGCTGTATACTATGGTTTACCGTTATTTCTTGTGAACATTAAGACTTTTTCTCATGAATTTGACTTCATGAACATTTTTATGGTTAAAGGTTGGATTTGACCGCTTAATGGTTCTTCGGCCATCCTCACATGTTGTCCATCTCCCTAACTGTCGTGGTATCTTCTGAGAAATAGTCTAGCGTTGCCTACTAGTTACCAACTGGCTATGTAAAGTTACCTGTGTTTAGTACCACAGTGTGTAGTTTCTGACGTCACATAAACACACACATACACATACATGTATATTATAGAGATATTACTATAAAATATCAATTGTAGCAAATCATCATGACTTTTGACTTTAGGTCACATGTTGTACCGGTAACAATGAAATCATTAGGTCACATGTTGTACCGGTAACAATGAAGTCATTAGGTCACATGTTGTACTGGTAACAATAAAGCCATTAGGTCACATGTTGTACCGGTAACAATGAAGTCATTATGTCACATGTTGAACCGGTAACAATGAAGTCATTAGGTCACATGTTGTACCGGTAACAATGAAGTAATTATGTCACATGTTGTACCGGTAACAATGAAGCCATTAGGTCACATGTTGTACCGGTAACAATGAAGTCATTAGGTCTAATGTTGTACCGGTAACAATGAAGTAATTATGTCACATGTTGTACCGGTAACAATGAAGTCATTAGGTCACATGTTGTACCGATAACAATGGTGTAATTAGGTCACATGTTGTACCGGTAACAATGAAGTAATTATGTCACATGTTGTACCAGTAACAATGGTGTAATTAAGTCATATGTTCTACCGGTAACAATGAAGTAATTAAGTCATATGTTCTACCGGTAACAATGAAGTCATTAGGTCACATGTTGTACCGGTAACAATGAAGTAATTAGGTCACATGTTGTACTGGTAACAATGAAGTCATTAGGTCACATGTTGTACTGGTAACAATGACGTCATTATGTCACATGTTGTACCGGTAACAATGAAGTCATTATGTCACATGTTGTACCGGTAACAATGAAGTCATTAGGTCACATGTTGTACCGGTAACAATGAAGTCATTAGGTCACATATTGTACCGGTAACAATGAAGTGATTATGTCACATGTTGTACCGGTAACAATGAAGTAATTAGGTCAAATGTTGTACCGGTAACAATGGTGTAATTAGGTCACATGTTGTACTGGTAACAATGAAGTCATTAGTTCACATGTTGTACCGGTAACAATGAAGTAATTAGGTCACATGTTGTACCGGTAACAATTGAGTCATTAGGTCACATGTTGTACCGGTAACAATGAAGTAATTATGTCACATGTTGTACTGGTAACAATGAAGTAATTAAATCACATGTTGTACCGGTAACAATGAAGTAATTAGATCACATGTTGTACCGGTAACAATGAAGTAATTATGTCACATGTTGTACTGGTAACAATGACGTCATTAGGTCACATGTTGTATTGGTAAGAATTAATTAATTAAGTCAAATGTTGTACCGGTAACAATGACGTCATTAGGTCACATGTTGTATTGGTAAGAATTAATTACTTAAGTCAAATGTTGTACCGGTAACAATGAAGTCATTAGGTCACATGTTGTACCGGTAACAATGAAGTAATTAGGTCACATGTTGTACCGGTAACAATGGAGCCATTAGGTCACATGTTGTACTGGTAACAATGAAGTCATTAGGTCACATGTTGTACTGGTAACAATGAAGTAATTAAATCACATGTTGTACCGGTAACAATGAAGTAATTAGATCACATGTTGTACCGGTAACAATGAAGTAATTATGTCACATGTTGTACCGGTAACAATGAATTAATTATGTCACATGTTGTACCGGTAACAATGACGTCATTAGGTCTAATGTTGTACCGGTAACAATGAAGTCATTATGTCACATGTTGTACCGGTAACAATGAAGTCACTAGGTCACATGTTGTACCGGTAACAATGAAGTCATTATGTCACATGTTGTACTGGTAACAATGAATTAATTATGTCACATGTTGTACCGGTAACAATGACGTCATTAGGTCTAATGTTGTACCGGTAACAATGAAGTCACTAGGTCACATGTTGTACTGGTAACAATGGTGTAATTAGGTCACATGTTGTACCGGTAACAATGAAGTAATTAGGTCACAAGTTGTACCGGTAACAATGAAGTCATTAGGTCACATGTTGTACTGGTAACAATGAAGTCATTAGGTCACATGTTGTACTGGTAACAATGAAGTAATTAGATCACATGTTGCACCGGTAACAATGAAGTCATTAGGTCACATGTTGTACCGGTAACAATGAAGTCATTAGGTCACATGTTGTACCGGTAACAATGAAGTAATTAGGTCACATGTTGTACCGGTAACAATGAAGCCATTTGTTGTGTAATCTTGTTGTTGATGTTCCATATGTCATCTTTGTTTTTGTATTGTTTCTATTTTAGTACGTGTCACATAATAGCTCCACGGGCACATATCGCAGTCTCCTTTATTACCATGTGATAGTGCAATAAACTTTAACGAATCCCCCAAAGGAATTTCTTGATATTACGGGATTTTTTTCTGAAACATCATCCGTTCAAAACACAGATAATGTGAATCCGAAATTTATGTTCAATGTACCTTACACACTGGATGTAAATTATATCTAGTTGTGAAAGTATCGACAATAGCGGTAATCCTACCTCATTAAACACACCCAGCAACAAACATGTCATATATTGGGTAAAACAAAATCCACAGTAATCTCCCCTGTCGCATTACGTAACGTCCAACGGTACACCCTAATGGAAAGTAAACTTGTCAAATTAGATCTCAAACTGTCGAGTATCCATTAGGCGTCCTGACAAAAACGTCGGCGCCATTATTTCTTCGCGAAAACTGGAAGGAATTCCCAGCAATATCCTTATAAACCTTTCAATCTGCGATTCGGGAGATTTCGGCAGCTCGTGAAAGGTGCAGATTACAGCAGCAGGTCAATGGGTACCGTTTTTGAGAGATCCATTTAGTTTGATATTGTTTCTTATATATCATAGGTCGTATTGTATCAACAAAGGAGAAATTCAAACGTTAACAAAAAACGCCCCGGGAGCTTCTTTTATTCCAACGTTTAATATTAGTTTTGAGATGGCAATTCCATTATTATTTATTTATTTGTCAAGCAGGATTTATGTCCAGTATTACGGCCTTTCGACGTTTCAACAGATGATAGTTTCAGCAAATATTGATTTTAAATACGTAAAATGATACGCCTAACATAAATGTATAGGGTTATTACAACAGGAAATTACTTTAGTTATCTCACACTAATCTCAACGTTTGGCAGCTTTGATCTTGCAATAAGATATCTTAGATATTTCTTATATACAGGATAACAAACAAACCGACTCTCTATAGTATCAGTTCTATCGACAGGATTACTGACACGGCGACTCTCTATAGTATCAGTTCTGTAGACAGGATTACTGACACGGCGACTCTCTATAGTATCAGTTCTATAGACAGGATTACTGACAAGGCGACTCTCTATAGTATCAGTTCTATAGACAGGATTACTGACACGGCGACTCTCTATAGTATCAGTTCTATAGACAGGATTACTGACACGGCGACTCTCTATAGTATCAGTTCTATAGACAGGATTACTGACACGGCGACTCTCTATAGTATCAGTTCTATAGACAGGATTACTGACACGGCGACTCTCTATAGTATCAGTTCTATAGACAGGATTACTGACACGGCGACTCTCTATAGTATCAGTTCTATAGACAGGATTACTGACACGGCGACTCTCTATAGTATCAGTTCTATACACTGGATTACTGACACGGCGACTCTCTATAGTATCAGTTCTATAGACAGGATTACTGACACGGCGACTCTCTATAGTATCAGTTCTATACACAGGATTACTGACACGGCGACTCTCTATAGTATCAGTTCTATACACAGGATTACTGACACGGCGACTCTCTATAGTATCAGTTCTATACACAGGATTACTGACACGGCGACTCTCTATAGTATCAGTTCTATACACAGGATTACTGACACGGCGACTCTCTATAGTATCAGTTCTATACACAGGATTACTGACACGGCGACTCTCTATAGTATCAGTTCTATACACAGGATTACTGACACGGCGACTCTCTATAGTATCAGTTCTGTAGACAGAATTACTGACACGGCGACTCAATATAATATCAGTTCTGTAGACAGGATTACTCACACGGCGACTCTCTATAGTATCAGTTCTATAGACAGGATTACTGACAAGGCGACTCTCTATAGTATCAGTTCTATAGACAGGATTACTGACACGGCGACTCTCTATAGTATCAGTTCTATAGACAGGATTACTGACACGGCGACTCTCTATAGTATCAGTTCTGTAGACAGGATTACTGACAAGGCGACTCTCTATAGTATCAGTTCTATAGACAGGATTACTGACACGGCGACTCTCTATAGTATCAGTTCTGTAGACAGGATTACTGACACGGCGACTCTCTATAGTATCAGTTCTGTAGACAGGATTACTGACACGGCGACTCTCTATAGTATCAGTTCTATAGACAGGATTACTGACACGGCGACTCTCTATAGTATCAGTTCTATACACAGGATTACTGACACGGCGACTCTCTATAGTATCAGTTCTATACACAGGATTACTGACACGGCGACTCTCTATAGTATCAGTTCTGTAGACAGGATTACTGACACGGCGACTCTCTATAGTATCACTTCTGTAGACAGGATTACTGACACGGCGACTCTCTATAGTATCACTTCTGTAGACAGGATTAATGACACGACGACTCTCTATAGTATAACTTCTGTAGACAGGATTACTGACACGACGACTCTCTATAGTATCACTTCTATAGACAGGATTAATGACACGACGACTCTCTATAGTATCAGTTCTATAGACAGGATTACTGACACGGCGACTCTCTATAGTATCAGTTCTATAGACAGGATTACTGACACGGCGACTCTCTATAGTATCAGTTCTATAGACAGGATTACTGACACGGCGACTCTCTATAGTATCACTTCTGTAGACAGGATTAATGACACGACGACTCTCTATAGTATCACTTCTGTAGACAGGATTACTGACACGACGACTCTCTATAGTATCACTTCTATAGACAGGATTAATGACACGACGACTCTCTATAGTATCAGTTCTATAGAAAGGATTACTGACACGGCGACTCTCTATAGTATCAGTTCTGTAGACAGGATTACTGACACGGCGACTCTCTATAGTATCAGTTCTATACACAGGATTACTGACACGGCGACTCTCTATAGTATCAGTTCTATAGACAGGATTACTGACACGGCGACTCTCTATAGTATCAGTTCTATAGACAGGATTACTGACACGACGACTCTCTATAGTATCAGTTCTGTAGACAGGATTACTGACACGGCGACTCTCTATAGTATCAGTTCTGTAGACAGGATTACTAACACGGCGACTCAATATAATATCAGTTCTGTAGACAGGATTACTGACACGGCGACTCTCTATAGTATCAGTTCTATAGACAGGATTACTGACAAGGCGACTCTCTATAGTATCAGTTCTATACACAGGATTACTGACACGGCGACTCTCTATAGTATCAGTTCTGTAGACAGGATTACTGACACGGCGACTCTCTATAGTATCAGTTCTATACACAGGATTACTGACACGGCGACTCTCTATAGTATCAGTTCTATAGACAGGATTACTGACACGGCGACTCTCTATAGTATCAGTTCTATAGACAGGATTACTGACACGGCGACTCTCTATAGTATCACTTCTGTAGACAGGATTAATGACACGACGACTCTCTATAGTATCACTTCTGTAGACAGGATTACTGACACGACGACTCTCTATAGTATCACTTCTATAGACAGGATTAATGACACGACGACTCTCTATAGTATCAGTTCTATAGAAAGGATTACTGACACGGCGACTCTCTATAGTATCAGTTCTGTAGACAGGATTACTGACACGGCGACTCTCTATAGTATCAGTTCTATACACAGGATTACTGACACGGCGACTCTCTATAGTATCAGTTCTATAGACAGGATTACTGACACGGCGACTCTCTATAGTATCAGTTCTATAGACAGGATTACTGACACGACGACTCTCTATAGTATCAGTTCTGTAGACAGGATTACTGACACGGCGACTCTCTATAGTATCAGTTCTGTAGACAGGATTACTAACACGGCGACTCAATATAATATCAGTTCTGTAGACAGGATTACTGACACGGCGACTCTCTATAGTATCAGTTCTGTAGACAGGATTACTGACACGGCGACTCTCTATAGTATCAGTTTTATAGACAGGATTACTGACACGGCGTCTCTCTATAGTATCAGTTCTGTAGACAGGATTACTGACACGGCGACTCTCTATAGTATCAGTTCTATACACAGGATTACTGACACGGCGACTCTCTATAGTATCAGTTCTGTAGACAGGATTACTCACACGGCGACTCTCTATAGTATCAGTTCTATAGACAGGATTACTGACACGGCGACTCTCTATAGTATCAGTTCTATACACAGGATTACTGACACGGCGACTCTCTATAGTATCAGTTCTATACACAGGATTACTGACACGGCGACTCTCTATAGTATCAGTTCTATACACAGGATTACTGACACGGCGACTCTCTATAGTATCAGTTCTATACACAGGATTACTGACACGGCGACTCTCTATAGTATCAGTTCTATACACAGGATTACTCACACGGCGACTCTCTATAGTATCAGTTCTATAGACAGGATTACTGACACGGCGACTCTCTATAGTAGCAGTTCTATAGACAGGATTACTGACACGACGACTCTCTATAGTATCAGTTCTATAGACAGTAAAGAACAATGAAAGTTTAAGACGCCAAGTCAGTTTTTGAAATAAATGTTGAGGATGGAACATGTAGAACGCGGCACCTTGGTTTATACCATCAACAGTCTGTAGAGTCAGAATGTACGGCCGGCCATAAGAGGTTTTATTAGGTGCTGGCACGCACATCTCAAGACAAAGTACTGGTAACTTATTGGTGTTGGGGTAAGAGCTAGTTGGCATGTAGACTAGTCTTATCGCACGTGATAAAGGAGTCAAGATCAGAGGTCATACTTTAACCATGTGATCTCGGGATGGTCCTTCCGTGCCTAAAAACCATTTTCATTTGAGTAATCTGTGAACCTAACATACATTCGGGCCGACAAAACACTAGAGTACTCTCACATTTACTAAACAAACATTCTTTTTCATTCCTACAAATATCCCCAATATCCGATTGTAGTTCTGTGTTCCTGTATTCCATGCGCATATAGTCCTGAAGTCAGTATTTTATGCATCGCCTTAGTTTCGTACTTTTTATTGTGTTGGACAATGGGCAAGTTATTTCTACGTAGGCTAATGGCGCATTCTTCTCAGAATTGAAAATCAGAATCATTTCTTCTCATTTCTTTATGGTGACAATCTGATTACGGGATCAAATCAATAAAAAAGGGATATCCAATAAATACCAAACATTTGTGATATTGTGATAATGGGATGAAACAACTTAAATATATAATATCCTCCTCAATACGAAATATCTGTGATAATGGTATTCAATCCGTTTTAAGTGAAACATTGATGTGTGAGTCTATATACTGATACATTGATGTGTGAGTCTATATACTGATATTCTCCTGATACATTGATGTATGAGTCTATATACTGACATACACCTGATACATTGATGTATGAGTCTATATACTGACATACACCTGATACATTGATGTTTGAGTCTATATACTGACATACACCTGATACATTGATGTTTGAGTCTATATACTGACATACACCTGATATATTGATGTTTGAGTCTATATACTGATACATTGATGTGTATATCTATGTTAGAAATAAGATAGGTCTGAGGACATTTTGGTATTACATCCTGTATAAGTCAACAAATTATCTTGTTATTAGTAGTAGCTTGACTGCTTTGTTTTGACATTAAATCGCTAATGTATGATCCAAGGTCTTTCTCTCTTAATGCGACTTCAGAGTATTGATATCTATAGATGTAAATATTTTCTTGTATTGCTTCCAAAGATGGCTGACTGTATTGTAGGTGAGTATAGTTACCATGACCTGGGTATGATGACACTAACAGAACGTTCAATTCAGTGTGCTTTTTCATTTGTGAGATAAGTCTTCTATAGTTCGTCGGTCTCAATGGGACACTTACAGGGAAGTGATTCGTTCGTAACCATGCGACGTACAATCAACACTAGTCATTTCAGACGATAAACGTTGCTCGCTTGAACATCTGTAACCAATCAGAGCTCACTCATGGGTCTCCTTAAAAGCTAAGAAACGAAATCAACTTATTACTTTACTTCAAACTCTCGAAGTAGATCCGTTATAATGAATTCAGTATCGAGGAGGTTCACAGCGTTTCAATGATATGAAATGTCATGTTCTGCTGTAAAACATTCAAATCACGGTAGAATTATGGATTTGCGATGCTGCAGCTTACATGGATACATGCCCAGGACGTTTTGTTTGTATATATAACCCACAAACACTGCTTAGCCTTATAAAAAGATATTGTAATTATATTATAAACACTTGTGTTATTGTCTGTGTGATTCCTTGACCGAGAATTATTAATGTGTTTCCTATATACCGAGTTTAATTCGGTTACAGACACTGTAACCCAGAAAACGGTCGTCATCAGATGGTTCCCGAGATAGATCATAGCGTAATCGTTGAATTTGATCGAACGGAACATTTTACCAACCCGACAATCAAACGAGAGTAGGGACATGCTATAGAAATGTAAAAAGGCTGTTGGTCTATCATTGTGTTTAGTATCATTTCTTTAGACTTACATGTATCTTACATAAACTTTATGTTATAATCGATAAACAATGCAGAAGAGGCACACTCCTTTTATGTGTACTGATGGGGTGGTTTGTATTCTAGTTTATTCTTTTGTCCTTGATTATATAACACAATTATTTTTGTTAAAGATTACCATAGTGTATCAATTCAAATGAATAAATTTTGAAACCGATATGTTTCAACCGGGTTACATCAGTATCTGCGACCAGTTACAGATCTAAAAAGTGATCAAGAAATTTCAGAACATATCTCACAACTCAATGTAGACAGTCCAGCAGATATCTCACAACTCAATGTAGACAGTCCAGTAGATATCTCACAACTCAATGTAGACAGTCCAATAGATATCTCACAACTAAATGTAGACAGTCCAGTAGATATCTCACAACTCAATGTAGACAGTCCAGTAGATATCTCACAACTCAATATAGACAGTCCAGTAGATATCTCACAACTCAATGTAGACAGTCCAGTAGATATCTCACAACTCAATGTAGACAGTCCAGTAGATATCTCACAACTCCATGTAGACAGTCCAATAGATATCTCACAACTCAATATAGACAGTCCAGTAGATATATCACAACTCAATGTAGACAGTGCAGTAGATATCTCAGAGCTCAATGTAGACAGTCCAGCAGATATCTCACAACTCAATGTAGACAGTCCAGTAGATATCTCACAACTCAATGTAGACAGTCCAATAGATATCTCACAACAACTCAATATAGACAGTCCAGTAGATATCTCACAGCAGAATGTAGATAGTCCAGTAGATATCTCACAACTCAATGTAGACAGTCCAATAGATATCTCACAACTCAATGTAGACAGTCCAGTAGATATCTCACAACTCCATGTAGACAGTCCAATAGATATCTCACAACTCAATATAGACAGTCCAGTAGATATATCACAACTCAATATAGACAGTCCAGTAGACATCTCACAGCTCAATGTAGACAGTCCAGCAGATATCTCACAACTTAATATGGACAGTCCAGTAGACATCTCACAAATCAATGTAGACAGTCAAGTAGATATCTCACAACTCAATGTAGACAGTTCAGTAGATATCTCACAACTCAATGTAGACAGTCCAGTAGATATCTCACAGCTCAATATAGACAGTCCAGTAGACATCTCACAGCTCAATATAGACAGTCCAGTAGACATCTCACAACTCAATGTAGACAGTCCAGCAGATATCTCACAACTTAATATGGACAGTCCACTAGACATCTCACAAATCAATGTAGACAATCCAGTAGATATCTCACAACTCAATATAGACAGTCCAGTAGATATCTCACAACTCAATGTAGACAGTCCAGTAGATACCTCACAACTCAATGTAGACAGTCCAGTAGATATCTCACAACTCAATGTAGACAGTCCAGTAGATATCTCACAACTCAATGTAGACAGTCCAGTAGATATCTCACAACTCAATGTAGACAGTCCAGTAGATAGCTCACAACTCAATGTAGACAGTCCAGTAGATATCTCACAACTCAATGCAGACAGTCCAGTAGATATCTCACAACTCAATGTAGACAGTCCAGTAGATACCTCACAACTCAATGTAGACAGTCCAGTAGATAGCTCACAACTCAATGTAGACAGTCCAGCAGATATCTCACAACTTAATATGGACAGTCCAGTAGACATCTCACAAATCAATGTAGACAGTCAAGTAGATATCTCACAACTCAATGTAGACAGTTCAGTAGATATCTCACAACTCAATGTAGACAGTCCAGTAGATATCTCACAGCTCAATATAGACAGTCCAGTAGACATCTCACAGCTCAATATAGACAGTCCAGTAGACATCTCACAACTCAATGTAGACAGTCCAGCAGATATCTCACAACTTAATATGGACAGTCCACTAGACATCTCACAAATCAATGTAGACAATCCAGTAGATATCTCACAACTCAATATAGACAGTCCAGTAGATATCTCACAACTCAATGTAGACAGTCCAGTAGATACCTCACAACTCAATGTAGACAGTCCAGTAGATATCTCACAACTCAATGTAGACAGTCCAGTAGATATCTCACAACTCAATGTAGACAGTCCAGTAGATATCTCACAACTCAATGTAGACAGTCCAGTAGATATCTCACAACTCAATGTAGACAGTCCAGTAGATATCTCACAACTCAATGTAGACAGTCCAGTAGATATCTCACAACTCAATGTAGACAGTCCAGTAGATACCTCACAACTCAATGTAGACAGTCCAGTAGATATCTCACAACTCAATGTAGACAGTCCAGTAGATATCTCACAACTCAATGTAGACAGTCCAGTAGATATCTCACAACTCAATGTAGACAGTCCAGTAGATATCTCACAACTCAATATAGACAGTCCAGTCGATATCTCACAACTCAATGTAGACAGTCCAGTAGATATCTCACAACTCTTCATGCTGAAGGAGACTTAGTATCAGTGTTTACAGAGGTCTAGTATCCATGTTTAACGGGGTAGAGATATATTATTCATGATGAAGAAGAACTAGTATCAATGTTTACAGAGGTCTTGTATCCATGTTATCCATGACTGTTACAAAGTTTTAATAGATATATATAAATATTTACTTTGATCGAATATCATTGTTTGCTGAGATCTACAATCCTCCTTTACAGAAATGTAATACAAATGTATCTTTGTCAAGAATAGCGAGGGGACTCTGGTGAAGTGCAAAATACAAACAAAACATCGATTTACACAGAAGCCATTGGAAAAGTACACTATCATATGTTTAGTGTCTTCTATTCTGTCCACGACATCCGCCATGTTAAATTGAATAAGAATTATTGAGAACAGTTTTTGAACAACGAAAAAGTCGTGCATCTAATCCATTTATTTCATTCTTTCCGCCAGATGTCGACATTTATCATCGAAATAGTGATATTTGGAATGAGACCTTGAATCATAATTATCCGACATGTTAATACCAAAACATGATAAATCAGGGTGTTACTATTTCGAAATGGAAAAATCCAGACATGAAGATCTAAATGGTTGAGATAGATTGAAAGGAGTGCAATCCTTCTATGTATGTTATGAAAATATTGTTTACAAATAAATTGTTGTTAGAAGTAATCATCTGTCCTTAGATGTAAACGGAAGTCTTTGTTAAATGATTAAAGAAGGGTTTTTTAAAATAACTTTTGGCTTTGTAGATAGACAAAAGGTCAGTCAGTTAGTACCCAGTGAATACTAGCAGTCTATTGTAAGTGTATACCGACAAGAACCCGCGGTACATTCCGTCCTCACATATTTACCAAATATATTGTCTGCATATCGTGTTTTACTTCTTTCAAAGAGTGACAAAGTTGTATGATGCAGCATCACTGACGGGTCGTAGAAGGACGAAACAGCTGTAGAATGTAGCATCACTGACTAGTCTAACAAGGACGAAACAACAGTATTATATGGCATTACTGATGAGTATTAGAAGGACGAAACAGCTGTAGAATGTAGCATCACTGACGAGTCTAACAAGGACGAAACAACAGTATTATATGGCATCACTGACGAGTATTCGAAGGACAAAACAGCTGTAGAATGTAGCATCACAGACGAGTCACAGAAGGACGAAATAGCTGTATGACGCAGCATCACTGACGAGTATTAGAAGGACGAAACAGCTGTATGATGCAGCATCACTGACGAGTCTTAGAAGGACGAAACAACAGTATGATATTGCATCACTGACGGGTTGTAGATGGACGAAACAGCTGTATGATGCAGCATCACTGACGGGTCGTAGAAGGACGAAACAGCAGTATGATATTGCATCACTGACGGGTTGTAGATGGACGAAACAGCTGTATGATGCAGCATCACTGACGGGTCGTAGAAGGACGAAACAGCTGTATGATGCAGCATCACTGACGAGTCTTAGAAGGACGAAACAACAGTATGATATTGCATCACTGACGGGTTGTTGATGGACGAAACAGCTGTATGATGCAGCATCACTGACTAGTCATAGAAGGACGAAACAGCTGTATGATGCAGCATCACTGACGGGTCGTAGAAGGACGAAACAGCTGTATGATGCAGCATCACTGACGGGTTGTAGAAGGACGAAACAGCTGTATGATGCAGCATCACTGACGGGTTGTAGAAGGACGAAACAGCAGTATGATGCAGCTAAATTTATTGTTGGACTTAATCTGATTCTTAGATCGCATTGAAAGATGCTATTCATTTGTATGTCTTTTGCACCAGCTCCCGGTATTGTTAACAACACCGTGTACGCCCGGTAGCGCTGTTCAAGTTTCTTCCAAAACAAAGCTCTCTAAGCCAGGTTATGTAGGCGTTCCGGTGTATAGTAAAATACGATGTGGCAGCTTATATAACCACGAACACACCTACACTTGTGCATGAGCCTAACAGTGAGCACGATACGAACTGTTCAGAGGAGGGTGTGAATTGCAAACTCTCTGTATTCGATATTGTGTGTTACTTAATAAGGGGTACCATCTGACTATTTTCAATATTGTATTTCACTTACTGGCACAAGAATTTGAGACATATTAAAAATGAAAAGCAAATTTTCAAAGAGATCTAATACCATCGACTTCAAAATGCAAAACACTTCTGAAATCAATGATTAATCAGAGGCGTGATATTACTTTTCTCAATACGAAAAAACCCATCACAAACAGGTCGTTGACAATCTTTAATAGTTACAACACACTTCAACATCTAAGGATTAATCTTGGAGCCCTTAACGTTATGTTTTATCAATCCACACTAGACGTACAGATTTCTACTTGATCAGTGCGATCTACAGAATTACCGTGATGTTAACTCGGTTCGACAGACTCCATTTAAGACCATTTTTTAATGAACCATAGGAGAGCGATATATGTGTTATTTCTGAAAACACTACTAGAATTGCTAGCTTTTCGCTTCCTCTTCGCTTCCTCTTCGCTGCCTGTTCGCTGACTGTTCGCTGCCTTTTCGCTGCCTTTTTCACTGCCTCTTCGCTGCCTTTTCGCTGACTCCTCGCTGCCTGTTCGCTGCCTTTTTCGCTGCCTGTTCGCTGCCTGTTCGCTGCCTGTTCGCTGCCTTTTCGCTGCCTTTTTCGCTGACTCCTCGCTGCCTGTTCGCTGCCTTTTTCGCTGCCTCTTTGCTGCCTGTTTGCTGATTTTTTGCTGCCTCTTCCCTGCCTCTTGCTTCCATTTTCGCTGCCTGTTCGCTGCCTGTTCGCTGATTTTTTGCTGCCTCATCGCTGCCTCTTTGCTGCCTCTTCGCTGCCTTTTCGCTGATTCCTCGCTGCCTGTTCGTTGCCTTTTTCGCTGTCTCTTCGCTGACTCTTCGCTGCCTGTTCCCTGCCTTTTCGCTGCCTTTTTCGCCGCCTGTTCGCTGATTTTTTGCTGCCTCTTCGCTGCCTCTTTGCTGCCTCTTCGCTGCCTTTTCGCTGATTCCTCGCTGCCTGTTCGTTGCCTTTTCCGCTGTTTCTTCGCTGACTCTTCGCTGCCTGTTCCCTGCCTTTTCGCTGCCTTTTTCGCCGCCTGTTCGCTGACTCTTCGCTGCCTGTTCGCTGCCTGTTCGCTGCCTTTTCGCTGCCTTTTTTGCTGCCTCTTCGCTGCCTTTTCGCTGACTCCTCGCTGCCTGTTCGCTGCCTTTTTACTGCCTCTTTGCTGCCTCTTTGCTGCCTCTTCGCTGCCTTTTCGCTGATTCCTCGCTGCCTGTTCGTTGCCTTTTCCGCTGTCTCTTCGCTGACTCTTCGCTGCCTGTTCCCTGCCTTTTCGCTGCCTCTTCGCTGACTCTTCGCTGACTCTTCGCTGCCTGTTCGCTGCCTTTTCGCTGACTCTTCGCTGACATTTCGTTGCCTTTAAGCTGATATCTTCAATTTTCATACATTTTGAACTATTCGTACTGTGTATCCAACAAATTAACGAGCGTTTTATGGTAATGTGAGTGGAAATTCAAACTCTGATTGGATAAAATGCATTTACCTTTTCAAGCTTTCCCGTGGAAATTAACTTATCAAGAATATGCATTAATGAAAACGCTTGTTACTGAAAACTTTCAGAAAAAATACATTTTTAACCAATAAAGATAACAGGCACATGTTATTTCCTGTTTCGAGTTCGGGGCCGTAAACAAAAAACACATCGTTTCTCATATAAAAGGTACCGAAGTGTACCGAATTGGCATGAAACCTGCGATATCATGGTATCGCCCCATCTCCTAACTACATTACATTATTTAAATACACATTGGTTTATTGTTGTTTATTAAACAATACTAGTCTTGTTTACACGAATGTAGCTTCATACTGTGAGGAGGCTTTTATCTGAAATAACAATGAAAATTTCCTCCAAACCCTGGCAAAAGATCAAAAGAATATCATGTTTATCCGGCTCCAATTACTGAAAGGGTGTTGGGCCGGTATACATTGCCACCATTTAGATAGGAGCGTAACCCGATTGTGTGTTATTTCTTACCGCATCACCTCTACGTATCGGAATGAGGAGGCGATCAAAACCACATATTCGTCGGTTACATCCAGGGTTTCTTACGTGTTTCACTGGTAGGGTTTGTCACGTGTTTCACTGGTAGGGTTTGTCACGTGTTTCACTGGTAGGGTTTGTAACGTGTTTCACTGGTAGGGTTTGTAACGTGTTTCACTGGTAGGGTTTCTTACGTGTTTCACTGGTAGGGTTTGTCACGTGTTTCACTGGTAGGGTTTGTAACGTGTTTCACTGGTAGGGTTTGTCACGTGTTTCACTGGTAGGGTTTGTAACGTGTTTCACTGGTAGGGTTTGTAACGTGTTTCACTGGTAGGGTTTGTCACGTGTTTCACTGGTAGGGTTTGTAACATGTTTCACTGGCAGGGTTTGTAACGTGTTTCACTGGTAGGTTTTGTCACGTGTTTCACTGGTAGGGTTTGTAACGTGTTTCACTGGTAGGGTTTGTAACATGTTTCACTGGTAGGGTTTGTAACGTGTTTCACTGGTAGGGTTTGTCACGTGTTACACTGGTAGGGTTTGTAACGTGTTTCACTGGTAGGGTTGATATCGATTCACTGGTCACGCCTCATGAGAGATGAATATTTGAAGAACTTCGCTCTGACAATAAACTAATTTGTTATAATACTTCTTTTTTTCAGGCCACAACAAGAAAAACTTGAAAAGCACCCACATTGAAACACAGTTACACAGTAGTTTGGACAAAAACATTTCCAAAAATGAATTTATATATAAATATCTATTCATGGAAATTAATTCAATTATGCATTGAAAAAAACGAAAAGAACATCATATCCTGCAAAAACATTACTTCTGTTAAAAATTGATTTAGTTTTCATTCTATACACCACGACACCCCTTTCTAAACCGCAGAACGCTTTCATTCTCAAGTTATGATATCTTTCTGTACACAGATGAACGGCGGCACAAACATGTAGTTGTGAACTATATTGAACTTTCATTCTCAAGTGATGATATCTTTCTGTACACAGATGAACGGCGGCACAAACATGTGGTTGTGAACTATATTGAAGCGTATTTTGTGAAAAGTAGGAGTAAATCTAAGAAGAGATAATATCTGCAAGATATTGCCAAGTACTTCAATTTCACCTAACTGGCAAGCTAACATGAAACATGTCCAAATTAATATCGCACAAAGAAATAGAATATTTCTCAATAAGATCACCATGACAACCATAAAACGTCCTCATACTTTTCATCAACCTGCATTTTTTGAAACCTTGTGTTACGAGTTTGTTCATCAGTTAAAGACTTGCACGAAAATCATGACAATGGGAACAGGCCCTGGAATATCGAAATAGCATGGTGTGTAAACACCATAGGTTGTGGATGCAGGAATATTGCTATTCATAAATGGAAAAATTCACAATAGGAAAATTTAGTAGCGGAGTAACTATATTTGAAAAGAATTTTTCAAACGTGTACAACATAATTTTTTTATCGTTGGAACACGCTGTAAAGTTTACCTTTCCGAACCTGGGAAAAAAAGTTTGTACCCAAGTCAGACGGAAAGTTCATAATAAGGATATTTAGTAGTGGAGTAACTATATTTGAAAAGAATTTTTCAAACGTGTACAACAGAATTTTTTTTTTTTAATCGTTTACCTTTCCGAACCTGGAATAAAAATAATTTGTACAAAAGTCTGATGGAAGAATGTTTACACTGATAATATCACCTACACCTAAATTTTTCTTCACAAAAGCAAAAAATGATTTTGGATGTACAACCTAAAATTCCTATTCATTAACTAGCTAAAAGCATGAATTACTGATGTATCACACCACTTAATCACTCTCCACGACATTTTTTGATACCGTAGTGTTTCATTCTTTCTCATCTGATAACAAAGTAAAACCCTGTTCATCTGTCACTCTTGTCCTCATTAGTCCTAATCATGGCCAAACATTTGCCTGCACTTCGGATTTTCCGACGATGTAACCTAGTGTAATTGTGTTATATATTCCTCTCCCAATCGACTCAATTATGGCAACTAATAATAAAGAAAAGTCCACGCGTATATAAAACAGGATTATTGCAACTCTTACAGTGTATGCGTCCCTCGATACAAGCCTCTCGCTGAATCCGTCATAATTGCCGGCTAATTCCATCCTTTGTGAATTGCAAACCCGATTAGCTGTATTGTACATTTCTAGAAAGCATGTTCTGACGGTGGTGTCTTTCCATCAGAGACCCTGTAGCACGGTTGCCTGGTCATGTTATATCCGAGAACGTGACACACCACTCATTCTAAAACATTCAATAATTTGACATTCAACAAAGTCACACATTTTGATAATGATTTGACACACAGTTACATTTTTATTGTTTAAACTTCCATTCTTATCAGTGAATTTAGCCGATATGAAACTGGATATCTTGTTAAGTAAGTGTTCCGTTAACCTTTCTTTATTCATCGACTTGCACAAAGAAAATAAAGCAAAAATCCACCGTGAACGTATTCAACAGACACGTTGAAAACCCTAATTCAATCTATCAACTTACACGTCGTCCTTGTAACACTCAGGTTCTCTGGTGCTGCTTCAGGTGACATTTTACATGGCGATATATACTGCAAAAAATAAGAAAAAGGAAAACTTCTGTTCGAATGTCAGTGAAACATATCTGTGTAGAAATAACGGAGAGACTGGAAAAGATAATCTTTTAGCATGTTATATACACAGGTTTATATCTGACACACACTTATACTTGTGGCATAAAAGTAAAGGTGTATTTAGTCTGGTACTTAATGGTGACAAGTATGCGGTGCTATCAATATTTTGTATCGTTAATTGTGTGGGAGATAATCAACAGTTTTGTAACTGTTTTGAAAATTATATTTACCATACGTTTCATCAGCATCAATGCAAAATACAGTGAAGCTCCGAAAATGAAATTTCAACAACCGGCAATAAGTCTGTGCTAAGACAGTTGGTACACTTCATATCGTTTGAAAATGACTTATTAGTATCATAAGTGTTATTTTCCCTGTTTAAATGCAAAGAAAGTTATGCTCTAGACACAAAAACTTAACGAAGGGCAATAACTCTTGTAAATGAAGGATTACTGGCATATAATTCAGTAAACAGCATATTGCCATAGTGTAACTAATGTTCACACGAAATGTCATTGTCCTGTGGGCAAAGGTATTCTCCAGACACGATAAAACGAAAAGACGGACGCACAAAAGAGAAACCATACACTTCTCCGAGAACTTCGGATAGCATAAAAAATAAATGAAAGTGCCAAGTGGATGAAACAGGGAGAATGGCGATGAATTCTACAGATTAGAAGTCAGTGAAACTATGATATAAATACAATTGTTTTTTCATCTATTTTTGTTCATTTTTATACTAAAGGTAAACCCATTGTTGTAGCGGCAAACAACTCCGTGAACTCCTTTTCACGGTTTTGTGATCACGATAGCTCACACCAGATGTATGTTGTTTGTGGAAAAAATGTTTTATTTCTCATGCATTTTCTTTGTGAGAATTGAACAAACATGGAGAAATCACTGATACTTAAGTCTACATCTATCGGTGTCTGACAAAAAATTGGACGCAAACAAATTGTTATCGACGTTTCTTCAGTTCATTATTCAATATTGCATGATAAACCTTATGTTACAATAAATTGGGATCATCATTAATTTAGGTTATACTTCAGGTGGATTTCAATACTTTTCAAAATACATTTGTATACTGTTCGAGCCAGTGTGTACATTAAACCTCTCTTTCATTAAAATTTTACTATCGTTGGTTTCTTCATGGTAGAAATAAAAATAAAGATATAATCAGGTTTGCATTGCCAAGACATGTGTTTGAGGTCATATAACACCACCAACTCTGCCTCAGATTGATATTCGCTCGGCTTAATGTGAAGGAGGAACCGTTAATCTAATCCCTTAAATCCAACCTTGACCTTCCGTAATCCAACATTCGACTTTGAGGATTAGAAAGAGGCTTCTAGAGACCTAGTCATGGTGTTAATACAAGGAAAGTGAAACTATCACTTTTATCATGGAGCGTAATAGAATCACATTGACATATGTCAGAACCTTTGATAAAATAGGTTTGACAACATTGTAAGAGGGCACGAAACATCTGTATGATGATGCCTGCCCTTCTTGCAGAATTGTTCCAGTGATTTTATTTTAGCACAGCTGGGTTGTTTGGCGTTATTGGAGTACACATGCAGAAATCAATAAACATTTAAAACACAAATTTACAATGTCTGGAAGTCTTTTATAGTAAACGGTACAGTTCCTGAGATGTAGGAAGTAGAATCTAGCATTGTTCTTGAGTTTGGCAAATGTGTTAATCTTTTAATTACATGATAGACTGTTCGATTGATAATGTAGCAGTTAATGATGGAAAAAAACTATTGGGTTTTATATGTCACATCGCGATACTGTTAATATATAGTAATTAGTCTTCTAGCACAGCTAATAAAAATTGACACTGATACGAATTCTGTGGAAATGTTCAAGTTAGTACATTTTACCATACATCACGTTATATGTTATCAACCATCGTAATGAATTCGTCCGATTTGTTCCCCTTCCGAAAACAGGTAACCAAACGTGTAGCTGTAGTCAGGACAATTAGTCTTTACGTGTTTATCAAAGCATATCGAAACTACTACTAAAAACCTTGCCAAGTCTTTCATTTGCACTTTAATAGACATTGACGATGGCTTGTCTTGTCAAATAACAAGGAATTCACTGGCCATGTTCATCATACACACAAAACCACAATGTCCATCATACACACAAACCACAATGTCCATCATACACACAAAACCACAATGTCCATCATACACAAAACCACAATGTCCATCATACACACAAAACCACAATGTCCATCATACACACAAAACCACAATGTCCATCATACACACAAAACCACAATGTCCATCATACACACAAACCACAATGTCCATCATACACACAAACCACAATGTCCATCATACACACAAAACCACAATGTCCATCATACACACAAAACCACAATGTCCATCATACACACAAAACCACAATGTCCATCATACACACAAAACCACAATGTCCATCATACACACAAAACCACAATGTCCATCATACACACAAACCACAATGTCCATCATACACACAAACCACAATGTCCATCATACACACAAACCACGATGTCCATCATACACACAAAACCACAATGTCCATCATACACACAAACCACAATGTCCATCATACACACAAACCACGATGTCCATCATACACAAAAAACCACAATGTCCATCATACACACAAACCACAATGTCCATCATACACACAAACCACGATGTCCATCATACACACAAACCACAATGTCCATCATACACACAAACCACAATGTCCATCATATACACAAAACCACAATGTCCATCATACACACAAACCACGATGTCCATCATACACACAAACCACAATGTCCATCATACACACAAACCACGATGTCCATCATACACACAAAACCACAATGTCCATCATACACACAAACCACAATGTCCATCATACACACAAAACCACAATGTCCATCATACACACAAAACCACAATGTCCATCATACACACAAAACCACAATGTCCATCATACACACAAACCACAATGTCCATCATACACACAAACCACAATGTCCATCATACACACAAACCACGATGTCCATCATACACACAAACCACAATGTCCATCATACACACAAAACCACAATGTCCATCATACACACAAAACCACAATGTCCATCATACACACAAACCACAATGTCCATCATACACACAAACCACAATGTCCATCATACACACAAACCACAATGTCCATCATACACACAAACCACGATGTCCATCATACACACAAACCACAATGTCCATCATACACACAAAACCACAATGTCCATCATACACACAAAACCACAGTGTCCATCATACACACAAACCACAATGTCCATCACAATGGGAAATCACGGACATGACAAATTCTTCTACCTCGATCTTTTCCTACAACGAAACCAACAGGGACAGCTTTCCCTTTCAATTTCCCTATCATGACAAAATATCTAGATATCAATTCTTGCCTTCCACCCTATATTGATATGTCGCTGATCTAAACATGATAATTTTCGAACAAGATGTCGACAATTGACAAATAAACTCACACTACATGGCTTCGGGAGAAGAAGCATAATAAATGTTATCAAGTTTTCATTGGAAAGCATTCTATGAAGCAGAGAAAGCTTACCCCTCCGGAACACCTTGCCTTATAATCTCTATTTATTTCCGATGGTCTCCTATAAATTTTTCGTTTGTTCATAATATGCCCTAGATTCACTGAGTTTGGAGTTTAAATTCAAATGATGTTGACACGTCGCTATTTTATCAGTTGATCAACAGATCATCAGTTATATCACTCTCTAATGAGACTTCAGCAAAACTGTTTATATCAAAAATAATATTTATCAAATTTACAAACTATCCGATGTTGTGTTTTATAATCATGCTATTCGGCTATCATAGGCATAATATAACGAATACTATGACTACGAATAGTTGACATTTTATGAAAGAGAGCATTGTTTGAAATCAATTAAATGATTTTAGAATCTTTTGCCGTTTATCTTGATTTTTTCCTACAACGAAACCTACATGGACATTATTCAATGTATAATACACGTGATGATTTCAATTTGCCTCTTATGAGTTTTCCGTTTCTGGATAACAGTATCCCACATCCCCAGCCTATAATATTTTCATGTCTCAGAATTCAAGGGTCTGTTCCCAATATCACGATTTTCTGCAAGCTGTTGTCAACTGACGAACACACTCAGGGTTTTAAAAGATCCAGGTTGATAAAATGAAAAGTCATTATAGTGATGTCATAGTGATCTCGTGTTTTATTGAATTTGTGATTATAGTTTTATTGTCATGTTGGTATTTTATCATTTTTTTATTGTTCCCGTTATAACACTGTCTAGGAAACTCGACATTTTACATTGTGTCCTCTAAGCATAAGGTAGTAGGACGTGATTGAAACATAACGAATTTTAAGTTCCGACGTACGTCAGAGTCCACAAGCTAAAATACTATTAGTTTTTATCACCTACACAATAGATGCCGTCTTAGAGTTAGAGTAACAGGGTGAATTTCTAGACGCTGAAAAATAGTCCTTTGAGAACTACAAATGGTACATTATGATACAACCCGATTGTTGCTAGCACAGAAACTCTAGGATTTGTTCTTGCCTGAAATAATTAAAGAAAACATTAAGTTTCATTAAGTATCAGTCTTACAACATCTGAGTCAGAGCTTCTTCCCGGAGGTGACCATGGTTATTTGTTAGTTTCCGTCACGTTCTGTATCAGATCAAGCGGGAATCATTTTGACTGGATCATAGTTTTGACCGGCATAAATGATATTTACACCACAACTGTAGTCTATATAAATGACACACTTTTAAAGCTGTGTTGCAGAAGTCGATCTGTTTAAATGAATGAGTATGTACACACATTATTAATTGTTTTTAGCAGCTGACGCGTCATGTGATTAAAAAAAGAAAGTTTTTTACATAATATGTCCGGAGGAAATCAGTGGACCAAGGAGGAAAGTGACATTGTGCAATGTCTGACATTGGGGAGGTTTCGTAGCAAGCTGAAAGTAGCTCAGCTACCACTTCGTCACTATCATTATGATAAATTCGATTTCCAAGGAAGTTAAGAATTCACTGACGTACAACTCTTCATCAGAGATAGTTCAGGAACATTTCAGTTTGGAATTTAATGGAAATATTTGACGTGATAACCCCAAACAATACCTCTGCCTTGAGACTGAAATGTTCCCGACACAACAGCGCTTGGGAATGTGAAAGTCTTGGATTGATCAAGATCAAAATCATTGATAAAAAGTCATCTGCTGTTTATTTCATGTTACAGATAATAGATATATCACTAACAATCAATACGGTGTGTCGATCGACAGAGAAACAAATTATTATCTTATTTATTTCGAAAATGGAATTGTTTTGTTGAAAACATTTCTAAGTTATAAAAATCAAATTTAATTGAGATTTTTTTAAGTAGTGAAGTATTTAAAGAAAATCGAACGGTCTGAAAGTAAAATATATTCATTCTTTTGAAATTCAATCCACGCTACGGAAATGAACTCGACAATGAATTTGAATACAAGCACGCGCAGACGAGTTGCCATAATTTACGAACACAAAACAAATGGCTGACGGTGGTTGTTCCTTGATTTGTAGTAAGATATTACCCACGGTATTGCTAAAATTGGAGTCAGCTGAGAAACGAATTGGATATCAGTGGTTGTACATGTTTTAATTGTGAGTAGTGTGTAGTCGATTTAATTAAAAACTGTTTGTCTTCTCTGTCTTAGTGTGAGTGTAGTGTAATCCGTGCTGTGTATTGGCTAATTTTTTTTACCGGTTTCTTGTTTACAGTCCAAATTGCTATTGAGAAATTCAATGTACACTCAAGTTTACTCTTTCTCCTCTTTCATTAGTCACTGTCAGATAATTATCTATGGTATTTTACTGATATAACATCTGTTCTGAATTAATGAATAGTTGGTAAAGTGACAAATGAAAGGCAGAAAATCTTCAAATACAAAATATTTGAAATGCTGGATCCGCACTATGAAACCTAACCCACAAACGAATTTAAATATGATACTGACATGTGGTATAAACCAATGCTTGAAGGTGGATGTTAATGGGTTCCTTCCTAAATATCCAATAACGTCTTTAAACACTTTGGGATATTTTGTACATCATTACATTGTTATAATGAGTTTGGTGTTCATCATTACATCACGTTATAACGAATTTGGTGTTCATCATAACATCAAGTTATAATGAGTTTGGTGTTCATCATAACATCAAGTTATAATGAGTTTTGGTGTATCACATCAAGTTATAAAGAGTTTGGTGTTCATCATTACATAAAGTTATAATGTGTTTGGTGTTCATCATAACATAAAGTTATAATGAGTTTGATGTTCATCATAACATCAAGTTATAATGAGTTTGGTGTTCATCATAACATCAAGTTATAATGAGTTTGGTGTTCATCATAACATCAAGTTATAATGAGTTTGGTGTTCATCATAACATCAAGTTATAATGAGTTTGGTGTATTACATGAAGTTACAATGAGTTTGGTGTTCATCATTACATAAAGTTATAATGACTCTCGATTTTATATTTCTTTGTATTTCTTTAATCTAATGAAATCATCGCGTTACACTTGTTTACTCTTTGGACACATAGGGAGTATTCATGATCAGCTTTTCGTGCTGGTGTTGTTGATCGTTGTTGATTATTAATTAAGGTCATGTGATACAGTGAACGCAGGTACGCCCCCTTAGTAAAGTGTTACCAGCCGTACATTTGGTTCCATAAAGTGTTGTATACTATAATAAAGATTCATTGAAAAAGATCTGATATATTTATTATCAGATTAAGTCCTTTATTTGTGGAAAACCTGCAAAAATGCATGTGGTAGGTTAAGGTCTCCCTCGGGATTGAGACTAATCTATATCTGTGGCAAAGTCTCGACGCATGAACGCTTCTCGGTAGTAATTGTAAACCAAACCGAGTTTAAATCATTTCAAGTGATCTTGTTTCCAGAGCCCTGATCACCGTGATTTCATCAACTTTCACAATCAAATTATATGTACATTTAAGATTAAAGTGTCATTAAATGATTTTTAATCCTGAAGGTGTAATTTCGTGTTTGTTCCCGTAGTTAAATGGATTAAGTACTTTATTTGGACGTGTATCGCTTCTATTCGACATCCACAGCATGGCGCCTGCAAAAGAGGCCGTCCCGAGGTGAAATCTCACATAATCTCAAACAAGTTTCATTTATAAAATTACTCAACTAGCGCCACCATATTTCACGACTCACTAGACAAGCTTTATCATTAAACAACAAATTAAAACGAATTACATCGACTCGTGTTAATTGATATTGGAAGCCATAGAATGCCAAAAAACACCATTACAGAATTCTAAAAAAAATGGAAAGAGAAGATTTCCTCTGAGAATTCACAGCATCTGCTAGCTAGCTTCTCATTGGCCACGGCCAATGAATGAAACACAATTGTTAGCGATCTTCTCATTGGCCACGGCCAATGAAAGAAACACAATTATAGTTTCAATTAAATAATGGTTTCTGTCACAGCAAGGATATTGACCGGCCTTTTGAGGTTTTAAATATTTTTTGTTTAACTGTGATGTTTGCATTATCACTTATTTAATTATGTTGATATCATCTGAAAAAGATTTTAAATCGACTGATATGCTGACTTATCTCCCTTGATGATGTAGTTAACTGATTAACACCAAATGAACGGTATAGATGTATATCCTATCAATATTTAATAGCAATGCAGGCGGTGTTTTTTAATTGGTTTATCAGTCAAGAAAGTATTTTCGTACAATTCTCTGAACATACCGACATGATTGAAGTGTAGTTCTCAAAATATATAACCCTGTCTCTCACAGCTATATATATCAATGATGGCATTGCACGAATACTGACACGTTACTACAGAAATGTATTTGGTGTCCAACATTTTGTTATTATTTCATGAATCAACAACAAGGTATACCGGGGCAGGTTTTTGTTGTATAGAGTCTTTATTATTTTAATTAATGTTTCTTAGCAACAACATTAATTGTGAATGAATGAATGAATGAATGAATGAATGAATGAATGAATGAATGAATGATTGAATGAATGAATGAATGAATGTATGAATGAATGAATGAATGAATGAATGAATGAATGAATGAATGATTGATTGATTGATTTATTGATTGATTGATTGATTGATTGATTGTATGAATGAATGAATGAATGAATGAATGAATGAATGAATAAATAAATGAATGAATGACGCTTTAAATTTTTGTCAGTGCGATGTTGATTTCCATTGCTTTGACACGTAATTGTTTTTATTGCAGATGCTGCTGGTCGCTCACCCAAACCTTCATCCAAGCCTTTTTACTATACTACACTACAACAATTAAATTAACTGTCGTGTAGTTATAATGTAATCTCCACAAGTGGATTAAATGGAATATGGACATTCGTTCTTGCAAAAATAGGCTCTTCTGTTATGATATCGGATTTTTGATAACTGTTTGCTGCAATAGTCATTCCAATTTGACGGAACTGCTTCTTTATGAGAGCTCTGTTCAAATCAAAGCGAACACCAATGTTAGCGTATAGTTGTAAAATATAATGGGGCGGTTTTGTCAAAAACATAACGAAGGCCAACATGACATAAACTGAGGATGAAATCCTGTAAATGATTAAATTTCTGGTAAACCAGCATACCAATGGGGACAAACAATCGCACAGCTTACTAGGAAAGGAGAAGAAGAAAGTCCTTCAGTATCACATTAAGTTACGGATGATTTGTTGTCTTTAAGTAATTACAACTGACAATGCCATTTAGATATACTCTCAAAAAACTAAAAAAAAAAACACAGATTCTTGGAAACGTGGAACGTGTTTCCTTTTTACATAGTAAGGTTTTCTATTCCACCATTTCTTTGTCCTTGTCTGTTGATTCGGTATGGCTTGTTGGCTGTATTAAGATAGTTTATCCATGTCGACAACAAATGTGACAGGAAGATTTTCAACAAATACAGGTTGAAGAAAACTATCATCTTCATTTGATATTTTCATTCTGTTCCCTTCGCCGAAGTGATGTAGCTTGTTATCATTCTAGTTGACATTTTGATAATGTCATTACTTGGATTGGCTGAGATTTACAAGACGTGGGACATCGATAAATCACGTATCTGATACACCTCGTATTATTCTTTGTGCTAATTTTCTTTTTTCATATCTGCATACATTGCATTAACTTTGTATCACCGACGATTTCGCTAATGAATCGCTCTTTTCTTGGTCTTGCATGCCTTTGGAAGCTTTGCTATTTTTTTCTCATGTTTTGATGTTATTTAATTGATCGATTTATTTATTTGTGCTGATTTTACTTTCGTCCCGTCACGTTAGGAAACTATGTCTTGATTTAAGCCACCCCATTACTCCATTTCGTGAGAGATTTTCAAAAACCTTGACCACAGCTATGGACCTTAACAATGATACCGCGGACACGTTGAGGGTTCAAGGTCACCATTACTATATATTAAAACACATTAACCATTTCTGGATGGGATAACTTAATATCGAAAACCTGGCCTCCAAATATTGCCCCATCGAGTGTTGTCAAATATCATTGTACCTATACATTTAAGCATCATAAAAACGATAGAGTACCACATATTTACATATCAGCGAAACAACACTGATTACGGTGATACGCGGGCCATGTCGGAAGACGAGATATGATAAGCTGCCAGTTATCTCCATAGAAATGTATCACGTTATTATTAAAGCAGCCTAAATGTATATGATAAAAAACAGACGCCGATTTGTTACCTACGACCATCTGTAAATGTAGCATAAATAACAACTAGCGAGAATCCAAATTAATGTGTTATTTCTGTAGGTGTTCGAGTGGTCGATTCATGTAAAGGCAGCAGTCAATTTCCATCAGAATGATATATCACATTCTCATACTGAGCTTCATTCTTAGCTCGTTGAGTATCATTTTCCGAAATGAATTGACTTTAAAACATAAAAATAGCATCATAATTTCAACTGATAAATATTGTTTTTGTGATCCTATTAAACAACTCCAATGGAATGAACATCTGTGTTTCGTCTCTTTTGACAGTTTCTGAATGTTTCATTTATGCAAATTAAAACAATATTTCTTGATTATCCAATAGAAGCTTTTTGTAAGCGACATCTTAGGAAGTGGTCAATAGATTAAGTCTGCCCTTAGTTCCTGCAGTCAAATGGTGAATAAAGAAACGGGCATTCTGATCAGATGGTGAATTAACAGTCAGAGAAATAAATAAAAAGCAACATTGTGATTGGATGGTGAATTAACAGTCAGGAAAATAAATAAAAAGCAACATTGTGATTGGATGGTGAATTAACAGTCAGGAAAATAAATAAAAAGCAACATTGTGATTGGATGGTGAATTAACAGTCAGGGAAATTATTAAGAAAGCAACATTGTGATTGGATGGTGAATTAACAGTCAGGGAAATTATTAAGAAAGCAACATTGAAAGCAGGTGGTGAATTAACAGGCAGTGATTGTTTTTATTAGATGCACTTTTCTGAGTGAAGAGCCAAGTTTTGACCTCCGTGATTTGTCATGTCTTTCATTTTACAAGCGGGCTCTGTGCAGATCTTTCACTAGTTTTACCATCGTCCCTTCTTATGATATTTGTCTTACCAGAAGGCTCTTCAGAGCTTTATTTCACCTCACAGGTTTATAAAGAAATTCATTAGTTTTGCTTGTCGTCGATACAAACACAATGCACATAAGAATACTGTATGGAGTCAGTAATTTAACGTCGCAATCAGTGGTGTTACCAACAAATTAGATATTCATTTGAATCAGATCGGACGCGGTGACGATAAAATGGATCACGAATGTTCGACATTACCGTTGTAGCTTGCCCGGATGTTATTTACGACAACAGATCACGGTTCTCCTAAGTTGATTAAAACAAAAGTATCCGATTTATGTAATGAATATGCAATGAGAGGTTTAAAAAAACTGATCTAATACGCCGTACTTCACGCTGCATGTTTTATAGATCAGAGAAGAATTCTCAAATGCTCTCCAGCTTTGAGAATCTATAATTTTCTAATTATTGCGATGAAAACATGTTCACTGTTTTCACAGAAGATGCTTACCGTCTACCCACCTGCTGGCATTAAAACTCGATTACTGTATTACATATGTACATTATGATCTTAGTGGTAGTTTTAATTTATTTTAGAGATGGAATATGAAACAGGAGAAAAATGTATATCAGAATGAAATCTGACAGCCCAAGGTTTAGCGGCATCAGGGCTATCGCAAATCCAGTCAGGCAATTTCATACGGTATTGCTTCTCGTGTCTACTCATTACAGCACAGCCTTACCAATATTGACTGACAGCACGATGTTCCAACATTGCTGCAAAATCCGTAATTGACAAGTGGGTCTCTGAGTCAAACTCTCGGTCAGGATAAGCTCACGGGCGTCGCGTCTTGACCTGTACAGTTTATGATTGTGAAGACTGTGGCTATTTTCCCACTGATCTTTATATTAAAGGATGATAGTAGTTAATCAAACATCGCCAACTCCTAGTGATCATTATAGTGGTACTAACAGTCTAGTAACATACACTAAACAAACTACTAGTACTTCACCTTATCGTGAAGACGAAGAAGGTGACTTTTTTTAAAATCGTTATTACTGTTATAAATCAACCAGTAATAAGTATATATATCTTGGGGTCATGTGACACATGATATAGTGGTCGGGTGAAACATTTTATGAAAATAAACATATAAGTTCCAGTTTGAAACTCTTTGATCGTAACAGGTCATCTTGTCCAGACTATTTTACAATTTGCCTCCTCTATTTAAATTATGTCTTTATTTACTACCAAACATTGGTATTGATGTCCAATGGAAACGATTCGTTCATTTTTTAAGCATGATAGTTGAGAAGCTTTTGTAATACTCTTTCAAACATTAAAACATAACAGACAACCAATATTTTGCTGAGTTCAGCAGAGGTCACATGACTTGGACATTAAGTTATGTATATTTCGGCAAATAAACCGTGTCAGATTATCTGATTTAATTACGATTTTTTGAAATCAGTTGTTGTTTAGTCGTTACAATCATTAACATAAAACCAGATTATCATATGATTATTTGTAAGTAAAATCCAAACGGTGATAAGTATTTATTATTGATGGTATCACTGTATAGTATATAAAATCTGTTTTTTATTAGAATGAAAACCGCTAGCCGGACCTTCAACGTAACATAAGGATACCGATAAAAGATCGTTGATACATGTAGACATACTTCTAAACACAAATTCCGCTAACTACATTCAGATGAATTGGGTTTACTGTTCAGATTTAGGTTCTGTATCTTTCATCATACCATCACTGAGGATATATCGTTGATAAGAACTATACACTTACGACACCATGGTTTTATCGACAGTTTTCTCTGTAGAACATGTGCACATATGCAGCTAGCTTATAAATAACACGGGTATATATTTGCTAAACAATAGTCGATAAGTTACTGGTTTTTTCAAGGTTTATTGTTTAAGTTATCGACTATTTGCTCCACAAAACACTAGCAATTAAGCTATAAATAATTCGGTATGTAGCTTGCTACTTCAGGAAAAAGTAGTCGAAAAATTTGTCGTTATTGTATGACGTCACGACAATAATTCACATCACGCAAGAATTGATCAATATGGAACATGCATCGAGATACTGTCAACATTATGATAAAGAATAAGGATTATAAATGTAATAAATTATCTCTTGTGTAGTAGTGGGATTTGGGTCTCATCTCAATGGGTAAGATTTTTTAATGTTTCATTTTTTTTTCTAATCTCACCCGTGGTGTTGAGATTCCTTCTGAAACAGAAATGAAAGTTACTGCCAATACATCATCACTGTCCAGGTTTTACATGTCGAAAACGCTTTTGATGAAAATGAATATGCAGCTATGAATGTCACGGTGTTAAAGCGTACTGACGAATCATCTCGATCCGTCACAGCATAAACAGCTGCTCATCACTAATCGCCGAACACAATCAATGCTGGGACTAGCATGTCGTATCATTCGTCAGCCCAGGAGCCGATTTACTTCAACTCCTGTGCAAACACTTCTGACAATAAAAACAGCTAATATGCCATTATTAATGGAAAGATGTAAAAGTCACCAGGCCTTTGATATCTAATACTATGTACGGCAGCGAGCACGTGTCTTAGTCGGGGTAGTGCTGAGTGCAGTTGTATAGTACCACCGTGGATATACCGAGCACGTGTCTTAGTCGGGGTAGTGCTGAATGTAGTTGTATAGTACCACCGTGGATATACCGAGCACGTGTCTTAGTCGGGGTAGTGCTGAGTGTAGTTGTATAGTACCACCGTGGATATACCGAGCACGTGTCTTAGTCGGGGTAGTGCTGAGTGCAGTTGTATAGTACCACCGTGGATATACCGAGCACGTGTCTTAGTCGGGGTAGTGCTGAGTGAAGTTGTATAGTACCACCGTGGATATACCGAGCACGTGTCTTAGTCGGGGTAGTGCTGAATGTAGTTGTATAGTACCACCGTGGATATACCGAGCACGTGTCTTAGTCGGGGTAGTGCTGAGGCTGAGTGCAGTTGTAGAGTACCACCGCGGATATACCGAGCACGTGTCTTAGTCGGGGTAGTGCTGAGTGTAGTTGTATAGTACCACAGTGGATATACCGAGCACGTGTCTTAGTCGGGGTAGTGCTGAGTGCAGATGTATAGTACCACCGTGGATATACCGAGCACGTGTCTTAGTCGGGGTAGTGCTGAGTGAAGTTGTATAGTACCACCGTGGATATACCGAGCACGTGTCTTAGTCGGGGTAGTGCTGAATGTAGTTGTATAGTACCACCGTGGATATACCGAGCACGTGTCTTAGTCGGGGTAGTGCTGAGGCCGAGTGCAGTTGTAGAGTACCACCGCGGATATACCGAGCACGTGTCTTAGTCGGGGTAGTGCTGAGTGTAGTTGTATAGTACCACCGTGGATATACCGAGCACGTGTCTTAGTCGGGGTAGTGCTGAGGCTGAGTGCAGTTTTATAGTACCACCGTGGATATACCGAGCACGTGTCTTAGTCGGGTAGTGCTGAGGCTGAGTGCAGTTGTAGAGTACCACCGCGGATATACCGAGCACGTGTCTTAGTCGGGGTAGTGCTGAGTGTAGTTGTATAGTACCATCGTGGATATACCGAGCACGTGTCTTAGTCGGGGTAGTGCTGAGGCTGAGTGCAGTTGTATAGTACCACCGTGGATATACCGAGCACGTGCCTTAGTCGGGGTAGTGCTGAGGCTGAGTGCAGTTGTATAGTACCACCGTGGATATACCGAGCACGTGTCTTAGTCGGGGTAGTGCTGAATGTAGTTGTATAGTATTACCGTGGATATACCGAGCACGTGCCTTAGTCGGGGTAGTGCTGAATGTAGTTGTATAGTACCACCGTGGATATACCGAGCACGTGTCTTAGTCGGGGTAGTGCTGAGTGTAGTTGTATAGTACCACAGTGGATATACCGAGCACGTGTCTTAGTCGGGGTAGTGCTGAGTGCAGATGTATAGTACCACCGTGGATATACCGAGCACGTGTCTTAGTCGGGGTAGTGCTGAGTGAAGTTGTATAGTACCACCGTGGATATACCGAGCACGTGTCTTAGTCAGGGTAGTGCTGAATGTAGTTGTATAGTACCACCGTGGATATACCGAGCACGTGTCTTAGTCGGGGTAGTGCTGAGGCCGAGTGCAGTTGTAGAGTACCACCGCGGATATACCGAGCACGTGTCTTAGTCGGGGTAGTGCTGAGTGTAGTTGTATAGTACCACCGTGGATATACCGAGCACGTGTCTTAGTCGGGGTAGTGCTGAGGCTGAGTGCAGTTTTATAGTACCACCGTGGATATACCGAGCACGTGTCTTAGTCGGGTAGTGCTGAGGCTGAGTGCAGTTGTAGAGTACCACCGCGGATATACCGAGCACGTGTCTTAGTCGGGGTAGTGCTGAGGCTGAGTGCAGTTGTATAGTACCACCGTGGATATACCGAGCACGTGTCTTAGTCGGGTAGTGCTGAGGCTGAGTGCAGTTGTATAGTACCACCGTGGATATATCGAGCACGTGTCTTAGTCGGGGTAGTGCTGAGGCTGAGTGCAGTTGTAGAGTACCACCGCGGATATACCGTGCACGTGTCTTAGTCGGGGTAGTGCAGAGTGTAGTTGTATAGTACCACCGTGGATATACCGAGCACGTGTCTTAGTCGGGGTAATGCTGAGGCTTAGTACAGTTGTATAGTATTACCGTGGATATACCGAGCATGTGTCTTAGTCGGGGTAGTGCTGAGTGCAGTTGTATAGTATTACCGATGATATACCGATTTTAGTTCAAAATTTACCCGCTTAATTCTGATCAAATGACAGTTTAATATTATACCAGTCTGCAAACGCTGTACGCGAATTCAATAGGAGTTTAAGAGGTTTATTATGTGCTGGAGACAATGTATTAATATTATAGTTCAAAATCGTTGCAGTTTATTATATGACTTGCTTCCTGACACACCGGCACAGTATCGTATGATCCTGATTCATACATTCAACAGTGCCAATAATTTGCGGAATTGCTAATGTTGATTTTTTATCGTTTTAAAAGTCGCGTTTAGTTTCGCTTCTAAGGAAATCCTGATATTATTTCTATAGAGACTATTAAAATGGCAAGCAAGCCCGACTGTTTACTGTGTGATGTCGACTATTGACGGTAATCAATACACTACTGAAGATTAGATGGCGTGTGGTAAAAACGAACGTCCATTTTGACGTGAAATGTACGGGCTACACATAAACAAGAACACGTTAAGTATACTTATATACCTTAAAAACTACAATACCAGGGGACAAATCAACCTAAACACACAATGTGTTTGTCTTCAACATTTGTTTCAAGTGTAAATGACAGAATCATCGATCTTAGCGTCTCGCCCATAGCAAAAGGATATTTACCACGAATCATTCCTTCATTTTTTTCTCTGTTTTGAAATATCCATTTTTTATATTACACGAGAGAGATAATCAACTATGTACACGTTACACTAATACGAAAACGACAGGTGACCCCGTTTCACGTCTTACTCTAATTCCGTGACCTACACTACTGTTTGATACATTGTCTTACTCTAATTCCGTGACCTACACTACTGTTTTTGTTTGATACATTGTCTTACTCTAATTCCGTGACCTACACTACTGTTTTTGTTTGATACATTGTCTTACTCTAATTCCGTGACCTACACTACTGTTTTTGTTTGATACATTGTCTTACTCTAATTCCGTGACATTGTCTTACTCTAATTCCGTGACCTACACTACTGTTTGTCTACATGTCTTACTCTAATTCCGTGACCTACACTACTGTTTGATACACTGTCTTACTCTAATTCCGTGACCTACACTACTGTTTGATACATTGTCTTACTCTAATTCCGTGACCTACACTACTGTTTCTGTTTGATACATTGTCTTACTCTAATTCCGTGACCTACACTACTGTTTGATACATTGTCTTACTCTAATTCCGTGACCTACACTACTGTTTGATACATTGTCTTACTCTAATTCCGTGACCTACACTACTGTTTGATACACTGCCTTACTCTAATTCCGTGACCTACACTACTGTTTGATACGCTGCCTTACTCTAATTCCGTGACCTACACTACTGTTTGATACGCTGCCTTACTCTAATTCCGTGACCTACACTACTGTTTGATTGTTTGATACATTGACTTACTCTAATTCCGTGACCTACACTACTGTTTGATACACTGTCTTACTCTAATTCCGTGACCTACACTACTGTTTGATACATTGTCTTACTCTAATTCCGTGACCTACACTACTGTTTGATACACTGCCTTACTCTAATTCCGTGACCTACACTACTGTTTGATACACTGTCTTACTCTAATTCCGTGACCTACACTACTATTTGATACACTGTCTTACTCTAATTCCGTGACCTACACTACTGTTTTTGTTTGATACATTGTCTTACTCTAATTCCGTGACCTACACTACTGTTTGATACATTGCCTTACTCTAATTCCGTGACCTACACTACTGTTTGATACATTGTCTTACTCTAATTCCGTGACCTACACTACTGTTTGATACATTGTCTTACTCTAATTCCGTGACCTACACTACTGTTTGATACATTGCCTTACTCTAATTCCGTGACCTACACTACTGTTTTTGTTTGATACATTGTCTTACTCTAATTCCGTGACCTACACTACTGTTTGATACATTGTCTTACTCTAATTCCGTGACCTACACTACTGTTTGATACATTGTCTTACTCTAATTCCGTGACCTACACTACTGTTTGATACATTGTCTTACTCTAATTCCGTGACCTACACTACTGTTTGATACATTGTCTTACTCTAATTCCGTGACCTACACTACTGTTTGATACATACTGTCTTACTCTAATTCCGTGACCTACACTACTGTTTGATACATTGTCTTACTCTAATTCCGTGACCTACACTACTGTTTGATACATTGTCTTACTCTAATTCCGTGACCTACACTACTGTTTGATACATTGTCTTACTCTAATTCCGTGACCTACACTACTGTTTGATACATTGTCTTACTCTAATTCCGTGACCTACACTACTGTTTGATACATTGTCTTACTCTAATTCCGTGATATACACTACTGTTTGATACATTGTCTTACTCTAATTCCGTGACCTACACTACTGTTTGATACATTGTCTTACTCTAATTCCGTGACCTACACTACTGTTTTTGTTTGATACACTGTCTTACTCTAATTCCGTGACCTACACTACTGTTTGATACACTGTCTTACTCTAATTCCGTGACCTACACTACTGTTTGATACAATTGATACACTACTGTCTTACTCTAATTCCGTGACCTACACTACTGTTTGTTACATTGTCTTACTCTAATTCCGTGACCTACACTACTGTTTGATACATACATTGTCTTACTCTAATGCCGAGACCTACACTACTGTGTCTGTTTGATACATTGTCTTAATTCCGTGACCTACACTACTGTTTGATACGCTGCCTTACTCTAATTCCGTGACCTACACTACTGTTTGATACGCTGCCTTACTCTAATTCCGTGACCTACACTACTGTTTGATACATTGTCTTACTCTAATTCCGTGACCTACACTACTGTTTGATACATTGTCTTACTCTAATTCCGTGACCTACACTACTGTTTGATACATTGTCTTACTCTAATTCCGTGACCTACACTACTGTTTGATACACTGTCTTACTCTAATTCCGTGACCTACACTACTGTTTGATACATTGTCTTACTCTAATTCCGTGACCTACACTACTGTTTGATACATTGTCTTACTCTAATTCCGTGACCTACACTACTGTTTGATACGCTGCCTTACTCTAATTTCGTGACCTACACTACTGTTTTTGTTTGATACATTGTCTTACTCTAATTCCGTGACCTACACTACTGTTTTTGTTTGATACATTGTCTTACTCTAATTCCGTGACCTACACTACTGTTTGATACATTGTCTTACTCTAATTCCGTGACCTACACTACTGTTTGTTTGACTAGACTGACTACTCTAATTCCGTGACCTACACTACTGTTTGATACATTGTCTTACTCTAATTCCGTGACCTACACTACTGTTTTTGTTTGATACATTGTCTTACTGTAATTCCGTGACCTACACTACTGTTTGATACATTGTCTTACTCTAATTCCGTGACCTACACTACTGTTTGTTTGATACATTGTCTTACTCTAATTCCGTGACCTACACTACTGTTTGATACACTGCCTTACTCTAATTCCGTGACCTACACTACTGTTTGATACACTGCCTTACTCTAATTCCGTGACCTACACTACTGTTTGATACACTGCCTTACTCTAATTCCGTGACCTACACTACTGTTTGATACACTGTCTTACTCTAATTCCGTGACCTACACTACTGTTTGATACATTGTCTTACTCTAATTCCGTGACCTACACTACTGTTTGATACATTGTCTTACTCTAATTCCGTGACCTACACTACTGTTTGATACACTGCCTTACTCTAATTCCGTGACCTACGCTACTGTTGGATACACTGCCTTACTCTAATTCCGTGACCTACACTACTGTTTTTGTTTGATACATTGTCTTACTCTAATTCCGTGACCTACACTACTGTTTGATACACTGCCTTACTCTAATTCCGTGACCTACACTACTGTTTGATACATTGTCTTACTCTAATTCCGTGACCTACACTACTGTTTGATACATTGTCTTACTCTAATTCCGTGACCTACACTACTGTTTGATACATTGTCTTACTCTAATTCCGTGACCTACACTACTGTTTGATACGCTGCCTTACTCTAATTCCGTGACCTACACTACTGTTTGATACGCTGCCTTACTCTAATTCCGTGACCTACACTACTGTTTTTGTTTGATACATTGTCTTACTCTAATTCCGTGACCTACACTACTGTTTGATACATTGTCTTACTCTAATTCCGTGACCTACACTACTGTTTGATACACTGTCTTACTCTAATTCCGTGACATACACTACTGTTTGATACATTGCCTTACTCTAATTCCGTGACCTACACTACTGTTTGATACCGTGATTGTTTGATACTTACTCTAATTCCGTGACCTACACTACTGTTTGATACATTGTCTTACTCTAATTCCGTGACCTACACTACTGTTTGATACATTGTCTTACTCTAATTCCGTGACCTACACTACTGTTTGATACATTGTCTTACTCTAATTCCGTGACCTACACTACTGTTTGATACATGTTTGATACATTGTCTTACTACATTCTCTAATTCCGTGACCTACACTACTGTTTGATACATTGTCTTACTCTAATTCCGTGACCTACACTACTGTTTGATACACTGTCTTACTCTAATTCCGTGACCTACACTACTGTTTTTGTTTGATACATTGTCTTACTCTAATTCCGTGACCTACACTACTGTTTGATACATTGTCTTACTCTAATTCCGTGACCTACACTACTGTTTGATACATTGTCTTACTCTAATTCCGTGACCTACACTACTGTTTGATACACTGCCTTACTCTAATTCCGTGACCTACACTACTGTTTGATACACTGCCTTTGTGACCTACACTACTGTTTGATACATTGTCTTACTCTAATTCCGTGACCTACACTACTGTTTGATACACTGTCTTACTCTAATTCCGTGACCTACACTACTGTTTCTGTTTGATACATTGTCTTACTCTAATTCCGTGACCTACACTACTGCATTGTTTACTCTAATTCCGTGATACATACATGTCTTACTCTAATTCCGTGACCTACACTACTGTTTGATACACTAACTCTAATTCCTACACTACTGTTTGAATTCCGTGACCTACACTACTGTTTGATACATTGTCTTACTCTAATTCCGTGACCTACACTACTGTTTGATACATTGTCTTACTCTAATTCCGTGACCTACACTACTGTTTGATACATTGTCTTACTCTAATTCCGTGACCTACACTACTGTTTTTGTTTGATACATTGTCTTACTCTAATTCCGTGACCTACACTACTGTTTGATACATTGTCTTACTCTAATTCCGTGACCTACACTACTGTTTGATACACTGTCTTACTCTAATTCCGTGACCTACACTACTGTTTGATACATTGTCTTACTCTAATTCCGTGACCTACACTACTGTTTGATACACTGCCTTACTCTAATTCCGTGACCTACACTACTGTTTGATACATTGTCTTACTCTAATTCCGTGACCTACACTACTGTTTGATACACTGTCTTACTCTAATTCCGTGACCTACACTACTGTTTGATACACTGCCTTACTCTAATTCCGTGACCTACACTACTGTTTGATACATTGTCTTACTCTAATTCCGTGACCTACACTACTGTTTGATACATTGTCTTACTCTAATTCCGTGACCTACACTACTGTTTGATACATTGTCTTACTCTAATTCCGTGACCTCCACTACTGTTTCTGTTTGATACATTGTCTTACTCTAATTCCGTGACCTACACTACTGTTTCTGTTTGATACATTGTCTTACTCTAATTCCGTGACCTACACTACTGTTTCTGTTTGATACATTGTCTTACTCTAATTCCGTGACCTACACTACTGTTTGATACATTGTCTTACTCTAATTCCGTGACCTACACTACTGTTTGATACATTGTCTTACTCTAATTCCGTGACCTACACTACTGTTTCTGATTGATACACTGTCGAGATAAACTTTCCTGTGACATCAATAGAAACACCTTCATCTACTGTCGAGGTAAACTTTCCTATGGCATCAATGCGAACAAAATGATACACTTTCGAGGTAAACTTTTCTGTGACATCAATGGGAACACTCTGATGTGATGTCGAGGTAAACATTTCCTGTGAAATCTATGCGAATAATCTGATACACTGTCGAGGTAAACTTTCCTGTGACATCAATGCGAACAATCTGATACACTGTGGAGGTAAACTTTCCTGTGACATCAAAGGGAATAATCTGATACACTGTCGAGGTAAGAGTTCTTGTGGTATCATATGAACACTCTGATACGGTGTCGAGGTAAACTTTCCTGTGACATCAATGCGAACAATATGATACACTGTCGAGGTAAACTTTCCTGTGACATCAATGGTAACAATCTGATACGCTGTCGATGTAAGAGTCCTTTCGATATCATTATGAACACTCTGATACACTGTCGAGGTAAACTTTCCTGTGACATCAATGAACACAGATGTCGAGGTAAACTTTCCTGTGACATCAATGAACACTCTGTCTGAGGTAAACTTTCCTGTGACATGAATGGGAACACTCTGATCTGATGTCGAGGTAAACTTTCCTGTGACATCAATGCGAACAATCTGATACACTGTGGAGGTAAACTTTCCTGTGACATCAATGGTAACACTCTGATCTGCTGTCGAGGTAAACTTTCCTGTGACATCAATGGAAACACTCTGATCTGCTGTCGAGGTCAACTTTCCTGTGGCATCAATGCGAACAATATGATACACTGTCGAGGTAAACTTTCCTGTTACACCATTATGAACACTCTGATACACTGTCGAGGTAAACTTTCCTGTGACATTAATGGGAACACTCTGATCTGCTGTCGAGGTAAACTTTCCTGTGAAATCAATTTGAACACTCTGATCTGGTGTCGAGGTAAACGTTCCTGTGACATCATTATAAACACTCTAATACACAATCGAGGTAAACTTTCCTGTGACATTAATGGTAACACTCTGATACACTGTCGAGGTAAACTTTCCTGTGACATCAATGAGAAAAATTTGATACTCTGTCGAAGTAATCTTTCCTGTGGCATCAATGCGATCAATTGGATACACTATCGAGGTAAACTTTCCTGTGACATCATTATGAACACTCTGATACACTGTCGAGGTAAACTTTCCTGTGACATCAATGGGAACACTCTGATACACTGTCGAGGTAAACTTTCCTGTGACATCCATGGGAAGACTCTGATCTGCTGTCGAGGTTAACTTTCCTGTGACATCAATGCGAACAATTTGATACACTGTCGAGGTAAACTTTCCTGTGACATCAATGCGAACACTCTGATACACTGTCGAGGTACAATTTTCTGTGGCATCATTATGAACAATCTGATACACTGTCGAGGTAAACTTTCCTGTGACATCAATGCGAACAATTTGATACACTGTCGAGGTAAAATTTCCTGTGGCATCATTATGAACACTCTGATACACTGTCGAGGTAAACTTTCCTGTGACATCAATGGGAACACTCTGATCTACTGTCGAAGTAAACATTCATGTGACATCATTATGAACACTCTGATACACTGTCGAGGTAAACTTTCCTGTGACATCAATGCGAACAATTTGATACACTGTCGAGGTAAACTTTCCTATGACATCATTATGAACACTCTTATACACCGTCGAGGTAAACTTTCCTGTGACATCAATATGAACACTCTGATACACTGTCGAGGTAAACTTTCCTGTGACATCAATGCGAACACTCTGATACACTGTCAAGGTAAACGTTCCTGTGACATCGTTATGAACACTCTGATACACTGTCGAGGTAAACTTTCCTGTGACATCAATGCGAACAATCTGATACACTGTCGAGGTAAACTTTCCTGTGACATCAATGCGAACAATCTGATACCGTTGAGGTAAACCTTCCTGTGACATCAAAGGAAACAGTCTGATACACTGTCGAGGTACACTTTCCTGTGATATCACTATGAACACTCTAATACACTGTCGAGGTAAACTTTCCTGTGACATCAATGGGAACACTCTGATCTGCTGTTGAGGTAAACGTTCCTGTGACATCAATGCGAACAATTTGATACACTGTCGAGGTTAACTTTCCTGTCACATCAATATGAACAATCTGATACACTGTCGAGGTAAACTTTCATGTGACATCAATGAGAACACTCTTGTCTACTGTCGAGGTAAACTTTCCTGTGACATCAATGCGAACAATCTGATACACTGTCGAGGTAAACTCTCCTGTGACATAAATGCGAACAATCTGATACTGTCGAGGTAAACTTTCCTGTGACATCAATGAACAATACACTGTCGAGGTAAACTGTGACATCAATGAACACTGTCGTCGAGGTAAACTTTCTGTGACATCAATTATGAACACTCTGATACACTGTCTAGGTAAACTTTCCTGTGACATCAATGGGAACACTCTGATCTGCTGTCGAAGTAAACATTCATGTGGCATCATTATGAACACTCTGATACAGTGTCGAGGTAAACGTTCCTGTGACATCATTATGAACACTCTTATACGCCGTCTAGGTAAACATTCCTGTGACATCAATAAGAACACTCTGATACACTGTGGAGGTAAACGTTCCTGCGACATCAATGGTAACACTCTGATACACTGTCGAGGTAAACGTTCCTGTGACATCAAAAGGAACACTCTGATCTACTGTCGAGGTAAACTTTCCAGTGACATCAATGGGAACACTTTGTTACACTGTTGAGTTAAATTTTCCTGTGACATCAATGGGAACACTTTGTTACACTGTTGAGGTAAATTTTCATCTGACATCAATGGGAACACTCTGATCTACTGTCGAGGTAAACTTTCCTTTGATATCAATGGGAATACTCTGATACACTGTCGAGATAAACTTTCCTGTGACATCCATGCGAACAATCTGATACACTGTCGAGGTAAACTTTCCTGTGACATCAATGGGAACAATCTGATACACTGTCGAGGTAAACTTTCCTGTGACATCAATGCGATCAACTTGATACACTGTCGAGGTAAGAGTCCTTGTGATATCATTATGAACACTCTAATACACTGTCGAGGTAAACTTTCCTGTGACATCAATGGGAACACTCTGATCTGCTGTCGAGGTAAACTTTCCTGTGACATCAATGGGAACACTCTGATCTGGTGTCGAGGTAAACTTTCATGTGACATCAATGGGAACACTCTGATCTGCTGCCGAGGTAAACTTTCCTGTGACATCAATGTGAACAATCTGATATACTGTCGAGGTAAAGTCTCCTGTGACTTCAATGGTAACACTCTGATACACTGTCGAGGTAAACTTTCCTGTGACATCAATGCGAACAATCTGATACACTGTCGAGGTAAACTTTCCTGTGACTTCAATGGTAACACTCTGATACACTGTCGAGGTAAACTTTCCTGTGATATCATTATGAACACTCTGATACACTGTCGAGGTAAACTTTCCTGTTACACCATTATGAACACTCTGATACACTGTCGAGGTAAACTTTCCTGTGGCAGCCATGCGAACAATTGGATACACTATCGAGGTAAACTTTCCTGTGACATCAATGGGAACAGTCTGATACACTGTCGAGGGAAACTTTCCTGTGACATCAATGGTAACAATCTGATACAATGTCGAGGTAAACTTTCCTGTGACATCAATGGTAACACTCTGATACACTGTCGAGGTAAACTTTCCTGTGACATCAATGCGAACAATCTGATACACTGTCGAGGTAAACTTTCCTGTGACTTCAATGGTAACACTCTGATACACTGTCGAGGTAAACTTTCCTGTGACTTCAATGGTAACACTCTGATACACTGTCGAGGTAAACTTTCCTGTGACATCAATGCGAACAATCTGATATACTGTCGAGGTAAATTCTCCTGTGACATCAATGGGAACACTCTGATACACTGTCGAGGTAAACTTTCCTGTGACATCAATGGTAACACTCTGATACACTGTCGGGGTAAACTTTCCTGTGACATCAATGCGAACACTCTGATACACTGTCGAGGTAAACTTTCCTGTGACATCAATGAGAACACTCTGATACACTGTCGAGGTAAACTTTCCTGTGACATCAATGGGAACACTCTGATCTGATGTCGAGGTAAAGTCGAGGTAAACTTTCCTGTGACATCAATGCGAACAATATGATACTGTCGAGGTAAACTTTCCTGTGAAATCAATTTGAACACTCTGATCTGGTGTCGAGGTAAACGTTGCTGTGACATCATTATGAACACTCTAATACACTGTCGAGGTAAACTTTCCTGTGACATCAATGCGAACACTCTGATACACTGTCGAGGTACACTTTTCTGTGGCATCATTATGAACACTCTGATACACTGTCGAGGTATACTTTCCTGTGACATCAATGCGAAGAATTTGATACACTGTCGAGGTAAACTTTCCTGTGACATCAATGCGAACAATCTGATCTACTGTCGAGGTAAACATTCCTGTGGCATCATTATGAACACTCTTATACGCCGTCTAGGTAAACTTTCCTGTGACATCAATAAGAACACTCTGATACAATGTCGAGGTAAACTTTCCTGTGACATCAATGGGAACACTCTGATCTGCTGTCGAGGTAAACTTTCCTGTGACATCAATGCGAACAATATGATACTGTCGAGGTAAACGTTCCTGTGACATCAAAGCAAACAATTTGATACACTGTCGAGGTAAACTTTCCTGTGACATCAATGGTAACACTCTTATACGCTGTCGAGGTAAACTTTCCAGCAATGCGAACAATCTGATACACTGTCGAGGTAAACTCTCCTGTGACATAAATGCGAACAATCTGATACTGTCGAGGTAAACTTTCCTGTGACATCAATGGGAACTGCTGTCGAGGTAAACTTTCCTGTGACATCAATGGGAACAGTCTGATCTGCTGTTGAGGTAAACATTCCTGTGACATCAATGGGAACAATTTGATACACTGTCGAGTTAAACTTTCCTGTGACATCAATGGGAACAAATTGATCTGCTGTCGAGGTTAACTTTCCTGTGACATCAATGCAAACAATTTGATACACTGTCGAGGTAAACTTTCATGTGAAACCATTGAGAACACTCTTGTCTACAGTAGAGGTAAACTTTCCTGTGACATCAATGGGAACACTCTGATCTGATGTCGAGGTCAACTTTCCTGTGACATCAATGCGAACAATCTGATGTACTGTCGAGGTAAACTTTCCTGTGACATCAATAGGAACGCTCTGATACACTGTCGAGGTAAACTTTCCTGTGACATCAATGCGAACAATCTGATACGCCGTCGAGGTAAACTTTACTGTGATATCATTATGAACACTCTTATACTCTGTCGAGGTAAACTTTCCTGTGACATCAATGGGAACACTCTGATCTGTTGTCGAGGTAAACTTTCCTGTGACATCAATGAACACTGTGATCAATACATGATACGAGGTAAACTTTACTATGACATCATTATGAACATTCTTATACGCCGTCGAGGTAAACTTTCCTGTGACATCAATGCGAACAATTTTATATATTGTCGAGGTACACTTTCCTGTGACATCAATGAAAACACTCTGATCTACTGTCGAGGTAAACTTTCCTGTGGCATCAGTGCGAACAATCTGATACACTCTCGAGGTAAACGCTCCTGTGACATCAATGGGAACACTCTGATACACTATCGAGGTAAACTTTCCTGTGACATCAATGGTAACACTCTGATACACTGTCGAGGTAAACTTTCCTATTACATCAATGAGAACACTCTGATACACTGTCGAGGTAAACTTTCCTGTGACATCAATGGGAACACTCTTATATGCTGTCGAGGTAAACTTTCCTGTGATATCATTATGAACACTCTGATACGGTGTCGAGGTAAACTTTCCTGTGACATCAATAGGAACGCTCTGATACACTGTCGAGGTAAACTTTCCTGTGACATCAATGCGAACAATCTGATACGCCGTCGAGGTAAACTTTACTGTGATATCATTATGAACACTCATATACTCCGTCGAGGTAAACATTTCTGTGACATCAATATGAGCAATCTGGTACGGTGTCGAGGTAAACGTTCCTCTGACATCAAATTGAACAATCTGATACACTGTCGAGGTAAATTCTCCTGTGACATCAATGTGAAGACTCTGATGTGATGTCGAGGTAAACTTTCCTGTGACATCAAAGGAAACATTCAGATACACTGTCGAGGTACACTTTCCTGTTACAACAATGGGAACACTCTGATGTACTGTCGAGGTAAACTTTCCTGTGACATCAATGAGAACAGTCTGCTACACTGTCGAGGTAAACTTTACTGTGACATCAATGGAACACTCTGATACACTGTCGAGGTAAACTTTCCTGTGACATTATGAACACTCTGATACACTGTCGAGGTAAACTTCCTTTGACATCATTATGACACTCTGTGATCTGATACACTGTCGAGGTAAACTTTCCTGTGACATCAATGCGAACACTCTGATACACTGTCGAGGTAAACTTTCCTGTGACATCAATGAACACTCTGATACACTGTCGAGGTAAACTTTCCTGTGACATCAATGGAACACTCTGATACACTGTCGAGGTAAACTTTCCTGTGACATCAATGAACACTCTGATTAAACTTTCCTGTGACATCAATGGAACACTCTGATACACTGTCGAGGTAAACTTTCCTGTGACATCAATGCGAACACTCTGATACACTGTCGACATCAATGTCGATACAGTAAACTTTCCTGTGACATCAATGGGAACAAATTGATCTGCTGTCGAGGTTAACTTTCCTGTGACATCAATGCAAACAATTTGATACACTGTCGAGGTAAACTTTCCTGTGACATCAATGCGAACACTCTGATACACTGTCGAGGTAAATTTTCCTGTGACATCATTATGAACACTCTGATACGCTGTCGAGGTAAACTTTCCTGTGACATGAATGGGAACACTCTGAACTGCTGTCGAGGTCAACTTTCCTGTGACATCAATGCGAACAATCTGATACACTGTGGAGGTAAACTTTCCTGTGACATCAATATGAACAATCTGGTACACTGTCGAGGTAAACGTTCCTCTGACATCAAAATGAACACTCTGATACACTGTCGAGGTAAACCTTCCTCTGACATCAAAGTGAACAATCTGATACACTGTCGAGGTAAACTTTCCTGTGGCATCAGTGCGACCAATATGATGCACTTTCGAGGTAAACTTTCATGTGACATCAATGGGAACACTCTGATCTGCTGTCGAGGTAAACTTTCCTGTGACATCAATGGGAACAATCTGATATACTGTCGAGGTAAACTTTCCTGTGACATCAATGCGAACAATCTGATATACTGTCGAGGTAAATCTCCTGTGACATCAATGCGAACACTCTGATACACTGTCGAGGTACACTTTTCTGTGGTATCGTTATGAACACTCTGATACACTGTCGAGGTAAACTTTTCTGTGACATCAATGGGAACACTCTGATCTACTGTCGAGGTAAACGAGGTTTCCTGTGACATCAATGAACACTCTGATACACTGTCGAGGTAAACTTTCCTGTGACATCAATGGGAACACTCTGATACACTGTCGAGGTAAACTTTCCTGTGACATCAATGGTAACACTCTTATACGCTGTCGAGGTAAACTTTCCTGTCACATCAATATGAACAATCTGATACACTGTCGAGGTAAACTTTCATGTGACATCAATGGGAACACTCTGATCTGGTGTCGAGGTAAACTTTCCTGTGACATCAATGGGATACACTGTCGAGGTAAACTTTCCTGTGACATCAATGGTAACACTCTGATCTGCTGTCGAGGTAAACTTTCCTGTGACATCAATGTGAATAATCTGATACACTGTTGAGGTAAACTTTCCGGTGACATCAATGCGAATAATCTGATACACTGTCGAGGTAAACTTTCCTTGATATCAAAGGGAACAATCTGATACACTGTCGAGGTAAACTTTCCTGTGGCATCAATGCGAACAATATGATACACTGTAGAGGTAAACATTCCTGTGACATCAATGGGAACACTCTGATCTACTCTCGAGGTAAACATTCCTGTGACATCAATATGAACACTCTGATCTGCTGTCGAGGTAAACTTTCCTGTGACATCAATGCGAACAATCTGATACACTGTCGAGGTAAACTTTCCTGTGACATCAATGCGAACAATCTGATACACTGTCGAGGTAAACTTTCCTGTGACTTCAATGGTAACACTCTGATACACTGTCGAGGTAAACTTTCCTGTGACATCAATGCGAACAATCTGATATACTGTGGAGGTAAAGTCTCCTGGGACATCAATAGGAACACTCTGATACACTGTCGAGGTAAACTTTCCTGTGACATCAATGCGAACACTCCGATCTGATGTCGAGGTAAAGTTTCCTGTGACATCAATGCGAACAATATGAAACACTTTCGAGGTAAACTTTCCTTTGACATCATTATGAACACCCTGATCTGCTGTCGAAGTAAACTTTCCTGTGACATCAATGGGAACACTCTGATGTACTGTCGAGGTAAACTTTCCTGTGACATCAAAGGGAACAGTCTGCTACACTGTCGAGGTAAGAGTCCTTGTGATATCATTATGAACACTCTTATACGCCATCGAGGTAAACGTTCCTCTGACATCAAAGTGAACAATCTGATACACTGTCGAGGTAAACTTTCCTGTGACATCAATGAGAACACTCTTGTCTACTGTCGAGGTAAACATTCCTGTGACATCAATGGGAACACTCTGATCTGGTGTCGAGGTAAACTTTCCTGTGACATCAATGGGAACACTCTGATCTGCTGTCGAGGTAAACTTTCCTGTGACATCAATGCGAACAATTTGATACACTGTCGAGGTAAACTTTCCTGTGACATCAAATTGAATACTATGATCTGCGGTCGAGGTAAATATTTCTGTAACATTAATGGAAACACTCTGAAACACTGTCGATGTAAACTTTCCTGTGACATGAATGGGAACAATCTGATACACTGTCGAGGTAAATTCTCCTGTGACATCAATGTGAAGACTCTGATGTGATGTCGAGGTAAACATTTCCTGTGACATCAATGGGAACAGTCTGATACACTGTCGAGGGAAACTTTCCTGTGACATCAATATGAACAATCTGATACACTGTCGAGGTAAACTTTCCTGTGACATCAATGCGAACAATCTGATACGGTGTCGAGGTAAACGTTCCTCTGACATCAAATTGAACACTCTGATACACTGTCGAGATAAATTTTCCTCTGAAATCAAAGCGAATAATCTGATACACTGTGGAGGTCAACTTTCCTGTGGCATCAATGCGAACAATATGATACACTGTCGAGGTAAACTTTCCTGTGACATCAATGGGAACACTCTGATCTGTTGTCGAGGTAAACTTTCCTGTGACATCAATGGGAACACTCTGATCTGGTGTCGAGGTAAAATTTCCTGTGGCATCAATGGAAACACTCTGAAACACTGTCGAGGTAAACTTTCCTGTGACATGAATGGGAACACTCTGATCTGATGTCGAGGTAAACATTCCTGTGACATCAATGGGAACAGTCTGATACACTAGCGAGGTAAATTTTCCTGTGATATCATTATGAACACTCTGATACGCTGTCGAGGTAAACTTTCCTGTGACATCATTACGAACACTCTGATACACTGTCGAGGTAAACTTTCCTGTGACATCAATAGGAACACTCTGATACACTGTCGAGGTAAACTTTCCTGTGACCTCCATGGGAACACTCTGATCTGCTTTCGAGGTAAAATTTCCTGTGGCATCATTATGAACACTCTGATCTACTGTCGAGGTAAACATTCCTGTGACATCATTATGAACACTCTAATACACTGTCGAGGTAAACTTTCCTGTGACATCAATGGTAACACTCTGATACACTATCGAGGTAAACGTTCCTGTGACATCATTATGAACACTCTAATACACTGTCGAGGTAAACTTTCCTGTGACATCAATGCGAACACTCCGATCTGATGTTGAGGTAAACATTCCTGTGACATCAATGCGAACACTCTGATACACTGTCGAGGTAAACTCTCCTATGACATCATTATGAATAGTCTTATACGCTGTCGAGGTAACTTTCCTGTGACATCAATAAGAACACTCTGATACACTGTCGAGGGAAACTTTCCTGTGACATCAATGGTAACAATCTGATACAATGTCGAGGTAAACTTTCCTGTGACATCAATGGTAACACTCTGATCTGCTGTCGAGGTAAACTTTCCTCTGACATCAATGCGACTAATTCCGTGACCTACACTACTGTTTCTGTTTGATACACTGTCGTACTCTAATTCCGTGACCTACGCTACTGTTGGATACACTGCCTTACTCTAATTCCGTGACCTACACTACTGTTTGATACACTGCCTTACTCTAATTCCGTGACCTACACTACTGTTTCTGTTTGATACATTGTCTTACTCTAATTCCGTGACCTACACTACTGTTTTTGTTTGATACATTGTCTTACTCTAATTCCGTGACCTACACTACTGTTTCTGTTTGATACATTGTCTTACTCTAATTCCGTGACCTACACTACTGATTGATACACTGTCTTACTCTAATTCCGTGACCTACACTACTGTTTCTGTTTGATACATTGTCTTACTCTAATTCCGTGACCTACACTACTGTTTCTGTTTGATACATTGTCTTACTCTAATTCCGTGACCTACACTACTGTTTGATACACTGCCTTACTCTAATTCCGTGACCTACACTACTGTTTGATACACTGCCTTACTCTAATTCCGTGACCTACACTACTGTTTTTGTTTGATACATTGTCTTACTCTAATTCCGTGACCTACACTACTGTTTGATACATTGCCTTACTCTAATTCCGTGACCTACACTACTGTTTGATACATTGCCTTACTCTAATTCCGTGACCTACACTACTGTTTGATACACTGCCTTACTCTAATTCCGTGACCTACACTACTGTTTGATACATTGTCTTACTCTAATTCCGTGACCTACACTACTGTTTGATACACTGCCTTACTCTAATTCCGTGACCTACACTACTGTTTCTGTTTGATACATTGTCTTACTCTAATTCCGTGACCTACACTACTGTTTCTGTTTGATGCACTGTCTTACTCTAATTCCGTTCCGATATCAACATAAATAAACTGGACAATCCTGATATCTTCATAGATTGGTGTGCCTGATATTAACAAGAATATATATCGGACCGTCCTGATATCAACATGGATTTATCTGATTTTATTGAAACATGAAAATGAATACCAAGTTCGCTTCACTAGGCCCGTCTTACATGACTAACCTCCCTTTTACTTCTGTTGGACAGACTTTAAATCAGCTGAGTAGTTTATTGTACGCTTCGGTCCAATTCTGACCACGTCTACACCAGCCGTTATAAAACCTGTATTGTTCTGGACACCATTAGACTATCTGAGTTCTCATCTGAGCCTCCTGTCTCGTCCCTTTTTACCCTCCTATCTCACCCGGTCGATAGTGTAACCCCGGATAGTATATAAGGAAAGATACATAGTATGGATATTGCAGTTAATTTCAGCTAATTGTTGTATTTCTAGACTGAACACCGAATCACTGTCTATGTAATTCGTTTACTGAACATCTGAAAGATTTAACTGACATATTTGTCGTCTGGTCGATATCAAATATTGGTCCTGCAACATGTAAACAAAGTAATTAACATGTACAGTACATAGCCAATGTATAACACGGTGCAATCACTGGGTAACATTTCCTAGATATAGAACCTCCCACAATACTATTATGAAGAACCTCAAACATTATTTCTATGTAGAACCCCAAATATTATTTCTATGTAGAACCCAAAACATTATTTCTATGTAGAACCCAAAACATTATTTCTATGTAGAACCCAAATCATTATTTCTATGTAGAACATTAAACATTATTTCTATGTAGAACCCAAAACATTATTTCTATGTAGAACCCAAATCATTATTTCTGTGTAGAACATTAAATATTATTTCTATGTAGAACCCCAAACATCATTTCTCTGTAGAACCCAAAACATTATTTCTATGTAGAACATTAAACATGAATTCTATGTAGAACATTAAACATTATTTCTATGTAGAACCCAAAACATTATTTCTATAGAACCCAAAACATTATTTCTATGTAGAACCCAAAACATTATTTCTATGTAGAACATTAAACATTATTTCTATGTAGAACCCAAATCATTATTTCTATGTAGAACATTAAACATTATTTCTATGTAGAACATTAAACATTATTTCTATGTAGAACATTAAACATTATTTCTATGTAGAACATTAAACATTATTTCTATGTAGAACATTAAACATTATTTCTATGTAGAACATTAAACATTATTTCTATGTAGAACCCAAATCATTATTTCTATGTAGAACATTAAACATTATTTCTATGTAGAACATTAAACATTATTTCTATGTAGAACATTAAACATTATTTCTATGTAGAACATTAAACATTATTTCTATGTAGAACCCAAAACATTATTTCTATGTAGAACATTAAATATTATTTCTATGTAGAACCCCAAACATCATTTCTCTGTAGAACCCCACAAAGACTGACTGGCAAATCCTATACAGCCAACCTCCACAGGGAAGGACCATACCCTCCAAATTTTTTGCTGACAATCATCCACCAGCTCCTGATATTTTCCCCTCTTCATCTCGTATGCCTCCTCCAAACGTTTTTCCCATGATATTGTCAGTTCCACAATGATGGCCTGTTTGGTTGTCAGTGACCTCAGTACTGTCTGGTATCTGGTTTGTGGTGATGATTTCTCAGGGAATTTCCTTCTGCCGTTCCCTAACATGGTCCCTGTTCCCTCGACTCTTTCCTTTACAATTTCACCTGCTCAAATAAAATTAACAAACCTAGGCCCTTTGCCACCTTTGCTGTTTTTTACCTATGTACTTCCAGTGTTACTGCAAGTGAAGAAAGCCTTTTGTCGTGGCGCCAGGTATGTCGCCTGTCCTTCAGAGCCATTAGGCAGCATGATAAGACATATTCAAGGGCCACCTCTCTCTGGCACAAGGTACACTTCGGATGTTCAATAAGACCCAATGTACAAAGGTTGTTTGGGCTTTGCAGCACATCATACATTGGCCCCAGAAGAAATCTGATAAGCTGCTCCTCCATGAGAGTCCTCTCTCGAACCTCCTGGTAGTTCAGCCAACTCCCCTGTTTCTTCATGCATGCTGTCTTTACCATTCTCTACTCCTCTTCCATTTCCCTCACTTTCTGCACCAGTCCTCTCTATTGTTATGTTCATGCCTTACTCTGCATATGCTCGGCCAATGTTCCCAGTCTTTTATAAGAGGATTTTCCTGACCTTGGTAACCTTATATTCTTCTGTAAGAGATTTCAGAGGAATAAACAGCTTTGTACCTTCTCCATACAAGTCAAAGCTGCTAAAGCTTCTAGATACTCCCATCCATCTGCGTAGAAAGCTTGTCACCACGCGTTCCATCTTTTCAACTGCTGACATAGGTACATTATATACCAGAATTGGCTATAATATCCGTGGAAGCACACAATGTTGGTAATTCCAGGCCATTGTAATCCATCCCTTTACTTGTTCAAATATAGCGAGCTGTCTTATCGCTTTCCAAGGCACTTGATTGGTTTATCTGAGACAGTTGGAATCGTATCGCCTCCAGTCCTGAATTTTTCATCCCTCAGCTTTCCTTTCTTCAAGACCAAACTTCTTGATTTCGGTGGCGTGAACATTATAGTGCCCATGTGATCACTGTATCCAGCTTCTGCAATGTCCATTTTGCCTCCACCACTGTTTTGTTGGTTATCGTCATATCATCCACGAAGGCCTGTGTTGGCGGTTGACATATACCGGAAGCCATGTATGGTCCTCGGCTCAGCTTTTCGACAGACTTCACCACCAAATGCATTGCAGCAGAGAACAAACTAGTAACGATTCCGACTTCCACGCGCTGCCTTGATATTGTATAGTCCTGAACCGTGAATATCATTTTGAATTGGTTGTAGAATTCTTCCAGCATCTAACGAATCTTCACTGGCACCAGGTACCTCTCGAGGGTTAACTACACCATTGTATGCGGCAATGAACCGTAGGCATTTGCCTATACGTCTCTCTCAGTTACCTCTCCACTTCCTCTCTCTTGCATGTCAGTTTACCCGATCCCTTGATTCCTAGTATTCGTGCTCTAAACTAGTATGAATTTGATGTAAACAAATCCCTTTTCCTCATTCTACCTTTCCTTCGATGTCTAGACCTGCGCAGAACCTTCAGACTTTCCCTCAGAGTGACCCGTAACTCTGATAGTCCAGCCTTCTATTTCTTATATGCTCTCTTGAACTACTTAGTTAAAGCCCTGAGATCCTTCCAGATAGTGGATATGCTTTCCCCCTGGATTTTTCTATTTGCTCTGTTCTTGACGTGTCCTTGCCTTTCCAGTCCAAACCTGTCTATACATTTTTTAAATGTGATCGTTGTCATTGACTCCATTTTCCTGTCCATATTACCTGGTAATGAGGTGTTGAGTATAATATCCACATCCTTGTCAAACTGCTCCCATGTCAATATGTTATCGTTTGCTGGCCATTTCACTTTTCCTTATGAATGTGTGTCGTCTCTGCTCCTCCTTAGCGTGCACAATGCCTTGTTCATCCTCTCTGCTGTGCTCATCCTCCACCTCAGACACATAAAAGCTGAGATCACTGGGATGTTCATCCTGCATCTCCTCCTCCGTCTCACCAGATTCACCTGTGCTTTGTGCCTAATTCAGAGTTGTTGTCCATCTTGCCTCTGTAGGCCTTAACCAAACCTCTTTCGTCCTTTCCCGTCAGTCACTTGGTGTTCAGAATAGATAACCTTCATACATCTTGATGTTCCTGATGCCGGAGGTTTCATCTTCAGGTGGATCCTCTATCCTTGGTTTGCACCGCACTGTCCACTACACCCTTCAGAGGTGCGCCGAATAGGGTGATCAAATCCTAGCCTGTTCCACCATGTACCACTGCTGATGTTGTCACGGTTCTTTTGTAATTGATGTTGATATCACTAAACAAATGCCACATACTTCACTCCAAATCACAAAGTCTATATTGGTGTGATTCTGAAGAGTCACACAACACTACTTTGATGTCCCCAATTCTGCTCGCTTCCTCCACAGCCACATTGATACTGATTCTGTGATCTTCTTGCTGATATAGTGGTTAAAATATATTGGTGTAAAATACCATATTTGTGACCCAGTTCACATTCATTACTAAAGAAGTTACACAAAATTTTAATAGCGTAGTAGTTTGGCCCTCCATTCCCAAGAATTTGTATTTGCAAGCTTTCACAGTGACATTAGTGATCATTTCTAAATCTGTAAAACTCACTATCACGTGACATCCGATCTCTTGATTCCTTCGACATTGCAATAATGCTTTCCGTTGGATTTTACAGAGGAATACACGCGTGTGAATAAAAGTGTCCAATGTATCATTGACATTGTACTTTATGTTTATCCCGCGAATACATGTATCCTGTAAAACCCCAGCATTGTTTTCAGATAAATTTGATATTGAAGCACATAGTCTTCTTAAAAATACCAATAATATCAATGTTTTTCTGTCTACATAATACAAATAACTATTTTTTGTCAATGAAACTTTCTGTTGATGTCCAACCAACAAGATGTGGGAACTCGGAAGCGAACGTGGAGGGGATAAATATTTTTCATCTGCGAAGCAATATATCAGACGAAACTGAAGCAAAGCAAAACTGTTCGGTTGTCACGAAAAAATCATATATGGCGGAGTGTGAGGTACCGAAAGATGGCGCTGAGTACAATTTAGAAAACAGAAAAAAAATAATCTTGCTTCCTTATAAAATCACAAACCAATCACTATGAATTCGTCTTAAGAACCTTCGGTTTTTCATTTTAGCACTATTTTGTAAGGTAGTGAACTCAAAAAGACAAAAAAGCTTACTATCTGTATCAGTGTACAATGAGCCCAGATTATCCTAAACTCAGCCTCTCTGCACGTCCTTTCGTATCTCTCCCTTCTGTTTTACGTGGCCGTGTTAGACGGCAGAAAGAAATATAGCGATTTTAAACCTGTTATATCAAGGTCATATCAGTTAACGCCAAACTAAATCAGATTTTATATCGCTGAAAGAAACATACACAGTAATTGTATTGAGAAAGAGATGTCCTAATCAGCTGTAGATATCTGTAGATCGCTGGCAGAGACAAATTACACAGAATCCCATTTTGTTTACTGACAGCATTGCCTTTCCGTGACTGATGGTTTCTTATGCAACTTGGGTGAACTTTGTGAATTCTCTAGACGAACTACATAAAAAAAAACCTAGCACACGTTTCAACTTGATGACTCGCGGTGATATTACTCGGTAAGATATGGAGCTGGACTCCCGGGAGTGCCATTTTATGACAGACAAATCATCTGACGACAGATGTTTTCTCGCTAATTTTTCCTGAGGTCAAGATCGAAGATGATGTGTTATCAAATAAATAAAGCAAAACGGAGCCATCACATTGTCAGAAACATAATTACCCACATAATTGTGGACTACATATTACTGCAAAGACGATTTTTACATTTACCCAAATGCGGCAGTTTTCAATTGGGTTTCGTTGGGTATATTTCCTTGGGCGTTTGGAAATTCAACAAATGAGGACGTTATTAATTATTAGAACAGAATCTTGATGTGAACTGCTGCCTTTAAACAGCGTTCATTTGCAGAATTACCGGAAGTGTCATCAGTCATCCATCATTCACACAAGATCCACACGTTTTAATCTCTTTGACTTCCGATCACCAGTGTGGAATGGTGGCGCAGTGGTATTACACTTGGCTTCTACCAATGTAACAAGGACTGGAGTCTTAAGGTTAAGATAGTCCTGTGCAGCCATTTTTAATGTCATTTGTGCAGTGCCGATATTCCTGCAGATGACATTTCGGCTATTCCGGTATTTTTGGATTTTTTTTCTATCAATCGCTGACTAGTCCAGCTTCCCTTGACAATTCCATAACAATGACAAATGGCTAGTTTTGCCTTTTTTAATCTATGGGGTATATTTCAGTGTGTAGAAGAGCTTGGTTGTCCTCGTCATTATCTGGTAGTAATAACTATACACTTTGTTAGCAGTCATGTCTTATTTATCATTTTATTCCAATACATTGAAGATTTACTATTTTTAGACCTATGACTAATAAACAGTTCGCATCTAGGAAAAGAAATGACCAATCGCTGTCAGTCTATCTGTCTATAGACCTTAGAAAGAATAAATTACATAATTTTACTAGAATACCCATAAACAATTTTTTTTACTGTAACCTCGTTCTATTCCTTCATAGTTCCTTTGTTACACAGTGCGAATTGATTAAAGATAATACTTCTTAGTGTGAAATAAAAATTATTCTTTTAAATTTCGCGCGAAAATTCGAACTCAGACACATTGGCCCATTGATTAAACAAAGTCACCAGGTCTACAACGACAAATAAAAATCGCGAAAGGTTGTATAGGCAACAGGTCTGGGAAGCAACAGTAACATATCCTCGATACTATGGTGTTACAAACATTTCATGTCAAAGTGGAAGGTTCTTTGTGTGGATCAGACGAGAAGACCAGGTAGATGCTGTGATGTACATCAGACGAAGGTCGCATAACGGTATGTTCTACTGGCTTTTAGGCTGGATGTGACTCCTTTGTTTTCTTCAACGGATTGTATCAGCTTGTGATTGGTCTTTTATTTTCTCCCAAATTCCACACTAGACCAATCAAATTACTTCGCTTGTGCCTTTGGTTTTGCCAGGGAATGTCTCAGAAGCGCAGAGAGCGATAGTGATCGTAACCCCTAGAGTATAGAGGATGAAATCTACATTACGACTGGTTGAAACTGAAACAACACACAATTTTCGAAAACAGAGTTTAAGATAATGCCATAAGACAAGTGAATTGCAGTCTGAAAAGGACGATGGGATTTCCCGAGTAATAGGGTTGGCTTCACGTCACAAACACTACTTATTAATTTCATTGGCCTTCTCTACTGCCTATTTAGATACACACCATTCTGTTAATCCTATACACATGAATGTAGAATGTTTGCTTGAAGTGAAGTAATTTTTTGGGGTTGCCAACGAAGAATCTCATCTTTCTTCCTTATTGTAATTCTCTGTGTACTACGTCATCAAATCTGACGTTCATTGTTTTCGTGTATGAGAAAATAACCTAAATTTCTAATCCAGTACAACTGCGTGCTATAAATTAGATTAAGTGATCGTCCTTTCCCTCCATATATCCCTTGTCTAAATATAAAATGTAACTAAGAAATACTTCGTATCCTCTAGAGTGTTAGATAGTTTTCGACTCATTCCCGTGGAACAGTTGCAAAACAGTTATCTCCTTCTCCTGGTCTCCTTCCCATTGACAACGTTTTGTGTTGCTCGAAAGTCGTATTTTTGTTAAAACGATGTAATATCGCTAAGGGAATACCACTAATATAAAACGGTTTTTCGGAATATGTTCTATGTTCGGAAAATGTTATGGGCTTTTTTTATACTGGGGAATCAATTTTTTACTGTGGATATATGTTTTTAAAGTTGCCTTTAGATTTAAAATCTCATGCTATTTGCATATTTGTAAAAGACATCAGTCGGACAAACTTAGATATAAGATACATCTAAATCTATATTGTTTCGAAATAAACCCTTTTTCAATTTCTTCGCCGTAACCATTAAGTTCCCAAATGGATTCGTCACGCGCAGGTTTTGTATATGGAAGTACACGTGATTTACATGTCTGTGTGACTTATTATCGAGACAGCGTATTTTTTGTCTTGTTTCAATACATTGAATTGCATGGAGGTCTCGTTAATACCCGCCAAATACTATGTAAACGATGCCGATATACCAGATACAGTGACACAGCATTACCAAGGAAAATAATGACGACCTGCAGGTACGGCTATATATGGTTAGTGTATACCGCGGTATTGTGGAGAAGGGGATGCTTTATTTTTGTCTAATTTCTTCTTGTTTAAACCTAAAACATGCGGGACCATTGTAAACATTTGTACTTTATTTGACGTCTTTACACACATTAGATAAATTTCCTATCAATTTCAGTTAGAAATTCAATGTTTGTTGTCGATTGTTTAATATGATTTTAACGTAATGAATATTTAACATCAATCAGCATCAGTTGATATCGATCTCTCAGATGTATATGTTGAAATGAGACTTTGAAAAGGATCCACGTTATATCAAAACTCAATATCTGTACCACAAGGTTACAATATCTGTACCACAATGTTACAATATCTGTACCACAATGTTACAATCCTTGTCAATATCTGTACCACAATGTTACAATATCTGTACCACAATGTTACAATATCTGTACCACAATGTTACAATACTTGTCAATATCTGTACCACAATGTTACAATATATGTACCACAATGTTACAAAACTTGTCAATATCTTTACCACAATGTTACAATACTTGTCAATATCTGTACCACAATGTTACAATACTTGTCAATATCTGTACCACAATGTTACAACATCTGTACCACAATGTTACAATATCTGTACCTCAATGTTACAATACTTGTCAATATCTGTACCACAATGATAATTACTTGTCAATATCTGTACCACAATGTTTCAATACATGTCAATACCTGTACCACAATGTTACAATACTTGTCAATATCTGTACCACAATGATAATTACTTGTCAATATCTGTACCACAATGTTGCAATATCTGTACCACAATGTTACAATACTTGTCAATATCTGTACCACAATGTTACAATACTTGTCAATATATGTACCACAATGTTACAATACTTGTCAATATCTGTACCACAATGTTACAATATCTGTACCACAATGTTACAATACTTGTCAATATCTGTACCACAATGTTACAATATATGTACCACAATGTTACAATATCTGTACCACAATGTTACAATACTTGTCAATATCTGTACCACAATGTTGCAATATCTGTACCACAATGTTACAATACTTGTCAATATCTGTACCACAATGTTACAATACTTGTCAATATCTGTACCACAATGTTACAATATATGTACCACAATGTTACAAAACTTGTCAATATCTTTACCACAATGTTACAATACTTGTCAATATCTGTACCACAATGTTACAATACTTGTCAATATCTGTACCACAATGTTACAACATCTGTACCACAATGTTACAATATCTGTACCTCAATGTTACAATACTTGTCAATATCTGTACCACAATGATAATTACTTGTCAATATCTGTACCACAATGTTTCAATACATGTCAATACCTGTACCACAATGTTACAATACTTGTCAATATCTGTACCACAATGATAATTACTTGTCAATATCTGTACCACAATGTTGCAATATCTGTACCACAATGTTACAATACTTGTCAATATCTGTACCACAATGTTACAATACTTGTCAATATATGTACCACAATGTTACAATACTTGTCAATATCTGTACCACAATGTTACAATATCTGTACCACAATGTTACAATACTTGTCAATATCTGTACCACAATGTTACAATATATGTACCACAATGTTACAATATCTGTACCACAATGTTACAATACTTGTCAATATCTGTACCACAATGTTACAATATATGTACCACAATGTTACAAAACTTGTCAATATCTTTACCACAATGTTACAATACTTGTCAATATCTGTACCACAATGTTACAATATCTGTACCACAATGACAATAATTACTTGATAATTACAATATCTGTACCACAATGTTACAATACATGTCAATATATGTACCACAATGTTACAATACTTGTCAATATCTGTACCACAATGTTGCAATATCTGTACCACAATGTTACAATACTTGTCAATATCTGTACCACAATGTTACAATACTTGTCAATATCTGTACCACAATGTTACAATATATGTACCACAATGTTACAAAACTTGTCAATATCTTTACCACAATGTTACAATACTTGTCAATATCTGTACCACAATGTTACAATACTTGTCAATATCTGTACCACAATGTTACAACATCTGTACCACAATGTTACAATATCTGTACCTCAATGTTACAATACTTGTCAATATCTGTACCACAATGATAATTACTTGTCAATATCTGTACCACAATGTTACAATACATGTCAATACCTGTACCACAATGTTACAATACTTGTCAATATCTGTACCACAATGATAATTACTTGTCAATATCTGTACCACAATGTTGCAATATCTGTACCACAATGTTACAATACTTGTCAATATCTGTACCACAATGTTACAATACTTGTCAACATCTGTACCACAATGCTACAATACATGTCAATATCTGTACCACAATGATAATTACTTGTCAATATCTGTACCACAATGTTACAATACTTGTCAATATATGTACCACAATGTTACAATACTTGTCAACATCTGTATCACAATGCTACAATACATGTCAATATCTGTACCACAATGATAATTACTTGTCAATATCTGTACCACAATGTTACAATACTTGTCAATATATGTACCACAATGTTACAATACTTGTCAATATCTGTACCACAATGTTGCAATATCTGTACCACAATGTTACAATACTTGTCAATATCTGTACCACAATGTTACAATACTTGTCAACATCTGTACCACAATGCTACAATACATGTCAATATCTGTACCACAATGATAATTACTTGTCAATATCTGTACCACAATGTTACAATACTTGTCAATATATGTACCACAATGTTACAATACTTGTCAATATCTGTACCACAATGTTAAAATATCTTTACCACAATGTTACAATATCTGTACCACAATGTTACAATATCTGTACCACAATGTTACAATACTTGTCATTATCTGTACCACAATGTTGCAATATCTGTACCACAATGTTACAATACTTGTCAATATCTGTACCACAATGTTACAATACTTGTCAATATATGTACCACAATGTTACAATACTTGTCAATATCTGTACCACAATGTTAAAATATCTGTACCACAATGTTACAATATCTGTACCACAATGTTACAATACTTGTCAATATATGTACCACAATGTTACAATACTTGTCAATATCTGTACCACAATGTTGCAATATCTGTACCACAATGTTACAATACTTGTCATCTATCTGTACCACAATGTTAAAATACATGTCAATATCTGTACCACAATGATAATTACTTGTCAATATCTGTACCACAATGTTACAATACTTGTCAATATATGTACCACAATGTTAAAATACTTGTCAATATCTGTACGACAATGTTAAAATATCTTTACCACAATGTTACAATATCTGTACCACAATGTTACAATATCTGTACCACAATGTTACAATACTTGTCATTATCTGTACCACAATGTTACAATATATGTACCACAATGTTACAAAACTTGTCAATATCTTTACCACAATGTTACAATACTTGTCAATATCTGTACCACAATGTTACAATACTTGTCAATATCTGTACCACAATGTTACAACATCTGTACCACAATGTTACAATATCTGTACCTCAATGTTACAATGCTTGTCAATATCTGTACCACAATGATAATTACTTGTCAATATCCGTACCACAATGTTACAATACATGTCAATATCTGTACCACAATGTTACAATATCTGTACCACAATGTTACAATATCTGTACCACAATGTTACAATATCTGTACCACAATGTTACAATATATGTACCACAATGTTACAAAACTTGTCAATATCTGTACCACAATGTTACAATACTTGTCAATATCTGTACCACAATGTTACAACATCTGTACCACAATGTTACAATATCTGTACCTCAATGTTACAATACTTGTCAATATCTGTACCACAATGTTACAATATATGTAACACAATGTTACAAAACTTGTCAATATCTGTACCACAATGTTACAATACTTGTCAATATCTGTACCACAATGTTACAATACATGTCAATATCTGTACCACAATGTTACAATACTTGTCAATATCTGTACCACAATGTTGCAATATCTCTACCACAATGTTACAATACTTGTCAATATCTGTACCACAATGTTGCAATATCTGTACCACAATGTTACAATACTTGTCAATATCTGTACCACAATGTTACAATACTTGTCAATATATGTACCACAATGTTACAATACTTGTCAATATCTGTACCACAATGTTAAAATATCTCAATATCTGTACCACAATGTTACAATATATGTACCACAATGTTACAAACTTGTCAATATCTTTATGTACCACAATGTTACAATACTTGTCAATATCTGTACCACAATGTTACAATACTTGTCAATATCTGTACCACAATGTTACTGACAATATCTGTACCACAATGTTACAATATCTGTACCACAATGTTACAATATCTGTACCACAATGTTACAATACTTGTCAATATCTGTACCACAATGATAATTACTTGTCAATATCTGTACCACAATGTTACAATACATGTCAATATCTGTACCACAATGTTACAATATCTGTACCACAATGTTACAATATCTGTACCACAATGTTACAATACTTGTCAATATCTGTACCACAATGTTACAATATATGTACCACAATGTTACAAAACTTGTCAATATCTTTACCACAATGTTACAATACTTGTCAATATCTGCACCACAATGTTACAATACTTGTCAATATCTGTACCACAATGTTACAATATCTGTACCACAATGTTACAATATCTGTACCACAATGTTACAATATCTGTACCACAATGTTACAATACTTGTCAATATCTGTACCACAATGTTACAATATATGTACCACAATGTTACAAAACTTGTCAATATCTTTACCACAATGTTACAATATATGTACCACAATGTTACACAACTTGTCAATATCTTTACCACAATGTTACAATACTTGTCAATATCTGTACCACAATGTTACAATATATGTACCTCCATGTTACAATACTTGTCAATATCTGTACCACAATGATAATTACTTGTCAATATCTGTACCACAATGTTACAATACATGTCAATATCTGTACCACAATGTTACAATATCTGTACCACAATGTTACAATATCTGTACCACAATGTTACAATACTTGTCAATATCTGTACCACAATGTTACAATATATGTACCACAATGTTACAAAACTTGTCAATATCTTTACCACAATGTTACAATACTTGTCAATATCTGCACCACAATGTTACAATACTTGTCAATATCTGTACCACAATGTTACAATATCTGTACCACAATGTTACAATATCTGTACCACAATGTTACAATATCTGTACCACAATGTTACAATACTTGTCAATATCTGTACCACAATGTTACAATATATGTACCACAATGTTACAAAACTTGTCAATATCTTTACCACAATGTTACAATACTTGTCAATATCTGTACCACAATGTTACAACATCTGTACCACAATGTTACAATATCTGTACCTCAATGTTACAATACTTGTCAATATCTGTACCACAATGTTACAATATATGTACCACAATGTTAAAAACTTGTCAATATCTTTACCACAATGTTACAATACTTGTCAATATCTGTACCACAATGTTACAACATCTGTACCACAATGTTACAATATCTGTACCTCAATGTTACAATACTTGTCAATATCTGTACCACAATGATAATTACTTGTCAATATCTGTACCACAATGTTACAATACATGTCAATATCTGTACCACAATGTTACAATATCTGTACCACAATGTTACAATATCTGTACCACAATGTTACAATACTTGTCAATATCTGTACCACAATGTTACAATATATGTACCACAATGTTACAAAACTTGTCAATATCTTTACCACAATGTTACAAAACTTGTCAATATCTGTACCACAATGTTACAATACTTGTCAATATCTGTACCACAATGTTACAACATCTGTACCACAATGTTACAATATCTGTACCTCAATGTTACAATACTTGTCAATATCTGTACCACAATGTTACAATATATGTACCACAATGTTAAAAACTTGTCAATATCTTTACCACAATGTTACAATACTTGTCAATATCTGTACCACAATGTTACAATACATGTCAATATCTGTACCACAATGTTACAATACTTGTCAATATCTGTACCACAATGTTGCAATATCTCTACCACAATGTTACAATACTTGTCAATATCTGTACCACAATGTTACAATACTTGTCAACATCTGTACCACAATGCTACAATACATGTCAATATCTGTACCACAATGATAATTACTTGTCAATATCTGTACCACAATGTTACAATACTTGTCAATATATGTACCACAATGTTACAATACTTGTCAACATCTGTACCACAATGCTACAATACATGTCAATATCTGTACCACAATGATAATTACTTGTCAATATCTGTACCACAATGTTACAATACTTGTCAATATATGTACCACAATGTTACAATACTTGTCAATATCTGTACCACAATGTTACAATAACTGTACCACAATGTTACAATACTTGTCAATATCTGTACCACAATGTTACAATACTTGACAATATCTGTACCACAGTGTTACAATACTTGTCAATATCTGTACCACAATGTTACAATATCTGTACCACAATGTTACAGTATCTGTACCACAATGTTGCAGTATCTGTACCACAATGTTACAGTACGTGTCAATATCTAAACAATGTTTATACATTATTATCATTACTTGGTATTATATAGCGTTGATGTTTGATAACTGTTATACAATATACAAATGTTGTATATACTTCCCCAACCTGGTATTTACATATCAGAGTTGATTCGATATTCAATGACCTGTTCCCATTATCACGTTTTTCCTGCAAGATCAAGGGTTCAAATGATGCAGGCTGATGCATTGGGGAAGCTTGGGGGTTACCATAGTGATTTCACTAAGAAATATTTCATTTCCTAGTGTGATATGAAGCTGGGCGTGTTTTCATTAGAGAACGTGAAATTATTTACTTGGTTTGGCCAAGGTTTACACGGTGGGTGGCGTCGATGAAGCAGAAGACGCTTACTCTTCCGGAACACCTGGACTTATTCTTTTAGTACTTTTTTTCTGTAGTCGCCATGTACATCTTTCTTTTGTTTAAATTTTGCCCTAGTTGACTCGAATTAGAATTCGGATTATGACTATGTTGACATGTTGGTATTTTCTTGTTTTTTGTCCGATAGAAACACTTCATTAGAGGAAATCGTAATCCTTAGAGACCTGAAGCCATTTCTCATCTTAGGTATGTTTTACATGGAAACAGCTCGAAGCTTTTTATCAGTAGCATTGTTTCAACAATTCCTGTTTTTTGTTGTTTTGTAGTAACTAGATAGATGCAGACTGGAGCTGCCTCGATTGTAGGCGAGATATACCAAGGTTCAAAAGATTTAGATAGCATTGATGGTACCGATCATGTGTCGTCTGTTTAATCTACATCCTATTTAGTTGAATATCTCCACGTATCTTTCTAAATCGAAGTTCGGTTGTGTACACTGAAACCTGACTAAAGCTGTTCCCACGGAATATGAAATATTTTTTCAAGTCAGCTGGATTCGTCTTACATGTATGACGCTGACAAATTAATCATCGATAGCAAAATGGATACAGCCAGTGTGATGAATACGTGTCTTTGAAAACCCGTCAAAAAGTTTAAATCTCTGCAGAAAGCTAATGTATCGGTTGGTTTTATAGCTCGAGAGAAGTCCCAAGACACTCAGATATACATTAAATGAGACTACCACAGCGGCTGAAAGCTTCGGCAAAACCCAGGCTCTTTTGTACCAAAGCTAAAGAGTACTAGAATGGTGTCTACACATAACATTGTGGCTTTTCAATTTTATGGTCCATTTCGTAATGGGTGCAAATATAAAAACATCCTATTGCTCACTTCACAAATATAATGACGGGATTTATGGTCGAAATCTTGGCCGTTTGAGACAGGACTTGGTGTGTATGACGTGCACAGTAGTGGTACGTTATCCAACGCCACAAAATACATCTTAAGCGACCTTATCGATCCATTGCTGTAGCGACTAACAGTCCTGTCGCTCATAACGTTACAAATCTGGTCAGAATTAACACAATTGGACAATTAGTATGCTTCACATATCCAAGGAAATTCCATTCAAGAGTTTATTTTAAATTAATCAATGATGTTTAATGCACGAGTGCGGTTCCCTGGTTTCATATTTCTTCTCGTGCTGTCTCTATACAGAAAGTACATTCCATCAAACAACAACTGTCATAGTATCAGTGGTCATTGTATTGTCTTTTTCACTCTTTTTTAACCATTCTGTCTGTCCTTTACAAAATACATACATTCCTAAATCTATATATGCAACTGCTATCATCACACAGGAAATTACTCCGAAATAATAAACAATCGCACTTCTCACTGGCGTTTCAAGTGCTCCATATTCCCTAAAGAAGCGACGGTTCTCTACAGTTCCACGGAAACTATTTTCATCACAGTTCAGCTTGCCATCGATTGGAAATAAGCATAGTTGCCACAAACAACGATATTTACATTACAAACTTTGTATAGATATAAATTTGATACCAAACAACTTCCAGTTGAATGAGAGAGTCTTACCGGAGAGACTGTCCCATCTTGTTTCCCGTCACTCTTTGACGTTTGATGTTGTGTTAGTGTAACTCAGTGACGTTTGATGTTGTGTTAGTGTAACTCAGTGACGTTTGATGTTGTGTTAGTGTAACTCAGTGACGTTTGATGTTGTGTTAGTGTAACTCAGTGACGTTTGATGTTGTGTTAGTGTAACTCAGTGACGTTTGATGTTGTGTTAGTGTAACTCAGTGACGTTTGATGTTGTGTTAGTGTAACTCAGTGACGTTTGATGTTGTGTTAGTGTAACTCAGTGACGTTTGATGTTGTGTTAGTGTAACTCAGTGACGTTTGATGTTGTGTTAGTGTAACTCAGTGACGTTTGATGTTGTGTTAGTGTAACTCAGTGACGTTTCATGTTGTGTTAGTGTAACTCAGTGACGTTTCATGTTGTGTTAGTGTAACTCAGTGACGTTTCATGTTGTGTTAGTGTAACTCAGTGACGTTTGATGTTGTGTTAGTGTAACTCAGTGACGTTTGATGTTGTGTTAGTGTAACTCAGTGACGTTTGATGTTGTGTTAGTGTAACTCAGTGACGTTTGATGTTGTGTTAGTGTAACTCAGTGACGTTTGATGTTGTGTTAGTGTAACTCAGTGACGTTTGATGTTGTGTTAGTGTAACTCAGTGACGTTTGATGTTGTGTTAGTGTAACTCAGTGACGTTTGATGTTGTGTTAGTGTAACTCAGTGACGTTTGATGTTGTGTTTGTGTAACTCAGTGACGTTTGATGTTGTGTCAGTGTAACTCAGTGACGTTTGATGTTCTGTTAGTGTAACTCAGTGACGTTTGATGTTGTGTTAGTGTAACTCAGTGACGTTTGATGTTGTGTTAGTGTAACTCAGTGACGTTTGATGTTGTGTTAGTGTAACTCAGTGACGTTTGATGTTGTGTTAGTGTAACTCAGTGACGTTTGATGTTGTGTCAGTGTAACTCAGTGACGTTTGATGTTGTGTTAGTGTAACTCAGTGACGTTTGATGTTGTGTTAGTGTAACTCAGTGACGTTTGATGTTGTGTTAGTGTAACTCAGTGACGTTTGATGTTGTGTTAGTGTAACTCAGTGACGTTTGATGTTGTGTCAGTGTAACTCAGTGACGTTTGATGTGTTAGTGTAACTCAGTGACGTTTGATGTTGTGTTAGTGTAACTCAGTGACGTTTGATGTTGTGTTAGTGTAACTCAGTGACGTTTGATGTTGTGTTAGTGTAACTCAGTGACGTTTGATGTTGTGTTAGTGTAACTCAGTGACGTTTGATGTTGTGTTAGTGTAACTCAGTGACGTTTCATGTTGTGTTAGTGTAACTCAGTGACGTTTGATGTTGTGTTAGTGTAACTCAGTGACGTTTGATGTTGTGTTAGTGTAACTCAGTGACGTTTGATGTTGTGTTAGTGTAACTCAGTGACGTTTGATGTTGTGTTAGTGTAACTCAGTGACGTTTGATGTTGTGTTAGTGTAACTCAGTGACGTTTGATGTTGTGTTAGTGTAACTCAGTGACGTTTGATGTTGTGTTAGTGTAACTCAGTGACGTTTGATGTTGTGTTAGTGTAACTCAGTGACGTTTGATGTTGTGTTAGTGTAGTGTAACTCATTGTCGTTTTATGTTGTGTTTGTGTAACTCAGTGTCGTTTGATGTTGTGTTAGTGTAACTCAGTGACGTTTGATGTTGTGTTAGTGTAACTCAGTGACGTTTGATGTTGTGTTAGTGTAACTCAGTGACGTTTGATGTTGTGTTAGTGTAACTCAGTGACGTTTGATGTTGTGTTAGTGTAACTCAGTGACGTTTGATGTTGTGTTAGTGTAACTCAGTGACGTTTGATGTTGTGTTAGTGTAACTCAGTGACGTTTGATGTTGTGTTAGTGTAACTCAGTGACGTTTGATGTTGTGTTGTTTAGTGTAACTCAGTGACGTTTGATGTTGTGTTAGTGTAACTCAGTGACGTTTGATGTTGTGTTAGTGTAACTCAGTGACGTTTGATGTTGTGTTAGTGTAACTCAGTGACGTTTGATGTTGTGTTAGTGTAACTCAGTGACGTTTGATGTTGTGTTAGTGTAACTCAGTGACGTTTGATGTTGTGTTAGTGTAACTCAGTGACGTTTGATGTTGTGTTAGTGTACTCAGTGACGTTTGATGTTGTGTTAGTGTAACTCAGTGACGTTTGATGTTGTGTTAGTGTAACTCAGTGACGTTTGATGTTGTGTTAGTGTAACTCAGTGACGTTTGATGTTGTGTTAGTGTAACTCAGTGACGTTTGATGTTGTGTTAGTGTAACTCAGTGACGTTTGACGTTTGATGTTGTGTTAGTGTAACTCAGTGACGTTTGATGTTGTGTTAGTGTAACTCAGTGACGTTTGATGTTGTGTTAGTGTAACTCAGTGACGTTTGATGTTGTGTTAGTGTAACTCAGTGACGTTTGATGTTGTGTTAGTGTAACTCAGTGACGTTTGATGTTGTGTTAGTGTAACTCATGTTGTGTTGTGTTAGTGTAACTCAGTGACGTTTGATGTTGTGTTAGTGTAACTCAGTGACGTTTGATGTTGTGTTAGTGTAACTCAGTGACGTTTGATGTTGTGTTAGTGACGTTTGATGTTGTGTTAGTGTAACTCAGTGACGTTTGATGTTGTGTTAGTGTAACTCAGTGACGTTTGATGTTGTGTTAGTGTAACTCAGTGACGTTTGATGTTGTGTTAGTGTAACTCAGTGACGTTTGATGTTGTGTTAGTGTAACTCAGTGATTTTCATGTGTTTGTGGAACTCATTGACGTTTGATGTAGTGTTTTTGTAACTCAGTGACGTTTGATGTTGTGTTAGTGTAACTCAGTGACGTTTTATGTTGTATTAGTGTAACTCAGTGATTTTCATGTGTTAGTGTAACTCAGTGACGTTTGATGTTGTGTTAGTGTAACTCAGTGACGTTTCATGTTGTGTTAGTGTAACTCAGTGACGTTTGATGTTGTGTTAGTGTAACTCAGTGACGTTTGATGTTGTGTTAGTGTACGTTTGATGTTGTGTTAGTGTAACTCAGTGACGTTTGATGTTGTGTTAGTGTAACTCAGTGACGTTTGATGTTGTGTTAGTGTAACTCAGTGACGTTTGATGTTGTGTTAGTGTAACTCAGTGACGTTTGATGTTGTGTTAGTGTAACTCAGTGACGTTTGATGTTGTGTTAGTGTAACTCAGTGACGTTTGATGTTGTGTTAGTGTAACTCAGTGACGTTTGATGTTGTGTAAGTGTAACTCAGTGACGTTTGATGTTGTGTTAGTGTAACTCAGTGACGTTTGATGTTGTGTTAGTGTAACTCAGTGACGTTTGATGTTGTGTTAGTGTAACTCAGTGACGTTTGATGTTGTGTTAGTGTAACTCAGTGACGTTTGATGTTGTGTTAGTGTAACTCAGTGACGTTTGATGTTGTGTTAGTGTAACTCAGTGACGTTTGATGTTGTGTTAGTGTAACTCAGTGACGTTTGATGTTGTGTTAGTGTATGTGACGTTTGATGTTGTGTTGACGTTTGAGTGTAACTCAGTGACGTTTGATGTTGTGTTAGTGTAACTCAGTGACGTTTGATGTTGTGTTAGTGTAACTCAGTGACGTTTGATGTTGTGTTAGTGTAACTCAGTGACGTTTGATGTTGTGTTAGTGAAACTCAGTGACGTTTGATGTTGTGTTAGTGTAACTCAGTGACGTTTGATGTTGTGTTAGTGTAACTCAGTGACGTTTGATGTTGTGTTAGTGTAACTCAGTGACGTTTGATGTTGTGTTAGTGTAACTCAGTGACGTTTGATGTTTAGTTAGTGTAACTCAGTGTTAGTGTAACTCAGTGACGTTTGATGTTGTGTTAGTGTAACTCAGTGACGTTTGATGTTGTGTTAGTGTAACTCAGTGACGTTTGATGTTGTGTTAGTGTAACTCAGTGACGTTTGATGTTGTGTTAGTGTAACTCAGTGACGTTTGATGTTGTGTTAGTGTAACTCAGTGACGTTTGATGTTGTGTTAGTGTAACTCAGTGACGTTTGATGTTGTGTTAGTGTATGTTGTGTTACTCAGTGACGTTTGATGTTGTGTTAGTGTAACTCAGTGACGTTTGATGTTGTGTTAGTGTAACTCAGTGACGTTTGATGTTGTGTTAGTGTAACTCAGTGACGTTTGATGTTGTGTTAGTGTAACTCAGTGACGTTTGATGTTGTGTTAGTGTAACTCAGTGACGTTTGATGTTGTGTTAGTGTAACTCAGTGACGTTTGATGTTGTGTTAGTGTAACTCAGTGACGTTTGATGTTGTGTTAGTGTAACTCAGTGACGTTTGATGTTGTGTTAGTGTAACTCAGTGACGTTTGATGTTGTATTAGTGTAACTCAGTGACGTTTGATGTTGTGTTAGTGTAACTCAGTGACGTTTGATGTTGTGTTAGTGTAACTCAGTGACGTTTCATGTTGTGTTAGTGTAACTCAGTGACGTTTGATGTTGTGTTTGTGTAACTCAGTGACGTTTGATGTTGTGTTTGTGTAACTCAGTGACGTTTCATGTTGTGTTAGTGTAACTAAGTGACGTTTGATGTTGTGTCAGTGTAACTCAGTGACGTTTGATGTTGTGTTTGTGTAACTCAGTGACGTTTGATGTTGTGTTAGTGTAACTAAGTGACGTTTCATGTTGTGTCAGTGTAACTCAGTGACGTTTGATGTTGTGTTAGTGTAACTCAGTGACGTTTGATGTTGTGTTAGTGTAACTCAGTGACGTTTCATGTTGTGTTAGTGTAACTCAGTGATTTTCATGTGTTTGTGTAACTCACTGACAATTTTTTCACTATTCCTTCAGGTCAACTTTTTATATTCTACTTTACGTTGTGTCTCTCGTCATCATTTCCAGGATTCCCGACTCTCAGAGAACGCTTTGCTTTCTGTAAGGTTATCTGTTGTAGGAAATGATTGATTTATGAAGGAAATGCTAATTTACAGAGTTATGATGTATGTTGGATGTTCAGAAAGATGTTCTCCACCAATACAGTACACGAACTAAACCCAGTGACTGTCCATCATGTGTCATCGACAGTGATCCGGATATTAAATGATAAATGACATTATAGACAATATGGTTGGTAAATCGAATTCTTTTACAAAGGAACATAACCCATATAGAAAATAAATCGACTACCGTGTAAAATTGAAGAACGACTTGTATACACGAAATCATATGACAGTTATGTGTTAGGAACGTATATGTATATATATATATATATAGTATAGTTTTATCTTGTCATTATCTCACTGCTCATATATCAGGTCAAAAGATGCACATTTCTCACGTCATGTCAACTAAAATGTACAGGAAAATCCGAACCAGAAACGTTCACGTCACCAGGTTTCCTTGAAAATTTGTCAATCATTGCTAACAATTATTGCAAAAATATTGCCGGGGAATTTAAGTGTGGCCGTCATATAATATGATGGTGGTGCCACATGAAATTCTATCACTGCTAGCTATCATAAAGTCTGCAAATGGATAAGTTATCTACCATCTACAGTAACAATTTGGTAATGGGTTCGGTGTGGTGGAAAGCTAAGCCGCCATTGATGTGTGGACACCAATACCCATGATACTTCCGGAAGTCACAAGTCATTGCCGAGTTGCATGTCGCACCGACATTACACGCACAAATTCTGTCAGAATTTCATAATAAACACTGGCTTGTAATTCAACGACTGATTTTCAAATCAGAAAGTGTTTTTTTATTATTTGTAACGCAGGCTATATGGTCACAATACTCCAAGTAGAGGCTGTAAAATCTCCATCTCCAAAGTACCAGTCCACACGCCCTCTATGTCTCCTCCCTGGTTACAGACTGTGTAATCTCCGTCCCTCAGTACCAGTCTACACGCCCTCTATGTCTCCTACCCCGGATACAGACTGTGTAATCTCCGTCCCTCAGTACAAATCTACACGCCCTCTATGTTTCCTCCACCGGATACAGACTGTGTAATCTCCGTCCCTCAGTACCAATCTACACGCCCTCTATGTCTCCTCCCTTGGATACTGGTTGTGTAATCTCCTTCTTCGTGTGGTCAGGAGTCTCATTGACGGCAGTTTTCACGGACCTATTACCCTGGTCAGGAGTCTCAGTGACGGAAATTGTTACTGTCCTATTACCCTGGTCTGGAGTCTCAGTGACGGAAGTTTTCACTGTCCTATAACCCTGGTCTGGAGTCTCAGTGACGGAGGTTTTCATTGTCCTATTACCCTGGTCTGGAGTCTCAGTGACGGATGTTTTCACTATTACCTTGGTCTGGAGTCTCAGTGACGGAATTTGTTACTGTCCTATTACCCTGGTCTGGAGTCTCAGTGACGGAAGTAGTCACTGTCCTATTACCCTTGTCTGGAGTCTCAGTCCTATTACCCTGGTCTGGAGTGTCAGTGACGGAAGTTGTCACTGTCCTATGACCCGTGTCTGGAGTGTCAGTGACGGAAGTTGTCACTGTCCTATTACCCTGGTCTGGAGTCTCAGTGATGGAAGTTTTCACTGTCCTATTACCCTTGTCTGGAGTCTCAGTGACGGAAGTTGTTACTGTCCTATTACCCTTGTCTGGAGTCTCAGTGACGGAAGTTGTTACTGTCCTATTACCCTTGTCTGGAGTCTCAGGGTCTGGAGTCTCAGTGGACGGAAGTTTTCGCCGTCCTATTACCCTGGTCTGGAGTCTCAGTGACGGAGGTTTTCACTGTCCTATAACCCTGGTCTGGAGTCTCAGTGACGGAGGTTTTCACTGTCCTATTACCCTGGTCTGGAGTCTCAGTGACGGATGTTTTCACTATTACCTTGGTCTGGAGTCTCAGTGACGGAAGTAGTCACTGTCCTATTACCCTTGTCTGGAGTCTCAGTGACGGAAGTTGTTACTGTCCTATTACCCTGGTCTGGAGTGTCAGTGACGGAAGTTGTCACTGTCCTATTACCCTTGTCTGGAGTCTCAGTGACGGAAGTTGTCACTGTCCTACTACCCTGGTCTGGAGTCTCAGTCACGGAAGTTTTCACTGTCCTATTACCCTGGTCTGGAGTCTCAGTGATGGAAGTTTTCACTGTCCTATTACCCTTGTCTGGAGTCTCAGTGACGGAAGTTGTTACTGTCCTATTACCCTTGTCTGGAGTCTCAGTGACGTAAGTTGTCACTGTCCTATTACCCTGGTCTGGAGTCTCAGTGACGGAAGTTTTCGCCGTCCTATTACCCTGGTCTGGAGTCTCAGTGACGGAAGTTTTCACTGTCCTATTACCCTGGTCAGGAGTCTCAGTGACGGAAGTTGTTACTGTCCTATTACCCTGGTCTGGAGTCTCAGTGACGGATGTTTTCACTATTACCTTGGTCTGGAGTCTCAGTGACGGAAGTTTTCACTGTCCTATTACCCTGGTCAGGAGTCTCAGTGACGGAAGTTGTTACTGTCCTATTATCCTGGTCTGGAGTCTCAGTGACGGAAGTTTTCACTGTCCTATTATCCTGGTCTGGAGTCTCAGTGACGGAAGTTTTCACTGTCCTATTACCCTGGTCTGGAGTCTCAGTGACGGAAGTTAAACATAAAATTATTACTGCCTATTAATAAAGATCATTACGCATATTTTGATGAGTCAGTGTCACCGTGCTGTACCGTACTGTTTTGTTTAACTGAGGGATAACACTGAGCTTGCAAACCCAGAATTCGCGTGATGAATGCATGCAATATAAGGAAGCTCCACAAATTAATAGAAGAAACAGGTTTTAATATTTCCATAAATTCATCATTCACGATCGAGGAGACTGCTAAGATATATCATTAGTGTCCCACGTTGTAGGTTATTATCACATCACAGTTGACAAGTCCCCATACACAGAGGCACTCATGTGCTCTTATACTGTGCGGTCTGTGGCATCGATTTCTGACCGAGATAAGACTGACTTCAACTAAACAGCTCGGATGAATTTCAATACAAAAATGATGTGATTAATGATAGATTGTATCAAATGAAACTATGTAAGAAACGCATAGACTAGAGAAAATATATTCCATTGTTACGAACGCCGGTATTTTTTACCAAATATGGTAGTACTTAATTTGGTATTGGTAGTATCAAATATAGATTAACACAGCACTGAGAGAACGACATTATTGGAACTACATATAGGATATCGCCCAAACTGATTACAACAAAAACAGCCTTTTCCCGTATGCCACTGTAAAATTCTCTCCCACACAATTCCATCAGAAAAATAAGGACACCACTCTAGCCTATTGGATGTACAGCCCTGGTTCTTAACCCTGTTTCTTCTAATTCTATTATTGTACCGTCCTATTAATATCCAAATTCTTTGTACTTATTAGTTCACGTCGCTGTATAAACATCAATTTTGATGGACACAACGTAAATGTAGATTTAGATCGCTGAGAAATGATACCTGCATTTAATTTAATTTTATTTTACAACTTATTCGATAAATACAATTTACAAGAATATTAGATAATGTCTATTAAAAAAACTCCTCCACCTGTGAAACAGATCATAGTGTTTAACAGAGTGTAGCCGAATTGACTACAGTACATTATAATCTTGTGTAATTTCTAAGTCTAATTTTTTTTTGCCATCTCGTCACTCTGTTTTCAATTTAGTGTACATAGCATTATAGTTCAGTCGCAGTACGCTCCATACTGATACACGTGACCGTATAGTCATGGAAACGTCACAATCTAAATTTCTATTGGTTGTGTTATATGATGAAGGTGACCGTGTAGTCATCGTCACAATCTAATCTTCTACTGGTTGTGTTATAAGATGAAGGTGATCGTGTAGCCATCGAAACGTCACACTCTAATCTTCTACTGGTTGTGTTAAAAGATGAAGGTGACCATGTAGTCATCGTCACACTCTAATCTTCTACTGGTTGTGTTAAAAGATGAAGGTGACCATGTAGTCATCGTCACACTCTAATCTTCTACTGGTTGTGTTATAAGATGAAGGTGACCATGTAGTCATCGTCACACTCTAATCTTCTACTGGTTGTGTTATAAGATGAAGGTGACCGTGTAGTCATGGAAACGTCTCACTCTAATCTTCTACTGGTTGTGTTATAAGATGAAGGTGACCATGTAGTCATCGTCACACTCTAATCTTCTACTGGTTGTGTTATAAGATGAAGGTGACCGTGTAGTCATGGAAACGTCTCACTCTAATCTTCTACTGGTTGTGTTATAAGATGAAGGTGACCATGTAGTCATCGTCACACTCTAATCTTCTACTGGTTGTGTTATAAGTCACACTCTAATCTTCTACTGTTTCTGTTATAAGAACTTCTTTTCTACATGCATATGACCACATTTACATATCAATGTGTCTGATTCTGTCAAGTAAACAAGATAAAAATATTTTTGAATATGTATTTTCATTTCAATCTATGTGAAAATTATTTCGACAAATGTACACGCTTTAACGTTCGTGTTCCATCCTGTATTCCAACACAAAGTAAAGGAAAGTAGGAAACATACATCTATCTCAAGTTTTTATCAGTGTATGAAAAGTTCCGCAATACAAAGCTGTTTCTCCTGTTTTTATGTTCGGCAGAACACAGGAATTTAAAGCCTGCCTCCATCTAACCCATACGTCCAACTTTACCGCGTTTCTGGTCCCGGGGGGCGGGGTAGAATCAACCATCGGATTAGTTTTCAATGCTCAGTGGTATTTATCTTTGCATATGAAATAGGGCAAAAGCTTAAGCTAATAAGAGAAGCTGAGGGAGGAGATAACGTCAAATTTGTAAGAAGCACAAGTTTTCTCTACAATTCGCGAAAAAGGAGTACTGGTTTAGGGTTCCCTGCTTACGGTTCCGTTATTTTAAATTGTAACACGCATGTGTACAGTCAAACAGTCTGAGTCCCAAGTCAATTTGTGTATATTAAAGCATTTAGAGGGTTTAAAGACTTTGTCTTATACAAAATCTATCAGTGAGCTCACGTTCCGATTGGGCCATTCTATAATTGAAAGTTATGTAAATTTGCAACTATAAGACAAAGCTTACACTATACGAATGCCTGTGTTGTCGAACACCGTAAACCCCGAGTATCTCCTAGGCATACCGATGTAAGCTTCTTATTCCAACAACTTTGTCAAACATTTTAAACTCATGAAATGGAAATAGCATTATACAATTACAGCCTTTTGATGAGGTGGATAAACCACGTATTAACCGAAATCAAAAGGCTTTAAGAGTTTTATTATAAAATGGCATTTTTGTTTTTAGTTGATGAAATGAACGTGTTGTGCTTAGTGTTATAAGATCCCGTGTTATCGAGAGAACGGCAAACTGTTCTGTTGTCAATCAGTGTCAAGGTCGATGAAACACGTTTACGTCATCAATCTATTTTTAGAAACTTTCAATCAACCAGCTTTTTTTTACTATACAATAACAGTATGTTGATAAAGTCGATCCATGATTTCATTTACCAACCAAGAACAATACTGACCGAGGATGAAGTCTGAGGTTGACATTTTTTTTTTTTTTTTTTTGCGTTTGTGCGATAAAAACATGGATTGACCCATATCAACATGCTACAACTGCTATATAATTTAACTAATAATAAAATTTCTGCTGATTGGAAACGAAATTTTCAAGTTAGTCTTGATATTTCGAATGTTATCAACAACCACAAGAGATAATTATGGTTCTTACTTGGTGGAAAATCACAGTAAAGTTAGCGAAAGTTGAAAAAGTGGAGAGACAATTATTTACAGAGGGAAGAAGCGGTTCACATCTCGAGGTAGAAGTTTGATATTTTCCCATCTATATTCCATCGAGAGGAAATCTGCAAAATCTGCGCATCCTTGCTTGAAGAATTTTCCCTGAATCCGCACCATTTTGTAACGTCATACTTCAAACTGTGTTGTGATGACAGTCTAATATACTTTGACATAGCCAACCCTGTCCGTGAGTTTCTAAAAATTGCTGGCCTTCTAGTAACAATCATTGTTGTCTTGTAAGCATCTGAATGGATAAAAATTAGAGGTGTTCCGACAACTAAAAGCAAGACCTTCCAAATATATATCTATTTATAGAAACATCAGGTTTACAATGTTCTCATAGCACATTTTATGACTTGTTATGATTTGTCACGTGTGTCCTTCCTGGCCAATAGAAAACGCGGTATTACAATGAAAAATAACACATGCACGGCCGGTCAATATGATTGAATTTGAATGAAATTTTGCAGGAAAAGAAGTCTGTTATCAGAGATAATCTTTGAACTGGATACTTCTTGTCTACGATTTCATTTTTATATATTTAAATATATAACTGAAAGCTGTCACCTGTAAGTGAGTAAATACATGTCCTACACGTGTTTACTGGACAGAATCTGTACACCTACATCGGGAAAATCGTCTGTCAGTGAGTGAAAACTTTGTAAATGTAGTTTATTGTTATTGATCTTGTCTTTTCCTTGTAGGTCATTTTGGTACTTAAGATGTAAAAATCGAACCGTATTTGGTTAAACACACCTCCGATCTGCACGTGAGGTCGATTATACCAACTCTTTCGACAGAGTTCGGTTCATCAAAGGAGCTAACCCGTTTAATTAGAACTCACTTAACGCGAATATTCGGTTATCTCGAAATTTTCCCTTGGTCCCGCCGAGTTCGAGTTAACAAGGTTCGACTGCATATACCCCAGATATTACTTTATTTGGCTAATTGAGCCCATCTTATCTTGTTGATCGTTAATACTTATAACTGTTGTATGTTGTAATCCTTGATAACCAAGGAGAGTCGTTTTCCGGACGTAGCTCAAAATTTATCAAGAATACACCCATAAATCATTTTAGCTACTTCTGGGATTTTAAAGAAAACTTGCAACAATATTGACAAAAAGGATGCATTGCACTTTTGTAGTCATGTAGCGGTCTAAATGACGCATGCTGTGCATTTCAACACTTGACAATTGGCCAATCTTTGGTAATTGAAATAGATGGTTCTTGATCAATTAATAATGGTTGCCAATTAACACGGCCAGATTAGGAATGATAAACAGTGTTTTACTCTGGCAGTCACCTGATTTTTAAAAAAAAAAAATTTTCTTTTTTTTATTCTGTTACATTAAATGAATGATTAGTATCCGAAGAGAGAGTTTTCCTAAATAAAATTGTCATGGAGCTGACTTTTGTCGAGTGCTGATTTGGAAAGACGAAGGGTACATGTAATTATATATGTATGGAGTATGATAGAGGAGGAGGAGAAGGAGGAGGAGGGAGGAGGGAGGACATCTTAGTCATCTCTAATCGTCAGGATTATTGATGGAGGTAGCTACTCCCTCTGGAGGAGTGAAAATATACAGAGCTAATTTGCTTCACGTGTGTACTTTCCTTTCTCCGAAAATACGCCATAATGGTGGTGATCCCGCCTCATATATTTTATGGCAACTACGATCTTCTGTCGACGTCGATACACCAGACAAGGAAGATATCGTTCATGACGTCGATACACCAGACAAGGAAGATATTGTTCATGACGTCGATACACCAGACAAGGAAGATATTGTTCATGACGTCGATACACCAGACAAGGAAGATATCGTTCATGACGTCGATACACCAGACAAGGAAGATATTGTTCATGACGTCGATACACCAGACAAGGAAGATATCGTTCATGACGTCGATACACCAGACAAGGAAGATATTGTTCATGACGTCGATACACCAGACAAGGAAGATATCGTTCATGACGTCGATACACCAGACAAGGAAGATATCGTTCATGACGTCGATACACCAGACAAGGAAGATATTGTTCATGACGTCGATACACCAGACAAGGAAGATATCGTTCATGACGTCGATACACCAGACAAGGAAGATATCGTTCATGACGTCGATACACCAGACAAGGAAGATATCGTTCATGACGTCGATACACCAGACAAGGAAGATATCGTTCATGACGTCGATACACCAGACAAGGAGGATATCGTTCATGACGTCGATACACCAGACAAGGAAGATATCGTTCATGACGTCGATACACCAGACAAGGAAGATATCGTTCATGACGTCGATACACCAGACAAGGAGGATATCGTTCATGACGTCGATACACCAGACAAGGAAGATATCGTTCATGACGTCGATACACCAGACAAGGAAGATATCGTTCATGACGTCGATACACCAGACAAGGAAGATATTGTTCATGACGTCGATACACCAGACAAGGAAGATATCGTTCATGACGTCGATACACCAGACAAGGAAGATAGTGTTCATGACGTCGATACACCAGACAAGGAAGATATTGTTCATGACGTCGATACACCAGACAAGGAAGATATTGTTCATGACGTCGATACACCAGACAAGGAAGATATTGTTCATGACGTCGATACACCAGACAAGGAAGATATTGTTCATGACGTCGATACACCAGACAAGGAAGATATCGTTCATGACGTCGATACACCAGACAAGGAAGATATTGTTCATGACGTCGATACACCAGACAAGGAAGATATTGTTCATGACGTCGATACACCAAACGCAGAGGAAGTTCAACTCGACTTGGATTTACAAGGTGAGGGAAATATTTAACACTATCTACACGAAGCCAATATGTAGCGCCTGTTGCTGATCGTAAACGTCCAAAGGAGATGTACATGATATGTATGTTTCTATACGACATGATCTAAAGTTCAAACAGATGATATTTTCTACGACAACTATTTATATATACTCTAGTATCCGATAATCTAACGAGTAGTTCAGCTTTGTTAACCATCACTATAGATATATCCAAATCGGTTTGGTGAAAACCTGTCACCACGGAGGAAATTTATGATAATACTAGTTGTTTGGTGACCCCCGGGGACATGTGATCTACCAGTAGTATAACAGACCTAGTATAGTAATACTAGATGTTTGGTGACCCCCGGGGACCAGTAATCTACCAGTAGTAAAACAGACCTAGTGGTAGTAATACTACGTATATGGTGACCCCCGAGGACCAGTGATCTACCAGTAGTATAACATACCTAGTAGTAGTAATACTAGGTGTATGGTGACCCCCGGGGACCTGTGATTTACCAGTAGTATAACAGACCTTGTGTAGTAATACTAGATGTTTGGTGACCCCCGGGGACCTGTGATCTACCAGTAGTAAAACAGACCTAGTGGTAGTAATACTAGGTATATGGTGACCCCCGGGGACCAGTGATCTACCAGTAGTATAACATACCTAGTAGTAGTAATACTAGGTGTATGGTGACCCCCGGGGACCTGTGATTTACCAGCAGTATAACAGACCTAGAGGTAGTAATACTAGGTATATGGTGACCTCCGGGGACCTGTGATCTACCAGTAGTATAACAGACCTAGTGGTAGTAATGCTCGGTATATGGTGACCCCCGGGGACCAGTGATCTACCGGCAGTATAACAGACCTTGTGGTAGTTATAGAAGGTGTATGATGTTCCCCGCAGATCCGCAATCTACCAGTTGTAACATCAACTTAATGATGAACAGAAAAAGATGATTTGATTGACAAACAGAACATGATTTGTGTTTGTGTTCGTACACGTCTGTTCTGGATGTGACAGTTGGACAGTTACATGGATGCCAAACTAAACGCTCTTGTCACGATAATTAGTTGTTAGACTTTAATTGAAAATTCTCCTTGATTACACCTTTAATATTGATAATTTTCTACAGCATGCATTATCCGAATGAACTTGTCATGATTAATATTAGATCAGCTGAAACTAGATATGAAACGATTCTAATTATTTTGATGCTTTTGAACTCCGTGTCAGTAGCACTCGAATATTCCTAACATACAACAAGATATTGGTAACTGAATTTTATATTTGAAAGTGTATTATAGGAATAATAATACTGATAGCTGTGAGAGGTGGGGGTGGGGGCTTGGGGTGGCGTGGGGTGGGGGTTTAATACAGCTTACTTCCAGTGGATTGCATGTATCCGGGGGAATATGCACGAAGCGAATGTAGACTGATACTGGGGGACGGGGATTACACAGTCTGTATCACGGGTAGACAAAGGGGGGGCGCGTAGACTGGTACTGGGGGACGGGGATTACACAGTCTGTATCCCGGGTAGACAAAGGGCGCGTGTAGACTGGTACTGGGTGACGGGGATTACACAGTCTGTATCCCGGGTAGACAAAGGGCGCGTGTAGACTGGTACTGGGGGACGGGGATTACACAGTCTGTATCCCGGGTAGACAAAGGGCGCGTGTAGACTGGTACTGGGGGACGGGGATTACACGGTCTGTATCCCTGGTAGACAAAGGGGGCGTGTAGACTGGTACTGGGGGATGGGGATTACACGGTCTGTATCCCGGGTAGACAAAGGGGGCGTGTAGACTGGTACTGGGGGACGGGGATTACACAGTCTGTATCCCGGGTAGACAAAGGGGGCGTGTAGACTGGTACTGGGGGACGGGAATTACACAGTCTGTATCCCGGGTAGATGTCACAGGGTAAATTGGAGTAAGTGTCTGTAACGTCCTGTTTAATTTGTATCCGTTACTGTCAGTGCATTAACGTGTATGTCCTTATTTGGAGTGTTCCCTGTTAGGTAGTGTCCGTGTCTGTCCTTATATGGTGTTGTCTTGAGACGCGTACATATCCAGGTGTGACAGGTGAGGAAGTCGTGCAAGAGTGAGTGTGTAGGGTAATAAAACTAGGGATACCCCTAGGTGCTGGGCAGAATCACAGATTAGCCACGTCGCTCTGGACGTCCTCGGGAGTCTAGGCGCCACATATAGCTACGGTTAAGTTACTGACACGACCCGACGGTCGGTGTAGTGAGGTGGTTGTAATCCTAAACCAGGGGTATTAATAAAAACGTTCAACACACAACGAATTCGATTTGATTGTGTGACATAGACATAGGGGGCGTGTAGACTGGTACTGTGGGACGGAGATTACACAGTCTGTATCCAGGGTAGACATAGAGGGCGTGTAGACTAGTACTAGGGGACGGAGATTACACAGTCTGTATCCAGGGTAGACATAGAGGGCGTGTAGACTGGTACTAGGGGACGGAGATTATACAACCTGTATTCAGGGGAGGAGACATAGAGGGCGTGTAGACTGGTACTAGGGGACGGGGATTATACAACCTGTATTCAGGGGAGGAGACATAGAGGGCGTGTAGACTGGTACTAGGGGACGGGGATTATACAACCTGTATTCAGGGGAGGAGACATAGAGGGCGTGTAGACTGGTACTAGGGGACGGGGATTACACAACCTGTATTCAGGGGAGGAGACATAGAGGGCGTGTAGACTGGTACTGTGGGACGGAGATTACACAGTCTGTATCCAGGGTAGACATAGAGGGCGTGTAGACTGGTACTGTGGGACGGAGATTACACAGTCTGTATCCAGGGTAGACATAGAGGGCGTGTAGACTGGTACTGTGGGACGGAGATTACACAGTCTGTATCCAGGGTAGACATAGAGGGCGTGTAGACTGGTACTAGGGGCGGAGATTACACAGTCTGTATCCAGGGTAGACATGGAGGGCGTGTAGACTGGTACTAGGGGACGGAGATTACACAGTCTGTATCCAGGGTAGACATAGAGGGCGTGTAGACTGGTACTAGGGGACGGAGATTACACAGTCTGTATCCAGGGTAGACATAGAGGGCGTGTAGACTGGTACTAGGGGACGGAGATTACACAGTCTGTATCCAGGGTAGACATAGAGGGCGTGTAGACTAGTACTAGGGGACGGAGATTACACAGTCTGTATCCAGGGTAGACATAGAGGGCGTGTAGACTGGTACTAGGGGACGGGGATTACACAACCTGTATTCAGGGGAGGAGACATAGAGGGCGTGTAGACTAGTACTAGGGGACGGAGATTACACAGTCTGTATCCAGGGTAGACATAGAGGGCGTGTAGACTGGTACTAGGGGACGGGGATTATACAACCTGTATTCAGGGGAGGAGACATAGAGGGCGTGTAGACTGGTACTAGGGGACGGGGGTTACACAACCTGTATTCAGGGGAGGAAACATAGAGGGCGTGTAGACTGGTACTAGGGACGGGGATTATACAACCTGTATTCAGGGGAGGAGACATAGAGGGCGTGTAGACTGGTACTGTGGGACGGGGATTATACAACCTGTATTCAGGGGAGGAGACATAGAGGTGTGTAGACTGGTACTAGGGGACGGGGATTATACAACCTGTATTCAGGGGAGGAGACATAGAGGGCGTGTAGACTGGTACTACGGGATGGGGGTTACACAACATGTATTCAGGGGAGGAAACATAGAGGGCGTGTAGACTGGAACTGGGGGAAGAGGATTTAACAACCGGTATCCAGGGGAGGAGACATAGAGGGCGTGTACACTGATGCTGGGGGTAGCATCATGGTGATGATCTACATTGTAAAACATCTATTAACATCTTGGTAATAATCTACATGGTAAAACATCTATTAACATCTTGGTAATGATCTACATGGTAAAACATCTATTAACATCTTGGTAATGATCTACATGGTAAAACATCTATTAACATCTTGGTAATGATTGGTAAAACATCTATTAATATCTTGGTAATGATCTACATGGTAAAACATCTATTAACATCTTGGTAATGATTGGTAAAACATCTATTAACATGAAAGACGAAAAATAACGTTTTGTAGAATTACAATATCTAGAAACATAAAACCTTCTGACAAACTGGATCTAATTAATAGCTGATCAAACACATTAGTTTTATGTTCAACTGTCTCATGTGTCTTCGGCTGTAGCGTGGCAGCGTGTTAACGCCATCATCAGTCTCCTGCCTCCAAACTCATTCGGCACTTTTATATCAAAAGCTATAAATGTCTTATCCATTTTCGTGCATCTTTTACAATCGACAGGAACTTTGAAGTTTTATGGGTTTTAGATGACTACATTCCACTAGAACATTACGCTGTTCTTAGAACTATGGAAATTGAGCAACATTACCGAAATATTGCGCCCTCAAACCCCCATGTGTTTTTTCCATGGATCTGCTGGCTTACTTTGGGCAACAATGTCTTCTTTAAAAAACTTTCTGAGTTTACTAGTCTACATCTCTGCACGCAATGCATTTTAGATACCCAGGATCACAGAGGAGTGTCAAGGAATATAAGAGGGGCGACAACCCAAACAATTCATCTCTAAATACATGTTGTTTCTGTGTAATATTTGTGTAAATAGCGAGTAAATTCAGTGTAATCAGTGGTTACTGTAAATAGGAGGAGTCCAGACAAACAATCTAATACTGTATATACCATAACACCAGATGTAACATGGAGAGGCTACAATCCTAATCTTATCCGGTATAATACAATGGTATCGTGACAACCAACACACTATACTGAACTCGCCTTATTAATCAATTCGTAAAGCTAAGGAACACCAACACTTACTTATATCTGTCATGTTCAATTTTCTAACCAAAGGTATATATTTCATTTAATATTCTACTCTGCTGGCAGTTCATGATCTGATAATACATATCTTACTTTGGTCATGTTACACAGTAGCAAAGCCATACAATCGTAAATATTGCTTTATGAAAGTGATGTGATCATCGGAAACCTCGAGCTGGCGCTAAACTCCGAAACATCGACATTTGAATATCGTTATGATAAGGAGTAACTTTACATATATAACAATGACTTTAAACTTTGGTATTTCGGAGCTTCGTTAATTTTCTTGATTTCGCTATCTGTGATTAAAAGTCGACTGTATATTTCTATGTTATGCTTAGGAGCACTGAGATACATGACCTTACAAGGTCAAGAAGCTGGTGGATACTAAAATCGACATTCTCCGTGTTATATCGGTATTTCCCGGAAGCGTCACCAGGAGAGAATTTTTAATGTCTTCTGAAGGCATTTTTGTGTAAATATAGTGATGTTAAGCCACTTCGAGTTTCACGTCATTACATTTCTGTAGACTTTGTGTCATACGTCTATATACACTCTCAATCATACGTTTGTTGATGTTGTCTTTTATCTTTGTACACTTTGTGTAACATGACTGCACTTTCAGGATTACTTCTGTATACGTTTTGTTGCACGAATTAGAACTGTGTTTAACACTTCTGTAAATTGTGTGTTATACCTCTCTATACTTAATATCACATGATCATTTTGTAATACACGTGTGTACTTTTTGTGTTACCCGCCTGTGCAGTTTGTGTTAAATGTTATATTCGTAATACACGTCTGTAAACTTTGTTATGTGTACACTTTGTGATACACGTCTGTACACTTTGTGATACACGTCTGTAAACTTTGTGATACACGTCTGTAAACTTTGTGAAAACTTTGTGATACACGTTTGTAAACTTTGTGATACATGTCTGTAAACTTTGTGTTATATGTAAACGTTGTGATATATGTAAACTTTGTGATACACGTCTGTAAACTTTGTGTTATATGTAAACGTTGTGATATATGTAAACTTTGTGATACACGTCTGTAAACGTTGTGATATATGTACATTTTGTGATACACATCTGTAAACTTTGTGATACACATCTGTAAACTTTGTGATACACGTCTGTAAACTTTGTGATATATGTACACTTTGTGATACACGTCTTTAAACTTTGTGATACACGTCTGTAAACTTTGTGATACACATCTGTAAACTTTGTGATACACGTCTGTACACTTTGTGATACACGTCTGTACACTTTGTGATACACGTCTGTACACTTTGTGATACACGTCTGTGTACACTTTGATAAGCACTGTCAGTGCATACGCGTAGTAATATCGGTATACGGACAGTTGGGCCGTCGTCATGGTAACAAGACACGTCCACATTAAAACAAATCAAGCTATTAATACGCCATACAACTCATTTTATTGCCCATCTTTCGCTTTGTATTTTGGGATCACCATAAAAACCAATACTTATGTAAAATATGATATAGATAATTAAATAAGAAAGATATTAAACGGTATTAATGAATAGGGCTGACATTTTCCATATGGCATAACGTGACCAATCGGCTTTAATGATTGCTTTTTAAACCTTCGAAACTGAAAAAATGGATTTCTTTTGTCGACGAAATATACCTCTGAGAGTACTATCTAAAGCTACAATAACGGTTTGGCTTGATGTCTCTGCATGGAGAACGCAATACATTCTTTGTAGAAGTTTTCATTGGAAAAACTGTATTCCATAAAATATTGTTTTGAAGGTCATGATACAAGACAGCCTGGATGTTTTAATGCTATATCGGGTGTCATCACTCATTGTGCTGTACTTTGGTTTATTTTTTTAACTTGTCTGTAAGTAGATAAGTATTCTGTGTACTGTGAGTAACGATATTTATATATACATATATATCATATATAAAAGTGAAATCCTTTCTTCTTTGATTCACGATCATTCCGTCAGTAGAAAATGCTTTAAAATGTTCCCGACGACACCTATGTCCATTTATCTGGTGTGTTGTTGGTAGTGTATGTAATTATATATTTTACACACTTTTGTTCATTTAGGTGTGATTTTGTAAATGTCATTTATTTAATCAACAACTTGATGAACAATCGTTTCTCTACAACTGGGACAGGTTTTGACATTTTGAAATTTTTGTGATATGACAGCATTAATTTGAATCCCTCCCACGGTTGACAATCAGTACAGTACAATGTCCTTGGTAACTTAATCACTTCAATGAGCCATAGATTTTATTTTCTTCTGTCAGGCCCGTACTACCAGACAGACTATGAGGATGATGGAGATGAAAGATTGTACAAAAGACTCACAAGTAGATAACACTTTTTACTTAGAGTTAGATACAGTAGAGTCAAATGATGAATTAAACTTCATCATACAGTTGTTTCGTCCTTCTATGACTAGTCAGTGATGCTGTATCATACAGCTGTTTCATCCTTCTATGACTAGTCAGTGATGCTGTATCATACAGCTGTTTCGTCCTTCTAAGACTCGTCAGTGATGTTACATCATACAGCTGTTTCGTCCTTGTAGGACTCGTCAGTGATGTTACATCGCACAGCTGTTTCGTCCTTGTAGGACTCGTCAGTGATGTTACATCGCACAGCTGTTTCGTCCTTGTAGGACTCGTCAGTGATGTTACATCGTACAGCTGTTTCGTCCTTCTAGGACTCGTCAGTGATGCTACATCGTACAGCTGTTTCGTCCTTCTAAGACTCGTCAGTGATGTTACATCGTACAGCTGTTTCGTCCTTGTAGGACTCGTCAGTGATGTTACATCGTACAGCTGTTTCGTCCTTGTAGGACTCATTAGTGATGTTACATCGTGCAGCTGTTTCGTCCTTGTAGGACTCGTCAGTGATGCTACATCGTACAGCTGATTCGTCCTTGTAGGACTCGTCAGTGATGCTACATCGTACCGCTGTTTCTTAATTGCAGGACTCGTCAGTGATGTTACATCGTACAGCTGTTTCGTCTTTGTAGGACTCGTCAGTGATGTTACATCGTACAGCTGTTTCTTCCTTGTAGAACTCGTCAGCGATGTGACATCGTACAGCTGTTTCGTCCTTGTAGGACTCGTCAGTGATGTTACATCGCACAGCTGTTTCGTCCTTGTAGGACTCGTCAGTGATGTTACATCGTACAGCTGTTTCGTCCTTCTAGGACTCGTCAGTGATGCTACATCGTACAGCTGTTTCGTCCTTCTAAGTGATGCTACATCGACTGTTTCGTCAGTGATGTTACATCGTACAGCTGTTTCGTCCTTGTAGGACTCGTCAGTGATGTTACATCGTACAGCTGTTTCGTCCTTTTAGTATTTGTCAGTGACGACATTTTGAAGCCTAGGAGTCGACAGAGGGAAATGGAAAGTCCATATCTATATCATCATTTATGATAGGTGCCGTGATAAGCTGTCGTCCTCACCACACCGTTAGTGAAACATGTGTCACATGTACTCTCTAAATCCGACGTCCATTAAAGTTAGATCTTAGATAACACATACGTAATGTGTCTCTGTATTTACATCAGATGGTAACACAAGACATTCAAGACTCTTGCGATGTCTTGTTCTTCTCTGTGTCCAATGGACTTGAATTGATTCCCTATCACAAAGATACGACAGCCGCGGTAAACTTCTGCTGTCTCCTCATATTCAGGTGTAGGAACATGGAATGGTAAACAAAGTTTGGTGGGATAAATACCAAACTATCATCATCCAGTGTATCGGTTGGAAAATGCCACAATTCAGCTCCACATCGACGGGTCTTTACTTGTGTCGTCTGTTTACCAACTCCTGATCTGGCCGACATACATTCAAGGGAAACGTGATGAATAGCACATCACATCAGCAACCAAGGTCAAAGTCACAAAACTGAAGGTCAAAGACATATAAGATCCTGGCTTAGATTTTGAAAGATGTCGATGTTATCTTTTTGATACACTGTAATTTGGAATCTTCATATCCATACTTCACGTAAAATGTCTTTGAGATTACAGAATACCTTATGATTTATGCCGTCTCATAATGCTAGTCTAATCAGGGGTTTCTGGACAACCAACCACAAAAGCAACACATTTTGGCAGTATATAGTACAAATGTAGATATTGTGTCGGTAAGGCAATCAGGCCTATTGGGACTCTTTGTTTTGAATACTTATAAGCGATCTGATCCCGAGTTGTCGCGGAGGTTCAGCCGCTGTACATTCATCTTTCCTGTTTGAACCAAATCGTTTATTTTTTGGAAGGAACGACTGTGGTTTTGACGATCCAATATGCTTGTGACTGAGTGGTTTAGCAGTATGTTGGTGGCTTGTTGTTTCAGAGTAGACTGAAGTCTTGGCGAGACTTCCCGAGACTACCCGAGACTACAAGGTCAACTTTTGCACTCATCCTGCTTGGTGATTTTCTGAAAAACATTTTTTTAAGACGTATCGCAATTTTGTTTTGCTAAGTCTAGACGAAGACGTCTGCGACTGCCTGATTATGTTGAATCTGCTGGGAAAACAACATAAACACTGGTCTCTCATTTGTCTGACTGGTCGAGGGAAGACGATCCTCATTTTATACCACTATATATCACAATGGCGATCAGAATTTCCTCTGCTTATATCTACTTTATTGATAGTATTTTTATCGAGACAAAGCAATACCCAATTGGAATATGATACCTTTCTCGAATGGGATACTTGGTCCTGTTCGAGCCGCTTAATATCGCTGTTTTATATAAAAACCAATTTCAAATGGAAGCCGTATTTATGGCCCCCGAGTGCTGACAGTCATGTCCCCTCCTCGTGGTTTCATTGAGGTACCGTGACACCGCAATGCTTCAACACCAACGGCTGACGCACTCGTGACAATGGATTTTCCAACCAGGTAAAAAGTATCGTAGGGGTATCAAGTTGACTGGCGATATTTTCACTTAATATGGAAGGATATAAAATCTAGCGCACATGTTGGAGCAGACAAAGAGTTAATCTCGATTGTCGTATCGATGTTTCTTTTTAAATGACTATACATATTTGATCTGAGACGAAATTACAAACCTGCTGCTATCATTGATATGTCTGCTACCCATCCTTGTTTAACTTAATCATAAAGGTCACTAGGATGATAAAAGGATGGGCTGGAAGTGAAATTTATGACTAATTCCAGATCAATGATATAGATGAAATGTGTATTTATAATTTGGTTTGAGTTATATGAATAATATATAGATGTTATCGTCCTTTTGATATTGTATTTATCTATTGATGCAGTTATTGATTTCTTTTCAATCAGTCTAATTTTTTCCAGCATTCATCTTTTCTTCATACAATTCACACTATTTGAAACGGTTCCATAAAGTTTGGTGCCGTCTTCACCCTATCTGTTATGTCGAAAATCTGTAATCCTCCCAATCAATTATTATCATACATGTAGTTTCAAATCTCAGTGTCTGGTATCTAGAATCCTGATGATTAAACCCTCTTCAGATCACACGTAGAAAACGCTGTCACTGAAGACATGATGATGGTGTTTTCATTCTTAAGACAAGTGTTCCGAGTAGATATTTTACTTTCGAGCATTCTTTACCATTATCATGCTACTTTACACATGATTTTTCGATAGACGATGAATTTATACTAGTCGAAATGATTATTGGCTTCGTGGTTAACAATGCTTGGATTCCTGACGTGACATCCTTAATGTGTACAAACCGTTTTATCGTCACCCGGTAGCCGCTAAAGCGAAAGAAATGGAATTGTGTGTCGCGTAATGGAGATTCAGCTATTTAAAACCTACAGTGAAACTGTCAATATCCTCCTTATACTCACCGTTCTCAAGCGTCCTATAAAACCTGGTAGACGTTCAGAGAAAAAACACCATTGTCTACTACTGTATAAGCGATAAAGAAACGCTGGTCCCATATGTCCCTGGGAGAAATCTGAAATGGGGTCAACCCTCCAAGTCAGTATACCCTAGGGATTCTACAGTGTTGGAGTCTCGCAACTCGCGCACCTGGGAATTCATCCTGGTGTCATTTTTTACTATCTGCTGGGAGCGGATTACAATGCGCTCCTATGTGACATCAGGCCTGGTTGTGTTCTGTCATCACCATGGTTAAGGTAATATCGATACCTATCACATCAGGACATTTTCTCAAATCAACAATGCAGAAAGATCCGACATGATGACATGCCTAATTCAGGTGACTCAGTACATCAGTTTGTCTTCTGACTTAAGATTTTTTTTTTTTTTTTTTATAATCCCGTTTTTTCACCTCTATGTTTCCCGGATTACTACCAGCTCATGTTGTCATGTACTTTGTTTTGGTGACGTGTTTGGTTGTCTACACGTGCAATACACATGCCGAATGATGACAAAATCTTCATGGTATAGCTGTCTTGTCTCTCTTGGAATTTTCAGCATAGATAGGATCACATAAAAAACAAATAAGGGGGAAATTAAAATGGTCAAATTTTAAAACCAAAGTGCATTTTCATTTCATTCCGTATTTGTTTGCACTTTCACCATTCTTATACCAGTTCGCCTTCATCTTAAAACTGGTCCTTCTACTTTAGTGTTTCTAATACTCTCTAAATTCTTTTTTTATCTTCATACTGGTTACAAAGTTTATTATAAGCCGACAGATTTGATTTTCTAGTATATCACTTTCAACACTGTTTTCTTCCTTCCTAGTATTAGCTTTAGCTATTTAATATGTTATTGCAATAGACCTATTTTTTTCCATTTCAAGATTTCATAAAAATAATTGGTCATTTATTCTTACTGCTAGTGTCTCGTGACTGTCCTTATTTCCAGAAACGTAATATCCCTCAAAAGTTTCGGTGATGCAATCTTGTACTTTTTGTACGTACATTAAATTATTCAACAATGATACATTAGGTTTTCAATGCCCTTTACCTTATTCTGAATTTTTGAAGTTGCTTCCAAAACAATACATGAATGATACGGGTTATAACCTGGTAATTTTTTACAATCCTTGGTTCTCCAATAAATATCATTCGAAGTAAGAAAATACTCAAGTCTGCTTTGCCTAACTGGATTTCTTTGCCTCCATGTAAACGATTTTAAATCTAGATGAAACTGTCACCAATGTTTAACCAATGTTTTATCACTTTTTGTGCCTTAGGATATGTTTAAATCGAATCCATTGTTTTAAACTTCCCGGTCCAGTTGTTCTCAGGGGTCTTCGAGTCAATTTTCTCTTAATCTGCCCACTTGTTATTAATCTATCTGCCCACTTGTTATCAATTTATCTGCCTACTTGTTAAATTTATCTGCCCACTTGTTATTAATTTATCTGCCCACTTGTTATTGATTTATCTGCCCACTTGTTATTAATCTATCTGCCCACTTGTTATCAATTTATCTGCCCATTTGTTATTCATTCATCTGCCTTCTTGTTATTAATTTATCTGCCCACTTGTTATTGATTTATCTGCCCACTTGTTATTAATTTATCTGCCCATTTGTTATTAATTTATCTGCCCATTTATTATTGATTTATCTGCCCACTTATTATTAATTTATCTGCCTACTTGTTATTGATTTATCTGCCCACTTGTTATTAATCTATCTGCCCACTTGTTATTAATTTATTCGCCTACTTGTTATTGATTTTAGTTTGAATGAAAATTCCATTGACATCGATATATTATTGTCTTTAAAAATATTATCGTGAACATTGTGCTTTTTTCCACATCTTATAGTGAAAAATAGTAATCACCTTTAATCGAGAGTTATCTCGCTGTAACGTAAAGTAAACAGTATCTTTAAACTGAATACGGATAATATAATTAAAAATTTTAAAATCTAATTTCACATTTCATTTTAGTCACTTTACCAAACTCTTTGTCGGTTTTTAAATTCATCTCTCATTTTATTTTTTCCTTTTTCAGGAATATATCGCTACCGAAGAAAAACAGAATCAAGGTTACAGAAACTCAACAAATTTTTCCTCAAACATTAACCGTACCGATGTTCAGGAATGGTACTCGTCTCCCTATCACCATAACCAGTCCTTAATAACGCTTGTAAACTCTTTTTTGCTGGTTGCTTTCTAACATTCCGACATGATTTTTTTTATAATTTAATCATCCTCCAGCGAAATGTTACCAACTCTCTGACTAGGGTTATAGGCTACATTTATGTACGCGTTCAAACATCATATAAATCGACAATGAATCCTGAAATTGGAACCTCATTCCATTTGTTTTGCTAGAGTTTAAATTTCTCTACATTACATTGTCGGGAAAAACCAAGCGGAGTCATATGTACAGTAGAGATGTGTTCCTTACAAATTCGTCTGTATATTTTCTAACTCTAATAGCTTTTTGAAAAATAATTATGTGCTGATAGAAGCTAGGTCTGTCTTTCGACATTTTCTCTCCTTTGCTAATTCGCCTGCTCCTGTGACTTGCAGTATTAATTGAAATTTGATTGAAGTGGATGGTCACATGTTTAAGTTATACACATTGTGTGTAAAGTCGGAGTCGTTTGGCTTGCTTTGTGTTGAGTCTACAGCCTGTAATACTGATGGCATGAAGTTAGATAATTCTCTTCATTTTATCTCATATCATCATGTCACTTAAAGAGGTGGGGGTAGAGAAGTATAGATGACCAAATTTCTATCTGACGTTAACCAGGTTAAAGGAAGCTTACCTTAGTTATAGATTCACACAACCAAATACAAGTAATGCGAGTCAAGCTAGAACACAAGGATCAGATTATCAAATCGCCGCGAAGATCCATTACACGTTGAAAACGGGAAATTAAGTCGCCGCGAAAATAAGTTAGTTTACAGTATAAAGACAAAGAATTGAATTTCAAATGAGAAATACATCTGTAAACAGTATGTTTAACAATGGATGTAATTCATTTTGGAAGTATGTTTATTTTACTATGTTCACTCCACTGTACCACACAATCGGAAGTCTCCCGACGCAGAAAGTGTCTCCGAGTTGTTATTTTATCTAGCCATGTGTAACTGACCAGTATCTTGGTAGGGAAATAGAACCTGAATACGCATGAAGAATTGTTAAATTCGAAGAAGGGAATCTAGATGTCCGATTTTGTACATATTACTGAAAACCTTGGAGGCACAATAGTTCTATATAAACGTAGGAAACCACAGAGTAACTTTAATGATGTAAGAACATATGTCATATTACATTATATACTCATAATAGACGTCTTTGTTAAGTGCGCAAACGCAAACATGTTTTTATGGCGTGATGGACGTCATGACATTATACTCACATTATACGGACGTCATGACATTATACTCACATTATACGGACGTCATGACATTATACTCACATTATACGGACGTCATGGCATTATACTCACATTATATGGACGTCATGACATTATACTCACATAATACGGACGTTATGACATTATACTCACATAATACGGACGTCATGACGTTTTACGCATATAATACGGACGTTATGACATTATACTCACATTATATGGACGTCATGATATTATACTCATTTTTCGTTTTTAAACAACATTATACGGATCACGTATTACTTATATTATAACAACCTCCAGTATTAGCAAGGAGGTCTGTAAAGTGTTCCTCTCACTGTCTCCAGAAGGAGGATTTAATTGTCAGACTTTTAGTAAGGAACATATAGACTGATTTGCTTGTCTGCGATGTTGTTATGTAAAATTTCATCATCTCCATGGCTCACTACAGAAAGGTCACCATTCACTTTTTATTGTAACTGAGTCATTGTTTCACAAACTTCTGCCAAACCACATCCATTATACTCAATACCACACACAGACTTTAACGTTCCGTGGATATAACACCAATGTTAGAACGTTAGTTTTAATCTGTAGCAGTAAGAATCATTTATATAGAATTTGACGTTAGGTCCTTTTTTTTTCTTCAGCAAGCGTATAAAATGATCTTTTATAAAGTTGGTTGCCATGACATCGGAGAAAGCACTTTTTCAATATCTAATCTTATTCGCAAGAGACCAAGTAAGAAGTCACCTATTGGATGTAGGAGAACTCGGTACTTACAGGAAGTCTAGGTCGGTATCTGTTGTAAACATGCACGAATATTACAAGAAAATGAAGTTACATATATTTAGTGCTCCTAGATAGGAAATCCTGATAACTGTTTGGAGAATAATTTAAATATAAATTATATTTAATACTTAATTGATTACTCTGAGATGTTTGACCTTTACTTAGATAATGACAATGGGAAAAGGTCGTGTAAATCCACGATGACAACCAGCATAACATGGATCTCAATAAAAATTGTAGTTAGGTCAATATCTGTAATGGTATGTTGGAGAATTTCCTTTTTTTCAGTCTGTCAGCAGAGAAATACTACTTCCTGGTTTGTGTGATATTAATTCACAATACATGTGGTCGGTCGTGCAGGTCGATATACGACATTCTACATTCAGATTTCGAATGTTGCACAGCTGGACAAAATTCTGAATGTTGAATGAACTATGTAGAGCTACGAAAATTGAAATTCTGCGAGTTGAATATTGCACATAAAACTACAAGTATTTATTATTATACCAATGTACCAGCAACACGTAACCTCTTACCTGGAAAATTTCATCTCTATGTTATTAGACAGTGTTGTTGTTAATGCCGCTTTAGATAAAAGAGTAGACGGGGCATTGGTCAATGCCATTGGTCAGTTATGGTCTCGCGACAGCCTGACGTGGTATATAGCACGTAATAACCAGGATCAAGAAGCTGTCATAGCCAAGGGTGACAGTTAAAGAGTGGTGTGACCTCTGAACTTACTAGCCCACCACAAGTCTCTACTCAATCCTTTAGATATACGCCATCTCTCCTACTTGTACATTTTCAGGAGTCGACGTGTAAGTCATTTTTTTGTTTATATTTTGCCCCAGTTTTAGATAATTTGAGTTTGGATTAGGATTGTGCTGACAAGTTGGTATTTTCTTCTTGTTTTTTTTTTTTTTTTACTCTTGTGTTTAATTACCTGGTCATACATATATGTAAACGGCGATCGGTATATAAAACCTATATTGTCTGGCCTTTAACATAACATAATTATATTGATACAGACATCCGGGCATTGTAAAGGGCTTCTAACATCGTTCATAACGTAATTATTCTACATCTAATTTATGTGTGTTTGTGTTATATATTTTATTTACGAAGATAGACGAGTGTCAAATATATGCTTGTAGGTTTTCTCTAAAAAAAATAGCAGTTTGTTTTGTGAGCTCGGGTTTACAACTAACCATTATTCTGCGGTCACTATGCTGGCTTCTGTTGGTATAGCAAACGAATAGGGAATTGTCTTGTCTCCTTCCTGTTTACATAGAAACACAAAGAAAAGACATTGCTGAGTCAATAATGGTTTCCATTGCGAAGACACATTTCGATTGATCAAATTGTTATCCTGATGTGTTTGACCTGCAGTCTTCTGAAAGCACTGATAACTTTGCCGTGAACGACATGAGAAGACCTCGATGTAAAATGTGTGCCACTGACCACACCATAGCATTTCATCTTGTCATATAGGTCATGGGTTTGTCTGACTTTCCGAACCTTCACTGTTCAATATTTCGTAATAAAGAGCTGCCAACTCCGAATAGTTTCACTTCCATCACTCGACTGTCACTGTACTACAGACATGTATGACCTTCGGAACTGTATTGCTCCATCATGCAGTTTAGTGTAAACACATACACGTATAACCTTCGGAAATTTCAATTGTCATCCTACTTTACAATGTAAACATTTATGGCCTTCGCAGCCGCTTGGTTTTCGTCTCTGAGGAAAGTTTGATGTAGCAACAAAGAAACGATTCTCTGAAATAAACATTCATTCAGAAGTGACCTAATTCATGCTGCTCAACGTCATTTATATTCGTTCGGTAAATGTCGTTTTAAATACACTTATCGTTTAAATCTGAATTCAGTGACTGTTAGTTTTTAAAAGCAGGAAACAAAACATATTGATACATACATGTAAAAATTTAAAACAAAAAAGTCACTCAACATTAGACGTAGATGGAATCTATGACATGCGCCTTGAACAGTCTTACAATTCTATTTATATCCCCACACCTTTATAAATGGTACACAGAGATATACAATATAAGTAATACAGTGCGCATGCGTGACTATACAGAGGGAAGAATATATCATAGATGTAATGTACGTTGTTAAACTTATAATTACACAGGAGAACATACATGATTTAATTTTCTCCATGAAGATACATAACGTGTGGACGGATACTGGTAGCCTTGTGGACAGGAAACTATTGTTAAATTGAGTGACGGATACTGGTAGACTTGTGGACAAGAAACAATGGTCAAATTGAGTGACGGATACTAGTAGACTTGTGGACAAGAAACAATGGTCAAATTGAGAGACGGATACTAGTAGACTTGTGGACAAGAAACAATGGTCAAATTGAGAGACGGATACTAGTAGACTTGTGGACAAGAAACAATGGTCAAATTGAGTGACGGATACTAGTAGACTTGTGGACAAGAAACAATGGTCAAATTGAGTGACGGATACTAGTAGACTTGTGGACAAGAAACAATGGTCAAATTGAGAGACGGATACTAGTAGACTTGTGGACAAGAAACAATGGTCAAATTGAGAGACGGATACTAGTAGACTTGTGGACAAGAAACAATGGTCAAATTGAGAGACGGATACTAGTAGACTTGTGGACAAGAAACAATGGTCAAATTGAGAGACGGATACTAGTAGACTTGTGGACAAGAAACAATGGTCAAATTGAGTGACGGATACTAGTAGACTTGTGGACAAGAAACAATGGTCAAATTGAGAGACGGATACTAGTGGACTTGTGGACAAGAAACAACGGTCAAATTGAGTGACGGATACTAGTGGACTTGTGGACAAGAAACAATGGTCAAATTGAGTGACGGATACTGGTAGACTTGTGGACAAGAAACAATGGTCAAATTAAGTGACGTATACTGGTAGACTTGTGGACAAGATTAAGTCGTTGGAGTGTAAAACTTTCATATTTCCAGTATTTCTGGGGTCCTTACTGACATATCTTCATTGCTTACTTAGAGAGAATACTGACATATCTCCATTGCTTACTTAGAGAGAATACTGACATATCTCCTTTGTTTACTTGTAGATAATACTGACATATCTCCTTTGTTTACTTAGAGTGAATACTGACATATCTCCATTGTTTACTTAGAGAGAATACTGACATATCTCCTTTGTTTACTTGTAGATAATACTGACATATCTCCTTTGTTTACTTGTAGATAATACTGACATATCTCCTTTGCTTACTTGCAGATAACACTGACATATCTCCATCGCTTACTTAGAGAGAATACTGACATATCTCCTTTGTTTACTTGTAGATAATACTGACATATCTCCTTTGTTTACTTGTAGATAATACTGACATATCTCCTTTGCTTACTTGCAGATAATACTGACATATCTCCATCGCTTACTTAGAGTGAATACTGACATATCTCCATTGTTTACTTGGAGAGAATGCTGACATATCTCCATTGCTTACTTAGAGAGAATGCTGACATATCTCCATTGTTTACTTGGAGAGAATACTGACATATCTCCATTGTTTACTTAGAGAGAATACTGACATATCTCCATTGTTTACTTAGAAAGAATACTGACATATTTCCGGTGATGAATCTATGCTACCTGTTACTGTCCACACAAAGTGTGTCACAGCCATTGACTAATACTAATATCTCATCAACTTCAATGCATCTAGATACTTCTAACTGAAATGGAAGAGCTCGGGGAGGCGGGCGGTAAACAAGGTGTACTTCTGCTTCTACCAGTTCAGGGTACATGTCAACTCCACTGAGATCGAAAGCCTGTCATCTCATTTACATAAACATATAAGTCAAAGGTCACAAACACTTAACTTTCCAATAACTCACGTCCTATCTCATATGTACCACAAATTCTCCGGAGACCTCTCTATCAGTCACGATATCATAGATTGGCTGGTAAATACAACATATAAGGACTCCGTTTAACTTATAACACTAGCGTGGAAAACAAGCGCTGGCACAGGCAAACGTCGTTCGTACCGTCAAGGGAACGTCCGATTGGATTTCCTCATAAGATTATCCGACATTGATATCACTACAATATAAACGTAAATAGAGAAATGATGATTTAGTTCGACAGTAGATATTCCCCCGCGAACTAGCCACAGGACTTGGTTGTCTCCCTAATGGCCTCCTATTACGTTTGTAATGTGAAGGTCGATGGCAGCTGATGACTGAAGTGTGCCTACGTCATAATGGCAGTTAACCCAATAACTCAATGCCCTTAGACCTCTGTACCTGGCCAGTTACACAATCAATATTCTATGACCTTAGTTAAAGGGTAGACACACCTAGTCCCGGGACAAAAACATAACCCCGAATAGCCTTTGATGTCAGTACCAGATATACTAGTAAAAACATCACCTTAGTTGGGGGATAGACACACTTACCCGAGTGTCCTTTACGCTTGACGAGGAGAGGTATCTTATGGGATTTTTGGCTTTTAATTTGAAAGGCATGCATTCTTCCATCAAGGTCGTAGGTTCCTTTTCATAAAAATACATTATATGGCGTATAAGATAGAGGAAAGAAAAAAAACATTTTTCTGGAGATTGTGTTTAAAAAGCATCGCACTACTTAATTCACAAACAGCATTTTCTCTGAATTAATTGTTGAGAACAACACTGTACGCATGGTTTGGCTGCAGACATTGCGCTTCGCATCAGACATTTGTTATCGATAGGAAATTAACCAATTTTGGGATTTAAAACAAAAGGAAGGTAGTGATCTGGCCTTGAAGGAACCCTTATCAAGGAACACGTGATCTAAACGATGCCTTGGAGAAAGCGCCCATACCTCAGTCGATATAAAATCTAAAAATTGTGAAGCAATTTTATTATTGTTGGTTGAAGATCTTTCCGACATGCAGCTGACAGTTACGGGTATAATAAACATCGCTTTTATTTCGAAAGTGGGAACGAGGTCATCCGGATTTAACGGTTGGGCAAAACTAAAACTATTCAAGGTCAAAACTCTAAAATTCCTACGGGAACTTTTAATGAAATTTCTGTTATTACATAATATCCATATTACTTGGTTTTATGTCGCTTATAAACAGAAGTATATACTAGTTACTTTGGTCATCATTGGTTGGAAAATTTGTACAAACTTATCTGGTGCTGCAGTCTTTCTAAAAATAGTAACATATATCGATGATATGACGTATCAACATCCACGTGATTCTGTTCCATTGAGAAGATAATGTCGATATGTGGTTCCTCAACCTGAAAAATCATCTGTTATACTACTATGGTTTTTATCAATCCCTGAAGTAATCAGATGTCACAGAGAGCTCTCCTACAGGCATCGGTCGACAGCTGGTACCAAACAGAGTGTGAACATTTCATGATTGAAAAAACATGTTCTTTACACACACCTATTTCATAATACCATCATAATTAAGAAAATTGAAATAAAAATACAACTCGTGGTTGATATTACCGCGATACCACTTACAGACAAAATAAATGTGAACAGGTTTGTCCACTGTAACAGGAAGTAAACAAATGACACGGATAGGGAGTCGACCATAGCTTAATGTCGTCAGTTAAGAGCAGTTTGGTCTCCTATAGTCACTGTCGTGTACCCGTTAAAGACCAATATGCGTAACATTCACCAAAACTTTAGTGTAGAATTACACATAATTATTGAGATATTCTCTAAGATGTAGTTAAAATTAAGTTATTCAAACAATAGTTACCATGACTTTGTGCATAAAGTATTGATATATGAGCAGTTGAAACTCGCTATTTGTAAACACACCTCCATTTTAAACACGCCGCCATCGAAATTACGATTGTTGTCGAACAACGTCGGAAAGTTCATGACCTGATCTCGCAAGAGTTGAGGTTTCTACTTATAGAGGAAGCACGTGCAGATATGTCTACGGTAAGTTTTTGTTTACAAACATTGTTTGCGAAATCTTGTCGTAGACTTGAGGTATTCCTGTGATAAACATTCAGTTTTTTGGGAAATTATTAGAAGGAATAATTAGTTTAGAAACGATACGACGCACAATTATAACGTAAGAATTCAGAACTGGCCTGATGTATGATTGGAAAGAAAGGAAGCGACTAGTGGACGTCTGTACTGTGTCTGCCATGTTTACACGCGGAATATACGCATGCGCAATGTCATCGCTACGAGCGGTAATGTATGAATTATTGTGGGTCCCACATTGTTTATTTTCCGATTTTTTCAATTTTTATTTAAATTGAAAACAGTCAGTTTTATTTTGTTTGGAAAGTATTTGTTTTGTTACATATATTACGGGGAAAATAAGATAAAGTTTGTTTTTTCATTGTGATTTTTACGTATATTGGGGCTTTAAGGAATGGTCTTTTCAAGATGGCGGACGTAGACAGCCACAAAATGTAGGTGCTCATTTAAACTTTAAAAAAATCACTGGTTTTCCGACACGTACCATGCGAAACTCACAAATACTCGAAATGTGTATTAACCTATTTGTATGGTGCTGTTATAGTCATACATAACAAATAGTGACCCCTTCGTAAAGTCGAGCGAACTGTTGAATTCGACATCGAGGTGAGACTTGCTGTGAGATTTTGCTTACATCGGAATATTTAAGCAGCCTAAGGATTTCATTGTCAGAAAGACACTCTAATAACACCTGCTTTTAAGCGATAAATAATTCATGCTCTTCGCCCTATAATATTCACAAAAACGAAAGAGAACAATCTTGTTAATGTTACAGACTGGTCCTTAGGAATATATAAAATCTTTGGCAGAAAAAATAACGATTTGCCCATCTCTTTATATCTCGTCACCGGCGCTGTCATTGTCCGAATACATCTGTCACGTGTTTTTCATGTATCACTTAAACCTTGATTTTTTTCGCAATCTGATATCTGTTTAAATTAGCGATTTTCTTTGTTGTAATGAACAAGTTAATTTATGAAAATTCGTCAACGTGCTATAATATTCATTGAAGTGTTGAACTATATTTCCGCGCGGACTGTTATTTTGCTTGCCGTCATCAGGCCTTATTCAGCATAATATTCAGGAAAACGGAGATCGAACATTAAATGTTGAAATTTTAAAGTTTAATCTCACTGTCCAACACACGGTTGGTAGTCTAAGAGGCTGACCATGTATTCGCTACATATTTCGAATTCCATTTTGGCACAACCTGCCAAGCTAATTACACCGTGTTGTCAATAGAATCTCAATGGATATGATTATAGTTGAAGATGAAAGTGATAAGTACCATTACAACATAACAGTAGATCATTCTGAGGATGAACCACAGGTGACTATAGCAGGAAGTGACCCTGTCAAACTGGCTGTAAGTATATATCACACTACTAACTCCAAAGTGAACGAATTAGCCTAAAAGGGGAAAGTTGATGAGAATCTCGACACCTTCTATTGTTTTACAAGAAAAGGTGGAATCTACAATCCCCGTACTCTCATATACATTTCACTGGACAGACACAGCACGATGGGAATTAATAGCAAAACTCACATCAAATCCATCTCTCAAAATTATACATAGTCCCTCATGCGCTCTTACGGAAATGAAATGGCACGTCACTTCGAATCATTTTGGGAGGTGGTTGTTGCCTGCCTTTATGAGGCCAGAGCGGTGTCTGTGGATTTTACGATCTGAGCCCCTGCAAGTGCCGGCCAGACTCTCGACATTTCCTTCCTGACATCAATACATTTTACTGACGGGGAAGAAAATGGAATTCTTTCCGTTTTTCTTCCAGTTTTCTTCCGTTTTTTTTATCGTACGTGTATCAACCGGACTTATATCAACGCCAACCATCAACATAAACTCTCCTATGTGGCGGCGCAGTTTGTATCTTGATAATTTTTGTTCCTTACATTTGAGCTTGATATATAAATGATCAAAATATCACATATGGATGGATACCGATTCTACTAGCTTATAATCACCCTTCACATAATGGTTTGACTTATAAATACAAAGCAAGTTGCAGAAAATACTTCGATTTTAAAGGAGGGAGAGCGAGAGAGAGAGAGAAGGAGAGAGAGAGAGCGAGAGGTGGAGAGAGAGGGGGTGGAGAGAGAGAGAAGGAGATAGAGAGAGAGAGAGAGAGAGAGAGAGAGAGAGAGAGAGAGAGAGCGTTTTTTTCAGAGGTAGAGAGAGAGGGGGGTAAAGAGATTGAGAGAGATAAGAGAGATCACAGGTAGAGAGAGGGGTTTGATATAGAGAGAGGACTTTGTATAGAGAGAGAGAGAGGGACATCGCACAGAGAGAGAGAGACTTTGTATATACACCGTTTTTTGTATATACACCGCACACTTTCTATATAAATTGCATATACACCGCACACTTTGTATATACACCGCACAATTTCTATATTCACCGCACATTTTGTATATACAACTCACACTTTGTTTATACACCGCACACTTTGTATATACACCGCACACTTTCTATATACACCGCACACTTTGTATATACACCGCACACTTTGTATATACACCGCACACTTTGTATATACACCGCACACTTTGTATATACACCGCACACTTTGTATATACACCGCACAATTTCTATATTCACCGCACATTTTGTATATACAACTCACACTTTGTTTATACATCACACACTTTGTATATACACCGTACACTTTGTATATACACCGCACACTTTGTATATACATCGCACACTCTCTATATACACCGCACACTTTGTATATACACCGTACATTTTGTATATACACCGCACACTTTGTATATACACCGCACACTTTCTATATACATCGCACACTTTCTATATACATCGCACAATCGATGATTTCTACAACAAGTCCATCTGAATCCTTAAAACAATTGTGTTTCCAGTGTGTGACTTGTATTTATTTTTCTATATTGGATATTAATTTAATTTCCGTACGGTTTATCGTTATAGGTTAACACTGATGAAGAGGTTGTCTCCTCTTTTCTCTCACACAAAGTTAATTGTTTCTACACACACCATTACAGAACGAAAGGCCACAGGCCTCTTAGGTATCTGGAAACTTGTTTACGTCTCGAGGAAGCAATTCTAAATATAAAAATCAAGAGGAATGTTTAAAGTTCCATAAAAGGTGAATATCACAATGACAAAAAGACTGACAAATCGACACGGGAAGATTTCTGTAATAGCCAGCATAAAGTGAACATTGAAGTTATGACCGTGTGACAGTTGACAGACAACTGCCCCTATACAATGTTCAGTACAATAAATTGACGTGACTGTGACACAGTAATTCACCTGGTCTGTCTGTTCACTAGTGTGTTTGGCTCTAATGGAGTATCGGTTGAAGTTCTTAAACATTTTGTTCTAGCAGGCTATGGCCTAAATAATTTAGGGTTTAACTTCAAACACAATGAATTTCAAATCAAACAGACCAAGTATTTTCAGTCTAGTATTACAAATAGTGGATAGATAGAGATGTCATTTTGATCTTCTTGTGTAAGTCATCCATTACTAAATCTTTGACCTGATCTTTTTAAATCAGAATATGGTCTAAACAAGGGCTAAATTATATCGTAATGAAATCAAATTTACTCACGAGTAATACATGGCTGAACCTATTTAATCAACAAGCAAACAAACGTTATAGTATAAGGCGTCAATTCATTGCTTACATGTCATAAGATCTATGATTTTATACTGAAGTGATCATTATTTCTAAGGTAAGGGGGAGTGTCTTAAATATCTCAGCACCTCCCACCTATCTCAGGAGCTCTCCTGAATGGAGATTTATTTTTTGCATACTCCAAGGTAATAAATGGCTACTTTTCTTGCCACCTCGTTCCTCCGAGCGTCATGCAGTCTACCTGACAACAAATGTACATTGATGATGCTTCATCTGTCAATGCGGGCAGTACTGGAAAGATGAAAGCTTTTCACTGACATGATTCACTTCCGGGTAAAATTTTGTGCATACAAAAGTTACAGAGAAACGGAGGGATTTGCTAATCAACAGCTAAGCTTGATGATAGAGAAGATAACACACTTCACGAACAGAGAGGCCAGTTCACTCCGAACAGTACACGTCAGTCTCAGGGGGACATAACTAATGCAGACCTCTCGTCTTTGAACACTGTAATTGTTCTTTATCACATGGGTATGCCTGTCCTAGTCTGAAATGGGAAGTTGACCAAGCGAAGCTGTATTGACCAAACGTATTAATATTGATTCATATCACTGTCCAAGCGTTAAACACCATTTAAGGCCAATGTTCCAGTAAATGCATGGAAAAAATGAAGTGTAAACACCGTACATAGATTGTATTGATTTCAGCTATGTCCTATTACAGTAGAGGTCAAGCGTCCGGAGAGCTAAACGAAGTCACTCGCCCTATCAAGTATTTACGTGACACCGATACAGTACAGTTCTCTAGAAATCAGGACCGGATATTGACCCTTGTGTATATTTCCGTGTGATTCTCACCTCTCATCCATAACAGTGTCGTGTATTATTAGACTTAGTAAAGACTTGTTTACACGGACACAGTTGATTGAGCGCGGAAACACAAATTATTTTGTCTGAGAGGTGAATTCTTGATATCATAAGTAAAACGTAAAAATTGCTTATAGCACAAGAAAATAGGTTAAAATAAAATGTTATTGATACAGGAAAACTGTTTATAATAAAAAGTGAAATAAGAACACATATAAATGCTGTGGTTCAGAATATGTACAATCTCTTCCTGTTATTTTAGTATTCAATATATCAAAAATGTAAACAACGTGGTTACCCTTAAGACAGTCTAAACAATTTTGATCGAAAAGAATCAACTTCATTGGCCGATCATCTCCTAACCAACCAATGCGGTCCTCACCACTCTCAGACTGGCCTGTCCCTGGGATTCCGTAACGGCTCTTTTCACAGATATTTCCCAGCCTTGTCCACAAATGGTTTCGGCGTTTCAAAAAAAAAACAACTTCCAGCGTATTGCTAGACAGTGAAAGAAAACAATTGTTGAAGAATATCAGTGCTAATAGATGTCACGTGACCTAAATCGTGTCTGTACCAGATGACCTCGACCATTTTACGGTCTTCAAGAAAGTCTCAGGTTGTGTAATTGATCTGTTGAGCTTTTAACGTCTAGACGTGAATTCACAGCAACCTTTACATCTGGCTAATCACAGCGAGACAAAAAAAAAAAAAAAAAAACAGCAGCAAAACGACTTATCAGCAGGTCGATTATGGTTTTTGTCAATGATAGGTATGTCTCTGTGGTTTTTCGCTGTGCTCTAGTGGCGTCAAGCAACCGTTTACAACCCAACAGTTGTCCACAGGAAATCTTAGTACCACCAAAGATCTGAGAAAGAGGATCAAGGTAGGGCGTTCTACAAGACTTCTTGTGTCCTGATCTCCCCTCTTAAACCAGGAAATGAGAGAGATCCCATGGGGTTTAACGTTAGATCAGGAAACATCGCAGTGACAAAGAGCTGGGGACTTCTACATCAAATACATCTACTTCCACTGTACACGAGCATGCCATAGAGACTGATAATGAGACAGATCGTGAGTTTGAAACTGATGGAAACATGACAGAGATACCAATAAATTCATTCCTACCAGACTGTTTACCCAACATTCTAAGTAGGGAGATGTCAACAGTCTTCTATCTACGGCAACTCTAGCTTGATCACGACTTGACGTCAACGTCTGTATAGCTACGTCACTCAAACAACACCACCTAGCGTTCACCACAAGAGTGAACAACGCCACATAGCGTTCACCACAAGAGTGAACAACGCCACCTAGCGTTCACCACAAGAGTGAACAACGCCAGCTAGCGTTCACCACAAGAGTGAACAACGCCAGCTAGCGTTCACCACAAGAGTGAACAACGCCAGCTAGCGTTCACCACAAAAGTGAACAACGCCACCTAGCGTTCACCACAAAAGTGAACAATATGGACCTTAGTACTTATCGAAAGGTTTTAGTGGTCTTGCATTGGAAGTTGTAGCATTTAAAAATATAACCCAGTCAAGAAACAGGAGGAAGACTCCTTCCTGCCACTTCTGGTCTCGTGGTGCTCACAGAGATACACGACCGAATACAGCAATCCAGCCCGGCCTTAGTTGGGTAAGACCAAGACACCAACGATCAGGAATACTGAATAAGGCGTGATATAGCATATATCACTTAAAACCAAAATATCAACATATAAGAGTTTGTGAATTATATACCGACCAGGAGTTGAGAATGGTAGATCTTTCACTCCTCTACACCAGACACCGCGCATGCTTATAGGACTTTGTCTGGGAATATAAAATTCCTTCAACTTAATTTTGCCTTTTGTAATTTTGTCAATCCAGTTTCATGAAAAGTCTTTGCGATAATTATTATGACAATCCACACCTGGTAACAAACTTTGCAAGATATACTCTTATGATGCAGAACTTTAAGGCTATATAGCATAACTAAAAAAAACACTGATGTTTTACAGTTGTCAAATGGCCGATAAAACCGTAGTAGTTAGCAGCTTAAAAAACAGGAAAATACCAACAGGTCAACACATAATTATAATCCAAACAATCCAAATAAGACAAGTTGTTCCGGATGAGTGAGCCTCGTCTGCTTCATCGACGACACCTGCCATGTAAACCTTGTCAATCCGAGTAAGTAATATCACGTTCTTAAATGAGAGCATGGTATGTAACAACGGGACCAACAGGCAAAATCGTGATAATGGGACCAGGCCCATTCACAATAGAGAAATGGAGAGCCACCTTGTTGATTTCTTGGTTAGATCGAGATAAACGACTGATGTAGAAGAGTTTGCCGTGTCCTTGATTTCCAATTCTGATGGGTATATACGATGAAACTGGTCAATAAATTTCTTGTTATTCAAAGACAACTTGTCATTAATATATCTGAAGGTGAAATTAAACGACTTCGCAAGGTCTTCGTGACTTGTTTTGATTAGCTCTTCAATAAATTCAGCCTCGTTTGAAAACAAAAACAAGTCGGCCAATAGAGGAATGCAGTTAGTTTCCCAAGGTTACCACCAAACTCGACGAAGATGTTGTCAACCAAAAACTCTATCATTTTTATGATTTCGACCTCTGTATATTTCTTTCTTGATTTTGATGTATTTTTCACTGATCCAAGGCTTTTTTAACTGTTTCAAACAGTTACAAATATTAACAGCTAGATTCTGAGCTAATTGACTGAGGACTAAGAATGGTGATATGTCGGCTAAATAACAACACCCGCTATTGCTAATTTTTACCATGGGCGCCATGTTGTGCTGAGGATACAGCTGTCGTATCCATCAACGTTCTATCTTCCACACGTGACCTACATTGTACAACAAACAAATGAATCTTGCACACGAAAATAGAAAAAATACCGTAACCGTAAATTATATCGGTGTGATTCGACCTACATTTGTGTTGGTGACCTATTTCCTGTAAATGGTATCCGTGTGATTCGAACTACATTTGTGTTGGTGACCTATTTCCCGTAAATTGTATCCGTGTGATTCGACCTACATTTGTGTTGGTGACCTATTTCCCGTAAATTGTATCTGTGTGATTCGACCTACACCTGTATGGTGACCTATTTCCCGTAAATTGTATCCGTGTGATTCGAACTACATTTGTGTTGGTGACCTATTTCCCGTTAATTGTATCCGTGTGATTCGACCTACACCTGTGTTGGTGACCTATTTCCCATAAATTGTATCCGTGTGATTCGAACTACATTTGTGTTGGTGACCTATTTTCCGTAAATTGTATCTGTGTGATTCGAACTACATTTGTGTTGGTGACCTATTTCCCGTTAATTGTATCCGTGTGATTCGACCTACATTTGTGTTGGTGACCTATTTCCCGTAAATTGTATCCGGGTGATTCGACCTACATGTGTGTTGGTGACCTATTTCCCGTAAATTGTATCCGGGTGATTCGACCTACACCTGTGTTGGTGACCTGTTTCCCGTAAATTGTATCCGTTTGATTCGAACTACATTTGTGTTGTTGACCTATTTCCCGTTAATTGTATCCGTGTGATTCGACCTACACCTGTGTTGGTGACCTATTTCCCGTAAATTGTATCCGTGTGATTCGAACTACATTTGTGTTGTTGACCTATTTCCCGTTAATTGTATCCGTGTGATTCGACCTACACCTGTGTTGGTGACCTATTTCCCGTAAATTGTATCCGTGTGATTCGACCTACACCTGTGTTGGTGACCTATTTCCCGTAAATTGTATCCGTGTGATTCGAACTACATTTGTGTTGGTGACCTATTTCCCGTAAATTGTATCCGTGTGATTCGAACTACATTTGTGTTGTTGACCTATTTCCCGTAAATTGTATCCGTGTGATTCGACCTACACCTGTGTTGGTGACCTATTTCCCGTAAATTGTATCCGTGTGATTCGAACTACATTTGTGTTGGTGACCTATTTCCCGTAAATTGTATCCGTGTGATTCGAACTACATTTGTGTTGTTGACCTATTTCCCGTTAATTGTATCCGTGTGATTCGACCTACACCTGTGTTGGTGACCTATTTCCCGTAAATTGTATCCGTGTGATTCGAACTACATTTGTGTTGGTGACCTATTTCCCGTAAATTGTATCCGTGTGATTCGACCTACACCTGTGTTGGTGACCTATTTCCCGTAAATTGTATCCGTGTGATTCGAACTACATTTGTGTTGTTGACCTATTTCCCGTTAATTGTATCTGTGTGATTCGACCTACACCTGTATGGTGACCTATTTCCCGTAAATTGTATCCGTGTGATTCGACCTACACCTGTGTTGGTGACCTATTTCCCGTTAATTGTATCCGTGTGATTCCAGGATCACATTGTATAAATGCTTCTGATTGTAGAAGTACAACGACAGTCATTAAACTTCTGGATTATGGTAGCCTCATATCTATATTACGACTTTTGTGACTGTATTGTTGTCTCTCGGGGAATTTAATATCTTCTAATGGTCAGGAGACCAGCAACGGTTACCTGGGTTCGTGTCCATTGATACATCAATTTTTTCATCCACAGAAATATTTTTTGAGCATGAAGTGGAGAAGTATCACTTTAAAAAGTAATGACGTGAAAAAGATATTGCCGCTTTTCTAACATAAAGATTATAGTAACAGAACTCGTCCATAGCAAAAATCACTTAAAGAATTAAAACATCTACTCATACAGAAGTGTAATATATATAGTCATACAGACATGTAATATATATAGTCATACAGACGTGTAATATATAGTCATACAGACGTGTAATATAGTCATACAGACGTGTAATATAGTCATACAGACGTGTAATATAGTCATACAGACGTGTAATATATAGTCATACAGAAGTGTAATATATAGTCATACAGAAGTGTAATATATAGTCATACAGACGTGTAATATAGTCATACAGACGTGTAATATAGTCATACAGACGTGTAATATATAGTCATACAGAAGTGTAATATATAGTCATACAGACGTGTAATATATAGTCATACAGACGTGTTATATATAGTCATACAGAAGTGTAATATATAGTCATACAGACGTGTAATATATAGTCATACAGACATGTAATATATATAGTCATACAGACGTGTAATATATAGTCATACAGACATGTAATATATATAGTCATACAGACATGTAATATATATAGTCATACAGACGTGTAATATATAGTCATACAGACGTGTTATATATAGTCATACAGACGTGTAATATATAGTCATACAGACGTGTTATATATAGTCATACAGAAGTGTAATATATAGTCATACAGACGTGTTATATATAGTCATACAGAAGTGTAATATATAGTCATACAGACGTGTAATATATAGTCATACAGAAGTGTAATATATAGTCATACAGACGTGTTATATATAGTCATACAGAAGTGTAATATATAGTCATACAGACGTGTTATATATAGTCATACAGAAGTGTAATATATAGTCATACAGAAGTGTAATATATAGTCATACAGACGTGTTATATATAGTCATACAGAAGTGTAATATATAGTCATACAGACGTGTAATATATAGTCATACAGACGTGTAATATAGTCATACAGACGTGTAATATATAGTCATACAGAAGTGTAATATATAGTCATACAGACGTGTAATATATAGTCATACAGACGTGTTATATATAGTCATACAGACGTGTTATATATAGTCATACAGACGTGTTATATATACAGTCATACAAAAGTGTAATATATAGTCATACAGACATGTAATATATATAGTCATACAGAAGTGTAATATATAGTCATACAGACGTGTAATATATATAGTCATACAGACGTGTAATATACAGTCATACAGACGTGTAATATATATAGTCATACAGAAGTGTAATATATATAGTCATACAGAAGTGTAATATATATAGTCATACAGAAGTGTAATATATATAGTCATACAGAAGTGTAATATATATAGTCATACAGAAGTGTAATATATATAGTCATACAGAAGTGTAATATATATAGTCATACAGACGTGTAATATATATAGTCATACAGACGTGTAATATACAGTCATACGGAAGTGTAATATATATAGTCATACAGACGTGTAATATATATAGTCATACAGACGTGTAATATACAGTCATACAGACGTGTAATATACAGTCATACAGACGTGTTATATATAGTCATACAGACGTGTAATATATAGTCATACAGAAGTGTAATATATATAGTCATACAGAAGTGTAATATATATAGTCATACAGACGTGTAATATATATAGTCATACAGACGTGTAATATATAGTCATACAGACGTGTAATATATATAGTCATACAGAAGTGTAATATATAGTCATACAGACATGTAATATATAGTCATACAAACATGTAATATACAGTCATACAGACGTGTAATATACAGTCATACAGACGTGTAATATATAGTCATACAGACATGTAATATATATAGTCATACAGAAGTGTAATATATATAGTCATACAGACGTGTAATATACATAGTCATACAGAAGTGTAATATATAGTCATACAGACATGTAATATATAGTCATACAAACATGTAATATACAGTCATACAGACGTGTAATATACAGTCATACAGACGTGTAATATATAGTCATACAGACATGTAATATACAGTCATACAGACGTGTAATATACAGTCATACAGACGTGTAATATATAGTCATACAGACATGTAATATATATAGTCATACAGACGTGTAATATACAGTTATACAGAAGTGTAATATATAGTCATACAGACATGTAATATATATAGTCATACAGACGTGTAATATACAGTTATACAGACGTGTAATATATAGTCATACAGACGTGTAATATATAGTCATACAGACGTGTAATATATAGTCATACAGACGTGTAATATATAGTCATACAGACGTGTAATATATAGTCATACAGACGTGTAATATATAGTCATACAGACATGTAATATATATAGTCATACAGACGTGTAATATATAGTGTAATATATAGTCATACAGACATGTAATATATATAGTCATACAGACGTGTAATATACAGTTATACAGACGTGTAATATACAGTCATACAGACGTGTAATATACAGTCATACAGACGTGTAATATATATAGTCATACAGACGTGTAATATACAGTCATACAGACGTGTTATATATAGTCATACAGACGTGTTATATATAGTCATACAGACGTGTAATATATAGTCATACAGACGTGTAATATACAGTCATACAGACGTGTAATATACAGTCATACAGACGTGTTATATATAGTCATACAGACGTGTAATATATAGTCATACAGACGTGTAATATATAGTCATACAGACGTGTTATATATAGTCATACAGACGTGTAATATATAGTCATACAGACGTGTTATATATATAGTCATACAGACGTGTAATATACAGTTATACAGACGTGTAATATACAGTCATACAGACGTGTAATATACAGTCATACAGACGTGTAATATATATAGTCATACAGACGTGTAATATACAGTCATACAGACGTGTTATATATAGTCATACAGACGTGTTATATATAGTCATACAGACGTGTAATATATAGTCATACAGACGTGTAATATATAGTCATACAGACGTGTTATATATATAGTCATACAGACGTGTAATATACAGTTATACAGACGTGTAATATACAGTCATACAGACGTGTAATATACAGTCATACAGACGTGTAATATATATAGTCATACAGACGTGTAATATACAGTCATACAGACGTGTTATATATAGTCATACAGACGTGTAATATATAGTCATACAGACGTGTAATATACAGTCATACAGACGTGTAATATACAGTCATACAGACGTGTAATATATATAGTCATACAGACGTGTAATATACAGTCATACAGACGTGTAATATATAGTCATACAGACGTGTAATATATAGTCATACAGACGTGTTATATATAGTCATACAGACGTGTAATATATAGTCATACAGACGTGTTATATATAGTCATACAGACGTGTAATATATAGTCATACAGACGTGTAATATACAGTCATACAGACGTGTAATATACAGTCATACAGACGTGTTATATATAGTCATACAGACGTGTAATATAGTCATACAGACGTGTAATATACAGTCATACAGACGTGTAATATATAGTCATACAGACGTGTTATATATAGTCATACAGACGTGTAATATATAGACATACAGACGTGTAATATATAGTCATACAGACGTGTAATATACAGTCATACAGACGTGTAATATATAGTCATACAGACGTGTTATATAGTCATACAGACGTGTAATATACAGTCATACAGACGTGTTATATAACGCCATACAGACGTGTTATGTAAAGATTATATGGTGTGATATTAAATTTGATACACTATACGATCGACATCAGTGATGTAAACATCTCCAAAAAGTTAGTTCGACTGGAGACAAAAATTTCCTAGGAGCGTCGTTTGGAGCATAGGTAGAAAAATTTGTAATAATTCTTTTTTAAATAGACCATGATCTACACCGAAGTAAACTGATGTAGACATTGCGATCCTTCAAAGTAACACGGGACTATCTAGATGTCTTTGAGGATAACTAGAATATATGGTTGTATACTCTCATCATTTTTGATTGATTTACGTTATAGAACATACTTCAGCTTCAATGAGACAAGTACGAGCGCTACCCGCGTCAGATGTCATCCGCTTTACTGGCCGGTCCTCTACACGCAGAAATGGGGATCATTTTTTACACTGATACAATCAAACCATGTCACGTGTAAAATATACACTGATGGTAAATTTCATACATGTGTACATTTTTGGTGAACGCTCATTTATCGGACCAGTGATGCAGAAGCTAACACGAACATAATTTTCTTGACTTTAACGTCACAACATTGTCTTCCCCTAATTTTGCCTTCATTTTCTGTGATCAATTAAAAGAATGTGTTGTTTTAACTTTAATTTTCATTATACCTATCCACATATGTGTCTATTTTCTGTGTATAATATCACGTCGGTCTGATAATAACATTGCTGTGACCTTTCCCTTCTTTATTATCGATATTCTTATTTATTTATTTGCTAGTTTAAGGGATTTTATGTCCACCATTACGGCCTTTCAGCGGAATGGAAAAAGATAGGAAAATGAGTAAAAGGGGACGATAGAAAGCGATGGGATGGAGTGGGATACAGAGATGAGGTAGAGAGGGGACGTCTACGCTTCTAAAACTATAAGTAAGAAGGCGACTTCCTGGCCTAGTTGTAGACCTAGCCTAACACTGAGTACTTCGCAACAAGAGGACAGAGAGACAGAGAGGGAGAGGTAGGGGGTCCTACACTGGATATATTCCGATATGTTTATAGTATTTTGGAAGTCAGTCAAAACACGTAATAAATAATCCCCATTGCTAACCTTACCCTAACCACTGGGCCGGCATTATCACGTCAGTCCATTTTCGAAAAATCACAGGCCACCATTTTAAGTCCCATCCGACGGTCTTGGTTAGTGGTTAGTTGTTAGTAAGGTGCTGGCGGTGATCTGTTTTTGTCGTTCATACAGATTTTCCATTTCTATTTGTCATTTTATATACTGTTCGCATTATAAATGACCATACTAGCAGTATAAAAATGTCTATCTGCATTCACTGGTGTGTTCTTCAAATAGAAACTAATGGAGCTCCTGTAAAACATCAGTTTAAGATGTGATTCTCTCTATCTTAACGTTAGAATTATCTAAAACGTTACTGATTGTAGTTTTATATGCATTTATATCTCTGGTCTGGTGGCGTCTTTTGCCCAGCTGTCCGTGGTTCGATTCACGGCACTAACTAGGAAAGGTATCGGGGGTCATCTGCCCGATCACGTGGGTTTTCACGGGTACTCCGGCTTCCTCCAACATATTAAAATAAAAAAAAAATACCGCGCTTCCATTCAACAAGAGTGATTAACATATAAGCTGATAGCTTTTGTTGTAAATAAATAAAGTTGATATATTTATCTATTCATCTTTAAATTTTGTTATCAGCTGTGGCGATAGCAACAGTAAAACTGTAAACATTTCTGGGTGTTAAGCTTTCAGGCCGTTCTTAACAATCACACAATACTAGGATAAGACACTGCTGATTACTCCACTTCTAGGATAAGACACTCATGATAACTCCACTTCCAGAATAAGACACTCATGATAACTCCACTTCTAGGATAAGACACTGCTGATTACTCCACTTCTAGGATGATTACTCCACTTCTAGGATAAGACACTGCTGATTACTCCACTTCTAGGATGATTACTCCACTTCTAGGATAAGACACTGATGATTACTCCACTTCTAGGATAAGACACTGATGATTACTCCACTTCTAGGATGATTACTCCACTTCTAGGATGATTACTCCACTTCTAGGATGATTACTCCACTTCTAGGATAAGACACTGATGATTACTCCACTTCTAGGATGATTACTCCACTTCTAGGATGATTACTCCACTTCTAGGATGATTTCTCCACTTCTAGGATGATTACTCCACTTCTAGGATGATTACTCCACTTCTAGATTACTCCACTTCTAGGATGATTACTCCACTTCTAGGATGATTGATTACTCCACTCCACTTCTAGGATGATTACTCCACTTCTAGGATGATTACACTTCTAGGATGATTACTCCACTTCTAGGATGATTACTCCACTTCTAGGATGATTACTCCACTTCTAGGATGATTACTCCACTTCTAGGATGATTACTCCACTTCTAGGATGATTACTCCACTTCTAGGATAAGACACTGATGATTACTCCACTTCTAGGATGATTACTCCACTTCTAGGATGATTACTCCACTTCTAGGATGATTACTCCACTTCTAGGATGATTACTCCACTTCTAGGATGATTACTCCACTTCTAGGATGATTACTCCACTTCTAGGATGATTACTCCACTTCTAGGAGGATTACTCCACTTCTAGGATGATTACTCCACTTCTAGGATGATTACTCCACTTCTAGGATGACACTTCTAGGATGATGATTACTCCACTTCTAGGATGATTACTCCACTTCTAGGATGATTACTCCACTTCTAGGATGATTACTCCACTTCTAGGATGATTACTCCACTTCTAGGATGATTACTCCACTTCTAGGATGATTACTCCACTTCTAGGATGATTACTCCACTTCTAGGATGATTACTCCACTTCTAGGATAATTACTCCACTTCTAGGATAAGACACTGATGATTACTCCACTTCTAGGATGATTACTCCACTTCTAGGATGATTACTCCACTTCTAGGATGATTACTCCACTTCTAGGATGATTACTCCACTTCTAGGATAAGACACTGATGATTACTCCACTTCTAGGATGATTACTCCACTTCTAGGATGATTACTCCACTTCTAGGATGATTACTCCACTTCTAGGATGATTACTCCACTTCTAGGATAAGACACTGATGATTACTCCACTTCTAGGATAAGACACTGATGATTACTCCACTTCTAGGATGATTACTCCACTTCTAGGATGATTATTCCACTTCTAGGATAAGACAATGATGATTATTCCACTTCTAGGATGATTACTCCACTTCTAGGATGATTACTCCACTTCTAGGATGATTACTCCACTTCTAGGATGATTACTCCACTTCTAGGATGATTACTCCACTTCTAGAATGATTACTCCACTTCTAGAATGATTACTCCACTTCTAGGATGATTACTCCACTTCTAGGATGATTACTCCACTTCTAGGATAATACACTGATGATTACTCCACTTCTAGGATGATTACTCCACTTCTAGGATGATTACTCCACTTCTAGGATGATTACTCCACTTCTAGGATGATTACTCCACTTCTAGGATGATTACTCCACTTCTAGGATGATTACTCCACTTCTAGGATGATTATTCCACTTCTAGGATGATTACTCCACTTCTAGGATAAGACACTGCTGATTACTCCACTTCTAGGATGATTACTCCACTTCTAGGATGATTACTCCACTTCTAGGATGATTACTCCACTTCTAGGATAAGACACTGATGATTATTCCACTTCTAGGATGATTACTCCACTTCTAGGATGATTACTCCACTTCTAGGATGATTACTCCACTTCTAGGATGATTACTCCACTTCTAGGATAAGACCCTGATGATTACTCCACTTCTAGGATGATTACTCCACTTCTAGGATGATTACTCCACTTCTAGGATAAGACACTGATGATTATTCCACTTCTAGGATGATTACTCCACTTCTAGGATAAGACACTGATGATTACTCCACTTCTAGGATGATTACTCCACTTCTAGGATGATTACTCCACTTCTAGGATAAGACACTGATGATTACTCCACTACTAGGATAAGACACTGCTGATAACTCCACTACTAGGATAAGACACTGATGATAACTCCACTACTAGGATAAGACACTGCTGATAACTCCACTACTAGGATAAGACACTACTGAAAGCCCTCTCCTTACAGTGCATAAACAAGTATACAGACACATCAATCAAAATTAGAGATAACAGATAATAATAATATTAGGAATAAGAATGTAGAAGATAGATTCAAATGGATGATTATATAACCGAAATGCAAAATAGGCATCACCATCGTTTGTATTATTGAGTACCAGAACAGTAACATAAACTAAAAAATACAAATTAGGTATCACAAGATATTACAAGACTGGGTCAAAATATGTCCATTTGTGGTGGGACAGGCTGCAGGTTCAAACAGTCCATATACCGTAAGGTTTACCGTTGTCTACAGTTTTGTCCATTGTATTTTTGTAAGTAAGTTTAAAACTGAACTTACACAAGCCCACGTCATGGTAATGAAAAAATCGGCTTTGTGAAATAAATAACTGTTTAGTTACCATGGTTACCATTCTTCCTACTGTATATCAGCATAGGTACCAATGACATGTCCTATGCAGAGGTATTACTGACATGTCCTAGAAGGACAGTTGCATGAGGTATCTAATTCTTTATTTACATTAAAATGCGCTATTCCCGTTTTTGTCTTCTGTACAATCTTTGAGGTTTGACGTAATCAGAACCATTTGTAAACTTAGGAAACATTTCTAGCGCTTCATGACTTTTGGTATCGTTATTGTCATGTTCTTTTCTATCTTGACCCATTTTTAACGTCCCCTTTCCTTGTGTTTAAAAGTCACCAACAACCTGCTCCTGAGTCTCTAGACGCCCTTGTGCATCCGTTTCGTCACTCCTAGACCAATAATTTACCTATTTCTTCGTTATGTACACCACCGCCATCTTGTCTACATCATCGACATAATTCTTGGCCTCGAGCCACAACCATAAAGATAACCTTTTGTCTCCAAACGCCATCATCATGATGTTTCTGGGTACTTAAACGCCAGAGACGAAGGAGCAGGTTGTTTGTAGCTTGAGTAAATATCCGGTATCTAGATGCCTGCATTTCCTCATCACCAACTTAACAATGGTATCTAAACACAGTAATCAACTGATTGGCCTAAATCTGCCTCCGCCATAAAGCTTACCAAAAATCCCGTATCTATGCTTTCGAATTCAGACGCCAGCAGCTTTCTGTTCACTTGACATGTCCGTTTAGTTGCTAAACGCAATCCCTTTGTTGCTAGCCATTCCCTCCGTTGCTAGCCAGTCCCTCCGTTGATAGACACAGTATTTTGATTACTAGACGCTGTCCTTTTCCATTGTTAACCAGTCCCTCCGTTACTAGCCAGTCCCTCCGTTGTTAACCAGTCCCTCCGTTGCTAGCCAGTCCCTCCGTTGTTAACCAGTCCCTCCGTTGCTAGCCAATCCCTCCGTTGTTAACCAGTCCCTCCATTGCTAGCCAGTCCATCCGTTGATAGACACAATACCTATATTGCTAGAAGCTGTCCGTTTTGCTAGACATTGTATTTAGCTGCTAGACGCAGTCAGATCGTTGCTAGATAGGCCTATGTTGCTAAGCACCCTGACTAGTCGTGTTCGGAAACCTTCGTCCATCTGTTTAGTCGTCTTAAGACACTACCCTCCAGTAGATACATGGTCATTCGTCATCTCCCATCAACCCATTGCTCTGTCCACTTGTTACTAGACAATGTCATTGATTGATGCCCTTGTTTTAAGACACTAAAATCGACCTGCCCTTTTGTCTCAAGACGCCAACATCCATAACAATTATCCACGTTATTGGAAAATTTATTACTTTCTCGTGCGTCAAAAAACTCAAATCAGACTCCAAAACAATCACAATTGAATTGATTAACTTTATTAGTTTGATACAAATAACCAAAGGAGGAATTATCTCAGTGATTTTACAAAATTAGCTCAGGGGAAATATTAGTTACACAAACATTTCTGTAATGATATCACAGATTGAGACCAAACACGATTCAGAATTTAAATATGTGGATTATAACAAAACAGTGCATAGATTTAAGTTCTCTCAGCAAACCACCACATCCATGGGCCTGCATCAAAACATCTTTAACACCAGATACATATCATCACTCCTCCTTAACACCAGATACATACCAACACTCCTCCTTAACACCAGATACATACCAACACTCCTCCTTAACACCAGATATATATCATCACTCCTCCTTAACACCAGATACATATCATCACTCCTCCTTAACACCAGATACATATCAACAATCCTCCTTAACACCAGATACATACCAACACTCCTCCTTAACACCAGATACATATCAACACTCCTCCTTAACACCAGATACATATCAACACTCCTCCTTAACACCAGATACATATCAACACTCCTCCTTAACACCAGATACATATCAACACTCCTCCTTAACACCAGATACATACCAACACTCCTCCTTAACACTAGATACATATCAACACTCCTCCTTAACACCAGATACATACCAACACGCCTCCTTAACACCAGATACATACCAACACTCCTTAACACCAGATACATACCAACACTCCTCCTTAACACCAGATACATATCAACACTCCTCCTTAACACCAGATACATACCAACACTCCTCCTTAACACCAGATACATATCAACAATCCTCCTTAACACCAGATACATACCAACACTCCTCCTTAACACCAGATACATATCAACACTCCTCCTTAACACCAGATACATACCAACACTCCTCCTTAACACCAGATACATATCAACACTCCTCCTTAACACCAGATACATACCAACACTCCTCCTTAACACCAGATACATATCAACACTCCTCCTTAACACCAAATACATACCAACACTCCTCCTTAACACCAGATACATACCAACACTCCTCCTTAACACCAGATACATACCAACACTCCTCCTTAACACCAGATACATACCAACACGCCTCCTTAACACCAGATACATACCAACACTCCTCCTTAACACCAGATACATACCAACACTCCTCCTTAACACCAGATACATACCAACACTCCTCCTTAACACCAGATACATACCAACACTCCTCCTTAACACCAGATACATATCAATACTCCTCCTTAACACCAGATACATACCAACACTCCTCCTTAACTTAACTTATACCAACACTCCTCCTCAACACCAGATACATACCAGCACTCCTCCTTAACACCAGATACATACCAACACTCCTCCTTAACACCAGATACATATCAACACTCCTCCTTAACACCAGATACATACCAACACTCCTCCTTAACACCAGATACATATCAACACTCCTCCTTAACACCAGATACATACCAACACTCCTCCTTAACACCAGATACATACCAACACGCCTCCTTAACACCAGATACATACCAACACTCCTCCTTAACACCAGATACATATCAACACTCCTCCTTAACACCAGATACATATCAACACTCCTCCTTAACACCAGATACATACCAACACTCCTCCTTAACACCAGATACATACCAACACTCCTCCTTAACACCAGATACATATCAACACTCCTCCTTAACACCAGATACATACCAACACTCCTCCTTAACACCAGATACATACCAACACTCCTCCTTAACACCAGATACATATCAATACTCCTCCTTAACACCAGATACATACCAACACTCCTCCTTAACACCAGATACATACCAACACTCCTCCTTAACTTAACACCAGATATATACCAACACTCCTCCTTAACACCAGATACATACCAGCTCTCCTCCTTAACACCAGATACATATCAACACTCCTCCTTAACACCAGATACATACCAACACTCCTCCTTAACACCAGATACATATCAACACTCCTCCTTAACACCAGATACATACCAACACTCCTCCTTAACACCAGATACATACCAACACTCCTCCTTAACACCAGATACATACCAACACTCCTCCTTAACACCAGATACATATCAATACTCCTCCTTAACACCAGATACATACCAACACTCCTCCTTAACTTAACACCAGATATATACCAACACTCCTCCTCAACACCAGATACATACCAGCACTCCTCCTTAACACCAGATACATACCAACACTCCTCCTTAACACCAGATACATATCAACACTCCTCCTTAACACCAGATACATACCAACACTCCTCCTTAACACCAGATACATATCAACACTCCTCCTTAACACCAGATACATACCAACACTCCTCCTTAACACCAGATACATACCAACACGCCTCCTTAACACCAGATACATACCAACACGCCTCCTTAACACCAGATACATATCAACACTCCTCCTTAACACCAGATACATATCAACACTCCTCCTTAACACCAGATACATACCAACACTCCTCCTTAACACCAGATACATACCAACACTCCTCCTTAACACCAGATACATATCAACACTCCTCCTTAACACCAGATACATACCAACACTCCTCCTTAACACCAGATACATACCAACACTCCTCCTTAACACCAGATACATACCAACACTCCTCCTTAACACCAGATACATACCAACACTCCTCCTTAACTTAACACCAGATACATACCAGCTCTCCTCCTTAACACCAGATACATATCAACACTCCTCCTTAACACCAGATACATACCAACACTCCTCCTTAACACCAGATACATACCAACACTCCTCCTTAACACCAGATACATATCAACACTCCTCCTTAACACCAGATACATACCAACACTCCTCCTTAACACCAGATACATACCAACACTCCTCCTTGACACCAGATACATACCAACACTCCTCCTTGACACTAGATACATACCAACACTCAGATAGACTTGTGTACAGTAATACAGTAATATCAATGATATTTTTGTACATAATATTAAACCACTGTGATACACAATGGCAACATTTAAATCCTTTGCATAAGGAGCATTAACATTCACATAATCTTTGTACAGAATATTTCAGCTCACATACTTCTAACTGATTGAAATAAAATCTTCAGATTCTCTCCAATTTTTTTTATTAAATATGCAAGCATATTTTTTCTTAATTGCCAATTACACAGCTTGCTAGAATTTAACATAGCTCATCCTTACAGAACTGCTATTGGTTGATGAACACAACGTCCCACATAGATCTGAATACGGCTCATTACATGTAATCACACCAACAGATACATAACATAGTAATTACCTTAAATCTCAAGCACCTGACAGTTATGTATACGAGAAGCTGATTAATCACAGTCTTACTGCAATTCTAATCTGCAATTAAAACTGCAATATAGGAATAAACTTTTCAAATAACCCAGTCTTTAAAATGTTACAAATTACTGTTGTTGGAATGATAATGTTTTTAAATATGAATGAATAGCAGGAGAATGACTGCCAGTGACAGATGATGATGATAAGGCTATGTACAAATGTATGTTTATTAAAGAGAATGGCATGATACATATGTCAGAAACCTCATATTTGAATTGGTATTCTTGAACACTGATAATTTTGGTTTGGAATTAATCAAAATAAATTTAATAAACATATTTTGCTAGGCTGATTAAACTTTCAGAATTTGAGTTTGACCTACTTCCTGGTAGTATGTGTTGATACCTATAACAGGCACGAACACTCTCTTCATATTCCAAATGACATAAAAGAATTTAAGTAAACAATAATTGCCTTTATTTAACACTTGGAGAAGTGACTGGGGCCAACAATGAAAATTAGAGTTTTAAATCTACTTTAGCTAACCTACCCTGATTAGCTCACTAATCTACAAACAAAATCGTAGGATTATAGATCTATCAGACATCACTCATTTTACACATCTGGCAAACTTCTACATAAATAACACAAAGTTAACACAATGTGTGATAAGTTTCCTCAACCAATTAAAAAATCAATTAAAAAAAGTTTTAAACATTAATCTGTTTACCTTATACAATGCTAGTTACGTGATTTAGGTTTAAACATTAATCTGTTTACCTTATACAATGCTAGTTACGTGATTTAGGTTTAAACATTAATCTGTTTACCTTATACAATGCTAGTAACGTGACTTTTGGAAGTGCTATGTCTCATACTTTGAGCTAACTCATCCATTACAATCTCCCTGACTTAGAACAGAGCTCCTGAGGGATTCAGTATAACACAACACCACCAGGGCAACTGTGGTCACAAACAATTTCAAATTCATTCTCTAATGTGTATTTAATGGCAAAATCTTCTTGATTATAAACACTTTCCAATATTTCAAGCAAGTCAAAAAAAAAAAAAAAAATAGAGTAAAAAGAATCCTTATAGTAAATCAATGTGAACACCTAACAATAACATAAATCTTATATATGATGCATAAGTAACAGAAACAATATTCAGGTATAGATAATTATAAGTAAATCACTTGATACAAGTCAGACTAGTTATAGATCATTAGTTACAAAAAAAAGCTTTCATTTGTTTAACTATAACTTAAATCAAACTGATGTATACGCAACAAATCTAGATACCCTGATGGAGAAAAATCCATCACTTGTATAAACCTGTTTACCCTCAGAATTCATCACTTGTACAAACCTGTTTATCCTCACAGGGAAGAGTCCATCACTTGTATAAACCTGTTCACCCTCACAGAGAAGAGTACATCACTTGTACAAAACTTTTCACCCTCCCAGAGAAGAGTCCATCACTTGTATAAACCTGTTCACCCTCACAGAGAAGAGTACATCACTTGTACAAAACTTTTCACCCTCCCAGAGAAGAGTCCATCACTTGTATAAACCTGTTCACCCTCACAGAGAAGAGTACATCACTTGTACAAAACTTTTCACCCTCCCAGAGAAGAGTCCATCACTTGTATAAACCTGTTCACCCTCACAGAGAAGAGTACATCACTTGTACAAAACTTTTCACCCTCCCAGAGAAGAGTCCATCACTTGTATAAACCTGTTCACCCATAGAGTTCATCACTTGTAACACTCTCACCCATTTGTCTTTTTACAAAACAGCACATTTAAATCATCATTTCAGCCATGACACCAACTTTTTGCAACATCCCAAATTCCTCCTATCTTTGGCTAAACTGAGGTATAAACTTGTGTGTTAGACATGAATGTCCTTGCTCCTATCCCTATAAGTAACTTTGTTTGACCATTTAACCTTGAACTACTTTCATACAGTAAGGTGAAATGTTACTTTAGAGTAATATAAACCAAATCTCTTGTGAGGCTCTCAAGATCTGACATTGATTCAGAATGAGACGTTGGTAACACAATGTACATACACTGATGTCCCTCCAAATAAAATGCTTGGCATGATCTTAAATATGAACTAGACTTAGGTAACAAAAATGAAGAAAGTAATACTTCAAATATGAAACAGATACAAAAAATAGCCCTAAGCTAGAAAAAAATAAAGATAGTGCTGTTATAGGTGATAAATTGGGACATGTGATGGAATTTAAGCAGCACTTACCACATCCTCAGAGGTATTCAGACAAAATTTGGTTATTTTCAATGGCATAAAGATATTGTAAACATAATAAGTCACAACAAGTGACACTGAGGTAGAAGAACTGATTTCAGTAACAGAATCTGACCAATAAAACAGTTGAACTTAAACATGTTTGGCAGTATATAAAAGATATGACCTGATGAAGAGGAACAGAAATAGGAAAACAGAGTACAGACCTGTCTTGTAATACCACTGGTGACTCACAGAGTACAGACCTGTCTTGTGATACCACTGGTGACTCACAGAGTACAGACCTGTCTTGTGATACCACTGGTGACTCACAGAGTACAGACCTGTCTTGTAATACCACTGGTGACTCACAGAGTACAGACCTGTGATACCACTGGTGACTCACAGAGTACAGACATCTCATGTGATACCACTGGTGACTCACAGAGTACAGACCTGTCTTGTAATACCACTGGTGACTCACAGAGTACAGACCTGTCTTGTGATACCACTGGTGACTCACAGAGTACAGACCTGTCTTGTGATACCACTGGTGACTCACAGAGTACAGACCTCTCTTGTGATACCGCTAGTGACTCACGGAGTACAGACATTTCGTGTGATACCAATGGTGACTCAAAGAGTACAGACCTGTCCTGTGATACCACTGGTGATTCAGAGTACAGACCTCTCTTGTAATACCACTGGTGACTCACAGAGTACAGACATCTCATGTGATACCACTGGTGACTCACACAGTACAGACCTGTCTTGTGATACCACTGGTGACTCAGAGTACAGACCTCTCTTGTGATACCACTGGTGACTCACAGAGTACAGACATCACATGTGATACCACTGGTGACTCACAGTACAGACATCTCATGTGATACCACTGGTGACTCAGAGTACAACCTCTCTTGTGATACCACTGGCGACTCACAGAGTACAGACCTCTCTTGTGATACCACTGGTGACTCACAGAGTACAGACCTCTGTTGTGATACCACTGGTGACTCACAGAGTACAGACATCTCATGTGATACCACTGGTGACTCACAGAGTACAGACCTCTCTTGTGATACCACTGGTGACTTACAGAGTACAGACATCTCATGTGATACCACTGGTGACTCACAGAGTACAGATACAAGAGGCCCATGGGCCTTAACTGTCATCGGACTCTAAAGACCTACATTAAAAAAAGTCAAAATTGGTCTAAATATATTGCTCAACTACTCTACAGCTTACATAGAAGACATTGTTGGTTCATCAAGACATTTTCTGTAAACTTATTAAAATTCTTTATACATAAACTACACAATTGCCATTACTCTTGATGTATTGCTTGTTGATAAAGCAAGCTCTACAGGCTCAATATCAAGACCCTTGGCCTTTCAGTTATCGAAAAGAAATTGCTCAAATATTTCAACACATTTGACCTGTGCGACCTTGAAAGTTGGTCAAATATCAGCACCGTGGTCCTTTTCGTAATTGAAAAGAAGTCATTTAAACATTTTAATACATTTGATATTTGTATTCTTGTGAAAGTGGGTTAATGTCATTCACATTAACAAAGTTGGTAGCCCTTCATCCTAGCATGCTACAGGCCTAATATCATCCTCTTGGTCCTTTAGGTAATTGAGGAGAAGTAATTTAAAGGTTTTACCATATTAACAAAGTTGGTAGCCCTTCATCCTAGCATGCTACAGGCCTAATATCATCCTCTTGGTCCTTTAGGTAATTGAGGAGAAGTAATTTAAAGGTTTTACCATATTTGATCTCCATGACGTTTCAGGCCGATCAATGTAATTCATCAGGCATGAATTAACTTTCTGACTTAAAAAAAATTTCCATACTCTCCATGATGTTTTAGACCAAATTTAGTTGAAATCCATTCAAGCATTAAAAAAGAGTAGCATTCTGAAGCAAAATTTTGTCTAACTTCCCAATTTGGGGCACTGCTCCCAAGTCCCTACGTGCTGAATCAAGTTTTTGAATATAGGAATGATTCTCCACTCTCAATGATGTTTCTGACCAAATTTGTTTGAAATCCATTCAAGCATTTAGGAAGGGTAACATTATGAAGCAAAATATTGACTAACTTTCCCATTTGGGGCTCTCTGCACCCCCAGGTCCATAGGGGTCAAATCAAGATTCTGAATTTAAGAAATGATTCTCCACTCTCAATGATGTTTCAGACCAAATTTGTTTGAAATCCCTTCAAGCATAAAACAAAGGAGTAGTGGCATTTTGAAACAAAATTTTGTTTTATTTTCTCTTTGGGACCCCACTCCAAAGTCCCAAGAGGTCAAATCAGGTCCCATCCCTTGACCTCTCGAAGTCAAGCAAAATTCTAAATTGAAGAAATGATTACTTTAACCCAATGATGTTTCAGACCAATTAGGTTGAAATCCATCCAGGTATGACACAGAAGTAGGGTTTTAAAGAAAAAGCTTATGTACGATGACGGCGCTTGATGACAGACGAAGGACAATGGTAATAGGTCATTTTGACTCTTTGGTTCGATCTTCCTATCAAGTTTCATGTACATACCTCTTATAGATTTTGTGATATGCTCCCCACAAAATTATGGGGGACAATCAGACGGACAGATGGACAGACAAAGTGGTGGCTATATGCTCTCCCTTCAGGGAGATAATAAGGAAATATAAAATGACAGTGAAGAAATGTTGCAGGTTGATATATATACCAATAATATTTGACCACTGATAAGTTATAGAGATAGAGTTATACAGGGTTATATAGACTTGTATACCCTATACTCAACAACATGTGGTTTCTGGATAGAAAAGAACACTTAGCAGAAAAAACACAAAAACATAAATTTTGAAAATAAATAAAAGATTGCTCTCAAACACTAATTTTTGTCTGGCATGTCCATTATCTACCATAGAAAATTTGGATTGTTTCTCTAAGAAATGTGTATGTTGTACATGTATCATTAAACAGCTTCTAGAAACAAAAAAACATCATTTTCTACAGAGGCAGTATTGTTGGCCATCGGTTACATTTGTAGGATTATGACTGAACAGTCAGGGATAAGTTACAGATCAAACAGTGGAAGTGAAGCCTTCCTCAGATAAAACAGCATTCAAAACAGTCTTTGTAATACAAGTGACAAAACTCTGTTACAGTGTAACTGCTGGGGCCATCCTCATCAATTTTTTCAACAAAGAAACAAGATGAAGAGTCCAGTGTTAAAGTGGAACAATTTACAGTAAATGCTGTAAACACACACACAAATTTGTAGCAACAATTATTTCTTTTTAATGAAATTTGAAGTGTAAAAAAAAAATTTGAGTGAAGGCAATACACACAATGTTATTGTAAATATATTCATCAGAAGTAACAACCTGGCCCCACTTGCATAAAACATGTCAACTTGAAATTTCCTCAAGTCGAAATTTTCCTCAGCTGATATCTCCTCAAAAACGGCTTGTATAAAATTTTCTCAAGGAACAGGAGGAAGGCATCGGCTAGGATGTCCTGAAATTCCTTGAGGAATTTTCATACAAGATATTTTCAAGGAGATATTAGCTGAGGAAAATCTGGGCTTGAGGAAATTTCAAGTTGAGATGTTTTATACAAGTGGGGCCTGGTGGAACAGATGAACTCCTGCTGAAGTCAACTTACAGTAAAGATACGTAGGGAAAGTTAGGATCACCTTACCAGTCCCACCTAGTAGGAACAAGAGATCCCAGAGGGATCTTGGCACCCACCAATTGAGGATCTGTTTTCAGTTCTTTGAAGATTTGTTTATTTTTTTTTTGTGTTACAGGTTTTGTGAATGTTCATGAACTGGTCTTCATTGAATGTACTCAATGATGGCACAAGATATTTTTATTAAGCACCTATTAGCAAATATCATTTGAAAAAGATCCCAAAGTATTATTAGATAGCAGTCAGTTACAGGTGGATAATGGACATAGTCTTGAATCAATATGATAGAATATTGCAGAAAATATGTTTGTGCTGTATTACTGTCGACATTCAAGATGGCTGCACGTGGGCGTACTTGATTTCAAATCAGTCCAAAAAAAATACAATGCACAACTAGGGACCAAGGGGAACCTGTATATGAAATTTGAGAAAGATCCATCCAGTACCTTCCAAGAAATAGCGATAACAAACTTTTACTTCCAAAATCCAAGATGGCTGTCTCTCAGCCATCTTGAATTCGAATCAGTCCAAAAAAGGTACAATGCACAACTAGGGACCAAGGGGAACCTGCATATGAAATTTGAGACAGATCCATGCAGTACTTTCCCAGAAATAGCGGTAACAAACTTTTACTTCCAAAATCCAAGATGGCTGCCTGTTGGCCATCTTGAATTCAAATCAGTCCAAAAAAAGTACAGTGCACAACTAGGGACCAAGGGGAAACTGCATATAAAATTTGAGAAAGATCCATCCAGCACTTTCCAAGAAATAGCGGTAACAAGAATTGTTTATGGATGGACGGACGGACGGACGGACGACAGACCACGGATGCAGGGCGATTTGAATACCCCACCATCTGATGATGGTGGGCTAATAACCCTTTACTCAAACCATAGGATGTCTGACTATGTCCCCTTACCACCCTCACCTTGTGGTAATAACCCTTTACTCAAACCATAGCATGTCTGACCATGTCGCCTTATCACCCTCACCTAGTTGGAATAACCCTTTACTCAAACCATAGCATGTCTGACTATGTCCCCTTACCACCCTCACCTTGTGGTAATAACCCTTTACTCAAACCATAGCATGTCTGACTATGTCCCCTTACCACCCTCACCTTGTAGGAATAACCATAGCATGTCTGACTAAAGACTGAAGGGTTGCAAGTTTGAACTTCATCACAGACAAAATATTTTCATTTCTGCTTCCTATTACTTTGGTGTTGTTGGCATGTCCAATGATAGAATGTTTAGGAGAATGAGATGCTACCTTTTGAGCTAAAGAACCTGCGTATCTTCAATATAAAGAAGCAGGCAGTAGTGTAAAAGGAGAGTTAATGCCCCTTTCTAGTCAAGCACTCTCCCTTCAGTCAAGTGGCATAGTGCTTTTTCTAAAGACCAAACAGTCACTTGTTCAAATCCCAGTGGTGGCAAGGCGTTTTTCATTACTCCTATTTCACAGGGTTATACACAAAAACCTCAATTGATTGCCTCCTCTGTAAGGTTATCAACACACTTTAAAACATCATCAGGATTAATTTACTTATCCTATAAAATGTGTGCTGATGAGAACACAAAGGAGTTTCACTCCAGAAACCATTAATTCCATTGTATTGCATGGCTGAGGTATATTGAACAAATACAATAGCTACACTTAAAAAAGGTGTTGACTTTGGAATGTTACAAATTACCACATTTTAAACCATTATAAAATAAAACTGTAAAGCAGACAGAAAGCCCCATAGGTATGAATAAGAGAATGCTTTCTACAGGAGAAGTATCATTTAAATGATTGCAAAACATTTCGATGTTGCCGCTGCCAACTCCTCCTAACCACATTTTCCAGTGACAACAGGTTGATATCTGAACCATGCATCACTATAAATCCTATCTGTATTAATGGTATCCATGACTTTTATTGTTCCAGGAATAATTGAAGTTATTACAAAACTGATATTCTGAGATATCAAACTAATTCTAAACACAAAATCTATTTCATTTCCATGTTATCGTATCTGTGATGAGTTTAATTGATTTTCCTAATACCTTCCATGAGGGGTTTATACAAAGCCCAAGTATCCCTCAGTTTTAATGTTCAGAATTTTAGTATAATTTGTTTAGGATGGAATTAGCTAACACAAAATACCAAGAAACGTGGTGTGTTGTGGTAAGTAGCTATCACACAATACCAAGAAACATGACATGTTGTGGTAAGTAGCTTAGGCAAAATACCAAGAAACATGACACACTGTGGTAAGTAGCTAACACAAAGTATCAAAAGACATGACATGTTGTGGTAAGTAGCTAACACAAAATACCAAGAAACATGACATGTTGTGGTAAGTAGCTTACACAAAATACCAAGAAACATGACATGCCTTGGTAATTGTCCAATCAAGTATCAATTATGTAAACTGTTGTCATACTTACACATAAAAGTGTTGATTTGATACAATTACCCCTGGCCAAAAAACCGATGACAACCATCAAAAATAAGACAACTGGAATAATTTCTTGTATCTTCTCTTGCCACTTTAGACACAAGACAAATTTCAGTTCAGTAATTCCATCCAGCACCAAGAACTTGAGTGGAAACAATTAATTCCTGGAAATTTTCCAGTATCGTCTTACCCTGCATCTTTTCATTTCACAACTTCAAATAAAATTTATTTCTAACTATCAAGGGGTAAATGACCAGAGACCGACTTATTGAGGAATGATAGAACTACTACATTACTATATTACAGTATTTCTATGGTGAAGGAAAAATGTTAAACTGTAAATCAGTACTGGCTGTATTCTATTTAAGTCCAGACAGTTCTTGTTTCCTAATTGTGATATAAGTTTGGATATCTTTCATTAAATGAAAGTTTTCTAGATTTTAGCACACGATCCAATCAGAACTACATCAGTGCTTACTAGTTTGTTTTACATCAGTGAATCAACATGAGGGGCTGATCTTTGGTACATTAGAGATAAGATCTTCTTGAAAGAAAACAATAATGACACTTTTAACTTATATCTGGGATCATATTGCCTTTTTCTGAATCTTTGGTATGATAATTCAGTATCATCTTGTATGCTGACCTTTGGCACATTTCTTTATTGGCCTTGCATAGTGACCTTGGCATCAAATTTCGAATGACCCTTATCACTTCACAACCATCAGGTTATAAATGGTTTCATATGGGGCCTCTAGTAACTAATGTTCCTATGTTTACACCCATCTTTATCTGAAAATACTGAAGTATAGTTTCTGTAGAACTTTGCTACACTAATAGGATAATTTCTGCAGTTTGGATGGAATGCTGAGTTGATCTGACTTGGTTTTTAATATTCGGATGAGATACAACCTCTATAGTAACATTAAACCAGCAACCTTACAATCTACACAGATTAAAGTCTACACCTGTAATCAATAATCTGTGGAGATCATCTTTCAGGTATAAATAATTACCTGTAATCACCTGTTAACTAAATCACAGATGTTCTACTTACCTTCCTGATTTTGCATGTTTCTATTACAACCTTACATCATTGGTAATGGTTAAAATGTAGCTTGGCAAAAATAGGATGATGAATTCAATGACATTGTGCTTGGTGACATAGTGATTAGTGTATGGAAGAAACCCTGTACATGTGCATATAAAGAACTCAATACAACTACTGCAAAGTTCATGAAAATAAACAATTATACAGGACTAAAAAGTGTTGGCAAATCAAGTTTTGACCATAAGCTTCATCTTTAGATGTATATGAAAAGTATATGTTATAAAAATAAATAATGTAGACATAGGTTTTTGACCACAATTAGTATAAAATGGCAACAATGTTTCCTGATGCTAGCTTTTTGACTTTTTATCTTTAACATGGGGGGAAAAATATTCAAATAATTCTTCTTTTCCAGATAAAAAATTTTTATGACTTAATAAATATTTATTTAGATATTCAGCATCTCTGACCCTCTTCTCTGTTTTGCGTATCTGTTTTTGTACATATGCTATAGATGAATGAATTTTGCGTCTTCTTTGCAACATAAGTTGGTCATCAGGAAGACCTGGAACAGAATTGTCAATGGAAGATTTTCCTGGTAAGTATTCAGATGTTGTGTCTGGGTGATGCTTGGGAGCGTTGTTGAGTGAGGCCAGATGTGACATGAGTCTGTGCAGTCTCTTTGCGTACTGATGACTCTGTGATCTCAAAGTCTCTACTGTTACTGCTACAACCACTCGATTGTGTTTAATACACAAGTCAGAGCAGATGTCCGCTGCTGTGTCCAGACGTAGGTCATGAGTTGAGTGGTGAAGCACAAACTTTATCAGGTTGGGAAGAGTCTTTGGTATGGAAGCTGGAAACACCACACTGTCAGATTTCCTGTAAACAGTGAAAAATATTTTGAATTTGTAGTATCATTCTAAGCATTATGATATCATGGTAAATAGTACATGACAATATTACCTTATGTTATTTATCATTGTGCCTTTAATACTGTTAGGGAATCTATAGGACATTTTACATTATTCTTTGATGCCTTCAATAGCAATATCATGATGTATTTGTCACAACTGACAAGATATAGCTGATGACAATTTGTCACAACACACAAGATATAGCTGAGGACAATTTCTCACAACAGACAAGAAATGGCTGATGACAATTTGTCACAACACACAAGAAATGGCTGATGACAATTTGTCACAACACACAAGATATAGCTGAGGACAATTTGTCACAACAGACAAGAGATTGCTGATGACAATTTGTCACAACTGACAGGAGATGGCTGATGACAATTTGTCACAACAGACAGGAGATTGCTGATGACAATTTGTGACAAATGACAAGAAATGGCTGATATCAATTTGTCACAACACACAAGAAATGGCTGATGACAATTTGTCACAACACACAAGAAATGGCTGATGACAATTTGTCACAACAGACAAGAAATGGCTGATGACAATTTGTCACAACACACAAGAAATGGCTGATGACAATTTGTCACAACTGACAGGAGATTGCAGATGACAATTTGTCACAACACACAAGAAATGGCTGATGACAATTTGTCACAACACACAAGAAATGGCTGATGACAATTTGTCACAACACACAAGATATAGCTGAGGACAATTTGTCACAACAGACAAGAGATTGCTGATGACAATGGCAATTTGTCACAACACACAAGAAATGGCTGATGACAACAGGAGATTGCTGATGACAATTTGTGACAACATGACAAGAAATGGCTGATATCAATTCGTCACAACACACAAGAAATGGCTGATGACAATTTGTCACAACACACAAGAAATGGCTGATGACAATTTGTCACAACAGACAAGAAATGGCTGATGACAATTTGTCACAACACACAAGAAATGGCTGATGACAATTTGTCACAACACACAGGAGATGGCTGAGGACAATTTGTCACAAAACACAGGAGATTGCTGATGACAATTTGTGACAAATGACAAGAAATGGCTGATATCAATTTGTCACAACACACAAGAAATGGCTGATGACAATTTGTCACAACACACAAGAAATGGCTGATGACAATTTGTCACAACAGACAAGAAATGGCTGATGACAATTTGTCACAACACACAAGAAATGGCTGATGACAATTTGTCACAACTGACAGGAGATGGCTGATGACAATTTGTCACAACAGACAGGAGATTGCTGATGACAATTTGTGACAAATGACAAGAAATGGCTGATATCAATTTGTCACAACACACAAGAAATGGCTGATGACAATTTGTCACAACACACAAGAAATGGCTGATGACAATTTGTCACAACAGACAAGAAATGGCTGATGACAATTTGTCACAACACACAAGATATAGCTGAGGACAATTTGTCACAACAGACAAGAGATTGCAGATGACAATTTGTCACAACAGACAAGAAATGGCTGATGACAATTTGTCACAACACACAAGAAATGGCTGATGACAATTTGTCACAACACACAAGAAATGGCTGATGACAATTTGTCACAACACACAAGAAATGGCTGATGACAATTTGTCACAACACACAAGAAATGACTGATGACAATTTGTCACAACAGACAAGAAATGGCTGATGACAATTTGTCACAACACACAAGAAATGGCTGATGACAATTTGTCACAACAGACAAGAAATGGCTGATGACAATTTGTCACAACACAGAAGAAATGGCTGATGACAATTTGTCACAACACACAAGAAATGGCTGATGCCAATTTGTCACAACACAAAAGAAATGACTGATGACAATTTGTCACAACAGACAAGAAATGGCTGATGACAATTTGTCACAACACACAAGAAATGGCTGATGACAATTTGTCACAACAGACAAGAAATGGCTGAGGACAATTTGTCACAACAGACAGGAGATGGCTGATGACAATTTGTCACAACAGACAGGAGATGGCTGATGACAATTTGTCACAACTGACAGGAGATGGCTGAGGACAATTTGTCACAACTGACAGGAGATGGCTGATGACAATTTGTCACAACTGACAGGAGATGGCTGAGGACAATTTGTCACAACTGACAGGAAATGGCTGATGATAATTTGTCACAACAGACAGGAGATGGCTGATGACAATTTGTCAAAACTGACAGGAGATGGCTGATGACAATTTGTCACATCAGACTGGAGATGGCTGATGACAATTTGTCAAAACTGACAGGAGATGGCTGATGACAATTTGTCACATCAGACTGGAGATGGCTGAGGACAATTTGTCACAACAGACAGGAGATGGCTGATGCCAATTTGTCACAACAGACAGGAGATGGCTGATGACAATTTGTCACAACTGACAAGAAATGGCTGAGGACAATTTGTCACAACTGACAGGAGATGGCTGATGACAATTTGTCACAACTGACAAGAAATGGCTGAGGACAATTTGTCACAACTGACAGGAGATGGCTTATGACAATTTGTCACAACAGACAGGAGATGGCTGAGGACAATTTGTCACAACAGACAGGAGATGACTGATGACAATTTGTCACAACAGACAGGAGATGGCTGAGGACAATTTGTCACAACTGACAAGAAATGGCTGAGGACAATTTAACAAAACTGACAGGAGATGGCTTATGACAATTTGTCACAACAGACAGGAGATGGCTGAGGACAATTTGTCACAACAGACAGGAGAGGACTGATGACAATTTGTCACAACAGACAGGAAATGTCTAATGACAATTTGTCACAACAGACAAGAGATGGCTGAGGACAATTTGTCACAACAGACAGGAGATGGCTGAGGACAATTTGTCACAACAGACAGGAGAGGACTGATGACAATTTGTCACAACAGACAGGAAATGGCTAATGACAATTTGTCACAACAGACAGGAAATGGCTAATGACAATTTGTCACAACAGACAAGAGATGGCTAATGACAATTTGTCACAACTGACAGGAAATGGCTGATGACAATTTGTCACAACAGACAGGAAATGGCTGATGACAATTTGTCACAACAGACAGGAAATGGCTAATGACAATTTGTCACAACAGACAAGAGATGGCTGATGACAATTTGTCACAACTGACAGGAAATGGCTGATGACAATTTGTTACAACAGACAAGAGATGGCTAATGACAATTTGTCACAACTGACAGGAAATGGCTGATGACAATTTGTCACAACAGACAGGAAATGGCTGATGACAATTTGTCACAACAGACAAGAGATGGCCGATGACAATTTGTCACAACAGACAGGAGATGGCTGATGACAATTTGTTACAACAGACAAGAGATGGCTAATGACAATTTGTCACAACTGACAGGAAATGGCTGATGACAATTTGTCACAACAGACAGGAAATGGCTGATGACAATTTGTCACAACAGACAAGAGATGGCCGATGACAATTTGTCACAACAGACAGGAGATGGCTGATGACAGTTTGTCACAACACACAGGAGATGGCTGATGACAATTTGTCACAACAGACAAGAGATGGCTAATGACAATTTGTCACAACTGACAGGAAATGGCTGATGACAATTTGTCACAACAGCACAACAGACAGGAGATGGCTGATGACAGTTTGTCACAACACACAGGAGATGGCTGATGACAGTTTGTCACAACACACAGGAGATGGCTGATGACAGTTTGTCACAACACACAGGAGATGGCTGATGACAGTTTGTCACAACACACAGGAGATGGCTGATGACAGTTTGTCACAACACACAGGAGATGGCTGATGACAGTTTGTCACAACACACAGGAGATGGCTGATGACAGTGTAGAAAATTCTCATCTTTATATTTAGATATTGATATTTAAAATACACGGCAAAAATGTAACAAGAGTAAAGTACATATATATAGTGGAATTGAGGAATTTCTTGAGTCAAGACTTATACAAGGAAAACCGTCCAGATCTTTACAAGGACAAACATACAGAGAGTCAAGACTTAAAACCAGGACAAACATATAGAGTTATAAAGTGTAAATCCACCTCCCTCCCACCCAATCGACCTCTTTAATAGTAGCACAGGCTGGATGTGAGTAATATGGTTTTTGCATGATAACTATGAGAAAAAACAGACTTTGGAAAATGACAGTGTTTCCATATCCTTGGGGACGTTCTTCAAAAAATGCATTTATCAAAATTGTTCACTAGTACAAACCATCAAATTTATCAAAATTCAACTTATCTCCACAAAAAAAACATCAAACTTCATGCAATGAAATCAATTTCCAAGACAAATTTCACAAAAGCACTGGCTGTGTTTGCAAGTGTGATGCATGTTGATGCAAGCATGTGGAAGCCAGGAGTTCATGGATGCTGATAAAAAGTCATCCATCTCTATCATTATAATTGTTCACAATACCTTTAGCTGCTCAACATTTTCCCAATCACCGAGTTCTACCATGGCAGCATGCGACAGCTGGCATTAACTTAAACCTTCCTGTAGAACTATCCAGATTTTAAATCCATAATCACAGGAGAAATACCATTGATCATAAGCACAGCCTTAAATCCTACATAGTCATCATTATCTCCCAAAGGATCATAGCAAACTCTTATAAACCATTTAATGTAGTTACCAGCCAACTGTTTGTGAAATGTCATTATCTAAAAACAATTCTGAGTGATTAGGAAGTCATTGAAATCATGTTTATTTCCATTTCATCTCGGTATTCATGGCTGGCACTTCGTTCAATCATAAGTTACAATAACACATTATTTGTATTTCTGAGAGGACAATGAAATACATACTACACAAGAAGAAAAAGTGTTGAAACCTTATGGAAGCAAACAGAACATTCCAAACCAGTTGTGTTGATTTTATTCCACAAGTCCTGGAAAAAACTAATAAATTCAGCTAAATGTCTGAGCCTCTCATAAATCATCCCTCTTGTAAATCATCCAACATTTAATAGTGGAGACAGAGATACAGGCCGAATCTCCAGCACACTGACTGATGGGACAAAGATACAGGCTGTATCTCCAGCACATTGATGACAAAAAGATACAGACCGTATCTCCAGCACATAGACTTAAGGTCAAAGATACAGGCTGTATTGCCAGCACATTGATGGCACAAAGATACAGGCTGCATCTCCAGTACATTGCTTGATGGTCAAAGATACAGGCTGTATCTCCAGCACATTGATTGATGGTCAAAGATACAGGCCGTATCTCCAGCACATTGACTGATGGTCAAAGATACAGGCTGTATCTCCAGCACATTGACTGATCGTCAAAGATACAGGCTGTATCTCCAGCACATTGACCGATGGTCAAAGATACAGACTGTATTGCCAGCACATCGATGACACAAAGATACAGGCTGCATCTCCAGCACATTGCTTGATGGTCAAAGATACAGGCTGTATCTCCAGCACATTGACCGATCGTCAAAGATACAGACTGTATCTCAAGTACATTGACTGATGGTCAAAGATACAAGCTGCATCTCCAATACATTGCTTGATGGTCAAAGATACAGGCCATATCTCCAGCACATTGACTGATGGTCAAAGATACAGACTGTATCTCCAGTACATTGACTGATGGTCAAAGATACAGGCTGTATCTCCAGCACATTGATGACACAAAGATACAGGCTGTATCTCCAGTACTTTGATTGATGACACAAAGATACAGGCTGCATCTCCAGCACATTGCTTGATGGTCAAAGATACAGGCTGTATCTCCAGCACATTGACTGATCGTCAAAGATACAGACTGTATCTCCAGCACATTGACTGATGGTCAAAGATACAGACTATATCTCAAGTACATTGACTGATGGTCAAAGATACAAGCTGCATCTCCAATACATTGCTTGATGGTCAAAGATACAGGCCGTATCTCCAGCACATTGACTGATGGTCAAAGATACAGACTGTATCTCCAGTACATTGACTGATGGTCAAAGATACAGGCTGTATCTCCAGCACATTGACTTGTCAAAGATACAGGCTGTATCTCCAGCACATTGATGACACAAAGATACAGGCTGTATCTCCAGTACTTTGACTGATTACCAAAGATACAGGCTGTATCTCCAGCACATTGCTTGATGGTCAAAGATACAGGCTGTATCTCCAGCACATTGACTTGTGGTCAAAGATACAGGCTGTATCTCCAGTACATTGACTGATGACCAAAGATACAGGCTGTATTACCCATGCATTAATGTATGGTAGAAACACATGAGTAAATGGTATCACAGATCATCAACTCATTATTAAAAGATACAAATCATTTCGTTTCAAACAATAATAACAGGTATTATCAATGCATTAACTTAAAAAGAAAAGAGGCTTAGTGGCTTGACAGTCACCTGAGGTAAGCAACATTGAATATACAGGTTAAAGGATTGTTATCAAGTGTCATGAATTTGTGACACTGAATATAGTAAGCCAGTGTCAATGTGCCTACCATCAAAACTGTCATCCTATACTGATAACTCTTATAAAGTTATTTCCAGTGGGATATAACCTAAGTTATGTTCAAAAATGCTATTTTTCTATGAAAATTACAGTAAAGTCTAAAAAAGATATTCCTCCCTAGGAAGAAATGTGAGACTCATTTTGGTAATTAAAGCACCTTAAGATGCTTCCATTCATGAAGAGCATTTGATTCTACCATATATAGATCTTGAGAAGATTTTTGAAATTTAAGTCAATTTTACCCCTTCTGACCCTGCCCATCAGCTCCTGGGGATCAGTCAGGATCAAAATGGGCATACTATTGGGCCCTCACCCTTCACTCATAAATATAACCAAGTTTGAAATATTTTCAATGGGAACTAAACAAATTATGCTCAAAAATCTAGTTTTCCTGTATAAAATAGAGTAAACTTTAACCCCTCCCCATGTGGATATGCAAGACCCTGGGTCAATGAATTTCACAATTTTCCCAAAGCACCTAAGATGCTTCCATTCATGCAGAGCATTTAATTATACCATATCTGGGTCTAGGGCCCTAGGCCCCTAGTGGTGTAGAAAGTATAATACACAAATTTGGTTCATCTCAGGCGAAGGAAGGTTTCTGCAAAATTTCACTGAAATCAGATCAGGGTTTTTTGAGAAGAAATTGAAAGTATTAAATTGTTAACAGACACACCACACAACCAGATGAAGAGTATTAGAACAGGTTACCATGATACTCCATTCTCGACAGACTTTCTGGGAGCATCAACGATGGGTTAGAATCAAACCAACAGAACATTAAATATTGGCTGAAAACTCTTTGCCTTTTTTGAAGTCACAATTAATATGACCTTGAATTTGACCTTCAGACCTCAAAAGTAATCCAAAGCAACCTTTGCACCTGAAAAGCAATTCCAAGCAAGTACTTCGTATGAATGGTGGCACTTTGTCTCAGTATTTAATAAGAAAAACCCTGATATTAGGTTGAAGATAGATTGACTGAACAGTCAGAGTTAAAAAATACCACATGGACTTGGTTCCGGGATGATGATAATGGTAAATTTGAATTTCAGTCAATAAGTGAAAGCCATACTTGTACGAGAGATAATTACATAGAACGTGTATGGAAAGTTTCAGGACTATAAGATAAGAAATTAAGTCTACAGATAAGATTTTAAAGGGTATCTGAGGAACAGTAACTTTGTAACCTAAGAAGACTAAAAGAGAAAACAGAAATGATGTCTATAAACAAAGGCATAAAATTTTTTTAACATTCAGATGCGAAATAAGAACTGTTAATTGATAACATTACCAGGGATATAAAATACACACAGGCAGATCCCTAAACACTACCAAAAACTCAAAAAATAATGATTGGTAATAATAGGACAATGTATAATTAAGACTTGCAAATTTGTCATTTCAGCTTTACTGAAGACTAATCTTTCTGAACTAAGGGACGACATCAACATTAACAGGTCTACTGTAGGATCTTGTTAACTCCAGCATTCATTAGCTACAGTCTCCAATATAGCTAAAACGGTGTAACTGTTCACTGAAATAGAATTTCTATATATAGTGCAAATATATCTAAGTTTGGATGTAAGGAAATGTCTTCTCCTGAAATAAAGGTGTCACTTGTAAAAAGATTAACACCACAATGTCAGAAACATTCACAAATAAGTAGTATCATAGCAATATTTATGAATCCTAAACTCAAAGTAAGGCAAATCTATATGGTAACCTTGACAACAACCAATCAACATTCAAGCAGTACAGCACGAGTCACGAAAGAGTCATCCCCTCCTCTCAGTACAGAATGAGTCCACCCCTCCTGTCAGTACTGAATGAGACCTCCCCTCCTGTCAGTACAGAATGAGGCCACCCCTCCTGTCAGTACTGAATGAGTACTTCCCTCCTGTCAGTACTGAATGAGGCCACCCCTCCTGTCAGTACTGAATGAGTCCTCCCCTCCTGTCAGTACTGAATGAGGCCTGACCTCCTGTCAGTACTGAATGAGACCTCCCCTCCTGTCAGTACTGAATGAGTCCTTCCCTCCTGTCAGTACTTAATGAGGCCTCCCCTCCTGTCAGTACTGAATGAGGCCTGACCTCCTGTCAGTACTGAATGAGACCTCCCCTCCTGTCAGTACTGAATGAGACTTCTTTTAAATAGAAATCCTATTTCTGATCCCAACAGTAGTTCTAGAAGACTTCTTGTAAATAGAAACCCCATTTCTGATCCCAACAGTAGTTCTAGAAGACTTTGTATAAATAGAAATCACATTTCTGATCCCAACAGTAGTTCTAGAAGACTTCTTGTAAATAGAAACCCTATTTCTGGTCCCAACAGTAGTTCTAGAAGACTTCTTGTAAATAGAAACCCCATTTCTGATCCCAACAGTAGTTCTAGAAGACTTCTTGTAAATAGAAATCACATTCCTCATCCCAGGAGTATTTCTAGAAAACCTCTTAGTCATAACTCAATACATTATTATAATCAATGAATCGTCCCCAGTTCTAGGCTCAGTGTAACTGAATGTCTATAAAGAGACTATTTCCATTTAGAAATTGTACTTCATCAATTATAATAGCAAGAATCTGTCACAAAATATTAATCATGAACTTTGAAATGATGGACAAGGGGAGACTACTCAAAAGTCATTGATGTCAATTATGAGTTTCTAAACACTATTAAAATTGGTCCAAGAAGCATAGTTATTAATGCAGAAAGTAGCTTGGATATCTTTGAATGCTTGTTCATAAAACACATCAGTGCAGAATTTATTTTCATCTTTCCTTGATCTCATACAGATACATGAAATAATTCAAAACCATATATAATTCCATTCACAGAAGATGTCTTGTGAAATATATCAGGCAAATTTTTTGACAAGAAAATCTAAAACTCAATAATTAGGCAAAATCAAAATTAGGGAACAGTGTATCTTTTGTCTGTTCTTAATTATTACATAATGATTATATAACAAGAATTGTGAAACCATGTGTCTACCGCGAGTGTTGTAGTCCCCCAGCATAGACCTCACCAATTATATCATAGAAGGAAAATGAAAACCACTCATCTGTTTGTAAATTGGCATCTGAAGGCTTTAATGATCCTTATCATGGCGTACAGATATTTCTGAAGCGAGAATCTAAACAGAACCAACAATTTACAGATGAAAGTGCAAAATACATCAACATTACCTAGATGTCAAGTCCTTGATGAAAAATGCAACACATGCACACATACACTTCCAATATTACAGTGATTTGTACATAAAAACTTAAATATGCCGGTACATCCCTCCAAAGATATTCTTCAAAATAACATCAATATAGATAAATACAGGATAACCTGGATATATCTTTAATCAATGACAACATGAAATCTGACATCTTTTCTTAATCATTTCTTTTGCGCTAAATAATGTGGACATATTAACAGAAACAACACTATTGATGGCCTATGAATAAAAATCAATACTTATTTCATTAAAACTGAAATACAACTGCATGATCTTCTCACAAACTGTTTCTATATGACAGTTAAACCAATGGGATATTTTACAACCATGTATTAATATTATGACACATCACTCTTGGTTAATCTGTTTAATCTTATGTTATTTATGTCCTTTCCATATAACTGTGTTATTGTCTTACAGTTATCATCTACTTTTTTATTTCAAATCTCTTCAAAAATTAAAAGCTAATGCAAAAAAAAAAAAAAAAAAAAAACAAAAAAAAAAAAAACAGGCTGATTTCAATTTTGACATATATCAAAGATGCCTTACTTATCACACGATATAGTGTACATCACAAAGATGCCTTGCTTATCACACTATATAGTGTACATCACAAAGATGCCTTACTTATCACACGATATAGTGTACATCACAAAGATGCCTTACTTATCACACTATTATCACACTATATAGTGTACATCACAAAGATGCCTTACTTATCACACGATATAGTGTACATCACAAAGATGCTTTGCTTATCACACGATATAGTGTACATCACAAAGATGCCTTACTTATCACACTATATAGTGTACATCACAAAGATGCCTTACTTATCACACGATATAGTGTACATCACAAAGATGCCTTACTTATCACACGATATAGTGTACATCACAAAGATGCCTTACTTATCACACGATATAGTGTACATCACAAAGATGCTTTGCTTATCACACGATATAGTGTACATCACAAAGATGCCTTACTTATCACATGATATAGTGTACATCACAAAGATGCCTTACTTATCACACTATATAGTGTACATCACAAAGATGCCTTGCTAATCACAATGTTTTTGGCATGCATCATTTGTAACAGACAGAAAACCCTTACAACATAAAAGGGAACAGATTTGAACAGGTATAAAAGGACTTTGAAGTCAACATCTGTGATATGGCAGTAATATATCAAGATTTTGGCTGTACATGTGAAATATTCATCTATATAAAATCTTTGGTTCTCAAGATGAATACTGTCCTAACAGATTTCTCTATCATATAATTCTTTACAATGTTCAAGAATAAATTTGAGCAATTTATCAATAAAATCTAGACAATCAGAAAAGAAACACAACATTTGAACATTATGTCAGCAGATTGAGCTGTGTATTGATTACATAAGGTATACTTAATTTCAGCCCGTACCAGATTTAGGGAGTCAATACAACACTGCATCAGACAAGGGCAGATAAATGATATTGATCAAAACCTTTCATCAAACAGTATTGTATTTAGTGTTGTGAGAGAAAAATTTCACCAAAGTCTTTATCCATTTCTTACAATGCGATTAAGGCGTGGAGATTATGTAACACCTACAGTCATCAACTTGGTATCACTGCCTCGGAGACCATTAATGCCTATCAAGAAAGGAATGTTAAAGTCTTTTTCTAGGAATTGTATACAAGTTGGTATCAGTCCATTGTTAATTCAAGTTACACAATCTATATACTGTCACATATCAGTTACACTAGTGGGAGAAATAATTTTTCATCCGTTTAGACAATCAGTTTTAATTTCTACTGTCACAGTATTGTGTATTCCATCCAGTTAAAACTCAGTGTACTGATGGTTTAAAGTCTTTATAATTTCTACTGTCTGTCACAGTATTGTGTATTCCATCCAGTGAGACTCAGTGTACTGATGGTTTAAAGTCTTTATAATTTCTACTGTCACAGTATTGTGTATTCCATCCAGTGAGACTCAGTGTACTGATGGTTTAAAGTCTTTATAATTTCTACTGTCACAGTATTGTGTATTCCATCCAGTGAGACTTAGTGTACTGATGGTTTAAAGTCTTTATAATTTCTACTGTCTGTCACAGTATTGTGTATTCCATCCAGTTAAACTCAGTGTACTGATGGTTTAAAGTCTTTATAATTTCTACTGTCTGTCACAGTATTGTGTATTCCATCCAGTGAGACTCAGTGTACTGATGGTTTAAAGTCTTTATAATTTCTACTGTCACAGTATTGTGTATTCCATCCAGTGAGACTCAGTGTACTGATGGTTTAAAGTCTTTATAATTTCTACTGTCACAGTATTGTGTATTCCATCCAGTGAGACTCAGTGTACTGATGGTTTAAAGTCTTTATAATTTCTACTGTCTGTCACAGTATTGTGTATTCCATCCAGTGAGACTCAGTGTACTGATGGTTTAAAGTCTTAGGTTCAAACCTGAGTTGAAACAAACCATTACCCACTGTAATCATAGTCTTGTCGTAATTGGATGCTATTTCATCGCTGTTCTGCCATTTTAGTGCTTTGCATCAGAGAAACAAAAATGGGCCACTTTAAAGTAAAAGTTCTGATTTTCCTCTCATTCTGTGATAAAGTTCCCCTACACAAACAAGTGGTGATAACTAGTCTTTCATCCTTTTATGAAAACTTCTGTTTGAATTGTTTACTTCACGAAAAAAAATGTATACGTTTACAAACTATTCTCACTGAATCATCAAACTTTTCAATTATACTATTATTGATTAGAATCTCAATTAACCAAGCTTCCGACCACCTCGAAGCAGTCGCACATAACCACAACTAAAACTGACTAAATCACATAACTATTTCCTACTAAATAACTACATGTAGCATCAAATGTAATATTAAGCAATAGGACAACCGTACAAAAATTCATCTGACCAAGTCCAGTCTGAAGGCCAGGAAAACGAATATCAACAAGGAAATGCAATCTCGATTTGTTAAATGTTCCAAATTTTGTATCTGTACGCTGAACATATATTGAAGGGATGGATGGAGAAGGCATGTGTGTATAATTTTTAGCCAACTCCAAAATAAGATGTGAGGAACCCATATATTGCAGGAATGTCAGATACAATTAGTAACATGATTATCTAAATACTGAGATGGATTGCCTACAAGAGTATTATATGTACCTACTTTTAAGATGTGAACTGGATATCGTGCTAAAACAACTAAAATAGCAAGAACTCAGGGCAGGACTATTAATACACAATTTACAATAACACTCAAGCATTCTGAATTTAATTTAAAATATATAAATCAATGACCCACACCACCCCTCATCAACTCATGCAGATCTCAATGAACCTCATAAAAACCTCCATTCACTGCCAGGGTTTTAATCACAAAGAAAATATAATTGAAGTTACTCATATGATTAATAGGAACCAAAGACCTGATGACATTGGTAAACATCCACATATTAACATCAATAAACATGCTTATAACCTTTGACCTCTTAGCAATCCGAATCGCCCTTCAGAGGTTGTATGAAGGTGACATGGTTCAGTCAATATATTGTCACACACAAATTTTCTTATTGCTTGTGGTATATGAAATCTATTCAGAAAACACAGAGCTGTACAATTCCTTAATTCTTACTCTGTGATATTTCCTCTACAATTTCATACTCTGTGATATTTCCTCTACAATTTTTACTCTGTGATATTTCCTCTACAATTTTTACTCTGTGCCTCTACAATTCTTACTCTGTGATATTTCCTCTACAATTCTTACTCTGTGCCTCTACAATTCTTACTCTGTGATATTTCCTCTACAATTTCGTACTCTGTGATATTTCCTCTACAATTCTTACTCTGTGATATTTCCTCTACAATTCGTACTCTGTGATATTTCCTCTACAATTCTTACTCTGTGATATTTCCTCTACAATTCGTTAATCTGTGATATTTCCTCTACAATTCGTACTCTGTGATATTTCCTCTACAATTCGTACTCTGTGATATTTCCTCTACAATTCTTACTCTGTGATATTTCCTCTACAATTCTTACTCTGTGATATTTCCTCTACAATTCCTACTCTGTGATATTTCCTCTACAATTTCATACTCTGTGATATTTCCTCTAAAATTTGTACTCTGTGATATTTCCTCTACAATTCGTACTCTGTGATATTTCCTCTACAATTCTTATTCTGTGATATTTCCTCTACAATTTCGTACTCTGTGATATTTCCTCTACAATTCTTACTCTGTGATATTTCCTCTACAATTCTTTCTCTGTGATATTTCCTCTACAATTCGTACTCTGTGATATTTCCTCTACAATTCTTACTCTGTGATATTTCCTCTACAATTTCGTACTCTGTGATATTTCCTCTGCAATTCTTACTCTGTGATATTTCCTCTACAATTCTTATTCTGTGATATTTCCTCTACAATTTCATACTCTGTGATATTTCCTCTACAATTCTTACTCTGTGATATTTCCTCTACAATTCTTACTCTGTGATATTTCCTCTACAATTTCGTACTCTGTGATATTTCCTCTACAATTCGTACTCTGTGATATTTCCTCTACAATTCGTACTCTGTGATATTTCCTCTACAATTCTTACTCTGTGATATTTCCTCTACAATTCTTACTCTGTGATATTTCCTCTACAATTCGTACTCTGTGATATTTCCTCTACAATTCTTACTCTGTGATATTTCCTCTACAATTCTTACTCTGTGATATTTCCTCTACAATTCTTACTTTGTGATATTTTCAGTAAAAACCTCAACAATTTTGACTCTGTGATATTTCCTCTACAATTCGTACTCTGTGATATTTCCTCTACAATTCGTACTCTGTGATATTTCCTCTACAATTAGTACTCTGTGATATTTCCTCTACAATTCGTACTCTGTGATATTTCCTCTACAATTCTTACTCTGTGATATTTCCTCTACAATTTCGTACTCTGTGATATTTCCTCTACAATTCTTACTCTGTGATATTTCCTCTACAATTCGTACTCTGTGATATTTCCTCTACAATTCGTACTCTGTGATATTTCCTCTACAATTCGTACTCTGTGATATTTCCTCTACAATTCGTACTCTGTGATATTTCCTCTACAATTCTTACTCTGTGATATTTCCTCTACAATTCTTACTCTGTGATATTTCCTCTACAATTTCGTACTCTGTGATATTTCCTCTACAATTCTTACTCTGTGATATTTCCTCTACAATTCGTACTCTGTGATATTTCCTCTACAATTTCGTACTCTGTGATATTTCCTCTACAATTCTTACTCTGTGATATTTCCTCTACAATTCTTACTCTGTGATATTTCCTCTACAATTCTTACTCTGTGATATTTCCTCTACAATTCTTACTCTGTGATATTTCCTCTACAATTCGTACTCTGTGATATTTCCTCTACAATTCTTACTCTGTGATATTTCCTCTACAATTCGTACTCTGTGATATTTCCTCTACAATTCGTACTCTGTGATATTTCCTCTACAATTTCGTACTCTGTGATATTTCCTCTACAATTAGTACTCTGTGATATTTCCTCTACAATTTCGTACTCTGTGATATTTCCTCTACAATTTCGTACTCTGTGATATTTCCTCTACAATTAGTACTCTGTGATATTTCCTCTACAATTTCGTACTCTGTGATATTTCCTCTACAATTAGTACTCTGTGATATTTCCTCTACAATTCGTACTCTGTGATATTTCCTCTACAATTCGTACTCTGTGATATTTCCTCTACAATTAGTACTCTGTGATATTTCCTCTACAATTCTTACTCTGTGATATTTCCTCTACAATTCGTACTCTGTGATATTTCCTCTACAATTCTTACTCTGTGATATTTCCTCTACAATTCGTACTCTGTGATGATATTTCCTCTACAATTCGTACTCTGTGATATTTCCTCTACAATTCGTACTCTGTGATATTTCCTCTACAATTTCGTACTCTGTGATATTTCCTCTACAATTCGTACTCTGTGATATTTCCTCTACAATTCTTACTCTGTGATATTTCCTCTACAATTCTTACTCTGTGATATTTCCTCTACAATTCGTACTCTGTGATATTTCCTCTACAATTTCGTACTCTGTGATATTTCCTCTACAATTCTTACTCTGTGATATTTCCTCTACAATTCGTACTCTGTGATATTTCCTCTACAATTCGTACTCTGTGATATTTCCTCTACAATTCTTACTCTGTGATATTTCCTCTACAATTCGTACTCTGTGATATTTCCTCTACAATTCGTACTCTGTGATATTTCCTCTACAATTCTTACTCTGTGATATTTCCTCTACAATTCTTACTCTGTGATATTTCCTCTACAATTCTTACTCTGTGATATTTCCTCTACAATTCTACTCTGTGATATTTCCTCTACAATTCGTACTCTGTGATATTTCCTCTACAATTCTTACTCTGTGATATTTCCTCTACAATTCGTACTATGTGATATTTCCTCTACAATTCGTACTCTGTGATATTTCCTCTACAATTCAATCATCGTACTCTGTGATATTTCCTCTACTCTGTGATATTTCCTCTACAATTCTACAATTCGTACTCTGTGATATTTCCTCTACAATTCGTACTCTGTGATATTTCCTCCTACAATTCGTACTCTGTGATATTTCCTCTACAATTCTTACTCTGTGATATTTCCTCTACAATTCGTACTCTGTGATATTTCCTCTACAATTCTTACTCTGTGATATTTCCTCTACAATTCGTACTCTGTGATATTTCCTCTACAATTCTTACTCTGTGATATTTCCTCTACAATTCTTACTCTGTGATATTTCCTCTACAATTCTTACTCTGTGATATTTCCTCTACAATTCTTACTCTGTGATATTTCCTCTACAATTCTTACTCTGTGATATTTCCTCTACAATTCATACTCTGTGATATTTCCTCTACAATTCGTACTCTGTGATATTTCCTCTACAATTCTTATTCTGTGATATTTCCTCTACAATTCTTATTCTGTGATATTTCCTCTACAATTCTTACTCTGTGATATTTCCTCTACAATTCGTACTCTGTGATATTTCCTCTACAATTCTTACTTTGTGATATTTTCAGTAAAAACCTCAACAATTTTGACTCTGTGATATTTCAGTAAAAACCTCTATCATGCTGTAAATATCTTGACTAGCTATAGAATGATGTCACTGAGGCACATATGTCACCAGACAATTCCTCTCTGGTACATCAAAATCAACTTTCACTTTTGATAACCATTTTAAGCTTGTCCCACCATAATAGTGCATAACAACATCGCCTTTTGCTTATCTGACAACAAACTGACACCATCACTCTCCCATGTATTGATCTGTCCATTTTTATCAGATCTAATTTCCAATATATAACAATTCAAAGCACTGAGTTGTGAGGCATATCTCATCCCCTAAAGCAACTATCTAGCTACACAAAAGTGTTTATCCACTATGAAATACACCACATTGCTAAAATCATAAAACATGGACTTTGTTTATACACAGGTACTGTTCATACTCAGTATATCGTAATGGCAAAAAGTCATCATGTGGAACAGGAAAGAAAATAGTGTACTACCACCTGAGATCGAACCCGCATCCTCCAGTTCTCTAGTTGGACTTTCTACTACTGAGCTAAAGGGAAAATGCCTCTAGTGCATAGCTAAAGGTTGACAATGGATCTTTTGTACAATTAAATCTGCCAAACATGTATACTTAAAAGTTTCAGAAAAAGATAATTAAAATAATTTTCTCATTGGGAATTTACAAATTTATACATTATACACGTTTGTCCTAACACATCACCCTGAAAGTCAGCCACGGTCAATATGTGTTTATCATCATACAGTCATCTAGTACTAATAATTCTATCCAAGTTTTAAGTCATTTGAAATCAAAATTTAAAAAAAAAACATTAAAAAATATAATCTTAATACATAAACTATTAATAGCAAACTGAAGTGCCTCCCTTTTATTGGTCATGTGCACAGTACCTACTCTTTATTGGTCATGTGAGTAGTGCCTCCCTTTCATTGATCATGTGAACAGTGCCTCCCTTTCATTGGTCATGTGAGCAGTCATTGGTCATGTGAGTAGTGCCTCCCTCTCATTGGTCATGTGAGCAGTGCCTCCCTTTCATTGGTCATGTGAGCAGTGCCTCCCTCTCATTGGTCATGTGAGCAGTCATTGGTCATGTGAGCAGTGCCTCCCTTTCATTGGTCATGTGAGCAGTCATTGGTCATGTGAGCAGTGCCTCCCTTTCATTGGTCATGTGAGTAGTGCCTACCTCTCATTGGTCATGTGAGCAGTGCCTCCCTCTCATTGGTCATGTGAGCAGTCATTGGTCATGTGAGCAGTGCCTCCCTTTCATTGGTCATGTGAGCAGTGCCTCCCTTTCATTGGTCATGTGAGCAGTGCCTCCCTTTCATTGGTCATGTGAGCAGTGCCTCCCTTTCATTGGTCATGTGAGCAGTCATTGGTCATGTGAGCAGTGCCTCCCTTTCATTGGTCATGTGAGCAGTGCCTCCCTTTCATTGGTCATGTGAGCAGTCATTGGTCATGTGAGCAGTGCCTCCCTTTCATTGGTCATGTGAGCAGTGCCTCCCTTTCACTGGTCATGTGAGCAGTGCCTCCCTTTCATTGGTCATGTGAGCAGTACCTACTTTTTATTGGTCATGTGAGCAGTTCCTATCCTGTGATTGGTCATTTGACCAGTTTTCATGTTTAATACAGCTGTGATGAAGGAGTTTGAAAGAGACTTTGACAAGAGTGTTATATTATGTGTCTAAACTCTACACACTTATACCAAAACAAATTACATGTACATCAGGACACAAACTGAATCAGAGAGTGTCATTATATAGACACAAGCACATTTCTTTATTGAATTATCCTTTGACGAATGCTGGGTCGATGGCTGGGGCCAAATTATGTTGGTTTCCTTTATAGTTGGTATGTAGCAATCCCTGATGTGATTCATCTATTCTGACTTGGTATCTTTACTGTAAGATACCCTTCATTTACTTCATGTCCTTTCTAATACAGAGCATTACCATGGTAACATCATGTCTGCTAGGCAATGCAAAGGCCCCAGAACATCAGAGATATTTCTATATGTCCTTATGTTTAGAAGCTCTGACAAGATCCTAGAACAAAAACTTTTAAGTAAAAAGGTAAAAACTCAATATTTTTTCACAACAGAAATAAATAATTATTTGGGATAACACTAAATACTTTATCACAACAGAAAGAGATTAATATTAATTTGGAATAAAGACAGTACCAAACACTCTGTCAGATTAGTAGCATGTTATACAATCTATGGCACAAAGTTTATAACTTAGGAAATATTGCACTTAAACCAGTTCCAGTGATCAAGAAATATATATATTGATATGCTGATGTAGTGACTTGTGTACTAGTTTGTGAGGCACTTTAATTTACCAATGATCTTAGGTTACAAATGTACTAGAGTGGGTGACAGGAAACTGCTTAAAATCCACAATTGATTATCGGTTAAAACTGGATAGACTTTTCCATGAAGTTTATTAATTACATAATCAGCTGACTGTGTTCAAAATTCGTAGCAAGTCAAAGCGTTTTCTACTGAGATCATATATTTCTGTCTTTTGTAACTTCAACCTAAAACACCTCTTTACCTTGAATTTACCTAAGAATGATTACCATCTGTATTATGCACAAAATGAGTTAGGTTTTTGCTAAAAAACATGAAAATATTAACGTAACGATGATGGATTGTGGGAGAGTACAATTGATTATCGTATCAGATGAAGCTGAACGATTAGATAATCAATTATATCCGATCATCGTACTTTCACTACAAGAAACCATCTATTTCAAAGATGCTGCAATCATATTGTTGATTGATTTCAGTATGAGAAAAAACAATAAATATTAGTTTCACCAACATGTTGACGGGCACAAAAAATTGGGTCTTGAAAACCACAGGATTTGATGGTATGTTGTGTCTCGGGTTATAAATGGTTCTATACAATGATTTTTATAGAAATATGATGTTTTAAGTGAATTGGCATATAATGATCAGACACAGGAATAAATAAATGAGTGTTGTGCTACATTATCTGACCCAACCTCCGGCTCTGTGTCCCTACTGAGACTGCCTTAATTACTGGAACATGACACAGCCCAGTGAATTATTAAAATATCCGGGAACCAAACAATCAGTTATGGCAGCCAAAATTATATGTACACATATCTGGCCTAATATTGAGTCCCCAGTCAGTAATTTACTGTACATGAAGGCTTCACTTCCCATTTAAATAAACAGTGGTGATCAATCCCCACGAAAATTCCTTCAAATTTATGACAGATTCATCAGACAGTTATCAATACAGATCTGTGGAGGTTAGAAAAGAAAGCCACAACACTACCACTAGCTATCCCCACACACAACACTACCACTAGCTATCCCCACACACAACACTACCACTAGCTATCCCCACACACAACACTACCACTAGCTATCCCCACACACAACACTACCACTAGCTATCCCCACACACAACACTACCACTAGCTATCCCCACACACAACACTACCACTAGCTATCCCCACACACAACACTACCACTAGCTATCCCCATAAAACCAGTCATTTTCCACAAAACCAGCTTTCTAAATTATACTTGTAAGTCATTTTCGAAAAAACCTTGGAAACAATCACAGACATGGAGCTGATACCCTTGTAAACAATCACAGACAAGGAGCTGATACCCTTGGAAACAATCACAGACATGGAACTGATACCCTTGGAAACAATGACAAGACAAGGAGCTGATACCCTTGGAAACAATCACAGACATGGAGCTGACACCTTGGAAACAATGACAAGACAAGGAGCTGATACCCTTGGAAACAATCACAGACATGGAGCTGATACCCTTGTAAACAATCAAAATACAAGGAGCTGATACACTTGGAAACAATCACAAACATGGAGCTGATACCCTTGTAAACAATCACAGACAAGGAGCTGATATCCTTGGAAACAATCACAGACATGGAGCTGATACCCTTGGAAACAATCAAAATACAAGGAGCTGATACCCTTGGAAACAATCACAGATATGGAGCTGATACCCTTGTAAACAATCACAGACATGGAGCTGATACCCTTGTAAACAATCACAGACATGGAGCTGATACCCTTGTAAACAATCACAGAGATGGAGCTGATACCCTTGGAAACAATCACAGACATGGAGCTGATACCCTTGGAAACAATCACAAACATGGAGCTGATACCCTTGGAAACAATCACAGACATGGAGCTGATACCCTTGGAAACAATCACAGACATGGAGCTGATACCCTTGGAAACAATCACAAGACAAAGAGCTGATACCCTTGGAAACAATCACAAGACAAAGAGCTGATACCTTCACAATTAATTCCAAACAGGGAGCTGAGAGAGAGAATAACACCAGAAATAAGCAGGCAACATCATTTAATGAAATGTAACATTCTAAAGAAATTGTTTATGTTTCTGTAAGAATAATGTTTCCTATTTCCATGTTTCATGTCCTATTTCCATGTTTTATGTCCTATTTCCATGTTTTATGTCCTGTCCTATTTCCATGTTTTATGTCCTGTCCTATTTCCATGTTTTATGTCCTATTTCCATGTATTATGTCCTATTTCCATGTTTTATGTCCTATTTCCATGTTTTATGTCCTGTCCTATTTCCATGTTTTATGTCCTATTTCCATGTTTTATGTCCTATTTCCATGTTTTATGTTTTTCATTCAGATTTTCTAAAATTAAGCCACATGATTGTCTACATTCCATGTTCATTTTGTATTGACCTCTTCTGATGCTTCCATAATTTAAAGTTTCATTGGATGGCAGTTACTTGCAGATTTAAACCAACCCAATTTTATAAGAAAAACTTTTTTTTTGCTGAAATATGAATAAAAGTTAGTGTTCTCATAAATAACTCTACAAGAGTTTTAGTGTGCACAGCAATGTCATCTCCTGAATTTCAAACAGGGAACAATTTCATGACAGCAATGCTTTTTGATATTTACCTCGAAAATGTAACAATGGACAGCAAAACAGCCTAGAGGCATACTCCTAGATACACCTAGATGTGACATTTCAAATTACAGTGATAACTTACAGTTGACAGCTGGATACACAATTTTTACTCAGTATTAAGTATACATCTAGCAACCTCACCTAGACATCTGAGTAGTTTTCAAAGAGGCATTCTTACATAATGTTGAACAAGGCCAAGATTAATCAAGGCCAAAAGGACTTGTTACAGTGTCTATTTAAATCCATGGTAATTACTTTTACCTTGGCTAATGTACATGGAGAATAATATCAAGATAATATTTCATCAAATCAAAAGTTTGAGTGACACCCAGAAAGCTAATTTTAGTGCATGAAAACTTAAATGGAGCTGGGGAAAAAAAACATACATCACATTGGTAGACAATCAGAAAATAAATCTCATCTTCAGTAAACAAAGAGAAGATAAACACTATGACTGATCTACCAATCAGATGTGATTATATTTACATCCCTCCCGCTCAAGGATCAAAGTAATTACATTAAGCTGTGATATCACAACTCAAAAAGTTGCTGAAATCAGAAATTCTATTTCAGAACAAATAAAAAGCAAGACTTTAAAAATATTCAAACATTCTGGACATTTTCTGGATGGCCAAGTGTCAAAGACAACAAAACAGTCAAACAGCGACTTCCCGCCTTCAAATTTTCAGGATAGCTAATCAGTGACTTGCCACCTTCAAATTTTCAGGATAGCCAATCAGCAACTTGCTACCTTCAAATTTTCAGGATAGCCAACCAGAAACTTGCTACTTCCAATTTTCAAGGTTATCCACTCAGTTACTCACAGATATGAAGAAGAACAATCAGACCTGCATTTTCAAAATGGCAAGCCAGATTTTCATGACTGCCAATCAGAGCTGTGTGACAGATCAAATGACCCATCAGAGCTGTGCTGAGAAGAAAATGACCCATCAGAGCTGTGCTGAGAAGAAAATGACCAATCAGAGCTGTGCTGAGAAGAAAATGACCAATCAGAGCTGTGCTGAGAAGAAAATGACCCATCAGAGCATTGCTAAAAAGGCAACGATCAACAAAACAAAAACATAGCTGTGCCAAAGCCAATAGATCAATCCGTAGTATTTCTACTTTATAAAACACTTCAGTTCATGCTTTCTTCTGCTTTTATAGAATTATTTTTCTAATACAAATGTAGAATTTCTATTCTCAATGAACAATAAATATTTCTCATTCTAGTTAAAACTTTATTGTAACCTTCTGATTATGAATTATCCTCGTTTTCACAAAATAGCAATTAGGGACACAAATCTGACATGATTTTTATCTTTACAAGACAGAAGCAAATGAAGAAAAGGTAGCAGAAACATTCATTATATCACTGGTGTCTCAATTTAATGGCTTCTCTCTGGAGAAATCAACCAACAAAATTAATTAAATTCTTCAAATGCTTGCACCCTACAGACAAAAGCACAATGAGTCATAACACACATTGGATTCCAACGAAATGTCACGACTGATGACCTATTGATCCCATTATCTCTCATCTGATTGGCCAACAGAGCCACTTCAGTGCCACAATTAACACCACAACACGCTGATATACTGACAGCACATGTTCAACTGTCATCTTTTATGCTTTTCAAGTTCAGTAGAAGACAAAAGTGAGCAAACATTTGCAGACCTGATTGGAAATTCTGATTTGACATTTTACTCTGTATATGTTGATGAATGATAAGAGTAATGATTCTAAATAACAAAAAATCTGTTATCAGGTAATTCCTTGATCATACACAGATATACAATCAATAAAACTAAACACGTGTTGATTCCTACTGAATCATGGGAAAAGTGATCTAAGCTCTTTCATTACAGAAAGTATTGGCCAATCTTCATCAAAATCAGATACATCATTCTTGTAATCTTTATTTCTTTTTCTTTCTCTCTTCTAACCTTGTTTTTTGCAAGAGCAATTAAATAAAGTTGAAAATTCCTCTTTAGATATGTTAATCTTTAACTGTCAAATCCAAGATTGTCTCCTGTGAGCTAATTTTTTTCATTCTCATTCATCCCGAATTCTAAAGGGCACAACAAGGGACCAATGGAAAAATACCTATTAAATCCGAGAAACATTCATATTAATACTTCACAGGAAATTGTGGTATCAAACTTTCCTTGTGAAAATACAAGATAGCTGACTCTGCCCTTCTGTTTTTCAGATCAATCTCAAAATTACAAGGAACAAGGGAAAACTTTACAAGCATATGAAATATGACAAAAGATCCATTCTGTTTGCTCAAGAAAGGATGACAACAAAGGCAAAATCACCAGTTCTACAGCTGATGATGTCAGTTACCATGTTGACCTTGGAAGTCACAGACTGGTACAAGTACTGATCTAGTTGGCGGTGAACTGGGAAGGCCACAGACTGGTACAAGTACTGATCTAGTGGGCGGTGAACTGGAAAGGCCACAGACTGGTACAAGTACTGATCTAGTTGACGGTGAACTGGGAAGGCCATAGACTGGTTCAAGTACTGATCTAGTTGGCGGTGAACTGGGAAGGCCACAGACTGTTACAAGTACTGATCTAGTTGGCGGTGAACTGAGAAGGCCACAGACTGGTACAAGAACTGATCTAGTTGGCAGTGGACTGGGAAGGCCACAGACTGGTACAAGTACTGATCTAGTTGGCAGTGAACTGGGAAGGCCACAGACTGGTTCAAGTACTGATCTAGTTGGCGGTGAACTGGGAAGGCCACAGACTGGTACAAGTACTGATCTAGCTGGCAGTGAACTGGGAAGGCCACAGAATGGTAGTACAAGTACTGATCTAGTTGGCGGTGAACTGGGAAGGCCACAGACTGGAACAAGATTTAGTACAGATCTACTTACCGATGGGCAGGGAAGAAGAGGAGTGTTGGGTAGCTACTGACTGTATACTCCCATGGTAAATCATTAGAATCAGCATTGATCCTGGAAAAAAGATATTGAGATAATTACTTAAATTCTAATTTATTATCATTATTATCTAGTAACATCTGCAACAATCCAGCAGAACAGTGTGTCTACGACAGAGTGCAGTCATATATTGTTCACATGTAAAGTATAATTATGATATCTTGTCTGCTACAGAATAAAACAACAGCAAGTAAAATGGCCAGTTGATATTGTGGTATGGAAAAACCTGTAGTGAATCAAATTTACCTGAAGCCCATTCACTTTACTCATTCTGGAGTAAAAGTACATCATTTGAGTATTACTAAATATGTATAGAATTCAATGGCCAGCACTAGGACTCCACGTTACCCTAATAGCTTGACTGGCTCATGTTTTTCCCTGAGAAGAACCTAAGTTAAATAACTTATCTAATACAGCAACTTAAAAAATATGACTTATGTGTCCTGTTGATTAATATCCAATATGAATTACGGTCCAAAAATTACAGTGGTCAGATTGGTCTGAGCTATCATGGTTGAACCTGCCTATGGAGTTTGAAGTTGATCTGTTGAAACTACTTTTGCTATCAAGCAGACAATTTGGTAATCATTAAAGGGGCCATATTTTCGGTCCAAAATTTACAGTGATCAAACTTGTCTGAGCTATCAGGGTAATGAATTTTTTTCCTATGATGGTTGAAGTTTGTCCATTGATAACTACTACTGATACGGAGTGGACACTGTTTCTGTAATCAACTGAAGGGCCATAATTCCAACAACTGCAGACTCAATATCACTTCTCTACACTAAGTTAAGGTCATATTAATTCAAGGTCAAAGATAACCTACAGACTCAATATCACTTCTCTACACTAAGTAAAGGTCATATTAACTCAAGGTCAAAGATAGCCTACAGACTCAATATCACTTCTCTACACAAAGTTAAGGTCATATTAACTCAAGGTCAAAGATAGCCCACAGACTCAATATCACTTCTCTACACTAAGTAAAGGTCAAATTAACTCAAGGTCAAAGATAGCCCACAGACTCAATATCACTTCTCTACACTAAGTAAAGGTCAAATTAACTCAAGGTCAAAGATAGCCCACAGACTCAATATCACTTCTCTACATAAGTAAAGGTCAAATCAACTCAAGGTCAAAGATAGCCCACAGACTCAATATCACTTCTCTACACTAAGTTAAGGTCAAATTAACTATGCCCTATGCCTAAAGATAAAAAGTTCCTTGAACATTTCAACATGTCTTACTTCTGTGACTGTGACATAATCCTCAGTCATTGATTCTAACAAATTTAATAGCCCATCACCAAGCAAGAAAGGTTGAAAATTATCAGGTTACGGTTATTCCTTCAACAACCTTAAGACTTCCTGCGACCTGATGACCTAAACAGAAAGTTAACGTTATGTTGACAATTTTCCTTCTTCATCAACTTTCAGTTTCATTTGGATCCTTTCCTAAGTTTGAAGACATAAAAATAATAATCAGTTTGCTGGTCTACGAAAACTACTTGGAACATTCTGTATTGTTTCAACCTGTTCTATCACCTGTTTACTACCAAGGAAACAAAATGAATATTAAACTCTGCTGAAGATACAACTCAAACATTTATCACTGAAATCTTGTCAAATATAACTAGAAAGCATTCAGAAAGGCTGCTGAAAGACATCAGCCAATCAGGTCACAGCAGCCTCATAAATTATGCATAGAATTGGCCGATAATCGAACCTGAACAAGGAATTAAGGTTACAAGTCTACAAAGAAAGATTCCTATAAAATCTTATCATTCCTTCATAAGATAGTGTGCATAAAGCATTCTCATAGAGTGATTACAGAAATCAGCCAATCAGGTCATTTTAGAACATGTGACAACAGGTACACAAAAACCAAGATCCTTTATCACATAACCATGATAGCACAGGATGATCTGTGATCTCAACTCTCCTGTGAAACATTAAGCCCTCTTGGTAGGGAGTAACCATGATATCACAAGATGATCTGTGATCTCAGCTCTCCTGAGAAACATTAAGCCCTCTTGGTAGGGAGTAACCATGATATCACAGGATGATCTGTGATCTCAACTCTCCTGTGAAACATTAAGCCCTCTTGGTAGGGAGTAACCATGATATCACAGGATGATCTGTGATCTCAACTCTCCTGTAAAACATTAAGCCCTCTTGGTAGGGAGTAACCATGATATCACAGGATGATCTGTGATCTCAACTCTCCTGTGAAACATTAAGCCCTCTTGGTAGGGAGTAACCATGATATCACAGGATGATCTGTGATCTCAACTCTCCTGAGAAACATTAAGCCCTCTTGGTAGGGAGTAACCATGATATCACAGGATGATCTGTGATCTCAACTCTCCTGAGAAACATTAAGCCCTCTTGGTAGGGAGTAACCATGATATCACAGGATGATCTGTGATCTCAACTCTCCTGTGAAACATTAAGCCCTCTTGGTAGGGAGTAACCATGATATCACAGGATGATCTGTGATCTCAACTCTCCTGAGAAACATTAAGCCCTCTTGGTAGGGAGTAACCATGATATCACAGGATGATCTGTGATCTCAACTCTCCTGTGAAACATTAAGCCCTCTTGGTAGGGAGTAACCATGATATCACAGGATGATCTGTGATCTCAACTCTCCTGAGAAACATTAAGCCCTCTTGGTAGGGAGTAACCATGATATCACAGGATGATCTGTGATCTCAACTCTCCTAAGAAACATTAAGCCCTCTTGATTGGGAGTAACCATGATATCACAAGATGATCTGTGATCTCAACTCTCCTGAGAAATATTAAGCCCCCTTGGTAGGGAGTAACCATGATATCACAAGATGATCTGTGATCTCAGCTCTCCTGAGAAGCATTCCCTGTTGGTGATATTAAACCACACCCCTCACATCTTTATCTCAGATGACATTTTTCTGATGGTCTAACTATGCTATTGCAGTCCTACAGCATTCAGTGTAACAAGTATTTATTCACGCTAGTACAGTATGGTATGTACCACAATACATTGTTAAGGATGTGAGTGGTGTCGTAAAACCTCTAGCATCACCAGAAAATCCAACTAATGACCAATATAAGTAGGTGAATGACTTGAGTAAACAGCTCTGACAGCAAGTGTTGTGAATGATGTAAAGAATGTGACAAACATTGGCAACGCACGAAAATTAAATACACACACTTGATAGACAAAGCTGAATGATTCATCCTAATAGAAAGCATTTCTGACAGCTTAGTGAACAAAAGATGAGTCTCCAAATCTTGGTAAATGATTGATGTGACTATAGATTTTATTCCCCGATACTATATAATAACTCACCTACCTAAGCATTTCCACCACTCAGGAAGTGAACTTAAGAGAGTAGAATGCTCACATCTCCCTACAATTACTGGAGTGGAGAAATCCCTCTAAAGTTAAAACTTGGAAAGCTTAAGGAAAGTGGGTGGGAATGTCCAGAAGAAAAAAAGCTTACAACAAGTTTATTACAACTATTATAATTCACAATTTCAGTTCATCTTAGGCCAGGAAAGGTTTCTGCAAAATTTCATTGAAATTAGATCAGGGGTATTTGAGAAGAAGCCGTAAGTGTTAAAATGGATGCACAACACCAGATGAAGGGTAATAGAATATGTCACCATGAGACTTTGTCTCGGGTGACCTAAATATATTGCCATCCTTGGTATACAAAACTCTACCTTTTCTTGGCATACAAAACACTGCCATCCTTTCTACATACAAAACACTGCCATCCTTTGTATATACAAAACACTGCCATCCTTTCTACATACAAAACACTGCCATCCTTTGTATATACAAAACACTGCCATCGTTTCTATATACAAAACACTGCCATCGTTTCTACATACAAAACACTGCCATCCTTTCTACATACAAAACACTGCCATCCTTTGTATATACAAAACACTGCCATCGTTTCTATATACAAAACACTGCCATCCTTTCTACATACAAAACACTGCTATCCTTTCTATATACAAAACACTGCCATCCTTTCTATATACAACACACTGCCATCCTTTCTAAATACTGCCATCCTTTGTATATACAAAACACTGCCATCCTTTGTATATACAAAACACTGCCATCCTTTGTATATACAAAACACTGCCATCCTTTCTACATACAAAACACTGCCATCCTTTGTATATACAAAACACTGCCATCGTTTCTATATACAAAACACTGCCATCGTTTCTACATACAAAACACTGCCATCCTTTCTACATACAAAACACTGCCATCCTTTCTATATACAAAACACTGCCATCGTTTCTATATACAAAACACTGCCATCCTTTCTACATACAAAACACTGCTATCCTTTCTATATACAAAACACTGCCATCCTTTCTATATACAACACACTGCCATCCTTTCTAAATACTGCCATCCTTTGTATATACAAAACACTGCCATCCTTTGTATATACAAAACACTGCCATCCTGTGTATATACAAAACACTGCCATCCTGTGTATATACAAAACACTGCCATCCTTTCTACATACAAAACACTGCCATCCTTTGTATATACAAAACACTGCCATCCTTTCTAAACACTGCCATCCTTTGTATATACAAAACACTGCCATCCTGTGTATATACAAAACACTGCCATCCTTTCTACATACAAAACACTGCCATCCTTTGTATATACAAAACACTGCCATCCTGTGTATATACAAAACACTGCCATCCTGTGTATATACAAAACACTGCCATCCTTTCTATATACAAAACACTGCCATCCTTACTTTATACAAAACACTGCCATCCTTTTAACACTGCCATCCTTTGTATATACAAAACACTGCCATCCTGTGTATATACAAAACACTGCCATCCTTTCTATATACAAAACACTGCCATCCTGTGTATATACAAAACACTGCCATCCTGTGTATATACAAAACACTGCCATCCTGTGTATATACAAAACACTGCCATCCTGTGTATATACAAAACACTGCCATCCTGTGTATATACAAAACACTGCCATCCTGTGTATATACAAAACACTGCCATCCAGTGTATATACAAAACACTGCCATCCAGTGTATATACAAAACACTGCCATCCTTTGTATATACAAAACACTGCCATCCTTTGTATATACAAAACACTGCCATCCTTTGTATATACAAAACACTGCCATCCTGTGTATATACAAAACACTGCCATCCTGTGTATATACAAAACACTGCCATCCTTTCTATATACAAAACACTGCCATCCAGTGTATATACAAAACACTGCCATCCTTTGTATATACAAAACACTGCCATCCTGTGTATATACAAAACACTGCCATCCTGTGTATATACAAAACACTGCCATCCAGTGTATATACAAAACACTGCCATCCTGTGTATATACAAAACACTGCCATCCTGTGTATATACAAAACACTGCCATCCTGTGTATATACAAAACACTGCCATCCTTTGTATATACAAAACACTGCCATCCTGTGTATATACAAAACACTGCCATCCAGTGTATATACAAAACACTGCCATCCTTTGTATATACAAAACACTGCCATCCTTTGTATATACAAAACACTGCCATCCTGTGTATATACAAAACACTGCCATCCTTTCTATATACAAAACACTGCCATCCTTACTTTATACAAAACACTGCCATCCTTTTAACACTGCCATCCTTTGTATATACAAAACACTGCCATCCTGTGTATATACAAAACACTGCCATCCTGTGTATATACAAAACACTGCCATCCTGTGTATATACAAAACACTGCCATCCTGTGTATATACAAAACACTGCCATCCTGTGTATATACAAAACACTGCCATCCTTTCTATATACAAAACACTGCCATCCTGTGTACATACAAAACACTGCCATCCTGTGTATATACAAAACACTGCCATCCTGTGTATATACAAAACACTGCCATCCTTTCTACATACAAAACACTGCCATCCTTTCTACATACAAAACACTGCCATCCTGTGTATATACAAAACACTGCCATCCTGTGTATATACAAAACACTGCCATCCTTTCTATATACAAAACACTGCCATCCTGTGTATATACAAAACACTGCCATCCTTTCTACATACAAAACACTGCCATCCAGTGTATATACAAAACACTGCCATCCTTTCTATATACAAAACACTGCCATCCTGTGTATATACAACACACTGCCATCCTTTGTATAGAAATGAATAAATGAAGAAAATGTTTCGATGATATCTCAATTTCAACCAATCAGAAGCCTCAATTCTTTTTCAATGGTAATGGTTCTGAAACACCTGAGGAGTCCAACTGTAGGCTTCAATACAAGTTACAATATCTGACCAAGTTTCATCAAAACTGATCCAGTAAGGACAAATGAGCTTGTGGCCATTATACAAAAAAGCAGTGTATAGTGACCCAGGCAACGAAATTTTCTACAGGAAAAAAAAAATTTAACCAAATGCACATCTACACATGCACCTTAACATACCTGTGCAGTTTCACAGAAATCAGTTCACAAGTTAAGGAGGACAGACAGACCGACAGACAACCTAATTCCAGTATACCGCCCCCACCCCCCTTTCCTCTAAATTCATTGCCAGGGTTAAAAAAAGACTAGATAATGATTAATAGCCCACTTCTAGCAACTATTTATTTGACATTTTTGAAGTCATATACCTAAAAACAAATATTTTTTTTACCAAAACCTGATGTAAACAAACTTATTACAAACTAATTACACTGTAAATAGAGTGGTGTAGAATATAAATTTAGTAATACTATGTCTGCTAAAGATAAATCAGTACAATATCAGCTTGTTAAATGTAGGTGTAGTAACATGACATTCCAAGGACACCTAATTCAGTAAACACTAGAGAAAAAGTTGATGTCTACCTAGCCAGCAACACCCAGAATAATATGTCCTACTATGTGTAGGCATATCATACACACAGAAGGCAAGAAATGCAGTATTACCATGCAATTAATAAGTTAATAACATTTTTGCCAGTGAAAAATAGAAATTTATCCATTTGGTAAAAATGTATATGAACATTTCCAGTGATGATATAACTTTTCTAGTATTATAATTTAAATTTTGACCAACTACATCAGTGCTTTCATGTCATAACATTGAATAATTGCCGGTTTCCATGTTTGGATGCAAATGAAGGTTGAATAAGATTTTTCTCTATCAAATAACTGCAATTTCTGGTTTTCTCTAAGTTGGCCTCTAAGTTTCAAACACCCCCTTAGTTCAAGTCTGAATTGTTTTATCATTTTTTTCACCATTTTTTTTCCTTTAGAAATGAAATAAGAGTATCAATATTCTGTCAGTCTCGTGAAATAGGAATGATATTAAGAGGAACCCATTAAATATCCTCTATACACGGACTTACCATTTGTCTTTACTAGTAGCACTAGGATCTGTATTCCTTGTAGAGTAATAAGGTTGTCTGTCTGTCTGGTCTTTTTTCTAACAATTTCAGGTAATTTCTTTCTATTAGGGAAATGCTCTACACAAAAGCACTTATATGCAAGTTTATCAAAATATTATGTAAATAAATAGTAATACTTCTTTTACCTTGCAAATATCAGGTCCTGTGCTGTTTTGAAATATTTTGCCAGATTCAGATAGAGATGAGCAAACCCAGCACAGAAGCCACACCAAGGAGCATACAGCAGTACAAGTACATCCTGTGGACAATACAGCTGGTTATAAGGCAGGCAGGACATAAAATTTGACTCAAAATTGTTAATTGATTCAATAATGAATACTGATATGTTCATTCACATGTATGATATCATATATCAAAAGACTTCAGAAAATATATTACTTATTTTACGATAAAAAAAAACCCAAATTTTGTAGCCATGTTCTTCTTTTTTGATTTAACATTATATTCATTGCAGTACTATGTCAGTACTTGTAAAATTTTCCAACTCCTTTTAAAAAAGATGGAATACAAAGAGAGGTAACTCCTCACCTTGTCCTGCTGTAGAATTATGTCTTGGAATGATTGTGATGTTGCTTCCCTGATACAGACACCGATGTGATCGCCGTAACAAGGAGAGTTGTTCAGAGTTCCTGACCGCAGATAACGGTCTAAGTCACTGGAGGTGTAGTTCATTATAAACTGGGCTGTAATTGGAAAATATGAGAAGTTAAAATAGCATGTTTGTGATATTAGATGTAAATATCTTTTGTATACTCACAGCCACAGATGTCTATGTCTCATAAACTGCTGCAACATACCAGCCTTATTGACAACACAGATCTTTGAAAATATAACCTCAATTCTTCATAATACAGGTCAGCAAGGATCCAGTACAGGAAACCCCTGGTATTTAAGGTCAGGATGACTTACAGGTATGATGACATAGTTAGAGCTACCTATCACACCTGTATTCAATGACAATCAAGCTGATTTATTTTGAACAACTTTGATCATTCTGATAACGAAATGCAAACTTCAAGCTATCAAACACCATGAACCTATGCTTTATGGTTCTTATGGAAATATAGAAAAAAAATATACAGTAATTAGATCTATAAGGGATGATGACGGATGAAAACGGTTGATATGTCACTTTTGGGTCAGGATATCTAACTAAGCGTATTTATTTGCACTAAATAAACTGTATTGTAGTTACCTTTTATAACAAAAAAATGCATTTAAATATGTTTTACCTACGTATGGCAAACATTATCTGCCATTGAACTTTACCATTCTTAAAATTCATTCTGTAAATATTCAAAGCAAAATTCAAATGCTTTAAGATATGTTTGTACAGTACATGTATATGGAATACAAAGGAAAGCCATCACATGCTGTAGATACATGAAATAAATCTCTATACACACACACACACTGCCTCTGTGAGGCTGTGATTAATGGTGAAATAAAATCCCACCAGATAACATACATGTTTAGTAATTTAGGATTTGAAAAGCACACTATTCTTGTCATATTTGTGAAAGAATCAATATTTCAATGTCAGTGTAACTGCTACTGTTAACAGTTATCATATGTTTGCAATCTGAATTTGTGATATTCTCAAAAATCAATGTTTTAATTCCATTATTTGTGTTGTTTCTAGTTTTCTAACTGTAAAATGATTTCCACGTTTCAAGCTCACAGTAACAAGTGAAGCCATTTCCTGGCTGTCCTACTGATACATGTCAAAGAAATGTGTACCCTGTATTAACATTCCACGCCACATTCAGCACTTAATTGACTATGTATGTAGCACTGCTCAATCACATGACCACCAGGCCTTTAAATAGTAAATGTACTTTTCAATCCAGCTTAATTTTGAAAAGATGCATAACCTTCAATTCAATAACTGTCAAGATACATTTTAAAACCATTTGCGAGTTTGAAATCTTTTTTTTTTTTGTTCTTTACTATGCACGTGCCTGGACTGATGCATCCCTTCAAATTTAATGGTGATCATCATTTAACTGTATCAATCAATACAATATGTATCTGAACAGTTCTGGGCATTCATGACAATGTACATCAAAATTATTGACATCCAAGATCAAACACAGGTCAACTCTGGCAGAATTGAAATACAAAACTGAAATTGAATAATAAACTGCAGGCTTATGATCATTTATAAATTGGATAATGAAATTCAATGATAGAATTTTATGTATTTCATTGTTCCTTTACTGAACATTTCACAAGCTCTTAAACATAACAATTGCTTTCCACACTTTGTTATCACAGCATTACCACAGATGTCTTGATTGCGACACAAAACTGTAATATTCAAGTGTCAAAGCCATTTTTTTTTTTTCTTTTTTCCCTGAAAATCATTGACAAAACAAGTCATGGACTCATTAGGAATACCATTTAGAAAGCTGTTATGAATTCTCATTGTACAAAATGCATTGTGTTTGAGACAGTAAAATACCAGGAGCATATATCTATGTCAACCGCTGACACTTCAGCAACACACGAGGGAGCTGTAATTCACATCCATTTTCACTCATTCTCATTCTTGGAACATGTATGACGAAACTCCAGTAAACTTGCTGTTTGCACTTTCTGTAGAGTTCAGGGGAATGATAAGAGAATACTTTGTTTGCTGAGTGACATAGAGAATCATTCCTACACATCTCTACCGAAACAAGAGATCCCAGAGGGATCTTGGCGCCCACAATTGTTTTATCTTTTTTTGCTCTTTTGAAGTTGGATCTTTTCTCTGTTTTTGCTCTCAATGATAAGAAATTTGAACAATCTATTGCAGAAATAGGGATGATAATTTTTACCTGCTAAATCCAAGATGGTCGTCTGTCAGGCATTTAGATTTTCTGATCAGTCCCAAAATAAAACAAGCACGAGAAGAGACCGAAGGGAACTTTGTTTGAAATTTGAGAGAGATACATTCAGTACTTCTGAAGTAAGGACAACAATCTTTACTAGGCAAAATCCAAAATGGCCGTCTGTTGACCATTTTCTTTTTCTGACCAGTACCAAAATCAAATGGGCACAACTAGGGACAAAAGAAACCTACATATGAAATCTGAGAGAGATCCACCGAGTGCTTCTGAAGAAATAGTAATAAAAATCTTTACTTGGCAAAATCAAAGATGGATGCTTGTCAGCCATTTCGTCTTTTTGATCAGACCCAAAATTAAATAGGCACATCTTGGGACATAGGGAAACCTATGTATGAAATTTCAGAGATATTCATCACGTGCTTTTTAAGAAATAGTGATAACAAACTTCACTGGAAAAATCCAAGATGGCCAGCTGTCAGCCATTTTGTTTTTCTGATCAGTACTGAAGAGACAATGGTGAAGTTACATAAGAAATTTGAAAAAGATCCATTCAGTACTTCTAAAGAAATAACAATAACTGTTTACGGACGGACGGACGGACGGACGGACGGACGGACAGATGGACCACGGACGTAGGGCAATTTGAATAATCCATCATCCCACGATGGAGGGCTAAACACATTAGCAAATTCATCAATAAAAAATCATTACATCTGATATTGCTTCAACACAAAGCATCAGCTAGCATCATAATTGTTCAGCTAAAAAAGCTGTGAGTTATAGTTACACTATGTTTAATACAACAATCAACAATATGCTCTCTGGAAATTTCCTCGTTATACAGAAATCCAAACCCTATTCAAAAGGTCTCACTTTATGTGAAGGGGTTTTAATATCTAATTTCTCATTTCAGAATTAACAACAGAAAACTTAATTAAATATCACAAACCAAAACAAATTAGCTATATTTTCTTGATTAATTTTCACTGGATTTAATCCCTGTAGGGATCACAATTGCAGATTCGACAACATCACATAAAGTAATGGATTAATGACACCAGTAGTGTTGTAACAATAATATAATTACTTTTGATTTTTACAACTGATTCCAGACAAGACAGCTATGCAGTCCACTATATTTCAATGGCTTTATTTCATATAAATGTTACACTGACAACAAGTCGTATAAAAAGCAAGAGGCCTAGAGATCTTCACAGTCACCTGAGATAAGCAATATTGAATATAAAGGTTAAAGGATTGTTATCAAGTGTCATTAAACAGAAATTGTGACAATGAATATCGTAAGCCAGTGTCAATACATGCATACCATCAAAACTGTCATCCTATACTGATAATTCTTACAAAGTTATTTGCAAAGGGAAATAACCAAAGTTATGTTCAAAAATGCTATTTTTCTATGAAAATTACAGTAAAGTCTAAAAAAGGTATTCCTCCCAAAGAAGAAATGTGAGACTCATTTTGGTAATTAAAGTACCTAAGATGCTTCCATTCATACAGAGCATTTCGTTCTACCATATCTGGGTGTTGAAAAGATTTTTGAAATTTAAGTCAATTTGACCCCTTTTGGCCCTGCCCATCAGCCCCTGGAGGTCAGTCGTTATTAAAATGGGCATACCGACAAAATACAAATTAACTACAGACTCACAACACAAATTAACTACAGATTTACAAAAATTTAAACAACAGAGATTAACAATGAAAATTATCCATGTTTTAATATGCTTGATTAATTGTCATAATTTTTATTTGATAACGGAGTTTGTCAATTCAAAGTTAATGGCATTTAGGATCATTTTACATGTAGTCTTGTTATGGAGTATTTGATTCATAGAAGTTGTGTTTGATAACTCAATAGAATCAAATGGTTTGTTAGTACATCAGTACAACAAGCCATACAAGCTGGGAGACAATTGTGACTGTCCTTCACCTAGCTATGAACTGATCTGCATCCCTAACTCCCTTAACTTACCTGGCATGGCTAAATGAGTACCTGGAAATGGGGATCTCTATAAGATGTTAATGAAAATTACTGATAAGAATAGATGTAACTTACCTAAATTTTTCTTGCTGAATGTTTCCCTGAGAACATATTGAGCTTCATTCTGTTGAAAAAACAGAGGAGACAATTGGATGAATCAACAGAAGAAATATCATTCTAGTAAAATACTGTTATAATTAATGGGTGAGTGTTACATAAGCACCCTGTCACCTGAACTATTGTGAAGTACACACAGATCAAAATTTTACCAGGAATGTTACAAACTTTCCTAGCCTGGAGCCAGTTACACACAATCATGGCTTCTGAGACAAGAACAAAATCTCAACAATTAGATGAAAACAAGCTGACTCCGTCCCCTGAGAGTCCTCATCCTTGTTGTTATATGCCAGGTTATCATTAAAGATTAAATACAAAGCCTGGAGACACATCAGTGTATGGGAAGCAACTCTTGCTACAAAACATGCAACACATTAAGGTCACATGTACTTGGGGGAATTTGCATCTAAAAAATGTTATTTTCTGAAAATGTTTTGGCACTTAATCCCCAAGTTAAAATTTACAAGGAATAATAGAATCATTTTTATTGAATACACTGGAGGTACTTCATGATTAAAAAATGCTGTTGATTTTTAATATTAATTCAATGAAAGAATGCAATGTAATTGAAATGATAAAAAAAAGGTTTACCTCTACACATGCAGAACAATGTCCATATCTTTTTGATAGACAGAAAGCATGTAAGTCCTCACAAATTATATGCATATGACTTGTACAATACAAAGTTCCTTCTTGTAACGTGCATACAGGATGCACAATATCCATACCTTTATATACATAAGAAGCAAAATATCCCTGCCTTTAAAAACACAAAACACACAATGTCCTTACCTTTTTATATACAGGAAGTGCAATTCCCTAACCATTATACACACCAGAAACACCATGTCCTTACCTTTTTATAGACAGGAAGTACACATCCCTAACCATTATACACACCAGAAACACCATGTCCTTACCTTTTTATAGACAGGAAGTACAATTCCCTAACCATTATACACACCAGAAACACCATGTCCTTACACACCATTATACACACCAGAAACACCATGTCCTTACCTTTTTATAGACAGGAAGTACACATCCCTAGCCATTATACACACCAGAAACACCATGTCCTTACCTTTTTATAGACAGGAAGTACACATCCCTAACCATTATACACACCAGAAACACCATGTCCTTACCTTTTTATAGACAGGAAGTACAATTCCCCATAACACACCATTATACACACCAGAAACACCATGTCCTTACCTTTTTATATACAGGAAGTACACATCCCTAACCATTATACACACCAGAAACACCATGTCCTTACCTTTTTATACACAGGAAGTACAATTCCCACACCAGAAACACCATAACCATTATACACACCAGTCCCTTACCTTTTTATACACAGGAAGTACACATCCCTAACCATTATACACACCAGAAACACCATGTCCTTACCTTTTTATATACAGGAAGTACAATTCCCTAACCATTATACACACCAGAAACACCATGTCCTTACCTTTTTATAGACAGGAAGTACAATTCCCTAACCATTATACACACCAGAAACACCATGTCCTTACCTTTTTATAGACAGGAAGTACAATTCCCTAACCATTATACACACCAGAAACACCATGTCCTTACCTTTTTATACACAGGAAGTACACATCCCTAACCATTATACACACCAGAAACACCATGTCCTTACCTTTTTATAGACAGGAAGTACAATTCCCTAACCATTATACACACCAGAAACACCATGTCCTTACCTTTTTATAGACAGGAAGTACACATCCCTAACCATTATACACACCAGAAACACCATGTCCTTACCTTTTTATATACAGGAAGTACAATTCCCTAACCATTATACACACCAGAAACACCATGTCCTTACCTTTTTATAGACAGGAAGTACAATTCCCTAACCATTATACACACCAGAAACACCATGTCCTTACCTTTTTATAGACAGGAAGTACACATCCCTAACCATTATACACACCAGAAACACCATGTCCTTACCTTTTTATACACAGGAAGTACAATTCCCTAACCATTATACACACCAGAAACACCATGTCCTTACCTTTTTATAGACAGGAAGTACACATCCCTAACCATTATACACACCAGAAACACCATGTCCTTACCTTTTTATATACAGGAAGTACACATTAACCATTATATACACACCATTATACACACCAGAAACACCATGTCCTTACCTTTTTATAGACAGGAAGTACACATCCCTAACCATTATACACACCAGAAACACCATGTCCTTACCTTTTTATAGACAGGAAGTACACATCCCTAACCATTATACACACCAGAAACACCATGTCCTTACCTTTTTATATACAGGAAGTACACATCCCTAACCATTATACACACCAGAAACACCATGTCCTTACCTTTTTATAGACAGGAAGTACACATCCCTAACCATTATACACACCAGAAACACCATGTCCTTACCTTTTTATACACAGGAAGTACACATCCCTAACCATTATACACACCAGAAACACCATGTCCTTACCTTTTTATAGACAGGAAGTACAATTCCCTAACCATTATACACACCAGAAACACCATGTCCTTACCTTTTTATATACAGGAAGTACACATCCCTAACCATTATACACACCAGAAACACCATGTCCTTACCTTTTTATAGACAGGAAGTACAATTCCCTAACCATTATACACACCAGAAACACCATGTCCTTACCTTTTTATAGACAGGAAGTACACATCCCTAACCATTATACACACCAGAAACACCATGTCCTTACCTTTTTATAGACAGGAAGTACAATTCCCTAACCATTATACACACCAGAAACACCATGTCCTTACCTTTTTATAGACAGGAAGTACAATTCCCTAACCATTATACACACCAGAAACACCATGTCCTTACCTTTTTATAGACAGGAAGTACACATCCCTAACCATTATACACACCAGAAACACCATGTCCTTACCTTTTTATCCACGATCACAGCTGCAGGTGAGTTGACATCAATTAGATAGCCTGGCGCTAATCTCTCCAAGAACACAGAGTGATGCTTGATATCCATCACATGTAAATTTAATGTTCTGTTACTTCTACAGTGTAATCCCATCACTTTCTCCAAATCAAAACGACTAAAATCCTTGACAAAATCAAATGGTGATGTCAAATTCTGTTCTTCCTGCAATTTTAGTGTTTTGCATATTAGGTTTAGAAAAATAAAATTACTTCTAGCAATGAAAGGGTCAGTTGTTTTTCTAGAAGAACACTTGTCGTTTGACAACACATTATAACTGCACTCTTTACAACACAAAGTCCGGTATTCGTTGGTGTTATAGTCCTGGCCGGTATTGAGACAATGGGGTGGACTATGGGCAAGACCACTGAACATAGCTCCAGTTGAAAGACTTGTGGGTGTATCTAGCATGCACAGATGTGACCTCTCCTCCAGTGAAGGCGTGGTTTTGACATGTTTACAGTACTCGCACACAGTTCGAGAGTCCTCTCTACTATATTCTTTATTATGACTAGTCACCAAGGAAATACAGCAATTTTTATCACTGGCTGGAGACATATACAGTGTATTTTTGTACACTTGCTTGTAGAGACATTTGTCAGTATGTTTTTGGTGTTCCTCTATACTTGCTATCCGCTGTCGTATACTTAGTTCAGTGGCGTCCCGCATGAATAGACTGTCATTACAATTCAAGTAATGTAAAGCAACTTCACGGACCTGCAAAACAAATAATAGAGTGATGGTGATGAACCAACATTAGTAACACTATATGCCTGTTGCCCTCCCTCTCTCTATCCCCTCCCCTTTCTACCCCCTCCCCTTCACTACCTCCTCCTCCTCTCTATCCCCTCCCCCTCTCTATCCCCTCCCCCTCTCTACCCCCTCCCTCTTCTCTTTCACCTCCCCCTCTCTATCCCCTCCCCTCTCTTCCCCCTCCCCCTCTCTACCCCCTCCCCTCTCTATCCCCTTCCCCTCTACCCCCTCCCCCTCTCTACCTCCTCCCCCTCTCTACCTCCTCCCCCTCTCTATCCCCTTCCCCTCTACCCCCTCCCCTCTCTCTCTCTATCCCCTCCCCTTTCTACCCCCTCCCCTTCACTACCTCCTCCCCTTCACTACCTCCTCCTCCTCTCTACCCCCTCCCCCTCTCTATCCCCTCCCCCTCTCTACCCCCTCCCTCTTCTCTTTCACCTCCCCCTCTCTATCCCCTCCCCTCTCTTCCCCCTCCCCCTCTCTACCCCCTCCCCTCTCTCCCCTCCCCTCTCTTCCCCCTCCCCCTCTCTACCCCCTCCCCTCTCTATCCCCTCCCCCTCTCTACCCCCTCCCCTCTCTACCCCCTCCCCCTCTCTACCCCCTCCCCCTCTCTATCCCCTCCCCTTTCTACCCCCTCCCCTTCACTACCTCCTCCTCCTCTCTACCCCCTCCCCCTCTCTATCCCCTCCCCCTCTCTACCCCCTCCCTCTTCTCTTTCACCTCCCCCTCTCTATCCCCTCCCCTCTCTTCCCCCTCCCCCTCTCTACCCCCTCCCCTCTCTATCCCCTCCCCTCTCTTCCCCCTCCCCCTCTCTACCCCCTCCCCTCTCTATCCCCTCCCCCTCTCTACCCCCTCCCCTCTCTACCCCCTCCCCCTCTACCCCCTCCCCCTCTCTACCCCCTCCCCCTCTACCCCCTCCCCCTCTCTACCTCCTCCGCCTCTCAATGCTGTAATCAATAAATGTCTTCTGGAAATTAGTAGTATTTGGGATGTTTAAAAAAAGTCCCCATTAACTTCATGTTTATGTGTATTACCGAAAAATGTCTTCAATGGCACATTTAGTATTCAGTGAGAATGTATCAATGATAAACACACATTAAATGAGTACACAATAAGACCTGTGAGTTCATAATTATATAAATGACATTGCCATTATCACCATGGATACTTCTCTATAAAGTACAACCTACCATGTTGTAATAAAAACTGTTTGTATGTAACTGGTTGACTGGGATGAACACTACTAATGCTGGTCCTTGGTTTATTGCTGTTGATAAATGTTGTGTCTTGTGTCCAGGGGGAGATAACCACTTCACCAATGGCTGAAAATATTAAGTTCCATGTTACAAGAATAATTAAAAAATAATTAAAATATTTATCATAATGTGCCCTGTCCTGTGAAACATCTTGCTGTTTGATGTTTTCACAATCATCTTGCCGAAGTCAATAACATGGATACTATAACAATCCCCGCGTATCCTTGAGGTAAGTCATGACCTCCATGTCAAATACCATCAGGATTGATTAGAGAGTTCCCTTATGATTGGTCATGCCATGTATGAATACACTTTTAAAATTTCTTAAAAAGTTTTTCTTAATTTTTCTGTGTTTTATGCGATATCTAAGTGAAATTTTAACTCCAGTGAAAATAACAAGTTTCCACTGGTGTTGGGAATTGGACAGAAAATCACAATTAAATATCAATGATTAATGAAATAATCAAAGGTTGCTTGATGCATATGTTTGTTATGTGTTTATAGTATTTTAGTCACTACGTTGATGTCATTTTGTGTTCCTGCATGCTTGACCATGTATTGTAACTGATTTATATCTTAAATATAGAATTCTTCTTTTCTATGTTTTGAATTTGTTTTCTGAGCAGATTGTATTGGTACATAGTTTCCTGAAATGTTACACTGTAAAACTGGTTCACAGTTTAATATGAATTAGAACAGATTTAGTATTACACACAAGAGAAGACTAAGATGGATTGAGTCAAACAAGATGAGCATGAAGAATTTCCATAATCAGCACTTGAACTGTCTCGGATATGGAAACAAATCTTCGATCTCAACATCATGATCTGCTGTGTACATTTGTTTTCCAGCTGCTTCACATGGGCATGTTTTTGTACTTTTCTTCACTCAAGCAGTTACGCCTAACAAGAGGGTTAGTTAAGAAATGATGATTCACATCAATCTTCTATATTTACTTTGAGTTTCAGGTTTATAACAATTGTTGACAACTATATGCAAACACAGAACAAATTAGGTTGATACTATCTTTACTTTATGAATTCTATTTATTCCACTACAATAGTGAAGGTTAGGCATGATGACAACAAAATCCTGAATATTTTCAATTTTCCAATCATAACTCAGTGCTTAAATTTACAATTGAGCACTTCACATTTCAAAATGATTCATCTATTTTTAACTATTTTTCGATCATTAGCAGACCACTAACTGTATTGTTATTGATGACAATACTGACAAATTATAAGATATATATTATTATAGGTGGGAATCTCATGTATTTCTCTGTTTACTACTAAGGTCTATTTTATCACAAAGTCTTTTCTTAATACCTGTTGTTTGTGAACACCAATCCAATGTGTTAAGTATTCATCTGTAAAGTTGCCTTCTTGGGGATAAAGCTGAAAATTGAAATAAAAGCTTCATATTTTATGTGTTATGTATCTAACACCAGTCTAGTTACATGTAAAGACATCAACAAACTTATCTGTCACTAGACGGAACACCTAATTACAAGACAGTGTTACAAATGGACATGGAATTTATGTAGCAATATTATAAACACACACTGCTTATGTGGAAACTTTGCCACAGTTTGACTTTCATCCATTTTGCTCTTTCCCAATTTAGGACAAAAATAAATGGGAGGCTAACATTTAATGTTATAGATGAAATGTATACATATATATTGACATCAAACTTGACCTGGGTTGAAAATCATCTTCAGGAAATGCTTCCCTATATATAGAGTAATTAACAGTTACAGTGGTCTATTCTGTCAAACTTTATAACCTAAATATTACATCTCATTATCAGTGTGTTGAACTTACCAAAGTAGTATTTGTCAGGCGATGTAAAATCAAACTTTTTGAGTGATGTAAACCCAACAGACTAGCAAGACCAGGCTGTGTGATAATGGCTGACCGTACTGGCTGATAGAAGTCTACAAATGAAAATAAAACATAATAAAATAACATGGTACATGAGTAAACCCTCCTTCAGTCATATAAAGGCTACAAGAACAGTCTAGAAACCCAACACTCAAGCAGCTTTCCTTAGAATTTCCTTTGTGAAATATGAGAGTAGCACCATACTAATATGAAAAGTATTACTTCTTACCGCTCTTAAAATATGGACTTAAAAAAAATTAATAAAAATTAAATAACCGCTCGTCAAAAAAATAACAAAATTCCAGTTTTTTTGGGGGGTCAGACCACTGTAATTTTATAGATCCCTAATTTTAGTCACATAGACGCTTGAATCACCACAAAAATGAACACAAGTAAAGCATTTTTATGATGCAGATAAAAAAACACATTTTGTTCTATATAAAGGGTGGGTATACAAAAAATTTAATGGGGCTATCTTAGTACTATAAGCTTGAGAAGCTATGATGAAAACTATGTTTCATACCTTAACATTGTGATAAAAGTGGAAATTGTCAGGAAGCTGTATAAGCTATGGGTTTGTGGTTAATTACTGTCTTTGTCTTCGCTTATCTGGTCTTATTCTTTGATAAAACTGTATTAATGGTTAGAAAACAATTATACATATGTTATGCTATCACGACTTAGATTTTTCATGTTTGTAAATAAACATCCAAATTTTTACTAGCTGATATGCTTTAGAATAAATTCAGAATTTAATGTAAGATTTTCTGGATGTATTTTTCTTGTTATTTGTCACTTTGGAGTTGTTTTTTATTCAGGTTTTTTTATTTATTTTTTTGTTTTTTGTTTAACCATTCCACTCATAACTGAATTTATATAGTATGAACTATTTTGGAACACAATGGAAACACTGTGCGGTGAAAAATAATTATCATTTTCAAGTGTAATATTTATCACATGTTAGAATAAAAAATTTGTGTTTGAATGTTTTCAGTAAAAAGAAGATCGCTTAAAAGCATAAAAAATACGATGTCAATTATCCAATGCATGCACCTTTAGAGGCATTAAAATCCATAGCTGTTAGATTTTACTTCTGCTCTCACAAAATTTACCAAAATTAGAAAAAAAAATTGATTGATTCTCTGCTCCCGTTTTATTTGAAAATTTTCCAAAGAACTACTTTTCAAATTGGTGTGGCCTAGGTAAATATTTCTTTTGTTGTCTTAAAAGTTTATCTTAAAGTTGACAATTTTTCATACAAATGTAACAAAATGCAAGTTCCTTAGTTTAGACAAGACACCTAATTAGGGTATAGTATAATATTGTCAGAGTCTATCCATATGTCCATAAAATTGTACAATTATCATCTGTTATAGAAATATCAACTGATGCTGTTAATTGTTGGGGACTCCTGAGGGATAAGGTTATAACCATCTGTTATAGAAATATCAACTGATGCTGTTTATTGTTGGTGACTCCTGAGGGATACGGTTATAACCATCTGTTATAGAAATATCAACTGATGCTGGTTATTGTTGGTGACTCCTGAGGGATAAGGTTATAACCATCTGTTATAGAAATATCAACTGATGCTGGTTATTGTTGGTGACTCCTGAGGGATAAGGTTATAACCATCTGTTATAGAAATATCAACTGATGCTGGTTATTGTTGGTGACTCCTGAGGGATAAGGTTATAACCATCTGTTATAGAAATATCAACTGATGCTGTTTATTGTTGGTGACTCCTGAGGGACAAGGTTATAACCATCTGTTATAGAACTATCAACTGATGCTGTTAATTGTTGGGGACTCCTGAGGGATACGGTTATAACCATCTGTTATAGAAATATCAACTGATGCTGTTAATTGTTGGTGACTCCTGAGAGATAAGGTTATAACCATCTGTTATAGAAATATAGAAATATCAACTGATGCTGTTAATTGTTGGTGACTCCTGACGGATAAGGTTATAACCATCTGTTATAGAAATATCAACTGATGCTGTTTATTGTTGGGGACTCCTGAGGGATAAGGTTATAACCATCTGTTATAGAAATATCAACTGATGCTGTTAATTGTTGGTGACTCCTGAGGGATAAGGTTATAACCATCTGTTATAGAAATATCAACTGATGCTGTTTATTGTTGGTGACTCCTGAGGGATACGGTTATAACCATCTGTTATAGAAATATCAACTGATGCTGGTTATTGTTGGTGACTCCTGAGGGATACGGTTATAACCATCTGTTATAGAAATATCAACTGATGCTGTTAATTGTTGGTGACTCCTGAGGGATAAGGTTATAACCATCTGTTATAGAAATATCAACAGATGCTGTTAATTGTTTGTGATCAGGTGACTCCTGAGGGATAAGATTATAACCATCTGTTATAGAAATATCAACAGATGCTGTTTATTGTTGGTGACTCCTAAGAGATAAGGTTATAACCATCTGTTATAGAAATATCAACTGATGCTGTTAATTGTTGGTGATCAGGTGAGTCCTAAGGGATAAGGTTATAACCATGTTAGAGGAAGTGATGTCATTGGGTTCAAAATCTAACATGGTTCTATACTAAACCAGTCCAGTTAATCCACTATACAGAATCTATCTCAGGACTGACCTTTTTCAAGCAATCTCATAGCTGTCAGGTAAAACTGTCGGTAACCTGGAGGCTGGGGGGAGGCATGGAAGTCAAAGAATCCGATCATGGCATTCTGTAAACAAGGACACACAAGTCAATACATCAAAATAAAAAAAGATACATTTTAAATAAATATTGACATAATGAAAGTTCTGAGCCTATATTCCAATACAATTTAAGTAGGGGATGCATGGTAGAAAATTGGATATAGCAAAAGCTGGATTTTAAGTAGCAGTTACATGGGAGAAAATTATACATATTAAAAGCTGGATTTTAAGTAGCAGTTACATGGGAGAAAATTATACATATTAAAAGCTGGATTTTAAGTAGCAGTTACATGGGAGAAAATTATACATATTAAAAGCTGGATTTTAACTTCTTAAATAGAACACTCCATTTTAACATTTAAGGAATTTTTAAGACTTCATTCGGAAAAGAAATCCACACAATCTTTTGAGAATAGGGCCTAAATACAGCCCAAAACACAGAGGCAGGAAAAACACATTCACTGACAAGACAGAATTTAGAATGGGCAATACACAGCCTGTACATTGTACTGTAATAAGGTTAGGACAGCATGTTATCCCTGGTCGAGTTCTAATAGTGAACTTGACTGGAGGTCATCATCGATTACAGAGCAGATCCTGGTAATATGGTACAATTTCTGTTAGATCTCAATTTCACAAAACTTAACATTGATGTGTCATTGAAGTTACTTTCACAATACATGTTTGATCTCAATATTGAAAACATATTGATTCCATCTCATTTCTATCTTCATCTTTTGAAATTCCATATAGCTTGTTTCCAATGACTAAATCATTTATAAGGATAGTAGGAAGTGTTAAAGGCCTTTTTTAACTATTTAGACATAAAAGACTGAGGCATCTATTAGATTTCATTGTGTTAGGCATTATACCTTAACTTATATATACTATAATCAAAGTCTGACAGCAGTACTTGTCTCTAGTTATACAGGACCAAATTATTTCATTTCATTCACCCTACAAGTGAGTTCTAAATGGAAGCCAACCATATCAAGCACTAATGTACACCATATAATTCTAATTTAATTATGTCAAACACACAAATCTCGACCATTAAACAATGTATGTTGAAATATTTCACACATTCAATCCTAGGTTCTAAATTGTTTCTAGGTAATGCCAAGAAATGTATTTCTTTAAACAGAATGAATTCTTATATTGCAATGTGCATAAAGCGAAAGTAATCATGATCATTTTCTAGCTACTATAATCAAGATGATTCAGGATTAATTAAAATGGTATATTAGGAAGTTGCATTGAAGCCTTCCAATACAAAAATTGTTCTAAGGAACTCAAACCATGTGAATTTAATCTGAAGTAAGAAATATCTAGTGCTTAAAGCCCTGGCATCAAATTCATCTTAGACAGTATATACTTGCATCATATCTTGAATTAAACTCCTTAATCTGTTCTCTTGTGTGTAGAATCTTCAACGGGTAGAGAAGATCTTCTGTAAATTGAATCATATAATCTGCTGTTGGTATCCCTGAAACAATAGAACAAAAATTAGGTACAAAGTGCACTTCATCCAAGCTCGGTCAGCAAAATATTGGACAACTGTACAACTAAAACCTTTGGTTACAATTTGTCAGTCAGTATTATAAATTAAAAACAAAATAATGCAAAGCAAACGCAAAGTGTGACAACCCCTCCCCCCCCCCCAACCCCCTACTCACTGACACACAGTCATATATAAACAGGTTGATATTACATGTATTTACTCCATCCCCCATTGTTACTGATATATTGATGAAGATCGTTTTTCACGGTGGTTGTGTTGTGTATAGTTTTAGTGTCATTTCCAAATTTAAGACGGTATAATCAGTAATCTTATTATTTAACTAAGGGATATATATATATACATATAAAATGTAATGAGGGTTACTTATAAACTTTGAAATTCTTTCTAAATGATTAACACACCTTTTGATAGACAACAGAAAAAGAAATCTATATCTAAATGATTAACACACCTTTTGATAGACAACAGAAAAAGAAATCTATATCTAAATGATTAACACACCTTTTGATAGACAACAGAAAAAGAAATTGATATCCAAATGATTAACACACCTTTTGATAGACAACAGAAAAAGAAATTGATATCCAAATGATTAACACACCTTTTGATAGACAACAGAAAAAGAAATCTATATCTAAATGATTAACACACCTTTTGATAGACAACAGAAAAAGAAATCTATATCTAAATGATTAACACACCTTTTGATAGACAACAGAAAAAGAAATCTATATCTAAATGATTAACACACCTTTTGATAGACAACAGAAAAAGAAATTGATATCCAAATGATTAACACACCTTTTGATAGACAACAGAAAAAGAAATCTATATCTAAATGATTAACACACCTTTTGATAGACAACAGAAAAAGAAATCTATATCTAAATGATTAACACACCTTTTGATAGACAACAGAAAAAGAAATCTATATCTAAATGATTAACACACCTTTTGATAGACAACAGAAAAAGAAATCTATATCTAAATGATTAACACACCTTTTGATAGACAACAGAAAAAGAAATCTATATCTAAATGATTAACACACCTTTTGATAGACAACAGAAAAAGAAATCTATATCTAAATGATTAACACACCTTTTGATAGACAACAGAAAAAGAAATTGATATCCAAATGATTAACACACCTTTTGATAGACAACAGAAAAAGAAATCTATATCTAAATGATTAACACACCTTTTGATAGACAACAGAAAAAGAAATCTATATCTAAATGATTAACACACCTTTTGATAGACAACAGAAAAAGAAATTGATATCCAAATGATTAACACACCTTTTGATAGACAACAGAAAAAGAAATCTATATCTAAATGATTAACACACCTTTTGATAGACAACAGAAAAAGAAATCTATATCTAAATGATTAACACACCTTTTGATAGACAACAGAAAAAGAAATTTATATCTAAATGATTAACACACCTTTTGATAGACAACAGAAAAAGAAATCTATATCTAAATGATTAACACACCTTTTGATAGACAACAGAAAAAGAAATCTATATCTAAATGATTAACACACCTTTTGATAGACAACAGAAAAAGAAATTGATATCCAAATGATTAACACACCTTTTGATAGACAACAGAAAAAGAAATCTATATCTAAATGATTAACACACCTTTTGATAGACAACAGAAAAAGAAATCTATATCTAAATGATTAACACACCTTTTGATAGACAACAGAAAAAGAAATTGATATCCAAATGATTAACACACCTTTTGATAGACAACAGAAAAAGAAATCTATATCTAAATGATTAACACACCTATTGATAGACAACAGAAAAAGAAATCTATATCTAAATGATTAACACACCTTTTGATAGACAACAGAAAAAGAAATCTATATCTAAATGATTAACACACCTTTTGATAGACAACAGAAAAAGAAATTGATATCCAAATGATTAACACACCTTTTGATAGACAACAGAAAAAGAAATCTATATCTAAATGATTAACACACCTTTTGATAGACAACAGAAAAAGAAATCTATATCTAAATGATTAACACACCTTTTGATAGACAACAGAAAAAGAAATCTATATCTAAATGATTAACACACCTTTTGATAGACAACAGAAAAAGAAATCTGTATCTAAATAATTACTTCTTCCAGAAGTAAAATAATAAGAGAAAGTGCTAGACTGTAAAAAGTTTAGGAGTCCTTTCTATTATCAATTTAATTGCTAGGCTCTGGAAACTGTGAAAATTGTAAGTTTGCTTTTCTGTTTCTGAACTTAAATAGAAACTGTATTTTTTCAACAATTGCGATCAGCTTGAATGAATTATTCTTGTTGGCCCAGATGGAAGCACACAGGAGTCTAAATGTGGGAGGAAACTGGAGTACCAACGGAAAACCCACATGGTCAGAGCAGGTGTCCCCATACCTTTTCACAATAGGATTTTAAGTGAACAAGGTTTCCTGTAACTGTCTTGAAAAGTTCTAACATTTTACAAAGGAAACAGCCAAATTGGTAGTTTTGCCTGTTCCCATAGTAACCAAAAATAATATTAAAATGTAGATGAAAACAATATCTTTTGCGTAGTACAAGTCCTTTGTTGTGAGAATGACCTATTTATTGCAACATGTATTAGTTTTTTTTATATTTACATATGTTGATTTCATAATCATCATGTGATTTGTACATTGTGCATGCCTTGAGTAACTTTGTGCAAGCCCACAACTATACAATGTACCAAATATATAACCTAGGAACAGGTGGCGGATTTATCACCTCTGTCACTCACCAAATCATGGTTTTGTCAATTTTCTGAACTATAGATGTGTTGCTAGATAGAACAGTAATACAAATTTTACCGATAGTATCTCTGATTGTATCTTATGGAAAATTCCTGATCAGAACATGCATCATTCAAGAAGCTAAAACTTGATATAAGTGGTTATTGAAACTGATTATCAGTCAGCTCGTGGTCAAAGCCATATAAATATCTATACTGTAGATATAATCACCACAAAAATATATATCTATATGCTGCGAGTACTATCACTTCCCATACCTTTGTACTTGAATCCATCAAGATTTGTGTGGTAAACAAACAGCTCTGGATAGCTGATCAGCTTATAACTCGACCTACATTCTCCACTTGGCCACCAACAGTTGACCGCAACAAAGCGAATCTATATCAATTAATAATAAGTAATAATAAGTAAATAATGGACGCAGTCAAATTAAATCTTATACAAATTCACTTTCAACAGACAAAACAAACTCTTTTAAACTGATGTTATGTACAAACCCTACTCTAGACAACACCACTAGATGTCAAACAAAAAGATTAAAAACACTGACAATATGACATTTCAATAACATAATAAATAAAATAAACGGAGTTACATAACTCTGCTATTCATTTATCAGAATACAGTATACATATTGTCAATATATTTCCATTACATCTTTGCACATAAAATATGTAACCCTGGTTAACTACTTGCCGCAATATACCACTCGGCTAGAGAGAACTTCTCTTTAGCTCGATTGGTTGAGCTTCAGACTAATAAGCCAGGGGTCCCGGGTTCGATTCCTAGCGGAGGCATTGAAATAAATAATGACCTCTGTTACAAATATAAAAATCTATCAACTTGATAAAAACTTTCATCGTCACTGCGAGAAATCTCATATCCTCGTGATCACTAGTAATTAAATAGCCTCTACAGCATGTGCCAAACTTTAAAAATCTTTACATGTCATTTGGCAGGTTACAGGTCCAAAGTAAATTTTGCAGGTCCACAAAATCTTTATTTGAAAACCGCAATTTTCTCTCAAATTTTATAAATCTTAACAGGACTTTAGTAAGGTAAACTAAAAAAATTTCCAGACTGAAGAAACTTACAATCAGCCATGCTCTTTTGTAGCTTCTGATTAAATGACCAGTTCTGAAATTCCTTTAAGCCAAACTCAGCATGCTTTGTCATTTCCAATGTGATTGTCTAGACCATAATAACTTGCATATAACTTTATCTACTAAACATTCAGTGATGCTGACCAGTGAATATGTGTATTAAGTGATTTTTTGGCCTCAAACTCACCTGTTTTCAAGAGGACATCGCAAAATCAATTACTGTTATAACTTGTTCCTAATAGAATTATTGATAATAAAACACTCCTTATTATCAGTTGACTTCTGTAATGTAGCAATCTACCTATACAGACTCAGTTAGAACTCCGTCACCATGGACTTATATCTTGACACGTCCGTCAGTCATACATAGTTTAGAAAAACCTCTCTATTTACCTACACAGTCATACATAGTTTAGAAAAACCTCTCTATTTACCGACACAGTCATACATAGTTTAGAAAAACCTCTCTATTTACCGACACAGTCATACATAGTTTAGAAAAACCTCTCTATTTACCTACACAGTCATACATAGTTTAGAAAAACCTCTCTATTTACCTACACAGTCATACATAGTTTAGAAAAACCTCTCTATTTACCTACACAGTCATACATAGTTTAGAAAAACCTCTCTATTTACCTACACAGTCATACATAGTTTAGAAAAACCTCTCTATTTACCTACACAGTCTTACATAGTTTAGAAAAACCTCTCTATTTACCTACACAGTCATACATAGTTTAGAAAAACCTCTCTATTTACCTACACAGTCATACATAGTTTAGAAAAACCTCTCTATTTACCGACACAGTCATACATAGTTTAGAAAAACCTCTCTATTTACCGACACAGTCATACATAGTTTAGAAAAACCTCTCTATTTACCTACACTGTCATACATAGTTTAGAAAAACCTCTCTATTTACCTACACAGTCATACATAGTTTAGAAAAACCTCTCTATTTACCTACACAGTCATACATAGTTTAGAAAAACCTCTCTATTTACCTACACAGTCATACATAGTTTAGAAAAACCTCTCTATTTACCTACACAGTCTTACATAGTTTAGAAAAACCTCTCTATTTACCTACACAGTCATACATAGTTTAGAAAAACCTCTCTATTTACCTACACAGTCATACATAGTTTAGAAAAACCCTCTCTATTTACCGACACAGTCATACATAGTTTAGAAAAACCTCTCTATTTACCGACACAGTCATACATAGTTTAGAAAAACCTCTCTATTTACCGACACAGTCATACATAGTTTAGAAAAACCTCTCTATTTACCTACACTGTCATACATAGTTTAGAAAAACCTCTCTATTTACCTACACAGTCATACATAGTTTAGAAAAACCTCTCTATTTACCTACACAGTCATACATAGTTTAGAAAAACCTCTCTATTTACCTACACAGTCATACATAGTTTAGAAAAACCTCTCTATTTACCTACAGTCATACATAGTTTAGAAAAACCTCTCTATTTACCGACACAGTCATACATAGTTTAGAAAAACCTCTCTATTTACCTACACAGTCATACATAGTTTAGAAAAACCTCTCTATTTACCTACACAGTCATACATAGTTTAGAAAAACCTCTCTATTTACCTACAGTCATACATAGTTTAGAAAAACCTCTCTATTTACCGACACAGTCATACATAGTTCAGAAAAACCTCTCTATTTACCGACACAGTCATACATAGTTTAGAAAAACCCTCTCTATTTACCGACACAGTCATACATAGTTTAGAAAAACCTCTCTATTTACCTACACAGTCATACATAGTTTAGAAAAACCTCTCTATTTACCTACACAGTCATACATAGTTTAAAAAAACCTCTCTATTTACCTACAGGACACAAATCTCACCCTGTTTTGGAAATATTTGGCTGCTTTTGCAAATTCTCCTCGAATCTGCTTTGACTTTGAACACCACGGTGCATAGTACATCATAAATATTACTTCTTCTTTAACAAGCAGATTGGTAACAGGATTGATGTTTCCATAAGGGAAATCCAAGACAGCAGACCCAACTGGAAAAAATCTCTCCGGTGGTTTTGGAGGAATCACCATCTGTTTTCCTTTAAAACTGGAAACAATAAAAGAAAAACAATATTTTTCAATATGAAAATCAAATAATATATTTATCGTGTCACATTATAAAAAGAGGTTCATATAACTGTATATCAATGAACACGTAGATTTCTATTGTATAAAATGATGGCTTTGATTCAATGTTGGCTTTAAATACTGCTATATATATATATATATAAATTAAAAGACTGGAAAACATGATGAGCTCTAAAACATAGGCACTTTCATTTCTTCTTCAGATGTTCAGATGTAAAACATCTGAAGAAATGAAAGCGCTTATGTTTTACAGCTCATCATGTTTTCCAGTTTTTTAATTTATTTTATTTTTGCTGGGCACAGAGAATTCATCACATTTTCACTATATATATATATACAGTGTAACTGGATTGTAACATGCTAACAATAAACAACTACACAAAATATATACCTGTAAGATTCACAATATCATCACGCTCTCTACCTGGAGTATCATACAAGATATAATGCCATTTTATAATATCACTTTATCAATGGCATATCCTTAGTGTTGCTGTAAAATGTTTACAGGTAATAACTGTCACTTGAACCGATTGAAGTATGTTACATATTCTATACTTATGTTATACTGTACACGTTGTTCTGTTGTTTTTTTTTTTTTGCTTTTTTATATTTATTATAACTGAACAATTGAATTTGTAGACCCCTTTCATCTGTTCATATCTGTGACTGAAACCATCTGTCAATCACCGTAATCGTTAATCTGATACAGTAATTTACTACTAATCATTTCTCTTTCATTATCTTTTATGTGATATTCTCAAACAAATTTTGTCTGTGTGGTTGTCATACAAATTTAACATGTGATCAGCATGGCTCTGACACATGTCATGTTCCCAGGTCCAGTATTGCAAAACATCAGATACAGCGCAACTTCTTCATCACTTGTTTTCAACCGAACGAATGCAAAAAGCAATACCTGTTGCAAATATTTATAAGCAGAAACAATGTGACTCCAATCAAGGTAACAGACATATTTGGGTGTTTAGCCATCTTCTTGTAAAAGCCGCGTGTTCGATGTAGTAACCCCTTACGTTGGATTTCGCATGTTGTGTTCGCCATCGAACAGTTAACCACGTCGATTTCACGTTTCAAACGAGATTTCGCATCACCGAAAGCATCACTTTCCATTATGTGGTTATATCGTAGATTTTTACCATTTATTTTCTTCTACTTAAAGATGTTTTGATGCAATTATTCACTTTTTTGCAAGTGTATACAATGTATCAATTTATGACTATCATTTTAGCTACAATGGCACTTCACGTTCAGATACCAAATCATATTTTCCCGTCTGGGCCTAGTTCAGCCGTGATAACCAAATAAAGGCAATCATTGTTACAGTTTTACCGGACTGTGTTATTTATTATTTATTGATATAATTATGGTAAAATCGTTATTATTCAACCAGATTGTGTACAATCAGGGACGTCCCTGGTGCAATGGTATGTAGGTCTACGTTGGAATAACAATATGAGTCATCTACCGTTCTCTCTAAATCAGATACGTCGAAACTTAAATAGGCTATATAGGCACATACTAAATATTTTTACAGTGCTTGGGCGTTTAGAACAAATGAGAAGAGTATAACGTTCTCTGTCATTACAATTAATTTTCCTGAGAGCACGTTTTCATCCCTCAGTTTATGTAACACTTCTACTGGAAATTTCGAATAACGTGTGCAAATATCGGTGTTCGAGGATGACCATGACCAGCAGCCGGTTCCATTATAGTTATCAATTAAAGTTCTTTACGGAGGTTTTACAAAACTGAGGTCAAAGTTTAATAAAATGGTGTAACAGATGTCATCCGAGACCTCTGGCTCTCGAGCGAGAGAGGCGTTATCTCAAGGCGAGCTCTATATTGGCATTGGACAGCCGCACTGCCCCTGACTAGGACCGGCGCTGACTGGGACCATAACGATAGATAACTCGTGCGGACTTACACCATGCTACTATCGCTTATCACTGTCTCTGTCAGTGAGGTGACAGATATTCGTTTAACACTAAAACCAAACAAGGCTGTTGGGAAAGATAATATTAGTCACGAAATGTTGAAAAATACTGCTGCAACTGTTTTCATACCACTACAACTGCTTTCTAATTTATCTTTAAATCAATGTAAAGGGCCGGTTTCCAAAACGGCCCCTTCTCTGATTCAAATTTCCTGTTGGTGGTGCATTGCCCATGCCGTTGTGGTCACAAATCTATAAAGATTTAGGTCACTTTGTTTGTTTTTTATGGCTCCTCAAAGTTGTACCTTTCAGAAGCTGTCTAAGTGTTGATAAAATGTGCATGTTATGTAAAATATTGATGAAAATCACCGTAAAGAATACATTCATGGCATGATTGTGACAAAAAATCATGTTTCCATCGCGCCATTTGGCTGTTTTATGGAAGAAACAATCTCAAAAATGCCATTTTCGATGATAACATTTTAGACACAAAACTGTGTTTTTTAGAGAATACACCCTTTTATGGGCGTTGGATGCAAACCAATTTTTATCCTATTAAATAGTACGTAATATGCTATTGATGAGAGGAAAAAATCATCAAAATGTAAGTGGTGGAACATTTTAAAATGTTGGGTTGAATTAGCCTATGGTTGAATTGCCGATTTTCGACTTTCTTTAGATAATCAACAAAAAAACGTGAGTATTTGCTCGGTATGTTGAGAATATGTACACAGATATGAAAAAAAAGTGAGAGAAACACTTTTTCATAAAAAAAAATCCAAGATGGCTACTTCGCAAGTCCCCGTGGTTGAAGACATTGGCTGACAAATAGACAGAACAACAAACAAAACGTGTTCCTTATGATTTTGGTTGGTTTTCGCATTTACGGGATTGTTCATAGCTACCGGCGATTGTATAATACCTATATTTATAAGTTTGGTTAGTCACATGGTAACGGGGATCTTTCATATCAAGCCCCAAACATACTTTCGACATATGCACTCTGTTGCCGCATGGGAAACTATTTCAAGTTTTGTCGGAATTTCTTTACCTGTGGTTGTAATGGTCGAGGGTTTTCTAGCGTCCTGTAATACCCAAGGTAGTACAAGATACTGGAGATGTGCGCACACATTCCCATCGTTCTCTCTCCAACTGGGCACTGGCAGTAGTAGTCCTTTATTGGGGACTCAACATCGGGTGAAACGGTGAACCGTATCCAAACGTTATATTTCGTTTGGCTTTTGTGTCGAGAATGTATTTGACATCGGAGGTCTGGGAGTGCTGGTAAAGCCACACCTCATAGCCGCCGTCATCACTTAAATGTTCGGCGATGTAACCAGGAGCCAGAGATATGTGATACGTTCCACACGTAATGGTTCTCAAGTAATCAAGATCGAGACGGGGAAACAGTACTTTATTTACTTTTTTTTACACATCATAAAACTGTCATGAAAATATCCGCTCTGATATTCAATATAAAAGTTTGTATATAATAAGCTATATAATAGGGTTTCAGACAAGGTTGTTACTAATTTCCCCTTTTCTTTCAATTTACAACCACATTCAGGCGGCGATATGAGAACATTCCGCCACATGGAATTAGCTGCTTTTTGGTACACATATGAAACAAGTAAAGCTCTATCCGATTTTCTGATGGAAATTTGCATCCAAAACTATATAACGGGAGAAAATTGCAAATTTATGGCATTTTTCTTCATAATTGTGTCTCTGCAAGTGCATTTTCATCCGAGAATATATTTTTTTTTATGTTTTATGAATAAACACGATGTTTTGGAAATATTTATCAAAAGAAATTTATACTATTTTGCGAATTACAATTTCGAGATAACCTCCTTTTATTTACGAACTTATGTCTTTGATGCTGAAATTGACAACTTTATAAAAATACATTTTCACTGAAATTATGAAATCTGGGTGTCGGAAAGGTGTAAAATTATTTTTCGGAAAAGAAAAAAACAGTAGTTGAGCTAGATAAGAAATTATAAGGGGGCAGGCTCCTATGGAGAATTAACATTACTGGAAACAGGCCCTTTCCGAGTAAACGGAAAATTGCTTTGGTAATGCAGAGACGTGTGATATATACGTCTCTGGGTTATGCCATTGTTCAAAAAAGGGGAACGCTTCTTGTCTTCTAACTATAGACCCATATCGCTTCTTAGTAATGTTAGTAAAGTGTTTGAAAGAGTTATTCACAAATAATCTATTATACAAATATCAGTCTGGCATTATTTCAGGTCAACAGTAACACAATTGGTAGAAATATATCATAACATATGTCTTGCTTTAGAGAACAAACTTCAAATATGTATGGTGTTTTTGATCACCTAAAGCGTTTGATAGAGTCTGGCTTCGTGGACTATTTCAAAAGCTTGACGCATATGTTTTTAAAGGCAATGTATTTAATAGGTTAAAAGATTATATAATTGGTAGAAGTCGAATTGTGTTTATTGGTCAAATTCGTGTACAGGTCACTTAAAAGCAGATGTTCCCCAGGGTTCTGTTATCGGAACGTTTCTTTTCTTATATCTATCAACGATATATCTGATAATTTGCTGTCTTTATCAAGAATGTTGGCCGCTGACACGTCACTTGCATACTCCACCAGTAATGTTGTAGTAACGTCATAAGAACCCCGATTTAGCGGTTATAGAACACTGGGCAACTGAATGGACAAATGAAACGGACGAAGTTGTTTTTTAAAATTCATTTGACAAACTAGACGTTAAGTTGACTGTCAATAGTGTAGTTTTGAGGAGTAATACTATGTATATACACCTGGGAGTTACTCTGAATGATAACGGTAAATGGGAATCACATATTTCAAATATTGCAGCATCTACTTCGAAACATTTGTCTTGCGTAAGTTGAAATTCACTTTGTGTAAGAAAACTTAGTCTAAATTATATGATATTTTCATTAGACCTGTATTGGAATACGCGCGTGAAGTCTCGGATGGCTGTAATACGTTCGATACGGAAATAATAGGAAAACATTCACTAGAAACTGCCAGAATAGTTACAGGTTTGCCCTCCTTCGTTAATAAACTGTGTTTATCTGATGATAACGGCCCGTCAAAAAGTAGTCCATAATCGACATTCTTTACGTATCATTAGATTTCCTGGCCATGGCTGGTTCTGATAAGGACAGCTTTAGTAAAACGTACATTCATTAGGATATACAGGATATAAAAGAACGTATTTTCCATTTCAAAATTATTTTTAGCAAATACAGAATTTCGCGCGTTTGATTTCCTTGTCTCATTTTTTTTTTAGATTTTAATTTTAACTATTCATTAATTAACTGTTTATTGCTTGTTAAATTCATATTGCAATAAAAGTTACATCTGATTATATTTAACAATTGTTAGATATACTTGTATATCTGTATTACCTATAAGTTCCTTTGACTCTTTATATGTCATTAAGATATGTTTATATCCGAGAAAATTTATCTTAAAAAATATGCGAGCATTTGAGGTCTTTTATTTCTAATAAGTCACATTACGAACACGATTAAAAGGAGACAACTCTTGACCTACATTTCCAGTTCACCAGTCAGCGCCAGTCCCACGCCAGTCCCAATCAGCACCGGTCCTGGTTAGCGCAATCTCAGCTGTTTGATACTGGGTACCTCTCCCCTCCTTTCTAGGAAATAACTTGTCCTCGACCTCAAGTTTTTAGGGGTAGCAGAGATGCGTGTGAAGTAACACTAAGTATAATTCACGAGGCCCCACGTTGTACGTCAATGTAACTGGGGACTTATTTATTGCCATCCCTCCGCTATGATTCGCACCCGAGACATCTGGTTTACTGTATAAAACGTATTCAAGATTGAGAAATCTCAAACAAGATAGTACTAGACTCAGTGACCAATGTAGAGAAAAAGATAAAGAGTTATATAACACCCCACCCAGAACGAAAAACACCCCACCCACACGGTATTACCTACATGTACAACACTAGAGGATGGAGGTGAATTTCTGTTTACAGGTAACGAAAAACACCCCACCCAGAGGGTATTAACTACATGTACAACACTAGAGGATGGAGGTGAATTACTGTTTACAGGTAACGAAAAACACCCCACCCACACGGTATTACCTACATGTACAACACTAGAGGATGGAGGTGAATTTCTGTTTACAGGTAACGAAAAACACCCCACCCACACGGTATTACCTACATGTACAACACTAGAGGATGGAGGTGAATTTCTGTTTACAGGTAACGAAAAACACCCCACCCAGAGGGTATTAACTACATGTACAACACTAGAGGATGGAGGTGAATTTCTGTTTACAGTACAACACTAGTAACTGTTTAAAAACACCCCACCCACACGGTATTACCTACATGTACAACACTAGAGGATGGAGGTGAATTTCTGTTTACAGGTAACGAAAAACACCCCACCCACACGGTATTACCTACATGTACAACACTAGAGGATGGAGGTGAATTACTGTTTACAGGTAACGAAAAACACCCCACCCACACGGTATTACCTACATGTACAACACTAGAGGATGGAGGTGAATTACTGTTTACAGGTTACGAAAACCACCCCACCCACACGGTATTACCTACATGTACAACACTAGAGGATGGAGGTGAATTACTGTTTACAGGTAACGAAAAACACCCCACCCACACGGTATTACCTACATGTACAACACTAGAGGATGGAGGTGAATTTCTGTTTACAGGTAACGAAAAACACCCCACCCAGAGGGTATTACCTACATGTACAACACTAGAGGATGGAGGTGAATTACTGTTTACAGGTAACGAAAAACACCCCACCCACACGGTATTACCTACATGTACAACACTAGAGGATGGAGGTGAATTACTGTTTACAGGTAACGAAAAACACCCCACCCAGAGGGTATTACCTACATGTACAACACTAGAGGATGGAGGTGAATTTCTGTTTACAGGTAACGAAAAACACCCCACCCACACGGTATTACCTACATGTACAACACTAGAGGATGGAGGTGAATTACTGTTTACAGGTAACGAAAAACACCCCACCCACACGGTATTACCTACATGTACAACACTAGAGGATGGAGGTGAATTTCTGTTTACAGGTAACGAAAAACACCCCACCCACACGGTATTACCTACATGTACAACACTAGAGGATGGAGGTGAATTTCTGTTTACAGGTGGAGGTGAATTTCTACACGGTATTACCTACATGTACAACACTAGAGGATGGAGGTGAATTTCTGTTTACAGGTAACGAAAAAGACAGGTGTAACTTCCAGTGGTAATAAGCTTTCATTCAATGTTGGCATACCCTATCAAAATGATAAAGTTAACTCAGTGATGAGTGGGGGTATTTAGGAGAGCTATAGATGGAATAGATGCATCATAATACCTACAAAGCTCTTTAAAAAAGATATATTGGACCTCTTCGAAAACATGTAGCTGAACCTGCACTTACACGATAAAGCATATCATGTGAAGTCGTATGTAGAGAAAAGTTGCAACATTAACACACGGCATAGTTGACCAGTCGTACCCAGAAATACTTGAGCTCTTGGAACGTCAGCATATAGACTATATACAATCATGACGGGGATTTACAGAATCTTATACGTCAGCATATGGACTATTTACAATCATGACGGGGACAACAGAATCTTATACGTCAGCATATGGACTATTTACGATCATGACGGGGATAACAGAATCTTATACGTCAGCATATGGACTATTTACAATCATGACGGGGATAACAGAATCTTATACGTCAGCATATGGACTATTTACAATCATGACGAGGGAATCTTACAATGGTGTTTGTTGTGGACAGTGATACACTCGAGTGTAACAAACTGGTCAGAATGTGGCTTTCTTGCCGGCCAAACTCTTACTCGACGGTTTAGCTATCCTTGTCCACGAAAAAGACCCATGTCTTTCAGTCCCTAGCCAAAATGCAGCATATATGTTAAAACACTCCATATATTCACGCTGCATTTCATAGCATAACAAAATGGTACGAGAACAGTGAACTGAGCTCGTCGTTTGTGGTTTTATTCACAAAATCAACATTGAATTTGATTTTTGAAGAATAACATTGTATTATGAATAAAGCGGCTGAACAAATTTACTTAAAATGGAAAGTAATGTCTTTAATTTCCACATCTGCACAGATTGCCTTAAAATGTATGGATACTTAAAGAAATCGAATGGTTTTCAAACTGCTGTTTGGCCTTTTTTATATCCTTGGAACGCAGGTTTCTTGCTCCTTAAAAATCATTTTTTCACCAGCTATGCTATGTTGACGAATTACCACCAAACAAATAAATAACTGAATTCGAATGTGTTCATGCACATTTATTTAAAAAAAGATCGATGAAACACAAATATTTTTTTAAAGAATAAATATCCAATGTGCAGCTATTGAGGATATACTACGTTGGGTGATGACAGTCATGAAAGTTGCTGAACTTTACAAGGCTACATAAAACATTCGAAGATCAAACCGACATCTGTATCGGACAGGTGACTGCACTTCCGTTTCTGAAGGCATATGACTAAATCATAGAGTTAGCTTACTGTGACCCAGATGTAGATATATATTACATAAAATCATCATTTGAAGGGGAAAATATTTTGATGTGAAGAAAAATAAATTCGTGGTGAGAAAGTAGTGGATATCTATGTTTATGTGTGCACTTTTTCTAAAGGGTTAGGTTTCAGTCTTTATATCGTCCTTAAATGAGTCATATTTCTTAGTAAACTTCTTTTTTATAACACAAACTATTTCGTGCATGTTTAATGTTCCGAAGACAAAAAATTTGCAAGAAGGCGTGGCATATCATTCATGTTCGATTTTTCATTCATTCACGTTATAGAAGACAAAAAGTTATTTCATTGTCTGTGAGGATGTTTGACGTGTAAAAATGTGTATCAAGAAAAATTACACAAATTTGCCATTGAACTATATACTCGTAATATTTTATTATATATTGTTTCAATCACAATTTTCAATTTTTTTATGGCACCGTTACATGTAAAAGCAAGTCATCAGGTTGTAAGGTCATGCTTGTCAATAGTTCATGTGATACAGCTCGACAAAATGGATATTCCGAAAAACAAAACGGTCGGGAGCCGATGTCAAAGCATGATTTCGAACGATGTTAATTCGTGGAATACACGTGACATGTGACATCATTTCCGCTACAGTTGAAGTTCAGATAAGGCGTAGTTTTGAGGAACACTATTACTTATATCAACTGTATGGCTATCTTATTTGTTTTGTTTTCAAGTATAAATTTACCTGCAATAGCTCCAAACTCTTCTTTAATTGTTTCTGTGGTCAAACCCATCGGAAACGATGGCTAAAATTGACGCTGAATCAGTCGGGGAAAGGGCCCTCACATCACCACCCTGCTCAGCGATGGCTAAAATTGACGCTGAATCAGTCGGGGAAAGGGCCCTCACATCACCACCCTGCTCAGCGATGGCTAAAATTGACGCTGAATCAGTCGGGGAAAGGGCCCTCACATCACCACCCTGCTCAGCGATGGCTGGGGAGTTGCAATAGAGTCGTCAACATGTTGTATGAAGGCAACAGTCTTCAAAACCTTCAAAAACCTCAAAGTGATCAAAACTTCAAGCAAGGTTGGAATGGACAGAGTCCCATGTGTGATGTCACGACCTAAATAAACTATAAAGAGAATGGTGGCTGACCTGAAATCAAATCGCCAGAAAAAATCTTGTCTTCAGAAAGACATTCTCTATAATAATATAATTTGAGTGCCCAATCCCCGATTCATTAACAGACCTGGACAGGACACTAACTTATCTCAATCGTAACATCATTCTCGGTTGCAAAAGAAAAGGCAGCATTCAATTGCACCAGTAAAATCATTATTCTGAGTCTTTATGTCAACCTTAAAACCTTTAAATAAACACAAACATAATATTTGAATATAAAGCACATTTACTGTAAAATCATTACAACAATACACAGATCAACCACGCCTAAAATTATCACATTATCAGCTTTCCTTCAGGAATATCAACATCTTATTGTTTGCTGGCATATCCACCTGTAAAATAAAACAATTTCAATGACATTAAGCTTTCCCAGCAAGTAACAAGTTGATGACGTCAATATAAAACAAAGTAAACAAATACAAGATTTTAAGATGTTAAGTTAACTGTTAAATAATGGGAAAGGAAATCAATTATACTTCTCAATCAGAAATGTTTTCATTACTGCATTTTTGTGAGGAGGAGACGATGCAGGTGAATCACTTACAATTTTATGTATCTTCAGTCGGTTTGTTTTCGCCAGCTTCTCTACATCGTCCACATCTCTCACTCCCCATCTACAGTCCCTGTCAGACAAAATCATCATATAATGTAACTATATGTATCTCTCACTCCCCATCTACAGTCCCTGTCAGATAAAATCATCATATAATGTAACTATATGTATCTCTCACTCCCCATCTACACTCCCTGTCAGACAAAATCATTGTATAATGTAATTATATGTATAGATTATGGTGGCAGTACATGACCACAACATGACAACAGGTACAAAGTACAGACTTCCAATCATTAGTTTGTCTCAGCACTACCTGTATTTCCACATATAATCCTGCACTGAAAGTGATCTTGGAATTTAATATACCTTGTTCTCATTTGAGAACGTGACATTACTTACTTGGATTGACCAAGGTTTATAGGCAGGTGTCATTGATAAAGTAGAATACGCTTGCTGTTCCGAAACACCTGGTCTAATTCTCCTTGCACATTTTCAGGAGTCTTGTAAATCTTTCTTTGGTCATATTTTGCTCTAGTTTTATGGAATTTGGGTATGGATTATGATTATGTTGACATGTTGGAATTTTCTTGATGTTGTTTTTTACTGACCTACTATATTCACAGTGTGGTGACCAATAATTTCAACACTTTGTAACTATTAGCTAACTACAATACCGACAACTAACATTTGACAGTGATGTACAGTCTTGACATTTCATCTACGATAATGAGCTTTTCCACCTTCTTCTGAAGCACTAAACAGTCAACCTCTGTTTTGAGATAATAATGATACATAAAAATGAGCTAATCTTGACCTTGACCTAACAGTCAACATGTGTCAAGATTACGCTTTCAATGTTTACTTACTGTGATCTTAAATACTGGTCAAATTTCACATTACTCTCTGGGGTCAAACTTCCATGAACAGCAAATGGCTGAAAGTAAACAAAACAGCAGAAGAATGCCTTATAATAGATATCATCATTGTATCTTCTAAAGACATGCCTGGAAAGTTATAATAGAAACATATACTGAAACCCTACAGAAACAGGTAACCCTCTGGTTTTATTGTATACTGAAACCCTACAGAAATAGGTAACCCTCTGGTTTTATTGTATACTGAAACACTACAGTAACAGGTAACCCTCTGGTTTTATTGTATCCTGAAACCCTACAGAAATAGGTAACCCTCTGGTTTTATTGTGTACTGAAACACTACAGAATTAGGTACCCTCTGGTTTTATTGTGCACTGAAACCCTACAGATATAGGTAACCCTCTGGTTTTATTGTATCCTGAAACACTACAGAAATAGGTACCCTCTGGTTTTATTGTGCACTGAAACCCTACAGATATAGGTAACCCTCTGGTTTTATTGTATCCTGAAACACTACAGAAATAGGTAACCCTCTGGTTTTATTGTATACTGAAACCCTACAGAAACAGGTAACCCTCTGGTTTTATTGTATACTGAAACCCTACAGAAATAGGTAACCCTCTGGTTTTATTGTATACTGAAACCCTACAGAAACAGGTAACCCTCTGGTTTTATTGTATACTGAAACACTACAGTAACAGGTAACCCTCTGGTTTTATTGTATCCTGAAACCCTACAGAAATAGGTAACCCTCTGGTTTTATTGTATCCTGAAACACTACAGAATTAGGTACCCTCTGGTTTTATTGTGCACTGAAACCCTACAGATATAGGTAACCCTCTGGTTTTATTGTATCCTGAAACACTACAGAAATAGGTACCCTCTGGTTTTATTGTGCACTGAAACACTACAGAAATAGGTAACCCTCTGGTTTTATTGTATACTGAAACCCTACAGAAATAGGTAACCCTCTGGTTTTATTGTATACTGAAACACTACAGTAACAGGTAACCCTCTGGTTTTATTGTATCCTGAAACCCTACAGAAATAGGTAACCCTCTGGTTTTATTGTATCCTGAAACACTACAGAATTAGGTACCCTCTGGTTTTATTGTGCACTGAAACCCTACAGATATAGGTAACCCTCTGGTTTTATTGTATCCTGAAACACTACAGAAATAGGTACCCTCTGGTTTTATTGTGCACTGAAACCCTACAGATATAGGTAACCCTCTGGTTTTATTGTATCCTGAAACACTACAGAAATAGGTAACCCTCTGGTTTTATTGTATACTGAAACCCTACAGAAACAGGTAACCCTCTGGTTTTATTGTATACTGAAACCCTACAGAAATAGGTAACCCTCTGGTTTTATTGTATACTGAAACCCTACAGAAACAGGTAACCCTCTGGTTTTATTGTATACTGAAACACTACAGTAACAGGTAACCCTCTGGTTTTATTGTATCCTGAAACCCTACAGAAATAGGTAACCCTCTGGTTTTATTGTATCCTGAAACACTACAGAATTAGGTACCCTCTGGTTTTATTGTGCACTGAAACCCTACAGATATAGGTAACCCTCTGGTTTTATTGTATCCTGAAACACTACAGAAATAGGTACCCTCTGGTTTTATTGTGCACTGAAACACTACAGAAATAGGTAACCCTCTGGTTTTATTGTATACTGAAACCCTACAGAAATAGGTAACCCTCTGGTTTTATTGTATCCTGAAACCCTACAGAAATAGGTAACCCTCTGGTTTTATTGTGCACTGAAACACTACAGAAATAGGTAACCCTCTGGTTTTATTGTATACTGAAACAATACAGAAACAGGTAACCCTCTGGTTTTATGGTATACTGAAACCCTACAGAAAAAGGTAACCCTCTGGTTTAATTGTGTACTGAAACACTACAGAAACAGGTAACCATCTGGTTTTATTGTATACAGAAACCCTACAGAAATAGGTAACCCTCTGGTTTTATTGTGTACTGAAACACTACAGAAATAGGTAACCCTCTGGTTTTATTGTGTACTGAAACCCTACAGAAATAGGTAACCCTCTGGTTTTATTGTATACTGAAACCCTACACAAACAGGTAAACCCTACAGAAATAGGTAACCCTCTGGTTTTATTGTGTACTGAAACCCTACAGAAATAGGTAACCCTCTGGTTTTATTGTATACTGAAACCCTACACAAACAGGTAACCCTCTGGTTTTATTGTATACTGAAACCCTACACAAACAGGTAACCCTCTGGTTTTATTGTATACTGAAACCCTACACAAACAGGTAACCCTCTGGTTTTATTGTATACTGAAACCCTACACAAACAGGTAACCCTCTGGTTTTATTGTGTACTGAAACCCTACAGAAATAGGTAACCCTCTGGTTTTATTGTGTACTGAAACCCTACAGAAATAGGTAACCCTCTGGTTTTATTGTATACTGAAACCCTACACAAACAGGTAACCCTCTGGTTTTATTGTCTACTGAAACCCTACACAAACAGGTAACCCTCTGGTTTTATTGTATACCTACACCATATAAAAATAGATATCCTCCCGGCTGTAGAAGATAATTAGCTCCAACAAACAGGCCCTGCAAAATATAATTCACTAAAAGTTGAAATGAGCAAAAAGGAAGTGGTCCCAATGATGTTTTAGGCAAAAATAATTGTGTTTAAACGTAGTACAACATCTCAATCATATAAAGATGAATCAATCCAACAGACTGAAGGCGGGTTCTTCAATGTTTTATTATGTAGTTGGTCTATTTTGTGTTTTGTATTTTCTCAAACAAAAGACATCATTTGATTGATCAATATTTTTTTAACGATTTTAGAATGATTTCATTTCACACTAATGATTGAAGGAATAGTTTAAACATGCAGACTAGAATCACTTTTTAACCAACTTATTAGCCACAAGTTTAACATGCCATATCCTACCTGTCCAAAGCAGATCACATGTCCTTTATGCAGTGTGTTGGTTTTTTGTTGGGTTCTATATTTAAACCACATTAAATTTCCCCACACATTATATAATTACCATAAAGTGCTCCCTATATGTAGTGAAAAACAATAAAACACTTTTTTTTGCAGAATTAATTTGAATATTTGCTACATGAAAGTTTGTCTACATAAGTAAGCACAGCTACACTTTCTCCTGTACAGTTTTTTTAAACACCCACCACATAAATAAGCACATCTCACAGAACAGATTAAGATGTACGACTACTACAGAAGACAGTATTAGAGACACACCTTGTATCAGAGTGTATACACTTACTATAAATATTACTATTGTTTTACTGTCCTTCATTCCACATTAATACTGACACACTGGTGACTGATATTGTAGAAATCTGATTGGACAAAACGCTGAACTGTGTGCCAGACTATTGGTATGCTCCTGGCTCTGGAGTCATATCCATTGTTCAGACAATGTAATATATGACATATAATCACCTGTCTTGTACTACCTGAACATGTCCTCTGATTGGCCAGTTTCGGACATGGACTGTTTATTCATCCTGGACAAGGCAGGTTCTTGTCATTCTTTGTTTGATTTTGGCCAGTTTGAAAATAGTTTTTTTTCACCCACTCTCCCTCATGTTTCCAATGTTTAAAGCTTGCTTGCTAGTAGATAGCTGAGTTTTTTCTTTTTTTCCTTTTTTGAAAATCGAGTTCTGCAATTTTATTGGAGTAGGTGCAATTTATGCTTTCAGAGTGCTTAATATATTGCTTATCTTAATTGTGCATGTTTTCCATTGAATTCTTCTTCTATGTAGCCCAGTTTAGCTAAAATTATGTTATTATGTCAATGTAGATAGGAGTGAAGTGCTTCAGTTTATCAGTTGTGTCGATGTAGATAGGAGTGAAGTGCTTCAGTTTATCAGTTGTGTCGATGTAGATAGGAGTGAAGTGCTTCAGTTTATCAGTTGTGTCGATGTAGATAGGAGTGAAGTGCTTCAGTTTATCAGTTGAGTCGATGTAGATAGGAGTGAAGTGCTTCAGTTTATCAGTTGAGTCAATGTAGATAGGAGTGAAGTGCTTCAGTTTATCAGTTGAGTCAATGTAGATAGGAGTGAAGTGCTTCAGTTTATCAGTTGAGTCGATGTAGATAGGAGTGAAGTGCTTCAGTTTATCAGTTGAGTCGATGTAGATAGGAGTGAAGTGCTTCAGTTTATCAGTTGAGTCGATGTAGATAGGAGTGAAGTGCTTCAGTTTATCAGTTGAGTCGATGTAGATAGGAGTGAAGTGCTTCAGTTTATCAGTTGAGTCGATGTAGATAGGAGTGAAGTGCTTCAGTTTATCAGTTGAGTCGATGTAGATAGGAGTGAAGTGCTTCAGTTTATTGACTACTGGAATGTATTTATGGACAGTAAATAGCTTACAGCATCAGTACCAGTGTCAGTCTTTTACAGTCTATACCTTTTATGTACTGCACTCCTGCATTGATGGCAAAGTGTTTGCATTTCAATAAACTCATTTCCCACAACTTTTTATTATTAGATTTCCTCTGAATAGGGAGGTGAATGTTTACTACTTTTTTTCAAACTTATTTTATTTATCTGTATCAATCAATCAACTTGGCTAAGTTGATATGTTTGAGTAAACTTACCAAAGCTGTCTCCCAGGGTGAAATATGGATCATGTTGGCATTGAGGATGACTTTAAGTGACGCTTGCCCTAAGCCACCTCCCCAACCCTTGGGGTCTGTCGTCACATCAAGGAGTACCGGTTCCTTCACATTTGACACCTTGGCATGTTGTGTAAATGCAGAAATACTGAAACAATGTAAGTATTTCTGATTAAGGTACAGAAATCAACAAGAGATAAAGTGCTAGATACAGAGTTTCGATTTCTATAGAAATAGGATTATCAGTGTCATATATTGGGCTAGGTCACTTGGCAATATATAACTATCAGCTAGTCGCTAATTGTATCATTTTTGGCATCAGTCAAATTTGATTATTCACAAAACATGTTCGTTGATTTGGTATTCAGTGCTAGTGTAAAGGAAACTATTATTTACCTTTTGAGGTTCCTGTCCTCAATTTCGCTGGGTAGCCATGTGATGTGAGGAAAGTGTTGAGCGAAGTGTGTCACATGGGCACCACTTCCTGAGGCTACCTCAAGCGCTAGTCCTTCAGTGTCATGGGGTAGGGCTTGCTGCAGTACCTCAAGGATAGGTCCCTTATTTCTTTCAGCTGCTGGAAACTGCAACATCTTCTCAAGTCCTAAGTATTCAATTGCTATTTATGATAACCTTATTCAATATATATATATATATCTAAAAATGCATTCAGATAAAGGAAAGTTATTATTCAATTAGATTTATCTGCATATACATTACCTCTAAATTTTATTAAATGTATACACACTATTTTCTGTAAAATGAGGATCCAAGTTCATTTTTTAAAATTGCACTTTCATTTTCACGTTTTTTTTTATTGTGCACCACATTTGAAACTGAAGTATATTAATAACTAATGAAAAAAATGCACATATCTATGATTAACTTTGAAGTATCTATATCTCAAATACATTTCAGTACTGCATTGGTAGGTTCCCAGATGGGTTATGATATGACAGAAAATACCATGGTTTCTGGTACAAAACCATCTCTAAAGGAGTGTTTTCTCAAACTACTTTTTGAGTAGTATAAACTCAATATGACATGGATACTAATGTTAGGTTCTATTTATCATATTGCAATTTTTTTAGACAAAAAATCTATAAGACATGCCAACTTCACGTTGTAAAAGGACCTTTGAGGAATTTAAATCATTTTGAAAGGAAGCAGTAAGGTTAATCCGAAATTCCGTCACTTTATAACTTGAACGATATGTGTATGTACAGTACTTTATCACGGACTTGTGGTCTGTTATATAATCTATAGAAAGCATGCGCTTCATTCAATATACATATCCTATGCAGTTTGAAAAGCATGATTACAGTGATACATTACAAATGTTAAGAGTACATGTAAAATCACCGAAGACTGTAATCATATAATTTAACCAATGTGGGCTCCGATATGTGATTTAGAAAAATTATCCGTTTTTTAGTTAGTTTCATGGCTACTTTTCCGGTACAATAAGAACGTAACAAGCAGATACTTTACAGTTCGCCTATTACGGGTTTTTCTCTACATTTGTAATTAGCAAATCGTGTATAAAACATCGATATCAATGAACAGGTATCGTAATATTTCATTTACCTGTCCGTGCTGTACTAAACACTCGTGTCAACATTCACTCCATCGGTTTGTGGTTGGGGTAAAACTTGTACGACGGGCCCCTACCCGTCTTCGGCTGCTTTTTAGACAAGAGGACACAACTGTGAAAGACAGTTTAGTGAGCGAAATAAGAGAAGGCCATAAGCATAGACAAGTATTATAGAGAGATAGTAGACTGTCTTTATCTGTTTGTAAAGCTACAGTGTATAATTAGAGAGATAGGAGACTGTCTTTATCTGTTTGTAAAGTTACAGTGTATAATTAAAGAGATAGGAGACTGTCTTTATCTCTTTGTAAAGCTACAGTGTATTATCATGGCAGGGTCAAAAGATTGTTTATGCCTATGTCTGTTTGTATATTATTTTTTTTTTCAATTATCAACCATATCTCCTATTTAGATAACCCTGCTGAAGCCTTTATCTTTTTTAAAAACAAATTTATTAGATTTTTATGATATTCGTGTTCCTTTAAAGATAAAGTGAGTTCAAATAAGCAACCTGAATGGTATGATGTGGAGATTGATAAAGATCGTAAACTATCAAATTGATAATGAAAATAGCCTTGACCCACGCTCAAGGTCAAAGATGTCAATAGTATCAAAATATTGAAATAGCATTTTCTCTATAAGCGAAAGGCACATGATGATGAAAATTTGTCAGTATCATACTGTGATCAATTGCTATAGAATATATTAAAAGTTTGTCTGAAAATTCAACTTCCGGTTCTCGATTGAGGTCAAATTTGAAAAGTGCCAGTTTTGGTAGAAAAAGTTCCACAAGGTTTAGAAACGTGATATTTGATACTTAAGAAGCTCTGGTCACTGGCTATCAAGTTTGACAACATAAACGATAAATGTATTGGTAAAACCCCGTCTGAAAATTGAGAAACAAATTTTGGAAAACTTCGATTCAACTTTCATAAGGTCTACAGCCTTGATATTTCACATGTAAGATATCCCAGTCGTTAGCTATCATATTTTATTAATTACCTTTAAGGTCATAAGGTCAATTTTGTTTTCAGGTCATAAGGTCAATTTTGTTAAAATCTTTAAATGGTTTCTTTTCAATGACTAAGAGATACAAGATGATGATTGGTTATTTGCATATTGCTTTCTATTGATATTCAAAAAAGATCAGAAATCCAATATGGGCACCATGACGTCGTTTGTTAAAAAACATTGAAATAGCCATTTCTCGAAAATCGTTGATTGTAGTGTTCGTGTACTTATGTTACTTCTTTTTATCGTCACATGCTAATACAATAGATGCATTAACAACTAAACAAAGCTCGCCGTCAAAACTCACAAAAATTTATTTTTTCATTTATTATCTTTTTTTTGAAAATTATTATACAGATCACTGCAGATTGTCATTCGATGAAGTTGATGTCTACAGTATTTATTGAGCATTTACTGTTAACGTTGGAAGACATTTTGAAAACTTCCTTTGACCTATTAAAATGCCGACAAATTGGTGAAACTTGTTTTTTTATTACTAACATTTCAATCAATTTTTATAGGAAAGGTTTCGCGATAATCTCTATCATTTCGTGACTTTTCACCTTCATCAGAAAGACAAAATGGCTACCATGACGTCATATCTAATTTTGTCTCTAACTGAAATATCTCATGTACGGCTAAAGGCATGAATTCATCTTTGGATATGTTATGTAAGATTAGAAATAAATAACATTTCTTGGACCACATTTTTCATTTGTAAAGTGTTAAATTTTCGGTACGGGTCAAAGTTCAAATCTAAGGCTAATTATGTCGAATTCTTTAAATAACATTATTTGAATATCCAAGAGTCACATGGTGATGAAATTTTGTCTGTAGCGTACAATTACTGGTGAATATATTGATAAAGCTGTCTCTAAAAATTCAACTTGACCCACATTCAAAGTCACATGATAATATTTCAATAGCTTTTTCTCAATAACCAAGAGGCACAGTTTGATGAAATTTTGTCAGCAATTAATAAAACTTCAAATTAGTTTAACTTCTGGTTCTCGATAGGTGTCATAATGGAAATTGCTGTTTTGGGTAACAAACTTTGAAAAAATTCTTCTTCAGTTCCACAAGGTTCTAGTCGTTAGCTATCGTGTTTAGTAATATGAATGACCGCTTTGATAATATTGAGTGTGAGATGAATAATTATCTGCATTTCCGAAAAGACTTTATATCATATTGTTAACCGAAATTCGTATATCAGGCTAAATGATAACGAGACGTCTATTACATTACCATCTAAGCATTATTCCTGAGAGTTCACTTAGTTTTGAACTATTCAGTTTTTACCCAGAAATATGTCACGTATTTGAAAACAATATAAAAAATGCACAAATTACATCGGATGTAGTTAATTACTTACTCATACAATGAAGTACAGATATCAGACTGTAGACAGAGATCTGTTGTGCAGCAATACTATTTTGATGGTCGACGTAAGCTTTCGTTGCAGGGTCCAACGAATATCCAGAAGTATCATCAACACTCCAGGTTGTTTCCAAACGTGATAAATCACCGCAAAAGTTGATATTAAAAAAAACTGTCTTCTCGTATGGTCAATAACATTCTCAACATTTACCCAAGGTAAACCTCCTCAGATTCTATGTCGATATTAACTCATACATAAACCCTCAATGCCAAACTCTATCGAATACCTCTGGAAAATTATTGCGATATATTGTTTCAGATTTTCCAACGCTAAAATCCAGAAATTTGTTGATAAGAATATTTGAGAGAGAGAGAGAGAGAGAGAGAGAGAGAGAGAGAGAGAGAGAGAGAGAGAGAGAGAGAGAGAGAGAGAGAGAGAGAGAGAGAGAGAGAGAGAGAGAGAGAGAGAGAGAGATCAGTTAAATTTGTTGTTGGCATTACGTTAGCTAATTTCCATGAGAACGAGAATGTCCTTCTTTTGCACGTTTTATCGTAATTATGTCCCCCTGAGACATAAATTAGTAAAGGTAAATAAATAGAATATTTCATTAAAAGCTGAAACGTGTTTATAGGTTGGTGCTTTTTTTGTATAACACAGATTCCACTGATATCGATAAAGTGATATACACACGGCTAAACACAGATTCCACTGTTATCGATAAAGTGATATACACACGGCTAAACACAGATTCCACTGATATCGATAAAGTGATATACACACGGCTAAACACAGATTCCACTGTTATCGATAAAGTGATATACACCCGGCTAAACACAGATTCCACTGATATCGATAAAGTGATATACACACGGCTAAACACAGATTCCACTGATATCGATAAAGTGATATACACACGGCTAAACACAGATTCCACTGTTATCGATAAAGTGATATACACACGGCTAAACACAGATTCCACTGATATCGATAAAGTGATATACACACGGCTAAACACAGATTCCACTGATATCGATAAAGTGATATACACACGGCTAAACACAGATTCCACTGATATCGATAAAGTGATATACACACGGCTAAACACAGATTCCACTGTTATCGATAAAGTGATATACACACGGCTAAACACAGATTCCACTGTTATCGATAAAGTGATATACACACGGCTAAACACAGATTCCACTGATATCGATAAAGTGATATACACCCGGCTAAACACAGATTCCACTGATATCGATAAAGTGATATACACACGGCTAAACACAGATTCCACTGATATCGATAAAGTGATATACACCCGGCTAAACACAGATTCCACTGATATCGATAAAGTGATATGCACACGGCTAAACACAGATTCCAGTGATATCGATTGGAAACTTCATTCTTTTTGGTGTTGCAGTAAATACTAGCATTTTAGGTCACATAAGACAAAGTCTCGTGGTGACTTATTGCGATCGCATTTTGTCGTGCGTCGTTAACTTTTAACACTTTCGACTTTCGGAAAAACTCCTGAACCGATCGATGAAATTCGATAGAAACCTTCTATGGCCAAAGGCGCACCGAAATTGTGATTCAAGCAGATCCCACCCCCAAGAGGCCTGATGGGCGGGACCAAAATCAGGTCAAATTGATTGAAACTCCAATTATCTTCTCAATACCTAAACGTGTTAGAATATAATACTCTTCGTGGATGGAAAGGCCTTTAGATGCTTAACTTAAGACATTAATTTCATGCTCCTACCCCAGGGTCTCACATTTTCCCATAGGGAGGGAATAACTTGGTATAGACGTGTATAGGCATTGTCTAACATTAGGAAATTGTTCGATTTTTATCGATCTCGTATCAATCAATGTACATATAATACAAATGCGAGGCTCACATGTAACAGTCCCTGTGATAATTAGGACTTGTTTTATTTTTTGATTTCGTGTTTTTCACCCTGTCAGATTCATTTAAATCATTAAGTAAAACGAGAAATCACACATTACGTTTACAGCATTAGACAAATCATATTGGCAGGAAAGCCCGAAGAAATCGAATCAAAATGTCAAAACCTAGACGGGAAGGTGTCCTATCCCAATACTCTACTGATTTTCGTTATTTTCATATATCGGATGATTTTAGAATAACGCCATGTGTGTATATTGTGATTCGTGCCACTATTCGACTGATTTATAACGTGACATGCATGTTATCACAAACCACGGGTCCAGCAGCAGTGTCTACCACTTGCAGTCTCCAGGATTGTACAAAAATAAGGCGAATATCCAGAATAGAATAAGATGAATTATCATTGGGAAAAATGACAAAATTGATGTAAGATTGAAAAAAGAATAGAAATAGGGATCCACTTCAGTTGATAATATCACAACCCAATGAAATCTTATCACATGATATACACTTGATAGTGTAACGCTGATTTTTATTGATTTATCATTATTTTTTTCGTGAAGAGTGGTTTTCATTATTGATAATGATGATTTTTTAGTTGTAACAGATGTCTAACAAATGTAGAAACTCCAATGGCATCAATAAAGATATTAGTTACTTAAACACTAACTTCTAAATATGGTGAACACTAATGTGGCCTTTTTATAATCTACACTAATTTTGTCGCGCAATTTTCTTCTTTGGTGTTGCAGATGTATAGGGTTGTCATAACTCCGGAAATTCCTTTATTACCATCCCGCACCCGTAAGCGTCAGTATACGCCTCACATAGGTTTGTCGTATGATGAAAGTGACAGTGTAGTCATCGAGAGGTCACATATCGGTTTTCCTACAAATTATGATGATATAAGAACTGCTACAGTTTAAATTTCGCAATATCTAAATATTATGTTATACAAAGGCCGTTCTGATAAATGAGTAAGTGCTAGTTAATACTTCCGGCATAACGCTCAGCATTGTAGCAGTGGAAAGGCCAACTCGACCTTAGTATAATGTAGAGCGTCCTATTGGATGCTTTCTACAATATACTTCACTTCGATAGCACTACTTCAGTTCCACACAATCACATGGAAGCTTATACGAAAGAAACACACGCAGTAAACACACTCACCTCGCATAGAATATAAAAAGAACAGAAGAGTATTCCGGTTACAACATCTCAAAACATTTACACCTACCAAAGATGGACGGGTCCAAATCTCCTTGTACTATATGCTGAATGAATGCATCTTTATAAATCATATCTCTCATAGCTGAAGTTTCGTTCCAGAGTAGGTCGGCGAACTGCACTGGCTGAATACAACCAACGGAAAATGGGCGATGAAAACGATATTAAGATAATTTTTGTTTGTCTGTCTATCATTCTGTCCATCTGCACACATTTCTTGTAAGTGTGCATGTTATATGGAGTTCTGAAAGAATTTTTGCAAAATTAGGTATTTGCTTTCTATACAATGCTTAATTACTTGGTTATTTCGGATTATTGTAAAATGTATCAAGAAAAATTGTTTGTCTAGTTTTTTTTAAACAGAACTTTAACATAATTTTGTCTTTATAATATAATCTTTGTGCATCGTCTGCGTGTTGTCCTTGTTTTGTCTATGTCCACCTCATTTGTCTGTCAGTGTTCGCCTGTCTGTCCGTCCATCTGTGTCTGTCTACTCTCGTACTTGTCCTAGTATTGTCTGTCTGTGCTCTCCTGAGCTGTCTACCCATCCTTTTTCTCTCTTTCTTCTTTCAATAAAACATAACACATGATAATCATTTTTTTTTTATTAACTATTTGCAAGTGATTTTTTTATAAATATAGTGAAATTACGTGGTAATGGATGTGTACATACAAATGTGTATATGTATACGTATGTATGTATGAATGTATTGTAATGTGTAAGCGTGTGTGTGTGGAGGGGGGGCATCAGAAAGATAAAATGAGTGTTATCTGTGAGGTGTTTCACTAGGCATATATATTGTATCTTTGTCATGTGTCTTTTGAAAAACCTGAATAAAATACAAATTAAAAAAAAAATTCCTGTTTATTTTTTCAATTAAATAGTGAAACATTGAAAATAAAATCGATGGAGAGGTGTACTTGTTTTGCTATACTAAATAAATTTGAACCAGCAAATTACCACCTTTACTTAGTAATGCAAAAATATACATTCTGTTCCTATTGTTTTCGCCTTCAATGCGATATTCGTCTTTAACGTTATTTCTAAACATAGCAATACCACCAATACTAGTAAATTATTCTCTTATTTTTACAATTTTTGAATTGAACATTCCTGACTGAAAATGGTAAGCATATGTTGAATTGAGACTATATGCCCTGGTGTTAAATTGTCTTGCATTGCTAAGCTTTATTTCACTTGATATTTTGTTTAGATACTGTTGATACTTAAACGATTTGCCATGTGTCAGATTTTGTCAGATGTAAGTCGGTACCATATCAGAATATACACGATTCTAGGTACATCAATATTTTATTTTTATAGAAATTGGATTCTATATCTTCCCCTTTATACCCCTTATACTACTGATCAACATTTGCCACTCCAATACTTAGCTTAAGACACATCAAACTTACCTGGTTGCAGGTATGTGTCATCTTTTCTGTTATATTCTTCCTCTACTTTATTTCAAAATTAAAGGTTTCAGTTATCAACCGAAAATATATTGTGTTAAATAAAATGTACTGTATTAGATATAAAGTGTACTGTGCTAGATATAAAATGTACTGTGTTAGATATAAACTGTACTGTGCTAGATATAAAATGTACTGTGTTAGATATAAAGTGTACTGGGTTATATATGAAATGAACTGTGTTAGATATAAAATGTACTGTGTTAGATATAAAATGTACTGTGTTAGATATAAAGTGTACTGGGTGAGATATAAAATGTACTGTGTTAGATATAAAATGTACCGTGTTAGATATAAATACACTGTGTTAGATAAAAAGTATTTGTACAATTTAGATGTATACCGTACATTGAAATCGCGATTATAATGTCATTTTTTAAAAGTTCTCTATTAACAAAAAGTAACCAAAGAACAAAAGACAGCTGACAATCTTTCGCACAGGGACGAACTATATAGCATAAAATATTATTTAAACAAAACCAAAATGAATTTATAAAAATAAAATCTCGGGAAATGATACATAAAAAATGTGCGCCGCCCGGGAATCGAACCCGGGTCGCAAGAATGGGAATCTTGCATGATACCACTACACCAGCGGCGCTTCGTGACGTAGTGGAATGTAATTTATATATATTTCAAGGCCTGAGCGAAGTTTCCATTGTCTTTATGGTTTGTGTACGACTGTTGAATCTAAATTTGCCATAAATTGAGAAAAAATGATATCTGCTTCCCTGTAGTTCGAATATTGAACTTAAATGTTTATCAATTTCAAACTGACAATGTCAACAACAGCGCAATAAGCGCACATGGTTGCGCAGTATCGATGCGCATAAATCGATTTGAAACGGAAGTAACCACGGGATGTACGCTTTGTCAAGAGGACCCAGTAAAATTGTTGCTAGCACCCGCAGAGGTAAGATTCATTTCAAAAATACTCTCACTGTATGTAACAGTACGATCTCGTTAATGTCTCATTTTGAAGAAAAAATATTCCGTTTCATTTCTAAATGTGCTTAATTTATCTTAGGTCCAGCTACGCAACTAGACAACCTTGAAATTAAGGACACAGAGAAAGAACATTCGAACGGCGTTATAATGAGGTTTGTCTACGATATTGAAAGTGTTCTTACTATGACTCATCTCTGTCCAATAACGATTTTGTCTAGGAACATTTTATTTTGCAATAGAAACCATTTCCCATTTTCAAATGGATGGATTATGAAACCACGTGTTGACCGATTTCGTCATGTTGTCACAGGCAGAGAGGTTATGCCCAAGACAACAACGCACAATATGGGACTTGTTAGTGCTAGACATATGCACAATTAAAAAGTATTGCCAACGTCAACTTTCAGACTGTAATGCAAAATGATACGGCTATTCTACTGCGTTTAAGGGTAAATAGATGATATTTAGGGGTAACTATTTTTGCGCATTAGAAAAATGAGAAGTTTTAAGGAAGACTTAAATGAACTATTTGCTGCAGAATGATAATGTTCCTAATAATGACAGTGTACTTATCTAAGCTGGCCTTCACTTCCTTTACAGTTCACCCAGGCCATACTTCAACCACCATGCTGTAAGGCGAGGGGGTGGCTTCCAGCGACCACACAATACAAATGGTTCCCAGGAAACCACTTCACAAGTTCAACACGAAGAGCTTGTCCGATTTGTAATGCAATGTAAGCTGTTTTGCTTGATTAATCAGCTACGCCTATCAAATTTTACTGTTCTGGTATTAATCATATAACGATTCATATTTTGTACCATGATTATGACTTTCTGATTTTTATTTGGGAAAATCATAGTTTGAATTATTCTGATGTTTTATCCACTTAATATAACGGCTTATAGTTTATGTACGTCAGAACTCTGTCCCAATTAACAAGTAACATGTCCATGGCTCTGCATGCAAATGATTTGATTGTGGAAAGATCAAATTGTCATTGTCATATGAATATTGCATGTGGATCAAAATATCTGTTCTTTACAATATTCTCAAACAAGACATGTCTCAAAATAATATTGCACTTACTGAAAATACATTTTCCCTCACCTTAATGGCTTAAAGATAGCAAACTATTAGATCTTAACAGGTTATTTAGGCAAATGCAGTTTTTTTGCTTCAAATAAAAACCAAGATTTACGGATACACTGCGAGAATATTGTTTAATATGATGCATCCATGGTGGATGTGTTTCTACCACTTTATGAACATTTCTGTTCTGTTTCTAAAATGAGCATGACGAATAAAATATTCTATATAAATAACAGCATAATAAAGACAGAAATTTTCAGTCTATTTTTGTGCTTGTGCTAATTATCAGACAATAATATAAACTGCATTTGGTCTCCATCTTCCTCTTAACTTCTGTGCCATTTGTATACAGGATGGAGCCATATATGAATAGTATGGCTATAATTCATTGAAGATTAAAAGAAAGATGAATGCTAGATCATAACTATGAGATAAGATTTTTAAAAAAGATGAATGTTCCCTAGACATGTATATTTCCTCAGTTAAAAGAGGCGGAGTGTGTGTTTATATTTCTCTGGGTTATTTTTATAGTAATGTAGATAAGTGTTTGGGAATTGCCTTTGATATTTTGTGACCTCAGTCACATGGTGGAGTTTCTACCCAAACTTCCACCACAAGAAGGTAAAGGTACAGAAAAAGATATATGTTTGCACTGAATGTTGAAACATGATAATGGTATCAGCTTTTAGAGAAGGAACAGACCTTTCTAAACATGTGCAATATGTGTAGGTGAAAATGACAATTTCTTATCACAATTAACTTTTGAATGCTAACCCATACATGGGTCACTTCTTTCTCTTATTTTATTATCATAATTCAAACTAGTGAACATTAATACACCTGAGATATCAAACAACTTCAGGTCAGTTTTACTATGTTACAGTAATTGTTTTTTAAGAATTTGTGTGAAAAATGTACAACATGATTTTTGTATGATTAATTACAGCCTGGTCCAAAGTCAGAAGTGAGATGGAAACATCAGCAAGAAATTCCAACCAGAGAGACGGTAAGTTTTATCAAATTATACCTAAAGACAGTATATTATGACTTTCTTGTGACTTTTATTACTGGGATTGAAATTAAGAATGCTCTCAATTTTTGTTGGATCTTGCTAAATAAGGAATGTTGATAGTTACTAAATACGTTGAAAATAAATGTTATTTTTTAAATGAATTAAATGGACAATACTGTATTTTATAATTCTTAATCAAAACAGATAAAATCTTTTTCATTTTAACCAGGAGGACCAGTTGTTTACAAGGACAAGATGCATAATCCGAGTTTACAAAGTAAGTGAAACAGGTTCTACATTTGTAAGGGAGGGATTATGATGCTCTATATAGGACATTTCATTATAGGTGCTTTAAACCTGACGTGAAGGCATTCATCATTCAATTTTCACAATGCTGCATTCTGGGGAAATACTGGATTTAAGTTCATACAGAACTTTGGACTTCTAGATCTCCGACAAAATAAGTTTTAAAGAACATGCATCATACAGTGAATTTTGGACACAGATAATGAGTCCTTTACTGAAGCTTTTATTCTGTTTGGTGGTACACATTTAGGAAAAGGAAAAGAAAATTCAGAGTGTAATGTATATAGTTGTAGTTTAAACAATGAATTGTGCCATCGCTTTTGATTGTGTTGTCCTTGAAAGTAACCTACATTTAGAAACAATTTAAAGTGTTGATGAAAGATGTTAAACCAAAAATGCCTAATTGCCATAAGAATAAAACAGTGAATTTATCTGAATGTAGTTTCCAGTCAGAAGCAGAAAGGGTATTCCCCTTGGTGCTATGTATGATGAAGTCTAATACTTTGAACATTTGGACATAAAACTAGTTTTCGAATAATTTCATTTATGCAGTAATGTATATCCACATCCCTGGAAAGTGCAAAGTTAAAATTATCATTGAGCAATGACTTTGCTGAAATCTGTGTTAATATTTTTGGTCATGAAAGTTGTGTTGATCCATACCTAGCAATGAAACTTACGCTGGTCATTTAAAGTTGGAGATTGAAATCACATGGTATATTACAAAGTTATACCACACTTTTGTTAAGTTTGAATAAAAACACAGAGGCCTAAGGCTGTTTTTGCAGTATTATTTATTTCTTCAGTTAACCTCCCGAGGAAAGGTCCAAACAAATTCTTCAAAAATGGAATTCCTTTAGACTTACCCAATTTACTCATTAGTAACTATGCTTAATGGATATTGATATCTGTCTTATATCTTTTGTTCGTCATTCCAAAGCAATGTGCATAAAAATGACTTTTTTATTGTCATCAGCAATCTTTTCAAATTTTAAGATAGAATTGCAGTCTTTCCTTGAAATACATATTCAGTTTTGTAGATTACGTTTAATATGCCAGTAGAGAATCTTTTAATGAGCATTCAATTTTTAAATTAAACTTAATGCCAACAAGACGACGACATTAATCCTTGTATATAGAGACAGCATATTGTCATACACACAGAATATCCCTCCAGAACTTAAAAAACATCATTGATGGGACTTTATTTACTTTTACATGCCATTACTAGATAAAATTCTTATTTACCAAAGACAGATAAGTGTCTTCAGCAACTTTTACTGATCCAAATTGAAGGCAAGTGTATGTCTAGAAAACTTTAGGGTAATTAGCTTATACAAAATGAGTTGTCATATTCCTAATAAAATGTGTATCTGACATCAAAGAATAGGAATATGGTTTCAGTTGCTGCCTGTTATAGGAAACAAAATTTATTTTATGTTTTAATGGACTTTCTGCTATTTCTTTCTTCAAAAACGTGATAAAGGAAGATTTGATGGTTTCCCAGAGGATAGCATGTTTCACTCTTATGACTTTTTCTTCACACTCATGAAAATTATATTTTTTCATACACATGGAATAAATGAGAAACAAATATCTTGTATATAGTGAATTTGATATACATGTCAGCATTTGGTAAGACATCCTAGATTCCTTCTAATTCAAGTTGAGATGTTGTTGAAAAGATAGATAATATTATAAGTTTTCTGTGTTATGGCATTGATAATCATTTCAAACATTTAAACTTTTCAGGTTTTGAGCCCTTCGACCTAGCAACCTACTGGGGAACAAGAACCATGCAAAAAATTACAGGCTCAAGCTGAGAAAGCAGATATTTGATTATTGCCAGACGTCTTTCAAGCTGTTCCACAGTGATACTTTTACAGGTTCAGCTATACATGTGCCTTGATGGACTAACCTTTCACAGCAAAGAAATACACCTACCTGGTATTATCGAGTCAAATGGGAGGTCTTATTGTGGTACAAAAGGGATGAAATAAGATTGTATGATGAAGAGAGACTGTTCTGTATACTGCTTTCAGTTTTATATGGGCAGGACAATCAACAACTTGCTTAGTGATAATGAAAGTGTTTTATTGAGTAAGTTAGACGGTCTTCAGGAAGCAGAAAGAAGTTTACAGAACAGATATTGTTTATCAGTTTTGTGTCATGAAAACTAATTCTTTTTAATGTTTTATCCATGATTTGATAATAAAAAATGAAGTTTTATGTAAAAGTGATTAAATGATTGAATATGGTTCATTTTAGCATTTAAGATTTGTTGTACATTGTTTTATCTGTGTTAATGAATGTTGATGTATATGTATGAAGTATAGATGAAGAAAAACTTCACTGTACAAGTAAAGTAAATGATATATAACATTGCCTTTTGCTTGTTTGTACTGATCAGCCTTTTATTATTGCCAAGATTGACCCATAATATATTACAAGATTCAAACACCCAGCATAATCATGTTTATTCTGCCTTTTTTTTTGGTCAGAACATAATTCAACAAAACCAAAGATTTAAGGTTACCATAAGCCTAATGGCTTGTGATCTGATGCAAAGGTGGACCATTCGTCCGGTTCGATCTGTTTATAGTCTGTGCTTGCAAATTTTCTTGATTTTCATGAAACAAAGCAACTTACAACCACCACAGTCATTATCAGTAGATGAGTCATATAAAATTGCATAAATTTCTGTTTTGAAGAGAAGTTGATGTGCAGCATTATTTGTTGTTGATTTGTTGGCAGTATTTCATGGTTAACATACAGTGTTGTTATCAGACTTGGGAGGCATAACAGCCTTGAAACCTGTGACACTGTGAAAGACACACAATTGTTTCTGATCATAACAGCACCGTACAAATATTTTAATACAAATTTCAGGTATATACGAGTTTCGTGTCGTACTTCTTCTGGTCAGATTGTATACATAAACCAGTGAATTTTCAGCTTGTACTGAGCACCTACATCTTAACCATTCTTTAACGGTACACCACGGTGTATAATGCTGTGATTTTTCACACAAGTGTCGTTTTAAAATATGTGTAATTCAGAACCACTGAATATTGCTGGGGACTGTTGACTAATAGGCTTCAGACATATCAACCTTTGTAGTAATTTAAGATATATATGTATATGATTTCGAGTAGTAATTTGCTGGTCCATTGACCAGGGTTAACCCTAGCGATAAACAGCTGAACGTGTAGGCTTATTAACTTTTTGATTTTGTGGTGAGGTGTGGCGTGCTTTATCCATCAACATTATTTCCTTAACTTGTTTCTTTTAGAAAAAAAATCAACCAGTCATATGCGATTGGGGTTCAAGTGATTGCATGACCTTTACTTTAAAAGTTAGGGTTCAAATACACAGAAAAAACAATCTGTCAACACCAGATAATTTTGTGATCTGTACTGATGACATCTTCGTGGTTCACTACAAAATCGTTTGCTGATCTGTTTGAATGTCCATATCACCAATTTATTATAGTGATCTCACTTAATCATAAAAATGACTTCACTTAATCATGAAAGTGATCTCACTTAATCATAAAAATGACTTCACTTAATCATGAAAGTGATCTCACTTAATGATAAAAATGATCTCACTTAATCATTGTATTATCAAGTTATTGTAGTCGTCGTTTACCTCTTTGAGAGACATTGAAAAGCTTTACAAAATGTCAAAACCAATATATGGTAATACTCACCAATTGATATTGAGACAGCACTGTATCACGAATATCACAAACCAAGTGATATAATGAATACCATTAATAAGTGGTACTAACGAACTGAAGCTTTAAGTGATATCAATTAAATAAAGTAGAACTATGCCGGACTAGCTTCTCCCAACAACGGATAAGTATTAAAATTAGAAACGTAAAACAGAAAGAGACAAAAAGAAGAGAGATGAGTAGAAAGGGGAAATCAGTAGGTGACATATAGACGTTCTCCCTCCTTATTGTTAGGTTATCATGTCATGTTTGAGGCCATCGATCTACCTACTTTGGCTGGATATACTGACACACGGTTTGAAAATAAGTAATAAGTAAATAGTGGACGCAGGCAAAACAAATGCCTCTATATCCATATCTAAAGTTATATGATGATCAGGAGATGTTTCCTATAAAAATCTAAAGTTATATGATGATCAGGAGATGTTTCCTATAAAAATTTTAAGATTTTCAGTTATTACATATATATAGCCAATCAAATCAGGAGATGTTTCCTATAAAAAGTCAAATATTCTCAGTTATTACATATGTATAGCCAATCAAATCAGGAGATATTTCCTATAAAAAGTCTAATATTCTCAGTTATTACATATGTATAGCCAATTAAATGCTAAATAGCCAAAAACATTTCACTATTTTCAAGTTGAAATGACATTAAAAGTTTCCTCTTTATACCATTGGCCGGCTGTTATTGGTTATGTCACTGGACTCTGGTCTCTTTCCCAATCGTAAAATTTTTCTAGGCCTATCTTTGTTTGACACTCCACAGATTTCTAATAAATTTCCTACAACTTTAGCATCTTCTTCCATGCGTTTCTTTCCGTCGTGATGAGACTGTTCCGGAACTCCAAATAGATTTATGTTGTTTTGGATACATATTTGAAACTGAGAAAATAATCTAAATCGGGAACTCGAGGCCAATTAACCGGCACGCAAACTAATTTTTAGCTTTCCATCGAACCAACCAGAGTATTCATAGAGAATGCTTTGAGATCGTAGTGTGTCGACACCTTGCCATTGGCTATAATGCAGTTGCCTCCCTTGTATTACTCTCCTCATTTTACAAAAACAATTCCACGTGTGCTGTGATGTTCTGTAGTTTAGCAGGTATTATTACTTATAAATTGCCTACAGAAGTTATCTAGAAAATAGAAGTATAGGATCTCGATAGTGGTATAGACAGTTATTGTTATGTATCAGACTAGACATGTCCCTGTGCTATAGGTATAGCGGTAGTCATATAAACGGTTATTGTTATGTATAAGACTAGACATGTCTCTGTGCTATAGGTATAGACAGTTATTGTTATGTATAAGACTAGACATGTCCCTGTGCTATAGATATAGTGGTAGACATAGACAGTTATTGTTATGTATAAGACTAGACATGTCCCTGTGCTATAGGTATAGACAGGTATCGTTATGTAAAAGACTAGACATGTCCCCGTGCTATAGATATAGTGGTAGGCATATAAACAGTTATTGTTATGTATAAGACTAGACATGTCCCTGTGCTATAGATATAGTGGTAGGCATATAAACAGTTATTGTTATGTATAAGACTAGACATGTCCCTGTGCTATAGATATAGTGGTAGACATATAGACAGTTATTGTTATGTATAAGACTAGACATGTCCCTGTGCTATAGGTATAGACAGTTATTGTTATGTATAAGACTAGACATGTCCCTGTGCTATAGGTATAGACAGGTATCGTTATGTAAAAGACTAGACATGTCCCCGTGCTATAGATATAGTATAAGACTAGTAGGCATATAAATAGTTGTTGTTATGTTTAAGACTAGACATGTCCCTGTGCTATAGGTATAGATAGTTATTGTTATGTATAAGACTAGACATGTCCCTGTGCTATAGGTATAGACAGGTATTGTTATGTATAAGACTAGACATGTCCCTGTGCTATAGATATAGTGGTAGGCATATAAACAATTATTGTTATGTATAAGACTAGACATGTCCCTGCGCTATAGGTATAGACAGTTATTGTTATGTATAAGACTAGACATGTCCCTGTGCTATAGGTATAGACAGTTATTGTTATGTTTAAGACTAGACATGTCCCTGTGCTATAGGTATAGATAGTTATTGTTATGTATAAGACTAGACATGTCCCTGTGCTATAGGTATAGACAGTTATTGTTATGTATAAGACTAGACATGTCCCTGTGCTATAGGTATAGACAGGTATTGTTATGTATAAGACTAGACATGTCCCTGTGCTATAGATATAGTGGTAGACATATAAACAGTTATTGTTATGTATAAGACTAGACATGTCCCTGTGCTATAGGTATAGACAGTTATTGTTATGTATAAGACTAGACATGTCCCTGTGCTATAGGTATAGACAGTTATTGTTATGTATAAGACTAGACATGTCCCTGTGCTATAGGTATAGATAGTTATTGTTATGTATAAGACTAGACATGTCCCTGTGCTATAGGTATAGACAGTTATTGTTATGTATAAGACTAGACATGTCCCTGTGCTATAGGTATAGACAGTTATTGTTATGTATAAGACTAGACATGTCCCTGTGCTAAAGGTATAGACAGTTATTGTTATGTATAAGACTAGACATGTCCCTGTGCTATAGGTATAGACAGTTATTGTTATGTATAAGACTAGACATGTCCCTGTGCTATAGGTATAGACAGGTATTGTTATGTATAAGACTAGACATGTCCCTGTGCTATAGGTATAGACAGTTATTGTTATGTATAAGACTAGACATGTCCCTGTGCTATAGGTATAGACAGTTATTGTTATGTATAAGACTAGACATGTCCCTGTGCTATAGATATAGACAGTTATTGTTATGTATAAGACTAGACATGTCCCTGTGCTTCAATTAAGATGTTATGATTGTTTGGATTATGCTTTATAAATGATATTTTTTAAGAATTCTGTTTAGAAAGCAGTAACATTGAACAATCGAAGACTGTTTTCCTTATTATTAGGTGATAATTCCACTCCAGTAGTTATTAGCTCCGTGAAGTACATCCTGCACTCGGATGTAAAGATTTCTCTAGTGATTTGGCGAGTCCCTACCTCACATTACCTTATACGACTACAGAATGGCATGTTAGCAAATACAGCTATGTGTCATTACCCCGATCTATGTTACTTAAACATTCATTGGAACTAGGGAGAGTTCGCATAGATTCTGTAAAGTCTAGTGATGAAATCGCACTGTTTTCACTTAACTTTGACTGAGAGTACAAAACCACACAAATTGGTGAAGTTCAAGACATGTACCTTCGGTTTTTCTAAGAGCTCTCCTATTTCAATATTATCTATCTAGTACATGATTGGTGTAAAATTATAGACTTACCGTGGATCAGTAATAGAGGCACGATTTGATAATGTTTACTTGTATCTAGTATTGATAAACATGATTGGTGTAAAATTATAGACTTACCGTGGATCAGCAGCTTGAAGACCTGGAGATGACTGGGAAATCATCTTCGCCAAGAAAGGTTCCACTGTCTAAAAGAAATGGCGGGTAAGTAAAAGACCTTTTATAAACCATCTTGTTTGATTTCAAAGAAAAATAAGTCTATATCACAAATATTTTGTGACACTATGTGTGTGAAAATCGTCACATCTAAATGACATCAGCGAGGGGACTGAATTGGAGGGTATATTTTCATGATTATGATAAAAGTGATAAGTACAATTTTACGCTCTTGTCTGGTTTTTGTTTGGTTTACATTATTTAACGTCCTGTCAACAGCCAATGTCAATTAAGGTAAGCACACGTGTGTTTTTGAGAGGCTGTCACATGCTCTGTAGGCCGCCTCCGTGTGATATCGTGCAACTTTGCCGACTTTAAGGTGCTTTCACTTTGTAGTATACTGCCAGTCACCATGGCAATTGATTTTGCTGAAAGGCCGTTTACCTTGGCATAAATTACGAAATTATTTCCATTGTTTTAGGAGATAATTTAGTTACATTCGTATTTTACTTTTTCCTAACACGAAGATAGTGCTGAAACATTGTAATTGATTTTATTTGGGTTTTTAATACCAGGAAAGTATCGGAAAAGAATGAAGAACCGAAAGTAACCTTCACGCCACTTTACATTTCCTCTGCTGCCGTGGCTGTTTTTGCTGTGTTGTATTACATGTTGACCCTCCAGGAGGGCGGGTTGGAAACATTTGTGCCAGTTGGACTGAGGACGGAAAGAACAGTACATGAGGTTGCTTGTTCCAAGGACTACGACAAGGAACCGTTTCAAGGTATCATCTATTGCAAAGATATACAAGTGATACTTACCAAATAAATAATTTCATGATCAGCCAGATTTCTGAAATACCAAACTTTAATGTGTGATGATACCTGGTTCTATTTTGAGGTAATCTCTTCGTTTTTTTTAAATATATTATTTATTATAGATTGTAAACCGAAACGATGTGCACGGGTTGTCATGGATGAATTGGTAACGGAATCTGAAGCCAGACATCTCCAAGGGTAAATATTAATATAGTTACTCCTCTTAGGGCCTCTTACATTCTTATATGTTAACAAATCATCGTATTTGTGAGATGATTAACTTCATCATCTGTCTTGCTTTTTTATACATCAGATTGAATGTATGATGAATTACGCTGCCACTGAACTTCTGAAATCATCTTACACGGCCTCCACATTCTGTGTTACCTTCATTTGTTCAGAATGTTTATTAATATTTCAAAAACCGACCAATTAATAGATAAAATATTGATAACTATTTAGAAATACAAAAGAAAGACCCCCGACAACAGAGTTTTTCCTTAATACGTACTTGATTTAGGAAAGGAAATTTGACGTAGCTGCTTCCTAAAGTTAATGTCATCACATTTGTAAGCTGTCTCATGTAGTCTGATTTATTTACACTACTCGTGTGTATGTAGCTGTGATTGTGTTCTGTCGCCATCAGCTACAATTGTTTTGTCCCATACAGGGTAGCGAAGCGAGGTCTGGCACTAGGTGGTGGGGCCGGAGGGGTAAGTAAAAGTGTACTCACTTCATCTTATTGATGTTTATGAAAAGGAGATTAATTTTTAATAACGAAGTTGTGTTCTCTTTTGAATATTCTCACTAGAAATATGTCAAGTATACAAGCAGGGTGTTAATCCTCGTGATGAATTAATAAAAAAGTAATGTTTCAAGAAACATTTCAGGCATCTATATTGGATCTACATTCAGGAGCGCTTTCAAAAGGAAAATCATTTGTCAACATTTACAGGTAATATTATATCCAGCACAAGTATTTTATCAATGGATATTTCAGATAATGTAAATCAGTTAAGATATGAATGATGATATTATACTGAAATATAATTTTGATTGACTCGTTCCTGTACCGTTCTGTTAACCTGAAACATCATGTTCTAATATTTTAGACATGATAATATACATATTTTATGTTTGACTTAGTGTAAATTGAGATCATTTTCATTTCTGGGGATTTGACATTTTTATTCATTGACGGATTTCGTTAGTAAATCATGACCTGATTCTGTGGAGGTGATAACGGTTTATACATTTGTAACCTAGTAACGAATTATATATTTGTAACGTAGTAACGATTAATAAGTTAGGTACTATTAGCACTGGAGTAATCATATGATCTCTGTTCAAGGTTACTGGAAACAATGTCTGAAGAAATATTTACCGAAGAGGATTTTCGAATATATAGGTGAGCTTAATTATGACATCTATCGAACTTTCATCTGATTGGAGAGATTTGTTCACCGATCTAAAAGAAAACTTTTCTTTTTTAATGCAGAAATGTGAAATCAAGAATCCATAAGGCTATTGCTAATGAGTTTGGAGTAAATCCAAGTGCATTGTTCCTCACCAAACCTACATTTTTCTCTCGCATGGATACAAAACCAGCAAGTACCGTACACGACGAGTATTGGCACACCCATGTCGACAAGGTACCACTGATGATATCTTTCTGTATCAGACGTTCAATTATTTAATTATCATCATGTCCAGGAGACTACATACCACTAACTCAAAAGATAATTGTGACAGAAAAAAAGAAATAGCTGTATTTGGATGTTTTTAATACATGTATAATTGGTTTTGCGATGTAACGAGGAGGAAAATACCTTCCTGAAAATGTTGTCGGGTTCCTGAATGAATTGTATGTTCCTACCGCTCAGTGTTCAGTTTGCATTTCCTTTGTCGAATACTTTTTGACCAGTGATATATGTACGGTAAATTGTATTCAGAGAATATTACAATCGGCAATAACGGCGACGTACGCTTGTTTGATAGGTGACATATGGGTCGTTCCACTACACATCACTTCTGTACCTGTCCAGTTACGGCCAGGAATTCTCCGGTGGAAGGTTTATCTTTGTGGACAAGGACGTTAACCGAACAGTTGAACCAAGACTTGGTAGGCCTTCTCCTACACGCTTCAGTGATTATTGAAAATTTTATTTTTTTTCTCGGGGGGGGGGGGATGATATTTGTTAACTTAAAGTTGGAGATGACTTGACTTGAAACAAGGTTTGGTAAACAGGGGTATTTGGCTAACTATTTATTATTTGATCGATTGCTATAATTTACTGTTTCCATGGAGGTTTGTATGATTTTGAGTTTGATTTTGGTTTTTTTAACACCCCTCAAAAGGTTTGACAGGACGTATTAGAGTGACTTTGTCCGTTTATCCGTCGTAAATTTTTATCTATCCGGAGAGCTCTCATAGTTTTCAATCATTCTTTCTCATACCTAATAGGCTTAATCACCATAACACTGAAGTTGTGTTTTGGTACTTTTCTCTTCTCCAGATATCTCCAGATCTCCTGAAGTTTTAATCAATTTCTTTGAAACTAGATGGGCATTAAACCTACATCATAAGGTTGTGTTCTCATGAACAGCACTTTGATTTAACAAAGTTCATTAAGTTATTGCCTTTTATTTTATTTTCATTATCTTGACATAATCTTGTCTAGAGATTTCTCTCAGTTTTCCCCCTATCCTTATTTAAGTATATAACACTATTTTCCCTTTTGACATATCATTACCATTTCCATGTAAGTGTCCTTTTCTATGCAATAAATCACGATTATCTCTTTGTCATGTCTTTGTTATATTTGTCTTTTTTAAATGCTGATATTCAATACTTTGTAATGAATCTCAACGTCTTTTTTTCTTTTTTTTTAGGTCGCGTTTCCTTTTTCACTTCCGGTTCCGAGAATGTCCACTTCGTTGAGAAGCTTGTCGAGGGAGAGCGCTTTGCCATCACTATATCTTTCACATGTGATCCTGCTCAGGCGATAGAAGACCCTGATTTATCAACGAAATAGCATTTTACCGAAATCCTAGACCTTTCTGTTACATTTCCAGAAGAAATAGAATTTTATTCCGATTCTATCTATGATACAACGTTATATTGCTCAGGATTTGATCGTGAACTGTTAGTTACAGCTAAAAGGTGGATGTTTGATATGTATAAAAAAAAAAGGCGAGTTTTTCGTTATTTTTCAGACGGTCATTTAACACAGTTATTGAATGTTGCTCTTAAGTAAATATGCTTATATATGGATATATTTACAACCATGCCAGTTGCTGCTTTTCGAGTTAGATCTAAACCCGAATTTTTCTCTTATTTTAGTCACTCCAGACACAATACGAGACCTAGGCTTTTACGGTTTGTACGATCAGTAGTTTGGGGCGATCTGTTATAACATTCCATTGGATACATTGTAAGATATATACCTCTGCCAAGTAAATGTAGGATGAGGTCTATATGCTTTTTGTTTGATTCTTCTTGCGTATTTTATTGCTTGTAGTTTTAAGATATTTTAAACCAAAAATTCCTAATGGTGTAAATACGTGTAAAAGTCCCTTGGTTATGGTTGTCTGTGAAAGTAGTATAATTGTGGCCACGAGTATGTCAGCTTTATTAAATCGAAAAACAAAACAAAGACATTTTTTGTGTTGTCATTTTATGAAAACCAGGCAAATCAACTTTTATTTTGACACGATGAATGTATCTTGCAATATTTCTGTGAAGCAGGACGTGTTTAAAGTTTGTTAGTATACCTGGTGGTTCCGTTGTGTGATATGAAGCTGGACGTGTTGGATGCCCGTTAGTATACCTGGTGGATCTGTTGTGTGATATGAAGCAGAACGTGTTGGATGCTCGTTAGTATACCTGGTGGTTCTGTAGTGTGATATGAAGCTGGACGTGTTTGATGCTCGTTAGTATACCTGGTGGTTCTGTTGTGTGATATGAAGCTGGACGTGTTTGATGCTCGTTAGTATATCTGGTGGTTCCGTTGTGTGATATGAAGCTGGACGCTTTTGAGATGCTCGTTAGTATACCTGATGGTTCTGTTGTGTGATATGAAGCAGGACGTGTTGGATGCTCGTTAGTATACCTGGTGGTTCTGTAGCGTGATATGAAGCTGGGCGTGTTTGATGCTCGTTAGTATACCTGGTGGTTCTGTTGTGATGTGAAGCTGGACGTGTTTGATGCTCGTTAGTATATCTGGTGGTTCTGTTGTGATATAGTATACCTGGTGGTTCTGTTGTGTGATGTGAAACTGGACGTGTTTGATGCTCGTTAGTATATCTGGTGGTTCCGTTGTGTGATATGAAGCTGATGGACGTGTTGGATGCTCGTTAGTATACCTGGTGGTTCTGTAGTGTGATATGAAGCTGGGAGTGTTTGATGCTCGTTAGTATACCTGGTGGTTCTGTAGTGTGATATGAAGCTGGACGTGTTTGATGCTCGTTAGTATACCTGGTGGTTCCGTTGTGTGATATGAAGCTGGACGTGTTTGATGCTCGTTAGTATACCTGTTGGTTCTGTAGTGTGATATGAAGCTGGACGTGTTTGATGCTCGTTAGTATACCTGGTGGTTCTGTTGTGTGATATGAAGCTGGACGTGTTTGATGCTTGTTAGTATACCTGGTGGTTCTGTTGTGTGGACGTGTGGTTCTGTTGTGATATGGAGTTGGACGTGTTGGATGCTCGTTAGTATACCTGGTGGTTCTGTAGTGTGATATGAAGCTGGACGTGTTTGATGCTCGTTAGTATACCTGGTGGTTCTGTAGTGTGATATGGAGCTGGACGTGTTTGATGCTCGTTAGTATACCTGGTGGTTCTGTTGTGTGATATGAAGCTGGACGTGTTTGATGCTCGTTAGTATACCTGGTGGTTCTGTTGTGTGATATGAAGATGACGGACGTGTTGGATGCTCGTTAGTATACCTGGTGGTTCTGTTGTGTGATATGAAGCAGGACGTGTTGGATGCTCGTTAGTATACATGGTGGTTCTGTTGTGTGATATGAAGTTGAACGTGATTGATGCCCGTTAGTATACCTGGTGGTTCCGTCGTGTGATATGAAGCTGACGGACGTGTTTGATGCTCGTTAGTATACCTGGTGGTTCTGTAGTGTGATATGGAGTTGGACGTGTTTGATGCTCGTTAGTATACCTGGTGGTTCTGTTGTGTGATATGAAGCTGGACGTGTTCGATGCTCGTTAGTATACCTGGTGTTTCTGTAGTAGGATATGAAGCTGGGCGTGTTTGATGCTCGTTAGTATACCTGGTGGTTCTGTAGTGTGATATGAAGCTGGACGTGGTTTATGCTCGTTAGTATACCTGGTGGTTCTGTAGTGTGATATGAAGCTGGACGTGTTTGATGCTCGTTAGTATACCTGTTGGTTCTGTAGTGTGATATGAAGCTGGACGTGTTTGATGCTCGTTAGTATACCTGGTGGTTCTGTTGTGTGATATGAAGCAGGACGTGTTGGATGCTCGTTAGTATACCTGGTGGTTCTGTTGTGTGATATGAAGCTGGACGTGTTTGATGCTCGTTAGTATACCTGGTGGTTCTGTTGTGTGATATGAAGCTGGACGTGTTGTATGCTCGTTAGTATACCTGGTGGTTCTGTTGTGATATGGAGTTGGACGTGTTGGATGCTCGTTAGTATACCTGGTGGTTCTGTTGTGTGATATGAAGCTGGACATGTTTGATGCTTGTTAGTATATCTGGTGGTTCTGTAGTGTGATATGAAGCTGGACGTGTTCGATGCTCGTTAGTATACCTGGTGTTTCTGTAGTGGGATATGAAGCTGGGCGTGTTTGATGCTCGTTAGTATACCTGGTGGTTCTGTAGTGTGATATGAAGCTGGACGTGTTTGATGCTCGTTAGTATACCTGGTGGTTCCGTTGTGTATACCTTGTTCTCATTCGGGAACGTGGTATGTTGGACTGACTTAGATTTACATGGCGGCTGTCGTGAATGGAGCAGGAGACAATTACCGTTCATTTCTTGAAAACCTTGTCCTATTTTCCTTGTTTTTTTTCCACGAGTCTCCAAATTGACTTCCTTTTATCCATAGTTTGACCTTATTTCATCGACTTTGAGTTTGAATAAAGACCCTGTTATCAGGTCGATATTGCCTTTTTTCTTTCCTAACGTCTCTCTGCCAATAACCCATATAACTTGATTTATTGGTATGCTGTTTTGAATACTAATGAAGATATTTCAGACAATCTTTTTTTAGAATCCAGTATCGCGGAGAAATGATACAACTGTACTAAATCTCAGGAAAACATCTCGTTAAATCTATAAGCGACACACATTCTAGATAACTTCATATAATGTGTGTTTTACATGAATTTGCATCTGTATTGCTGACGGGAAACTTATCGAATTCTTTCCTATAGTTCATACAGCTCGGAATTATTGATAAAAATGATACATTTAGTTGGTATTTCAAGCATCAACATATGTCTATAATACAACATTAAAAAACTAGGGTTTATCAAAAAATAAAAAATCTGATAATAAGTCATTACTGGATGATTCATTTTACACAAAATTCAGCAACATGATTAACCGAGATAACCATATTTAGGCATAAACGATTTCATACACAACATGGCAACATGACAACAAAAAGTCAACATAATCAACAATTAACTTGAAGGCGAAAAACGTATTTCTTTCTTCTCTTAGATAAACCAATCCTTAACTATTTATTGTACATTAGTATTCAGTGGCGCGGTTCAAAATAAACACATCTACTTTACGCTCCATATTAACTTTGTTATTATATCCATTTCTTCGGTCAATACCCTCCTAGATTTCACAATTTGTATCTGTGGCGTCAGAGACGAGGCTAGGAGGAAACGGCTTTATATGATGCACTTCAGTTCATCAATCTGTATCGTAAGATGTAATCATTTGCGTGCCTTTTGTAAAGATCTGAAGACAACGATTACGAACCATCTTTGTTATGCAGTCATAAGAGGCGAAGAGCGTGGCTTTGACTTTCTGTGTCCTGGTTTAGATCCAGTCTGATGACAGTACTATGTACACGTTACTACAGTAAATCTTGGTTTTGACTGTGTCCTGGTTTAGATCCTGTCTGATGACAGTACTATGTACACGTTACTACAGTAAATCTTGGTTTTGACTGTGTCCTGGTTTAGATCCTGTCTGATGACTGTACTATGTACATGTTACTACAGTAAATCTTGGTTTTGACTGTGTCCTGGTTTAGATCCTGTCTGATGACAGTACTATGTACATGTTACTACAGTAAATCTTGGTTTTGACTGTGTCCTGGTTTAGATCCTGTCTGATGACAGTACTATGTACACGTTACTACAGTAAATCTTGGTTTTGACTGTGTCCTGGTTTAGATCCTGTCTGATGACAGTACTATGTACATGTTACTACAGTAAATCTTGGTTTTGACTGTGTCCTGGTTTAGATCCTGTCTGATGACAGTACTATGTACACGTTACTACAGTAAATTTTGGTTTTGACTGTGTCGTGGTTTAGATCCTGTCTGATGACAGTATTATGTACATGTTACTACAGTAAATCTTGGTTTTGACTGTGTCCTGGTTTAGATCCTGTCTGATGACAGTACTATGTACATGTTACTACAGTAAATCTTGGTTTTGACTGTGTCCTGGTTTAGATCCTGTCTGATGACAGTATTATGTACATGTTACTACAGTAAATCTTGGTTTTGACTGTGTCCTGGTTTAGATCCTGTCTGATGACAGTACTATGTACATGTTACTACAGTAAATCTTGGTTTTGACTGTGTCCTGGTTTAGATCCTGTCTGATGACAGTATTATGTACATGTTACTACAGTAAATCTTGGTTTTGACTGTGTCCTGGTTTAGATCGTGTCTGATGACAGTATTATGTACATGTTACTACAGTAAATCTTGGTTTTGACTGTGTCCTGGTTTAGATCCTGTCTGATGACAGAATTATGTACATGTTACTACAGTAAATCTTGGTTTTGACTGTGTCCTGGTTTAGATCCTGTCTGATGACTGTACTATGTACATGTTACTACAGTAAATCTTGGTTTTGACTGTGTCCTGGTTTAGATCCTGTCTGATGACAGTACTATGTACATGTTACTACAGTAAATCTTGGTTTTGACTGTGTCCTGGTTTAGATCCTGTCTGATGACAGTATTATGTACATGTTACTACAGTAAATCTTGGTTTTGACTGTGTCCTGGTTTAGATCCTGTCTGATGACAGTATTATGTACATGTTACTACAGTAAATCTTGGTTTTGACTGTGTCCTGGTTTAGATCCTGTCTGATGACAGTATTATGTACATGTTACTACAGTAAATCTTGGTTTTGACTGTGTCCTGGTTTAGATCCTGTCTGATGACAGTACTATGTACATGTTACTACAGTAAATCTTGGTTTTGACTGTGTCCTGGTTTAGATCCTGTCTGATGACTTACAGTAAATCTTGGTTTTGACTGTGTCCTGGTTTAGATCCTGTCTGATGACAGTATTATGTACATGTTACTACAGTAAATAAATCTTGGTTTTGACTGTGTCGTGGTTTAGATCCTGTCTGATGACAGTATTATGTACATGTTACTACAGTAAATCTTGGTTTTGACTGTGTCCTGGTTTAGATCCTGTCTGATGACAGTATTATGTACATGTTACTACAGTAAATCTTGGTTTTGACTGTGTCCTGGTTTAGATCCTGTCTGATGACAGTATTATGTACATGTTACTACAGTAAATCTTGGTTTTGACTGTGTCCTGGTTTAGATCCTGTCTGATGACAGTATTATGTACATGTTACTACAGTAAATAAATCTTGGTTTTGACTGTGTCCTGGTTTAGATCCTGTCTGATGACAGTATTATGTACATGTTACTACAGTAAATCTTGGTTTTGACTGTGTCCTGGTTTAGATCCTGTCTGATGACAGTACTATGTACATGTTACTACAGTAAATCTTGGTTTTGACTGTGTCCTGGTTTAGATCCTGTCTGATGACAGTATTATGTACATATTAGTACAGCTTATTGTTCGGCCGATGGAGTTTAAATCATTTACGTTGTGTTGTTGAGGTAGAATATTGGATCTTGCTGTTAAGCGTAAGTGAAACTTCGTCCGTTAGTGTCTCGTCAGGATTAGGAATTGGACCTAAATGTTAACGGGTTACCACTGATAGATCGGCCGTGTGTTTCTAACATCACAAGCGACCCCGTATAAAGTGAAATCCGCCAAGTCGTGTTATACCCGGTAGTTAATTTATTGCGTTTTAAAATACATTACAGTTAACATTAAAACTACACTTGACATGATTTTTTTCTAAATCGTTTACCCTTTAAGACTAGGCTTTTGTCTTGAGTCGACACAGAAAGCACACCACATGTATCGGATTTCAGAGGTGGATCGTAAACGTTTTGTACGTATCACATAAGAAAGAACATGAAATGTATCACAACAGTAAGTAGTGTATTACCACTGGAGAATGGTGAAAGTCTCACGGCACACTACTGTATGGAAATTCTCACACGAAATATTTAACCGGTACCGAGGCCACACCATAAACACTGGACCAAACCATGAAGGTTACATAACAAAACCAACAGCATGGATATAACGTACTCTGAACTAAAAAACTACAAATACATAACGGGTTACTATCGTATATCTCGGGGACCAAATATCACCAATCGTTGGTCTGATGAAGCCTACAGATTCACGTAGTCCACTCAACCCAACCAACTATTCCGTCCAACTATACAACTACGAACATTTCTAGTCATCCGATTACACTATTGATATTTAAAATCCAGTTAACTGTACAAAATAGCTTATAGTCTGATAATTATAAGAAATATTGTCACGCAAAGCTGTGCGTACTTGTAAGAATGGAGTTCAAGACCTGATGTCTGCGAAAGCGTTTACCCGTGTTGAAAGTTAAAAGTTGTTTTAGTATCGAGGAAATTGAGCTGAAAATTTAGTCAACTCCTTTAGGAACAGTAGAATCAACGGGAACATGCATTAAATGTCATCCGCCAGGACAAGGACTCGGTACATTAAGGCTATAGAGTAACACATGTCTACACACTGATTCCCATCTGTAGACCTGATACATTAAGGCTATAGAGTAACACATGTCTACATACTGATTCCCATCTGTAGACCTGGTACATTAAGGCTATAGAGTAACACATGTCTACACACTGATTCCCATCTGTAGACCTGGTACATTAAGGCTATAGAGTAACACATGTCTACACACTGATTCCCATCTGTAGACCTAGTACATTAATGCTATAGAGTAACACATGTCTACACACTGATTCCCATCTGTAGACCTGGTACATTAAGGCTATAGAGTAACACATGTCTACACACTGATTCCCATCTGTAGACCTGATACATTAAGGCTATATAGTAACACATGTCTACATACTGATTCCCATCTGTAAACCTATATCTCGTTTTGCTTAAATTAGACCAAAAGAACCGTAGTAATTCTGCGTCAGTCTTACGCTTACTTTTTATCTGATGCCAAAACCCACATGTCACGTTTCAATTCATTCGAATAGTGGCACGGTTCGGAATATACATATGTACTTGACGTTATTTTAAAATTATCTTACACATGAAATTTACGAAGTTTATTTAATTATAGAGCTGTTGCTGCTGGACCTTTCCGTCTAGATTTTGATTTTTCTCTCGACCACTTTGGATTTTCCTCAGTTGTCTCCTGGGCTTCAAAATGTGGGCCCTTAGCATCACTGGTGATTCCTTTAGGTATGAAACAGCTGTATGATGCATTCTAATTCATTGTGTGGCTCTACTGTACCTAACTTTATATTGTTTTACTAAAAGGCGCTATTCACTGTAGTGTCTAGTGTACAATCTCAGTGTGATCCCTACCATCCTTTTGTTAGCTAAGTATAGTTATTTGTCTGTCAATTCTTATACCTTATATATTCACTAACACACGAGATTACAGTCCGTATTTCTTTAAATATTTACTGAAATTTGAGCAAATGAATGAGCCCTGTAAAATGGGATATTGACCCAGTCTGGTCACTGATGGTGCCACTTCGTCGCCGATCTTTACCTGTGTGGTGGTCAAACTGACCTGGGAATTGTCAATGTCTGTTGTAAGTGTACCAACAAAACAAATTACAACAACACTTTTAGTATTCTATTGTTGAAAAAAAAATCTTGAACCAGTAAGAAGTACCGATAAAAATTCCTCACTTCATTCTAATGGACATCAGAGAGCATACATAAAAACTATCATTTATAGAATACCCGGTACTGTAACCTTAATTTGTCTGAACGTCCGTAGTGATGGTGGCTACCTGTAATGCACGTGTATTCTAATAAAAAATTCCATAATATTCCATAAAGAAAATTATAAATTATGATGAAATAGTGCTGACACGACGAGCAAGCGACAGGCGCGTGTAGTATGTGAGAAGGATATTTAAATGAATCACGCTGCTGTTTAGGTATAAACAAGGTCAGAAATGAACACTATTTGCAATTCTTTAGAATGGAGAAATTGTAAGGTAATTTAATTGTAGTTTACGGACAGATATTTGGACAATAAACACGAACATGTCATTCACATACACATGCAAATATTTGAATAATGAATTTTATGTGTATTGTATCAAAACCTCAGCTGAAATATAATGAATGTGCATTTGTTAGATTTTGAGATCGAAAAGTCGCTACCTTGAAAAAGTAGCACTTAATGACAATAACGTTTTGTTATATTGCCTGTAGTGAATACCGAGTGTTCACACAGCCATGTAAAGCGGTAAGGCCAGATCTGTTTCGGAGCGCTCCGTTTACCAAATGACTTTATGGGCAGAGGTCAATATACTTTTTACAAATACATCAAGGAATACGGTCTCGCGATTTAGAAACAAAAAGACCACCAAGTTTGTAAAATTATCCGACACGTAACATAATACGTAAAATTACATCGAACTAAGTTCTAATGCGGACAGTGTTAGTAATGGAGCGGAATCGGTTGAGCAGACAATGGGCGAATTTAAGAAAACAGTATCGACATTTTACTGTTAATCCCGTCTTGAAGAACATAATGTAAAACGGTAAGTGATATGTATAAGTACCTACAATCGGATTACTCCTCCCCAGGTCTTAGTACTGAGGAATGTACCAGCGTGTATTGGACAGACCAACAGTCGTGGGGTAGCTGCTATATCATTCACCTCCCACAGAAGGTACGTACTTCTGTTATTATGTTCAAATGTGTTTTCGTGGTAGTTTAAACTTGATTTCGTCGTAAAATCGATTAAATGAATTATATGTGATTAACTGACAGAGACTTTGTAACTTTGAAACATTTTTTAGTAGTTTTTGACAAACGGTCAACCTATATATGTATATTCTTATATTGTACCGATTTGTAGATATATATCTTAACTTTAATTTATTTTGAATTTAGTGATATAAGGTAGCTGTGATTTATGAAATAATTTTCAATCAAAATCACACACGTTTGTAACCATTCATAAGATGTTATTTATTCGCCTGTTGCTGTGGTCCGTTATTTTTATGAAATGAAAAAAATCGATGAAGACTTTAATCGATTTTTTTCCGATTGTCGAATCTTTTTGTTGACTTTTTACTATTGAAGAAGTGTTTCACGCATAGAGTTGGGCGTAGACATCAATAGAAAGGATGTTTTACTAACTATGTCAACAGTTATTTACCATAACCGTAAACCGCTCAATACACAAACACACAGACAAATGCGACACCGGATTATCTGCTCTGGAGTGGGTTTCCTCTGTTTAATTGGTACAAATTCTTACCAAAAGTGGACCATTGTTGATAAGGTGGAATGTTTTCATAAACAGATGAATCGGACTGTGTTGACGAGCCGATTTGTGTAGACAGTGGACGATATAGTGTGATTTAACACCATTGTCTTCTGTGTATTGTGTTGTACTAAAAGCGAGATGAACAACACATTCCTGCGTTAAATATCAGCCAGTCACAATGTAGGATTTCACGCACAGCGATCACAAAACTAGACCGCGTGGTATTATTAAATTTCCCTTTATTTCAGAATAAGGTTGACGCATATCATTATGGTTGCTCCTGATAATTGTGTCTTTGTCGATCTCTTTTGTTTCCGATGAAATAGACTTCTTAAAATACCGCTCTTTAACATTTTGTCGTTCCTTTTAATTGCGATTTCTTCTGTCAGAAAAAAAGTCATTGACTCTCTCTTACCTGTATTTACCCGGTATCGTGTTCGGCAGTACTTATCAGGAACAGGACTGTAAGAGTCACTACGTGATTTTTAATCTGTTATTCTTTTCTAATATAACTAAATAAGATTGCTTTATGACTTTGCTTCAGACTGCTGTCAATCGGTAACCATGTTGAGTACGTGAGGTTTGGTACCATCATGCAATCCCTGACGTGGCACGGTGGATCAGTTCCGGTCCAGTACATGGATGACGGAACGGACAGCGGATGTGATCTTGAATCGTCAGTCTTCTTGGAGGAACACGCAATACGACGAACAATAATCTATTCCGGTAGAAATTCCAAACATTCTAGCAGTGATGATCATTCTCCTCCGACGGAACTGTCCACGGACCACTCATCCCCGGGGGTACTTAAGATTTTTGGGGGCACTATCGTCCCTGGTGTGGAGTACAAAAGTGTACTTGCTTCGTGTCGATCCACGGCACCGGAGCTAGTGAAGCAGGCGCTAGAAAGGTACGGTCTGTCTTCCACGTTACACGATGAATATGTGCTGTGTGATGTAGTCGGACGGGCCAACGCCGGAAGTACTCACGGACAGGTTACTAACAATAAGATCAAACAAGCGCCAAGGTGGAAGAGGATGTGTACCAGGATATTATCTGATAAAGACAGACCACTGTTTCTGCAAAAGTTTTGGCGGCCATCTGAAGGATTTTGCCGAAGATACGAACTTCGTAGGAAAATGGAAGTGATTGATTCAATGGGCGACGATGATACGTATGGATTAAATGAAAATGCTAGAAAAATATCTTTTTCTAAGCTGAGGCCTGGTGCAATACCTTTCTTTGTTCCTTGGACGCAAAGCGTGGATAAATTTAGAGATGATTTCGACTTAGAGGGAAGTTCATCGTCGAATTCGTGGACATGCAATAACAACAACCAGAAAAATCTGATGAGAAGTGTGAGTTTTGATTTAAAGGGACACCGAACAGACATCTCCCTTCCAAACAAGAACAGCGCGGATCACATCCTCGCTCCTATCTCCCGACCCTTTCTCTTGACCCTTCGGGGCTATGATGTTAACAAAGACTCACTTTTCTACATCTTGGAGGGTAAGACGACACTGATATGTTGTCCCGACGGTTCTGTGGTAAACAAGCCTTGTGTGACCCTATCTGCGCCCGACATTCATCCCCAGCACTGCCATGTACACCTTCGACGCTCTTCCTATTCACACCAATCAGGATCTCTACATCACAACTATTGTCTTGAAGTAGAATGTAATTTGACTTCTAACATACGAGTGAATGGTTCAGCAGTGATTAGTAAGGAGACACTCCAGGCAGGAGACATCTTGTCGATTGGTAATTATTACGTGTTTCTTTTTAAAGACTTCACGGCAGGGAATGACATACCATCAGAACTTCCGTGGATTACACTATCGTCTGATGACATTGTCAGCGACAGTGTGCGAGGGAAACAAAACAATACGAAGCGCCATCAGAATATCGTCCATGTACCTCCCCTTATGCTTGGCTCTACCACTGACGACAATATATCAGTGGCTACTATGGAGTCACAAGGGACAGAAGTCCAGCGAGAAAAGTTTCGATTTGCGTATTCGCGTGAGAAAGAAGATGAACTTGTCAATGCCATCGGTGCTGTGATACGTCTCGACCAGACAAACTTTGCTCTCGCACCTGCCTACTTGTATAGTATGTGCATCCAATTCTCCTGTGTCCGGTTCGATCCTTTTCAAATACGAAACCTGCTGCTGAGAATCCTGGCGGCTGTGAGGGAAAGCGCCGCGGTAAGCATGTTTCATTTATATATAAATTGAAGCACGAAATGTGTTTTTGGTCAAAATATGTGATATAATTTGCGTTTTGATCCCATGCAGCATAAATGGTGATTTAAATAACATACTAACAATTATTCTTAAACGTGTAAGCAACACCAGAAGAAATGTTACTTTTAGTTCTCCTGAGTCTAAAAGATAAAACGATAGACCTGTGTAAGTTATTTAAATCGAAACAGCTGTTTGATGTATGGTAAACAGAAGTAGAAACATGCCAGTCGTATTTTATTTCAACATGGCGTATCCCTTCAAACACTACTTAATCAAGTCGTTTAACCTTCTTTTGATTTCAGGATATATCAAAAGCATTGAAAGGAAACAAATTCAACAGGTAAGATACATAATATCTAAGATATATAACAATATGCCGATATCAGTCTCGCTTGTCCTGACTGAAACGTACTTCAAACTTCGTGTCATGCAGAGGAAATCTTGGTCAGGATGTAAGACGAATCTGTATACATATAATTGTTATATAAAGGTCTATCGTAGTAGGTGCAGTAGAATGACCATTGTATGGCCCAAGTAAAGTAATAGTTGTTTATGTAGGAGGATGCATGGCTCCCACATCAGTTGCTTCTTACTTGAATAGGAACGATACTTTGACAGAAGAAACGAAGATCTTTCATAATGATTTGAATTATCGATGTGAACGTTTTTTTTTTATTGTAAATTTTATAGCGGGCTTGTACGAAGCAGGCGCCATCCATCCGTCGGTGAAGATTACCTACGGGAGATGCTCCAGTGGATTTCCAACTGTGTTCAACTTATCCTGTACCTGAGGGCAGACAACTTCCGGCTCCCCAGAACCAGTGTTACCCGTGGCAGTCCCCTTGACAACGAAGTCCATTCGGCATTCCGTGACCTTGCGACAGGACTAGAGGAGATAGTCGTGTTCTGCTTTCAACAGTCCATTTATACGATTACCAAGGTAACCATACAGACAAAGGTAGTGATTTATAAGAGTTTACGGTGAAATATATACTTTATCTACATGGTCCTTATCTGTAACTTCCGGTGTTAATGCACTTTAGATACTTTATCTACATGTTCCTTATCTGTAACTTCCGGTGTTTATACACTTTAAATACTTTATCTACAGGCTTTGTATCTATTACTTCCGGTATTATTGGATGGAAACCCTTTCACAGAGGATGGTGGTAGCAGACACGGTGTTGGTAAAGTTATCGCCATCTTGGACAGTGTAGCCGGGTTAGTCGTCTCGTTGCGCCTGCACAATGACGTCATCAAACAACTCTATATGTACATATTCTTTTTCTGTAGTACGTCTGTGTTCAACCGCCTCTTCCTTAAAGGTACGTATGTTGATGTGTTGTTTTTTTCAGTTATACAAGTAAATGAAGTCTCTAGTTAGTATGTTGTAGTGTTGTAGTCCTGTAAAAAGTTGTAGTGTCGTAGTCCTGTACATAGTTGTAGTGTCGTAGTCCTGTACATAGTTGTAGTGTCGTGGTCATGTACATAGTTGTAGTGTCGTAGTACTGTACATAGTTGTAGTGTCGTAGTACTGTACATAGTTGTAGTGTCGTAGTCCTGTACATAGTTGTAGTGTCGTAGTCCTGTACATAGTTGTAGTGTCGTAGTCCTGTACATAGTTGTAGTGTCGTGGTCATGTACATAGTTGTAGTGTCGTAGTACTGTACATAGTTGTAGTGTCGTAGTCCTGTACATAGTTGTAGTGTCGTAGTACTGTACATATATGGTTATGAAATTCCATTTTATTTCTTGCCAACAAATATCTTGGGTGTTAGAGACGGTGCGCGTCGGGTACAACCCTCTTGGGATCCGCCTATGTGTGAATTATGGTGTTAGTGCCGTCTTTTTCGATTGCTCTGAAGTTTCCTGTTTCAGTTCTTTTGTGATAATTTTCCTATCTTGTACGTCTGTCGTATTAACTAAATGTGTTGTACAACAGGTACACAAGTCGGTAGCACATTGATAAATAAATAAAAGATAAATACAGTGTATGATTAAAGATAATTAATGTCAGTTTTGTATCATGCTAGATGCAGCAGAGCAATACTATTGCTGGACAGCAGGAGTGCGCATCAAAGCTAATCTCGGTAAGATCGAGGAGTGGGCGGTCAGGAACAATTTGGATGAAGAATTTGAACAGCTTTTCGAGCGTTTGTTAACGATAGCGGAATTCCTGTCAACATCCAAAACTTTACTTGAAAAGGTTAGTTACAAATGTTTGATAACGGTTCATTCAAATATTCTAGAAATAATTTTGAAATTTGAAATAAATTAAAACACGTTTTATGCTACTTTTAGATGGTAAATTTTGATTTTTTTTTATTTATTTCATTGATCAGTTTGATAAAATTTGTGTATTTAAGCCAGGGTACCATATTGCTGTGATAAACATATCTAACAAAGACTTCTGAAGTATTCTCTAAAATTAAATAAATCGGGCAAATCAACTAAGAAGAAACATTGGATTTTTATATCCTGACCAAAAGCTCCATCATCGTTATTTAATCCATAATGCTGGTTTCCACATTCCCCTCCCAGGTGTATTGCGAGTACAATATTAAATATTTTAGACACCTTAATAAGAATTGCCGGAGGTCAAGATGAATTTGTCAGTATTTGTTATATACTTAAATTCAGACTAGTTAGATTCATGTTGGAGAGTGTAATATCCATAAGGTTTTTATATAATCTTTTGGTTGAGTTTCGTTCTATTTCAAATACATGTTTAAAATGTTAAATCAAAGTTAATAATCAAAATTATGAAAATAATCAGTTGTTCTGTGCACTAGATGAAATACTTTATCCCATTAGAGAGCTGGCTACAGGTGTTTTTTCTTCAGTTGCTGGTCATTTACAGAAACATTTTTTCTGTTTTGCTGAAATAGCACATTAAATAGAACGTGGCTGACGCTACCCGGCAGCACCATAGAATGGGTAACCGACCTTATCTGGTCGTGTCAATACATGTTAGACTAATGAACTGCAAAAGCAAAATAAAACAACATTTACAATAATCCGAGACAGTCAGAAGATACTATTTGAGACGTTAAAAGAAAATTCAAATATACAACTCCTCTTAAAGTACGTTTATTTTATCAAAATATGCAAGAGTTTATCAAATTGTACATCTGTATATATTTATACTTCAATTCCTTATCAATAACACATTACACAATTTTCTATCAGTATGATTGGCTCACGATCAAGAAGCAATTCCATCCACTAAATGAAGCTCAGCTGTATCGCCTTCTCTCCGGTTACCATGCCGACAGGCACACTATGGCGGACAACTGGCACCCTTCACCAGAAGACGTAGAACTCGCTCTTCGGGAAGGTACGCACCGATACTCCTGTATAAAATTTTACATAAGATACGAACGAACAGGTATAAAACTTCATTATTACACGGGGTTTCACGTAATGTTCCCCATAAAACAATTTCCTGGTTAATTTCTGACATGAATTTCCCTTCATTGAAACATAATTTTCGACATTAGAAGAGAATCACATGAACATGTTAAAAGCTCTGTTTACAATCTTACTAGACGAAGTGATGCTGGACTTGTCAGGTCATCCTGCATTCCTGCTTCCCACAGAAGGATGCGACATCGATCTGATGCATCCTCCAGATGCTGGACATTTCTGGGCTCTCTTCAAACAACTGTATTCCCAGTATGGCTTGTCAGAAGGTATTTGTTTTACTAAGGTCTAAACCATAACATTTCACAGAATACGCTCTAAGTGAAAATGGTTTCTCTCGCAAATATCAGCGTATTTATATTCTTGATCACTTTGCATAAATGAAATTGTGAATAGGTTATTTCAAATATTCCAAACGTTTTTGTCTCATTCCTTCAAATCCGAGGAAATTTTCTTGTACACGTATATTGTGAATCGAGAAACAGGCATGTAATAACTGTAATAACTTTCAGGGAGTGACATAATTTTAGGATAATCAGTTGGAATAGTACGTATCTGTTTTATACATGTATTATTTAGACGAGAAGATAATGTTCACAATTACCAATCAGCTGGTTAAACTGAAAATGGCGGGAAAAAGAACTGATTTTGCGCACACATTTATAGTCCGTACTGTAACAAGTCCAGGATGTTGATCAGCTGATTAAAACAATATGTTCAACTTCATTACAACGCCTTAAAATCACATTGGTAAAGATACACTGTGACGTATTAGTGATATTCAAGTGATTAACGAATTTTGGGCAATATTTAAACAATTCTCGATCTTCTTTGACAGATGAGAGTGACATTGGTCTTAGTCCCGGAAATACACCACGATTCACTGGCAATTTCCCGAAGGTTGAGCTACAGAAATCCTTCTTCTGTCAGATTTCCTCTTCCAGATCCCGTACTATGTCCCCTAACCGTAAGGTCCAGTTTGTTGCTGACACCGATAGCAGTACACAATCAACTCCAAGAGGGCAAAAATCAAACAATGACATCAAGTCTGGACGATCGTCTACTGGGTCAAAGGAAGTCACAAAAACTACCGCACCAGTAAAGCCAAAACGAAACCTGCTCAAATCAAATCTGAAAGACTCGCCGGATAAAAGACTCGACATGCTAATTAATAAAACAGTGTCTCCTTCTGTGACTAGTGGTGACGTCACAGACCGTTCTGAGCCAGAATCTGTTGCCATGGATACAAGTATAAGTCCTGTTGCCATGGCTAGCAGTCACGTAGAATTGGCTGAAAAAACTGATGTAAAATCTGAAGGCACAGATTCTACGCTGAACGCGAATTCAAGTAGAATTTCATCCCCTCCGCCAGTGCCACCACGGCAGCCAATGAACGAGGAGACTGGTACAAAGCCATCGCGTCGCCGAGTTCAAAGGTCTGTTAGTGACAGATTGGAAACATCGGATATAGATCACGGGTCAATGATTGACAATGTACACGGATCCGATTTAAATAGGAGACGATATCACACGGAGGACGAGGAGGATAAATCATCTCTCAGAGGTAGATACCATACAGATGGTGAACAAGACCGAACCTCTGTCCGAGGCGGATACCATACGGACGGAGAACAAGACCGAACCTCTGTCCGAGGCGGGTACCATACGGACGGTGAACAAGGCCGAACTTCTGTTAGAAGCGGTTACCACACGGACGGTGAACAAGACCGAACCTCTGTCCGAGGCGGGTACCATACGGACGGTGAACAAGACCGAACTTCGGTTAGAAGCGGTTACCATACAGACGGTGAACAAGACCGAACCTCTGTCCGAAGCGGGTACCATACGGACGGTGAACTTGGGCTTGATAGAAATGGGAATGATCAGGAAGACAACTTCTGTTCCAAAGACGTGCTGCTGTCTGTCAATAAGCAAATTTTGGAGGCCCACAAGCAACACTCAGAACAAGTCCTTCCCAGTGTACAGCCACGCTCTCCAACCAATATAAGTCAGTATCGTATCTATAAATGGCAACCATATGTAAAAAATGCAAGACCAGTGATATAAAAAAAACTGCTAAAATTATTTCAGTAAATGAGTACTCAAATTGATATTACCTGAACTAGACATATTCTAACAGCCGATTTGTCGTTATTACAGACATCGAGGAGCAGTTCGACATGTCTACATCATCCCGTCTCTCCAGTAACCCTGTGTTCTCGGTCAGTGTCCGGAAGGGTAACCAGGGTCTAGGTCTGGGTCTCATTGATGGTTTGGTAAGTAAATGGTAGATACCTATAAAAACACAGTCAGAACACGAACGTATATCTAGTATTTTACTTAAAAGGAGCAATTCACTTCTATGTTTTTGTTAGTTCTTTGAGATCGCAGATGGTAAACACTGCTGGTAGACTTTTAGTATCCGAGGTGTGACAAAACCTTCATGCAAAGTTTCAACTTATTTGAAAAGTAGCACGGTTCAGAAACTTCACGTTTTTGTGTAACTATCTGATGTGTATAAACCTTACAACAAAATATATTATTGGGTTAGTGCACCTCCCGGACTAGAGTCAAACTTTTCTTTGATATTCTGTGTCTTTTGTACAATCCTATCTACTAGTGACATTTCTGCAGTACATACAATGCTTGTTTCTGATGCATACACATGGAATGAGAATTTGTTGGAGCCTTCTCAGCTTCATACAATGCTTGTTTCTGATGCATACATATGGAATGAGAATTTGTTGGAGCCTTCTCAGCTTCATACAATGCTTGTTTCTGATGCATACATATGGAATGAGAATTTGTTGGAGCCTTCTCAGCTTCATACAATGCTTGTTTCTGATGCATACACATGGAATGAGAATTTGTTGGAGCCTTCTCAGCTTCATGGCATTTTTTCAGAATTATTTTAAAATTTTAAAAGAAAATATGAATTCAGAGATATTTTTTAACTCCCTGCCAGTTCGTGCTTATTTTTAGCCCATATGAATGTAATTTTGTGTGTAAAATTATTTTTATTATTTTGTGATTGAATGATGAACAGCTGGAAATCGTTATTAAATTACCTAGGGGGATGTTTACCATATATCATTACAGTACACTCCACTGCGATTAGCTGGTATCTATATCAGAAAGGTACTTCCGGATAGCCCAGCAGCTCTGAGTGGAAGTCTACATGTAGGCGATCGACTTCTCTGTGTAAACGGCAAAAGTATCGTGGGAGCGGACTATCAAAGGTACACCATAGTTCATTTTGTGTTTTAAAATAAATGTCTTTAATTGGATGAAGTCGTTGAATTTGAATGCTGACACAATATTCTGCCTCAAAAGAATCTTGTTCAGCAAACATTTCGAAGGAATTTGCCAGTTTGATTAACATTTTCAAAACTTTACTTCCTGTCTTTTTTAATTTCTTTATAGTCTCTTCTTCCCCCCTTTATAGCCACTGCTCCCCTTAATAGTCTCTTCTTCCCCCCTTTATAGCCACTGCTCCCCTTAATAGTCTCTTCTTCCCCCCTTTATAGCCACTGCTCCCCTTAATAGTCTCTTCTCCCCCCTTTATAGCCACTGCTCCCCTTAATAGTCTCTTCTCCCCCTTTATAGCCACTGCTCCCCTTAATAGTCTCTTCTCTTCCCCCTTTATAGCCACTGCTCCCCTTAATAGTCTCTTCTCCCCCTTTATAGCCACTGCTCCCCTTAATAGTCTCTTGCTCCCCTTAATAGCCTCTTCTCCCCCTCTTTATAGCCACTGCTCCCCTTAATTGTCTCTTCTCCCCCCTTTATAGCCACTGCTCCCCTTAATAGTCTCTTCCCCCCCCCCTTTATAGCCACTGCTCCCCTTAATAGTCTCTTCTTCCCCCCTTTATAGCCACTGCTCCCCTTAATAGTCTCTTCTCCCCCCTTTATAGCCACTGCTCCCCTTAATAGTCTCTTCTCCCCCCTTTATAGCCACTGCTCCCCTTAATAGTCTCTTCTCCCCCCTTTATAGCCACTGCTCCCCTTAATAGTCTCTTCTCCCCCCTTTATAGCCACTGCTCCCCTTAATAGTCTCTTCTCCCCCCTTTATAGCCACTGCTCCCCTTAATAGTCTCTTCTCCCCCCTTTATAGCCACTGCTCCCCTTAATAGTCTCTTCTCCCCCCTTTATAGCCACTGCTCCCCTTAATAGTCTCTTCTCCCCCGTAATAGCCACTGCTCCCCTTAATAGTCTCTTCTCCCCCCTTTATAGCCACTGCTCCCCTTAATAGTCTCTTCTCCCCCCTTTATAGCCACTGCTCCCCTTAATAGTCTCTTCTCCCCCCTTTATAGCCACTGCTCCCCTTAATAGTCTCTTCTCCCCCTTTATAGCCACTGCTCCCCTTAATAGTCTCTTCTCCCCCCTTAATAGCCACTGCTCCCCTTAATAGTCTCTTCTCTTCTCCCCCCTTTATAGCCACTGCTCCCCTTAATAGTCTCTTCTCCCCCCTTTATAGCCACTGCTCCCCTTAATAGTCTCTTCTTCCCCCCTTTATAGCCACTGCTCCCCTTAATAGTCTCTTCTCCCCCCTTTATAGCCACTGCTCCCCTTAATAGTCTCTTCTCCCCCCTTTATAGCCACTGCTCCCCTTAATAGTCTCTTCTCCCCCCTTTATAGCCACTGCTCCCCTTAATAGTCTCTTCTCCCCCCTTTATAGCCACTGCTCCCCTTAATAGTCTCTTCTCCCCCCTTTATAGCCACTGCTCCCCTTAATAGTCTCTTCTCCCCCCTTTATAGCCCCCTTTTATATAGCCACTGCTCCCCTTAATAGTCTCTTCTCCCCCCTTTATAGCCACTGCTCCCCTTAATAGTCTCTTCTCCCCCCTTTATAGCCACTGCTCCCCTTAATAGTCTTAATAGTCCTCCCCCCCACTGCTTATAGCCACTGCTCCCCTTAATAGTCTCTTCTCCCCCCTTTATAGCCACTGCTCCCCTTAATAGTCTCTTCTCCCCCTTTATAGCCACTGCTCCCCTTAATAGTCTCTTCTCCCCCCTTTATAGCCACTGCTCCCCTTAATAGTCTCTTCTCCCCCCTTTATAGCCACTGCTTCCCTTAATAGTCTCTTCTCCCCCCCTTTATAGCCACTGCTCCCCTTAATAGTCTCTTCTCCCCCCTTTATAGCCACTGCTCCCCTTAATAGTCTCTTCTCCCCCCTTTATAGCCACTGCTTTATAGCCACTGCTCCCCTTAATAGTCTCTTCTCCCCCCTTTATAGCCACTGCTCCCCTTAATAGTCTCTTCTCCCCCCTTTATAGCCACTGCTCCCCTTAATAGTCTCTTCTCCCCCCTTAATAGCCACTTGCTCCCCTTAATAGTCTCTTCTCCCCCTTTATAGCCACTGCTTCCCTTAATAGTCTCTTCTCCCCCCTTTATAGCCACTGCTCCCCTTAATAGTCTCTTCTCCCCCCTTTATAGCCACTGCTCCCCTTAATAGTCTCTTCTCCCCCCCTTTATAGCCACTTTATAGCCACTGCTCCCCTTAGCCTCTAGTCTCTTCTCTTCCCCCCCTTTATAGCCACTGCTCCCCTTAATAGTCTCTTCTCCCCCCTTTATAGCCACTGCTCCCCTTAATAGTCTCTTCTCCCCCTTTATAGCCCACTGCTCCCCTTAATAGTCTCTTCTCCACCCTTTATAGCCACTGCTCCCCTTAATAGTCTCTTCTCCCCCCTTTATAGCCACTGCTCCCCTTAATAGTCTCTTCTTCCCCCTTTATAGCCACTGCTCCCCTTAATAGTCTCTTCTCCCCCCTTTATAGCCACTGCTCCCCTTAATAGTCTCTTCTCCCCCCTTTATAGCCACTGCTCCCCTTAATAGTCTCTTCTCCCCCCTTTATAGCCACTGCTAATATAGTCTCTTCTCCCCCCTTAATAGCCACTTGCTCCCCTTAATAGTCTCTTCTCCCCCCTTTATAGCCACTGCTCCCCTTAATAGTCTCTTCTCCCCCCTTTATAGCCACTGCTCCCCTTAATAGTCTCTTCTCCCCCCTTTATAGCCACTGCTCCCCTTAATAGTCTCTTCTCCCCCCTTTATAGCCACTGCTCCCCTTAATAGTCTCTTCTCCCCCCTTTATAGCCACTGCTCCCCTTAATAGTCTCTTCTCCCCCCTTTATAGCCACTGCTTATAGCCACTGCTCCCCTTAATAGTCTCTTCTCCCCCCTTTATAGCCACTGCTCCCCTTAATAGTCTCTTCTCCCCCCTTTATAGCCACTGCTCCCCTTAATAGTCTCTTCTCCCCCCTTTATAGCCACTGCTCCCCTTAATAGTCTCTTCTCCCCCCTTTATAGCCACTGCTCCCCTTAATAGTCTCTTCTCCCCCCTTTATAGCCACTGCTCCCCTTAATAGTCTCTTCTCCCCCCTTTATAGCCACTGCTCCCCTTAATTGTCTCTTCTCCCCCGTTATAGCCACTGCTCCCCTTAATAGTCTCTTCTCCCCCCTTTATAGCCACTGCTCCCCTTAATAGTCTCTTCTCCCCCCTTTATAGCCACTGCTCCCCTTAATAGTCTCTTCTCCCCCCTTTATAGCCACTGCTCCCCTTAATAGTCTCTTCTCCCCCCTTTATAGCCACTGCTCCCCTTAATAGTCTCTTCTCCCCCCTTTATAGCCACTGCTCCCCTTAATAGTCTCTTCTCCCCCCTTTATAGCCACTGCTCCCCTTAATAGTCTCTTCTCCCCCCTTTATAGCCACTGCTCCCCTTAATAGTCTCTTCTCCCCCCTTTATAGCCACTGCTCCCCTTAATAGTCTCTTCTCCCCCCTTTATAGCCACTGCTCCCCTTAATAGTCTCTTCTCCCCGCTTTATCTCCCTTTCTGCACTTAATAGGTTTTCATTTCCGATTTATAGCCACTGCTCCCCTTAATAGTCTCTTCTCCCCCACTGCTCCCCTTAATAGTCTCTTCTCCCCCCTTTATAGCCACTGCTCCCCTTAATAGTCTCTTCTCCCCCCTTTATAGCCACTGCTCCCCTTAATAGTCTCTTCTCCCCCCTTTATAGCCACTGCTCCCCTTAATAGTCTCTTCTCCCCCCTTTATAGCCACTGCTCCCCTTAATAGTCTCTTCTCCCCCCTTTATAGCCACTGCTCCCCTTAATAGTCTCTTCTCCCCCCTTTATAGCCACTGCTCCCCTTAATAGTCTCTTCTCCCCCCTTAATAGCCACTGCTCCCCTTAATAGTCTCTTCTCCCCCCTTTATAGCCACTGCTCCCCTTAATAGTCTCTTCTTCCACTGCTCCCCTTAATAGTCTCTTCTTCCCCCCTTTATAGCCACTGCTCCCCTTAATAGTCTCTTCTCCCCCCCTTTATAGCCACTGCTCCCCTTAATAGTCTCTTCTCCCCCCTTTTATAGCCACTGCTCCCCTTAATAGTCTCTTCTCCCCCCTTTATAGCCACTGCTCCCCTTAATAGTCTCTTCTCCCCCCTTTATAGCCACTGCTCCCCTTAATAGTCTCTTCTTCCCCACTTTATAGCCACTGCTCCCCTTAATAGTCTCTTCTTTCCCCCTTTATAGCCACTGCTCCCCTTAATAGTCTCTTCTTTCCCCCCTTTATAGCCACTGCTCCCCTTAATAGTCTCTTCTCCCCCCTTTATAGCCACTGCTCCCCTTAATAGTCTCTTCTCCCCCCTTTATAGCCACTGCTCCCCTTAATAGTCTCTTCTCCCCCCATTATAGCCACTGCTCCCCTTAATAGTCTCTTCTCCCCCCTTTATAGCCACTGCTCCCCTTAATAGTCTCTTCTCCCCCCCTTTATAGCCACTGCTCCCCTTAATAGTCTCTTCTCCCCCCTTTATAGCCACTGCTCCCCTTAATAGTCTCTTCTCCCCCCTTTATAGCCACTGCTCCCCTTAATAGTCTCTTCTCCCCACTTTATAGCCACTGCTCCCCTTAATAGTCTCTTCTCCCCCTTTATAGCCACTGCTCCCCTTAATAGTCTCTTCTTCCCCCTTTATAGCCACTGCTCCCCTTAATAGTCTCTTCTCCCCCCTTTATAGCCACTGCTCCCCTTAATAGTCTCTTCTTCCCCCCTTTATAGCCACTGCTCCCCTTAATAGTCTCTTCTTCCCCCCTTTATAGCCACTGCTCCCCTTAATAGTCTCTTCTCCCCCCTTTATAGCCACTGCTTCCCTTAATAGTCTCTTCTCCCCCCTTAATAGCCACTTGCTCCCCTTAATAGTCTCTTCTCCCCCCTTTATAGCCACTGCTCCCCTTAATAGTCTCTTCTCCCCCGTTTATAGCCACTGCTCCCCTTAATAGTCTCTTCTTCCCCCCTTTATAGTCTCTGCTCCCCCTTTAAATCCTCTGCATCAGTCATTTTGCTGTTTTCTATGTTGCAGTGCAATGCGTTTAATAAAGGCTTCTAGTGAAAATCTTACGTTATTGGTGGCCAAAGGAAACAGATCAATAGCTGGGAAAATTGCATCTACGAATTGCTGAATGTCACTATACTTGGATTAACAGAGACAAGAAAATAAGACAATTCTTTATATTAATTTTATGAAGTTCGTGTCCATTTTATTCTCATTTGTACAGTTGTGCTTTTCATTGATGTCTTCAGAAACCGGATATGTGCAATTACTTGGAATATGATGCAAAACGACACACCTCTTGGAAACCTTGTAGTTGATGGATTTATATCTGTAGGACTAGTTTTCATCAAAGTGAATTATTCAGGAACATTATTTGACATCTTGCAATCTCAAATTTGCAAATCAAGCGCCGAGAAGGTCTGGGTATACCTATGCTAGATAGCATGCCTGCTATCAGTGATTCTACATGTGGCCCTTGGTACAATTTAAATAGTTTGTCTTCAGGAACTGTTTTAAAGGCCATACTACATCATTCTCGATACTCCAGGGGCTATGCTAACTATCACTCTCTCCACCACTGGAACATTTCACAGCAGCAAAATTGAAGGTTCCATGTACTAGTTGTGGATCAGACAAGGAGACAAGTTTGATCTTCTGATGTTTATCAAACCAATCTCGAGGTCACATAACCGTATATTGTACTGACTTTGAAGTTTGGTGTCCTTCCTTTCCTAATCTTAAAAAGAGTGTAGCAGTCTGCGATTGGTCAGTTTTTTTCTCCTGAAAACCCACTCTAGACCAATCAAATTACTTTGCTTCAATTTTGCATGGAAATGTGCCTGGAGTGCAGAGAGTGCACTTGAGTTTAAATGTCTTTAGAAATGTTGTTCACGTCTGAATGAAAAAGTAATAGCCTAGTATTATTGAAACTCTTGAGAATCTACAAATTCATATCATAGAAGATTGGCATGAGATATATAAAGAGTTGTACCTGTCAAAGTTAGTTTGGTGATTGGGAACATATAATGATATTTATTGGTAGGTATAATAAGTCTTGTACAACATGTACAAGCTGATCTGAATGCATGGGTATAACATTCTTATCAAATAAAGAAGAAAAGTCAGTCTTTTATTAAAAGAAATCAATTTAATATAATAAAAATACGAAAGACAAAGAAACAATATATATGTTTTTTTCTTGGATACATAATTTCAAGTAAGTACACACCAAGACACACATACTGACAACACATTGGCCATCTAGACTAATATATTGTCACTACCAGATTTAAGCTTGGGACAGACCAGAGACCAGGCTCTCCTTTGTCAAGGCCTCTGGGAAGACATATCAACAACAGGAATCATTATTTAGTACTAGACTAATCCAACTGTCTGAACACTGTACCGGTAGTTTCTGACAATTGTTTGTGCCAGAAAAAAAATCATCACTTTAAATTATTTTGAGACTGATTTAATGCTGTCATCTTAAATTAAATGAATGTATTGTTACATAGTAATTAATTATCATAGTTGTTAATTAGGATTTACAAACAAAAACAACTAAAGAATGAACAGGAAATTTAACTAACAGACATTAATACCTGTACACAGCACAACTATTCAACATCGGCTTTTATATAAATAATTATGCTGCAGCATCCTATAAGAAAATCTTATGTACTTGTTTATCTCACACAGAGTACACAAGTATATAAAAAGTAGTAAGTACAAATATTGAGTACAAAAAGAATGCTGACACTTGCTGGTAGTACATGCTGAATCAGTGACAACAAGACATGGATTATAATAAAAATAGATCACCTGGCACTCAGAACATACATTATCACCCAGATAACTGATTATACATTAAAATCCATTGGTTTTTTTTACATGTCTCTATTCATTAATCCAGTGCACAGTAGAACTTTTCTGATAATCGTGTACCAGTGTCACAGCAACATAGATCATAACATTATAATTCGACCTAGGCCAAGTGTTTTAGTAATATTCCAACGTTTGTCTACATCCTATTGGCCAACAAACTTTGATATTTCGACCAATAGATTGCATTTCTGGTTGCAAAAGTTGGAAAAGTTTGAGTTTCTGCGATTTCACAATTATCAAAGTCTTGATTTGTTTCCTATTTGCTGATCAGTCCTGTTTGAGAGAATTTGCTGTTCAGTCCTGTTTGAGAGAATTTGCTGATCAGTCCTGTTTGAGAAAATCTACAGTAATTTGAGTAGTTAGTATGCTGCACATCAGGAATAGATAAAACAAATTTTGATGAACAAACTATCTGATATACAAAAAAAAATAGTAGTTACAAACATTGTTTTCTATCAATTAGTACATATTCTCTGAAATACAATGACACAGTAAAATTATCCAGAAAATATATTATGAATTCCCAGTATTAACGTGTATAAAAAATCTAATCACCAGAAGTAGTGTTTCTGGATCAATGTGAACCGTCATAGCTAGATAATCCAAAGAATCGTGTGGTGTAACATAAATCTCCAATTCAACTAAAAAAGGTCCAAATACAACGTCAAAACACAAACCTACAAAGAAATAGACCAAGTCAAAACACACAGTACCTACAGATAAATCGGGTGAAGTCGTGGGAACTCAAAGAAGGACACTACAAACGAAAAATTAATGCAAGTGAAAGCTTTTCTCCAACTTAGAAAATATAACAATAGAGAGACAGACAGGTGTATAGAGAATATATAAATATCTTTAGCTAGAGACAACAAGCATGTTTAAAGGGATTTCAGACAGGATTCAGGTGGGAACTTAAACACTAGGAGAACACAATCCTACAAGGTAACAAAAGGCCTGTACTGCTTACATCAAAACATAAACATGATTGGCCCAAATGACCATCAATATAATTTAATTAAAAAAAATCTCTGTGCAGTGTTTTTGCTCTTTATCTAAGCAAGTTGTAATGCTGCAGAAATATTAAACACATGGACATATTGTTGTTAAAGATGTTTGAGGTATCAATTTTCATGGCATTAGCAATGAAACATAGCTTTCCTGTAAAATATGAAAATGATTTTTTCTATCCATTATTATTTTATTCTATCCTCAAAAATATCAACCTTTCTAGTATCAAGTAACATTTATCAAAGCCAATCATAAATCTAATTATTCCAGATTGCACCATATATAGTAGCACTCAAGTTGATAAAAAATCTGTAATGCTCAAGGTGGTTCTATATATAGTAACACTTAATGTGATATAAAATCGGTAACGCTCAAGGTGGTATCAAATAAAGTAACACTTTACGTGATAAAAAATCTGTCACGCTTAAGGTAGTACTATATATAGTAACACTTAACATGATAAAAAATCTGTCACACTTAAGGTAGTACTATATATAGTAACACTTCACGTGATATAAAATCTGTCATGGTCAAGATGGTACCATCAAGGTCAAGGTAGTACCATATATACCAATATTTAACATAGTTTAAAATCTGTCAAGGTCAATGTGGTAAAATATATACCGATATTTAACATAGTTTAAAATCTGTCAAGGTCAAGGTAGTACCATATATACCAATATTTAACATAGTTTAAAATCTGTCAAGGTCAAGGTAGTACCATATATACCAATATTTAACATAGTTTAAAATCTGTCAAGGTCAAGGTGGTAAAATATATACCAATATTTAACATAGTTTAAAATCTGTCAAGGTCAATGTGGTACCATATATACCAATATTTAACATAGTTTAAAATCTGTCAAGGTCAAGGTAGTACCATATATACCAATATTTAACATAGTTTAAAATCTGTCAAGGTCAAGGTGGTAAAATATATACCAATATTTAACATAGTTTAAAATCTGTCAAGGTCAATGTGGTACCATATATACCAATATTTAACATAGTTTAAAATCTGTCAAGGTCAAGGTAGTACCATATATACCAATATTTAACATAGTTTAAAATCTGTCAAGGTCAAGGTGGTACCATATATACCAATATTTAACATAGTTTAAAATCTGTCAAGGTCAAGGTAGTACCATATATACCAATATTTAACATAGTTTAAAATCTGTCAAGGTCAAGGTAGTACCATATATACCAATATTTAACATAGTTTAAAATCTGTCAAGGTCAATGTGGTACCATATATACCAATATTTAACATAGTTTAAAATCTGTCAAGGTCAATGTGGTACCATATATACCAATATTTAACATAGTTTAAAATCTGTCAAGGTCAAGGTAGTACCATATATACCAATATTTAACATAGTTTAAAATCTGTCAAGGTCAAGGTAGTACCATATATACCAATATTTAACATTGTTTAAAATCTGTCAAGGTCAATGTGGTACCATATATACCAATATTTAACATAGTTTAAAATCTGTCAAGGTCAATGTGGTACCATATATACCAATATTTAACATAGTTTAAAATCTGTCAAGGTCAAGGTAGTACCATATATACCAATATTTAACATAGTTTAAAATCTGTCAAGGTCAAGGTAGTACCATATATACCAATATTTAACATAGTTTAAAATCTGTCAAGGTCAATGTGGTACCATATATACCAATATTTAACATAGTTTAAAATCTGTCAAGGTCAAGGTAGTACCATATATACCAATATTTAACATAGTTTAAAATCTGTCAAGGTGGTACCATATATACCAATATTTAACATAGTTTAAAATCTGTCAAGGTCAATGTGGTACCATATATACCAATATTTAACATAGTTTAAAATCTGTCAAGGTCAAGGTAGTACCATATATACCAATATTTAACATAGTTTAAAATCTGTCAAGGTCAATGTGGTACCATATATACCAATATTTAACATAGTTTAAAATCTGTCAAGGTCAATGTGGTACCATATATACCAATATTTAACATAGTTTAAAATCTGTCAAGGTCAAGGTAGTACCATATATACCAATATTTAACATGGAATAAAATCTGTCAAGGTGGTACTATATATAGTAACACTTTACAAGGTTTAAAATCATAGTCATGTTCTACTTTCTAAATAAAGTAGAAAACTATATTTCCTTCTTCAAGTTGTATGTATATAAATATATATCTGACCTTGCAGACAAACAACAGCTATATACACTGTGTATGTTCTATAAGATAGTGACTATAAAACTTTTCTAAGAGTTTAAAAAGATGAAATGATATACATAAATATAGATGTACGCATATCTGATATAAGACCAGCATTTCATATCTAAGTTATTTGTCAAAAATAATGATTAAATGGAGTCTACGGCACGGAAGGGTGGGATCGGGGTTACGGCACAAAGCTGAGCATATGTCCAAGTTGCACCATTGAAAACACTTACTATGTGTGTTGATAGACACAGTTCACTCTGCCACTCTGTTTTAACTGGGCGATGCCTAATCTGAATTTTCTTCACAGCTGACACAGAAACTACATAACAATTAGGAATTGTCTACAATCCACCCATCTTGTGTGGTCCCACAGGCTTCAAGTTGTAACAAAGTACATTTATTTTTATATACTTCAATCAGATACATGTTTCGACCAATGCTATACACCGTAACACACATAGCCAGAAGTCTGCTTTTATCAACAAGAAAATATTTCGCAATATGTCATGGAGACGGAAAAAGTCAGTCACCAACTAGTGACCCATGTAAACCAATCTATTATCATTAATTGGCATAAAATGTAAAAATAAATTCTGTCTAAGAAAAAGTTGATAAGTACATGATAACTTAATGCCTGCCATCAATACAGTACATAACTAACAATACGATACTTGTAACATTTTACAAACTTATTTTCATTTAACTTATCATTATTATGTATCAGATTCAAAGTTGAAATTTTAGGTTTGAAGTAATATATGATAAAGTTAATATCTCATTCAACACTATTGAAAACATCATAATCAATCTCTGTAAAAGTGAAAAATGAGTTTGTTGAGAAGTTATTAAAAAAAACTCCCACAAAACAGAATACAACCAGGAAATAAAAGGTATTGCCATCGTTTTGATTAACAAAATAACAACAGGACGTAAATGGTATCATCCTCAGTACAAAGTACATGTATTACATTCAACAACATAGTCTGTGTAACCTACTGATCAATTAAACCTTGTCTTATGATAGTCTGTGTAACTTATTGATCAATTAAACCTTGTCTTGTGATTTCGGAGGGAAACTATTAGTATAAGTGAAAGCACTGGAAACAATATTTGGAAAAAGTTGGGTTTTTTTTAGTTCAAATACCTGTGACATTTTACAAGGTTTTCGACATGAAAGCGAGACAGTAATGGACAATAAAAGGGTAGTGAGACTGCTTTCTATTCAAGGTCTGGTATAAAATGAGTAGTGAGATTGCTTTCTATTCAAGGTCTGGTATAAAATGAGTAGTGAGACTGCTTTCTATTCAAGGTCTGGTATAAAATGACAGCTGAATATACTAAACCATCTTTGTATATAAACTATTGACATTTCATTGTCAAACTTTTACATAAAAAATATCTGAAGTATCAAAATAGAGGACTATCTAGATGATGGGTTTACTAACAGTCTAAAAAATTATCAGATTAAATATAAAACTTGTATAAACACTGTATATCTGTTGTTGTCTAAGTTAACAGGAAGACCAAGAGATCAGAACAGTGACAACTCAACCTGTACATGTAAACTTTGTATATCTGTTGTTGTCTAAGTTAACAGGAAGACCAAGAGATCAGAACAGTGACAACTCAACCTGTACATGTAAACTTTGTATATCTGTTGTTGTCTAAGTTAACAGGAAGACCAAGAGATCAGAACAGTGACAACTCAACCTGTACATGTAAACTCTGAGGATACCTGATTTATCATAAGTATTTTAAAAACAAGTAGTACAAGAACCTTCATTTCTATCACTATTCATCTTAATATATTAATTTTGTCTGCCAGCAACAAATAATAATATGAACATCAGATTTAGTTAACTAAAGGGTAATAGATCTACACACAGTACAACCAAAATCGACTGTCAGTTTGTACATTTGAATCAGTTTGTTTGTTAAGTGATATCTCTTGACCTCTAACTTCTGCAATTTCATTTTGTATGTTATTGACCTCTTGACCTCTAACTTCAGTAATTTCACTCTGTAAGTTATTGAACTCTTGACCTCTAACTTCAGTAATTTCACTCTGTAAGTTATTGACCTCTTGACATCTTACTTCTGCAATTTCACTCTGTAAGTTATTGATCTCTTGACCTCTAACTTCTGTAATTTCACTCTGTAAGTTATTGACCTCTTGACCTCTAACTTCTGTTTTTTCACTCTGTAAGTTATTGACCTCTTGACCTCTAACTTCTGTAATTTCACTCTGTAAGTTATTGACCTCTTGACCTCTAACTTCTGCAATTTCATTCTGTATGTTATTGACCTCTTGACCTCTAACTTCTAAAATCTCACTCTGTAAGTTATTGACTCTTGACCTCTAACTTTTGTAATTTCACTCTGTAAGTTATTGACCTCTTGACCTCTAACTTCAGTAATTTCACCCTGTAAGTTATTGAACTCTTGACCTCTAACTTCTGTAATTTCACTCTGTAAGTTATTGAACTCTTGACCTCTAACTTCAGTAATTTCACTCTGTAAGTTATTGAACTCTTGACCTCTAACTTCTGTAATTTCACTCTGTAAGTTATTGACCTCTTGACCTCTAACTTCTGTAATTTCCCCCTGTAAGTTATTGAACTCTTCACCTCTAACTTCTGTAATTTCACTCTGTAAGTTATTGACCTCTTGACCTCTAACTTCTAAAATTTCACTCTGTAAGTTATTGACCTCTTGACCTCTAACTTCTGTTTTTTCATTCTGTAAGTTATTGACCTCTTGACCTCTAACTTCAGTAATTTCACCCTGTAAGTTATTGACCTCTTGACCTCTAACTTCTGCAATTTCATTCTGTATGTTATTGACCTCTTGACCTCTTACTTCTGCAATTTCACTCTAAATTATTGACCTCTTGACCTCTAACTTCTGTAATTTCCCCCTGTAAGTTATTGAACTCTTCACCTCTAACTTCTAAAATTTCACTCTGTAAGTTATTGACCTCTTGACCTCTAACTTGTCATTTCACTCTAAGTTATTGACCTCTTGACCTCTAACTTCTGTCATTTCACTCTAAGTTATTGACCTTTTGACCTCTAACTTCTAAAATTTCACTCTGTAAGTTATTGACCTCTTGACCTCTAACTTCTGTTTTTTCACTCTGTAAGTTATTGAACTCTTGACCTCTAACTTGTCATTTCACTCTAAGTTATTGACCTCTTGACCTCTAACTTCTGTCATTTCACTTTGTAAGTTATTGACCTCTTGACCTCTAACTTCTGTCATTTCACTCTGTAAGTTATTATCATATAATACTGATTGATTAGTAGTGAGAAAATTTCAATTTAAGGACAAACTGTGTTTTTACATTTTACACAGATTCTAATCACCCTGCTTGATACTGGTTTATACCTAAATCAAATATCCAGTAATTTTTGTATTTTTTACTAAGTGCTAAAATATTCTCCAGTAAATTACTGTTCTAAATGATCATTTAACATCTATGAAGTGTTAAATTTTAATTTGACATGACTAATAAACAAATGATCTACAGGGCCTGTATTTCTCACCTGTTTCTTTTAATTCTTTCACCACATTCAGAAAATAAAAATAAGTTCAGGTTTCTTAATGGCACTGAAGATTTCACTGTAATTAGAATATAACTGAACGAGAAAAGGAAATTCAAATTTGATTAAATTAACAAGTTGGATTTCAAAGATATGAAAGACTCCCTAAATGAAAGATTTACAAGATCATAGGTATGATGGAAGACAGCAAAGTGTCGCAGCCAATGACAGCTGTTCTTAATTCAACACATTTCAGAACTGTGTTCCCCTTAAACATTAATGCTTGTTTAAATCTAGTTTAAATCTGTATCTGTTCAGGAAACCTGGTGTTCAAGAGACAAACGACAGAAGCTGCACCACAACAAATTGTCACCTGGCTAAAGGTCCAGGCGAGTTAAAAATGGCACCCGTCTGAGAATAATTGATCAATGAATGGAAATAGTCTCTGTAACAATATATAGCAAAGCAATCACATTACCAAGAAAATCCTTAGATCACATTTAGTGTATTCCATTGGGCTACTAACACAAAATACCAGATATTTTACAACATCCAATTTCATTACAAAGAAATCACTAATGATCTGACACAATATACATATAATGTTGATGCTTTGTTGAAGCTTTCAATGAAAAATCTTCTCGGAATCTAAAAAAGATAGTGTCATATATTCAATAACTTGAATTTCCAATAAAAATAAAATCATTTTTGTAACCTTCAATACTAAATTGTGATATCTAATACATCATCTCTTTTTTTGTGAAAACAGTAAGGAATTACTGACAAAGTAGCTTTGAGAATTTTGTGCTCCTTGTCTAATACTGTATTGTATTTGTTTCTTTTGCTACAGACTATGATACCTATGAACTGCGGATTTTGGTGCAGCAATCTTTGACCTTGTTAACTGTCCCACATGACCTCATCCTTTTCTCGTCCGAGCAGGTATGCAGAAATGGCGTAGTAGTGAAGCATAGCCCCCACCAACACAAAGCAGTGCCAGATAGCATGGGCAAATGGAATGATGCCGTCACATTTAAAAAACACTACACCAGCGATGTAGGTCATCCCTCCCAAAGCCAATTCATACAGACCAGTGGTCTCTCTCTGCAACAAAAACCAAAACTTTTTCTAGAGCTTCAACATCAGTGTTACTGAATACAAATATAATAGAGAATCGTCAATAATTCTAACCTTGTCATGTTTATGTAAAGATATTTATGTATGAAGTAGAAAAGTAGTTCTTATAACACAACCAGTAAAAGATTAGAGTGTGACGTTTCAATGACTACACGGTCACCTTCATCTTATAACACAACCAGTAGAAGATAAGAGTGTGACGTTTCTATGACTACACGGTCACCTTCATTTTTTACACAACCAGTAGAATATTAGAATGTGACATTTCAATGACTACACGGTCACCTTCATTTTTTACACAACCAGTAGAAGATTAGAGTGTGACGTTTCAATGACTACACGGTCACCTTCATTTTTTACACAACCAGTAGAAGATTAGAGTGTGACGTTTCAATGACTACACGATCACCTTCATTTTTTATACAACCAGTAGAATATTAGAGTGTGACGTTTCAATGACTACACGATCACCTTCATTTTTTATACAACCAGTAGAATATTAGAGTGTGATGTTTCAATGACTACACGGTCACCTTCATTTTTTACACAACCAGTAGAAGGTTAGAGTGTGACATTTCAATGACTACATGGTCACCTTCATCAGACAAATGATCAGTGTGGAACGTACTAACACTGACGTACGTAGTGTACGAGATGGTTACAACCTTAGTGTACATAGGATAATGTTTGATAAAATTGATGTAGGCATGTGAGTTTAGTGACAAGTCTATAACACTGTATCAATCCCAAATGTTAATTGTGACCACAATACCATATTTGGTCGGGAAATATCATTTCCAGCTGAGTTTTCTTGTTCAAAATAATGTTTGTTCATTTAAATAACAGTTTACCAACACCAGTATCTTCTGGTGTCACATCAGTATGGTGTCTCAACAGGTGAAGTTTTCTCTGTTGAAATGCACTATGTATGCTGATAAAACTTATCCTAGGAAAGTTGTGGGATCTGAAGTTATCTTCTAATGGTAATGATAATGATGTTATTCTCTAAAAATAGCTCTGCAAATGCGGCCAATAGCCCACAGCCTTATTATAAAGTTAGAAATGTGTGGTTGGGGTGAGTGGAAAGTTATCTCAAGAATGAGATCATAGGAGATCACCATTTTCACTGAGCATTTTGGCTCTATGGACGTAAATAAGCCTGTAGATTTTTGTTGGCATTTGCAGTCCGCTCATTATGGATATCGGGCGACGACGAAAAACAATAGGGTTGTGTAGGTCCATAGACCCAACATGCCCAGTGTAAAAATGGTGATCGCTGGTGATGTCATTCTTGAGATAATGAGCAGAATGCAAATTCAAGATGGTGGCCGTAACTGTCATATTGGATATCGAGCGACTAAGAAAAACAATAGGGTTGTGTAGGTCCATAGGCCCAACATCCTCAGTGAAAATGGTGGTCATCAGTGATGTCGTTCTTGAGATAATGAGCGGAATGCAAATTCAAGATGGCGCCCGTAACCACCATATTGGATATTGGGCGGCGACGAAAAACAATAGGGTTGTATAGGTCAATAGGCTCAACATCCTCAGTAAAAATGGTGACCACCAGTGTTGTCGTTCTTGAGATAATGAGTGGATTACAAATTCAAGATGGCGCCCGTAACCGCCATATTGGATATCGCGTGGTGACGAAAAACAATAGGGTTATGTAGGTCCATAGGCCCAACATCCCCAGTGAAAATGGTGATAACTGGTGATGTAGTTTTTGAGATAATAAGCGGTATGCAATTGTGGACGGACGGGCGGACAGACAGACAGACGGATGGACGCCGTGCATGATCGCAATACCCCACACCCTTTTGGGCTGTGGGGTAAAAAGACCAGCTCTTTACATCCAGGAGCTAGTTCAATGGGAAAAGCAAAATGGATTCAAAACTAATTGAGGTCGTCCATACAAAGTTCATACTTCACCTTTTACAGGTAAGATCATTTTATTTGTATTTCTCAGAAATCTAAGATCACTGCTGGGAGTGGTTTGTGTTTCTAAGAAATCTGACATCACTACTGGGAGTGGTTTATGTTTCTAAGAAATCTGAGATCACTGCTGGGAGTGGTTTGTGTTTCTAAGAAATCTGAGATCACTGCTGGGAGTGGTTTGTGTTTATAAGAAATCTGACATCATTACTGGGAGTGGTTTGTGTTCCTCAGAAATCTTAGATCATTACTGAGAGTGGTTTGTGTTTCTAAGAAATCTGAGATCACTACTGGGAGTGGTTTATGTTTCTAAAAAAATCTGAGATCACTGCTGGGACAGGTTTGTGTTTCTAAGAAATCTAAGATCATTACTGAGAGTGGTTTGTGTTTCTAAGAAATCTGAGATCACCACTGGGAGTGGTTTATGTTTCTAAGAAATCTGAGATCACTGCTGGGAGTTATTTGTGTTTCTAAGAAATCTGAGATCACAGACTGCTTTGTGTTGTTGTGGTTGAGTTACAAATTTTACGACAATTCCTTTGGCTATTAAATGATAGGCCTACCGCCTGCTGTGAGGCAGTCACCAGCTACTAAAAGGAGATCCCACTTCAAAATGAAGTTCACAACAAAGTATACACAGGGTAGGGAGTAAACTTCTTATACCATAATAATACAGTGATTTGTCACAACAAAGTATACACAGGGTAGGGAGTAAACTTCTTATACCATAATGATAGTGATTTGTCACAACAAAGTATACACAGGGTAGGGAGTAAACTTCTTATACCATAATGATAGTGATTTGTCACAACAAAGTATACACAGGGTAGGGAGTAAACTTCTTATACTATAATGATAGAGTGATTTGTCACAACAAAGTATACACAGGGTAGGGAGTAAACTTCTTATACCATAATGATAGTGATTTGTCACAACAAAGTATACACAGGGTAGGGAGTAAACTTCTTATACTATAATGATAGAGTGATTTGTCACAACAAAGTATACACAGGGTAGGGAGTAAACTTCTTATACCATAATGATAGTGATTTGTCACAACAAAGTATACACAGGGTAGGGAGTAAACTTCTTATACCATAATGATAGTGATTTGTCACAACAAAGTATACACAGGGTAGGGAGTAAACTTCTTATACCATAATGATAGTGATTTGTCTTTGTTACTAAACTGTAACAGATAAAAGCAGGGATGTTACAAGGACTTATTTCGGGAGAGTGACAACTAATGTTTACCATAGTAAATGTAACAAGAGCTGGACACACTCCTATCGTCAGGTAAAACACTATCTCCAGCCACTTATACCTGTAAAACAAAAACAGACCTTGTTACCATGGTAACCACAACATTCAACATCAATATAATCTACTGAAAGTTTTACATTATTCATATACAGAGACAGAACACTTAAAAGCATGTACATAACACTGAAAGATATACTTACTTTTCATGGAAAACATACTGGTAGAGAATTCCCACAGCTGCCATTGTCCATACAATGACAAGTGTTTCATCACCAAGCCCTCCCAAGTCTTTCAGAACCAACCTATAGGTAACACCATTAAGTATAAACATTTAATACACATAAACCTGTAGGGAAAGAATTATTCCATCAAAGATCGGAGTGTGGTAAGAAATCATTTCTTCCGTTATGATTTTACATTTTTAATTATTGAAAACAAAATGAGCTGGAATTTATGTAGATATTCCTGTCAACCCCTCATCTTTTTCTTTGATCTAAATCATTGAGGGATTAATGCATGAAGGGGTTCATGACATATCTGGTACACAATTAAGCTCTTATTTCAAAAGTGGTCAAGAGTGACCATTGACCTTTACACTTGGCTAATGACCACCAAAATCTACTGATGTGTAGTGATGCTTGAACTAAATCTGTCCATGGATTCCTGACATACCAGAACTGATTGAAAAGTTGTGAGCCTTGTATCTAAGAAGTAAAGCAGGAATGTCCTTTTTCAGCTCTACTATTCACTGACTATTTCAGACTGTGTACCCAAAGACTAGTGTCATATAGTCAGTTTATGTTGAAGAGGTAGCACTCTAAAGTAAACAAGTCAAATGACTTTGGCAAAATGGACAAAATTGCTGAAGGAACAGTGATTCAATGTTTGGATAAGAAAGGTATTGTGCCTTAGGATATATCCATACTGAAATGGTAGCAACACTAGGGAACAATGTCCCTTCATATGCTATAGTAAAAAAGGTGTATGGCAGAATTTAAGCATGGCAGGCAGAGCCTTGGGAATGACATTCATCCTGGAGGCCTGTCACTGTTGCAGCCCTAGAAATGGTCAATTAAGTCCATGATATTGTTATGGCTGTCACGTGAGTTACAGTGAGATATATAGCCAGTACAGCTGGGATTTCACAAGAAAGAGTACATTCCATTCTTACAGAAGATCTTGCAACGAGAAAGCTCTCAGCCCGTTGGGTACCAAGACTTTGGACAGTTGATCAGAAGCAAACAAGGCAGACTTTTTCGTCTGCTAATTTAAATCTTTTAGAGGCAGGTCCTGCTAACTTTCTACAGAAGTTTGTGACTATGGGTAAAATGTGGGTCCATTATTTCACCCCAGAGACCACACAACAGTCTAAACAATGGAAGCACCCTGGTTCAACCCCATCAAAGAAGGCAAAGACTGTTCCATAGGCTGGAAATGTTGTGGCCTTGGTTTTCTGGGATTCTGATGGTATTCTAATAGTAGAATATCTGAGAAAGGGACAATAAATGGCACATATTATGCATCACATCTTAGGCAGTTAAGAGAAAATATGAAACTCAGGCACTGCACAAACTCAGTTAAGGTGTGTTGTTCCACCAGGACAATACCCCTATTCACAAGTCTGTTATTGCCATGGCTGTCATTAACAATTGTGGCTTTGATCTGATTGAGAATCTGCTTGTTTCACCTGATCTCGCTCCATCAGACTTTCATTAATTTCCAAAATTAAAAAAGGCCATTTCCAGTGCCCACTTTCAGTCAAAATTATATTACAGATAAGACCAGGAAAGGTTTATTACAGATGAGACCAGGAAAGGTTTATTACAGATAAGACCAGGAAAAGTTTATTACAGATAAGACCAGGAAAGGTTTATTACAGATAAGACCAGGAAAGGTTTATTACAGATAAGACCAGGAAAGGTTTATTACAGATGAAACCAGGAAAAGTTTATTACAGATAAGACCAGGAAAGGTTTATTACAGATAAGACCAGGAAAGGTTTATTACAGATGAAACCAGGAAAGGTTTATTACAGATAAGACCAGGAAAAGTTTATTACAGATAAGACCAGGAAAGGTTTATTACAGATAAGACCAGGAAAAGTTTATTACAGATAAGACCAGGAAAGGTTTATTACAGATAAGACCAGGAAAGGTTTATTACAGATGAAACCAGGAAAGGTTTATTACAGATAAGACCAGGAAAAGTTTATTACAGATAAGACCAGGAAAGGTTTATTACAGATAAGACCAGGAAAAGTTTATTACAGATAAGACCAGGAAAGGTTTATTACAGATAAGACCAGGAAAGGTTTATTACAGATAAGACCAAGAAAGGTTTATTACAGATAAGACCAAGAAAGGTTTATTACAGATAAGACCAAGAAAGGTTTATTACAGATAAGACCAGGAAAGGTTTATTACAGATAAGACCAGGAAAGGTTTATTACAGATAAGACCAGGAAAGGTTTATTACAGATGAGACCAGGAAAAGTTTATTACAGATAAGACCAGGAAAGGTTTATTACAGATAAGACCAGGAAAGGTTTATTACAGATGAGACCAGGAAAAGTTTATTACAGATAAGACAAGTCATTGATTGTTTTATCACAGTCCTTTATCAGTTTTTCATCACCAAAAAATAAAACAAATAAAATGACAGAAAACATCAACTTTTGCTTTCTTAGAAAATTTCAATATAATAGGATACTGATGACTTCATTCTTTGTTAGTTTTTAGAGGTAATGTCACAGTTGTACATTAATCAAATAATCAGAGACCATAGAATGAACATGTGGTAAAGACCTATGTTAACTCAGCAATGAGCTTGAAGTCAATACAGATGTTTAGACTTACCAGGGTGTATAAGAGGAGGCGATGAAAATGTAGATAACTGCACGGTCGCCAATGTGAAAAATATGTTTTAATTTCCTACAAAACAGATAAAAGCCTGACATGATTAACAACAAGATGTGGGTATATGTTTATCAAAATTACAAGGTACTTATTCTTGACAGGACTTTTCTTCAAACATAAGAATGCATTTTCCTTGATGTGTGAATTTCTTTTTTTATTCTGTTCTTCAGTGTTAAAATTTAAATTGACAAGGAGTAGATTATGAGAGCTGGATAACTGTTTACAACCTACCTGTACCTTCCAATGAAGGAAAGTGAATGAAACATGCAGGAAACAAAGAAGAGTGCTGTGAGAGCCAAGCCATAGACAAGTGCCATTTTGTACTGTAGGTGGGTGTTGGACCGATAAACCATCCATAGGGTGGCTAGGGCACTGGGAATCACCCAAAACTGAAATATTGGAAAATAAAATCTAAACAGTGGCAAGCACTGGGAATCACCCAAAACTGAAACATTGAAAAATAAAATCTAAACAGTGGCAAGCACTGGGAATCACCCAAAACTGAAACATTGAAAAATAAAATCTAAACAGTGGCAAGCACTGGGAATCACCCAAAACTGAAACATTGAAAAATAAAATCTAAACAGTGGCAAGCACTGGGAATCACCCACAACTGAAATAGTGGAAAATAAAATCTAAACAGTGGCAATCACCCAAAACTGAAACATTGAAAAATAAAATCTAAACAGTGGCAAGCACTGGGAATCACCCAAAACTGAAATAGTGGAAAATAAAATCTATTGAAAAATAAAATCTAAACAGTGGCAAGCACTGGCAATCACCCAAAACTGAAATAGTGGAAAATAAAATCTAAACAGTGGCAAGCACTGGGAATCACCCAAAACTGAAATAGTGGAAAATAAAATCTAAACAGTGGCAAGCACTGGGAATCACCCAAAACTGAAATAGTGGAAAATAAAATCTAAACAGTGGCAAGCACTGGGAATCACCCAAAACTGAAATAGTGGAAAATAAAATCTAAACAGTGGCAAGCACTGGCAATCACCCAAAACTGAAACATTGAAAAATAAAATCTAAACAGTGGCAATCACCCAAAACTGAAATAGTGGAAAATAAAATCTAAACAGTGGCAAGCACTGGGAATCACCCAAAACTGAAATAGTGGAAAATAAAATCTAAACAGTGGCAAGCACTGGCAATCACCCAAAACTGAAATAGTGGAAAATAAAATCTAAACAGTGGCAAGCACTGGGAATCACCCAAAACTGAAATAGTGGAAAATAAAATCTAAACAGTGGCAATCACCCAATACTGAAATAGTGGAAAATAAAATCTAAACAGTGGCAAGCACTGGGAATCACCCAAAACTGAAATAGTGGAAAATAAAATCTAAACAGTGGCAAGCACTGGCAATCACCCAAAACTGAAATAGTGGCTGAAATAAAATCTAAACAGTGGCAAGCACTGGGAATCACCCAAAACTGAAATAGTGGAAAATAAAATCTAAACAGTGGCAAGCACTGGCAATCACCCAATACTGAAATAGTGGAAAATAAAATCTAAACAGTGGCAATCACCCAATACTGAAATAGTGGAAAATAAAATCTAAACAGTGGCAAGCACTGGCAATCACCCAAAACTGAAATAGTGGAAAATAAAATCTAAACAGTGGCAAGCACTGGCAATCACCCAATACTGAAATAGTGGAAAATAAAATCTAAACAGTGGCAATCACCCAAAACTGAAATAGTGGAAAATAAAATCTAAACAGTGGCAATCACCCAAAACTGAAATAGTGGAAAATAAAATCTAAACAGTGGCAAGCACTGGGAATCACCCAAAACTGAAATAGTGGAAAATAAAATCTAAACAGTGGCAATCACCCAAAACTGAAATAGTGGAAAATAAAATCTAAACAGTGGCAAGCACTGGCAATCACCCAAAACTGAAACATTGAAAAATAAAATCTAAACAGTGGCAAGCACTGGCAATCACCCAAAACTGAAATAGTGGAAAATAAAATCTAAACAGTGGCAATCACCCAAAACTGAAATAGTGGAAAATAAAATCTAAACAGTGGCAATCACCCAAAACTGAAATAGTGGAAAATAAAATCTAAACAGTGGCAATCGCCCAAAACTGAAATAGTGGAAAATAAAATCTAAACAGTGGCAAGCACTGGCAATCACCCAAAACTGAAATAGTGGAAAATAAAATCTAAACAGTGGCAAGCACTGGCAATCACCCAATACTGAAATAGTGGAAAATAAAATCTAAACAGTGGCAATCACCCAAAACTGAAATAGTGGAAAATAAAATCTAAACAGTGGCAAGCACTGGGAATCACCCAAAACTGAAATAGTGGAAAATAAAATCTAAACAGTGGCAAGCACTGGGAATCACCCAAAACTGAAATAGTGGAAAATAAAATCTAAACAGTGGCAAGCACTGGGAATCACCCAAAACTGAAACATTGAAAAACTAAACCTAACTTGTAGTTTGCATCAATGGTCTGTATAAGGTATTATAGGTCCCTGTGTTGTAGGATATATTAATGGTCTGTATAAGGTATTATAGGTCCCTGTGTTGTAGTATATATTAATGGTCTGTATAAGGTATTATAGGTCCCTGTGTTGTAGTATATATTAATGGTCTGTATAAGGTATTATAGGTCCCTGTGTTGTAGTATGCATCAATGGTCTGTATAAGGTATTATAGGTCCCTGTGTTGTAGGATATATTAATGGTCTGTATAAGGTATTATAGGTCCCTGTGTTGTAGTATGCATCAATGGTCTGTATAAGGTATTATAGGTCCCTGTGTTGTAGGATATATTAATGGTCTGTATAAGGTATTATAGGTCCCTGTGTTGTAGTATGCATCAATGGTCTGTATAAGGTATTATAGGTCCCTGTGTTATATTAATGGTCTGTATAAGGTATTATATATTATCATGGTCTGTATAAGGTATTATAAGGTCCCTGTGTTGTAGGATATATTAATGGTCTGTATAAGGTATTATAGGTCCCTGTGTTGTAGGATATATTAATGGTCTGTATAAGGTATTATAGGTCCCTGTGTTGTAGGATATATTAATGGTCTGTATAAGGTATTATAGGTCCCTGTGTTGTAGTATGCATCAATGGTCTGTATAAGGTATTATAGGTCCCTGTGTTGTAGTATGCATCAATGGTCTGTATAAGGTATTATAGGTCCCTGTGTTGTAGGATATATTAATGGTCTGTATAAGGTATTATAGGTCCCTGTGTTGTAGTATATATTAATGGTCTGTATAAGGTATTATAGGTCCCTGTGTTGTAGTATATATTAACATATTATGTTGACATGGAAATGGTGCTTGTTGACATGGAAATGGTGCTTGTTGACATGGAAGTGGTGCTTGTTGACATGGAAATGGTGCTAGTTGACGTGGAAATGGTGCTAGTTGACGTGGAAATGGAGCTTGTTGACATGGAAATGGTGCTAGTTGACATGGAAATGGTGCTTGTTGACACGGAAATGGTGCTAGTTGACACGGAAATTGTGCTAGTTGACACGGAAATGGAGCTTGTTGACACGGAAATGGTGCTAGTTGACATGGAAATGGTGCTAGTTGATGAGTAAATGGTGCTAGCTGCCATGGAAATGGTGCTAGTTGACATGTAAATGGAGCTAGTTGACAAGGAAATGGTGCTAGTTGACATGGAAATGGTGCAGAAAATGCAATTATTTTTTTTATTGGTTTTTGATTTGCATTCAAGAAATTTTAAATTCTTTTTGTTTTACAAACTTTCAATATTGAAACAAAGTTAAGATTTTAAGCTATAAAGACATTGACAAAATCTGTGGATCTGCATGTCTTTCAATATGACAAGTGTAACAGGTTTGCTGATGATCTGCATGCCTTACAAATTGGTAAGGGTAACAGGTTTGTAAGGTATATATAGACCAGATCTGTGGATATAGGCACGCCTTTCAAATATATATATACTCAGCGTCAATGAAAACGCAACACCTTTAAATTACTGTCAAAATTTACCAGTTATAGTTTTGAATACAATATTTAATAAAATACCTAAAAGTTGATTATGTCCATAACAAAATTCACTCAATGCAATCAGCACTACATCATGGGAATACTTTGATTTCCGGTGACTAATGTCCATACCCCCAAAAAAAAAAATTACCACGTTCAATATCTAATGTGGCCACCATTTGCAGCGACACAAGCACGGCATCTTCGAGGCATTGACCGAATAAGGCGTTGAATTTTGATTTGAGGAATGTTCCTCCACTCTTCCTGAAGAGCGATTTCAAGCTGCCGACAAGTCTGGGGCTGTTGTGGTCGCTCTCTCACAGCCCTACCCAATTGGTCCCAAAGATGCTCGATCGGACTAAGATCCGGGGAAAACGCAGGCCACGGAAGGGTTGCGATGTTCTGATGTTGAAGGTAGTCTGTAGTGATACGAGCGGTATGTGGTTGTGCATTGTCCTGTTGTAATAACGCTATGTTTGGGTGTCCAGCAAAGAATGGAACAATAGCAGGAGTTAAGACCTCGTTGATGTAGCGCTGTGCTGTTAGATTGCCGTCAATAATTACTAGAGGGGTACGGTATGCAAAAGAGATACCTCCCCACACCATTACACTGCCCTCGCCCCACCTATCCGTTTCCGTTACACAGCAGTCCAAAAACCTTTCACCTCGACGTCGCCACACTCGAATTCTACCGTCATTTCTTCTGAGGCGGAATCTCGATTCGTCGGTGAACAGGACGCCAGCCCACCGTTGGGCCCATCCTTGATGCTGTCCAATTTAGACGATTTTGACAGCGAATTTGAGTCAATTCGTTTCCTCTAAATGGACAACGCAACGCCAATCCAGTTGTGCTAAGGTGACGGCGCACAGTACTAGCTGACAAACATCTGCCATGACTTCCTATCGTCTGTCTAGCCATTCTTGTCGCGGTTTGAAAACGGTCTCGCAGGTGTCTTTGTCGAATGGAACGGTCCTGGTTTGGCGTCGTCACTCTGTCGCCCCGGACGAGGTCGTTCTCTCACGGATCCGGTTTGTCGCACTCGTTCTGCCAGTCGATTGTTTGTGGAAGCAGAACAACCCATTCTCCTGGCAACTTCCCTCTGAGAAAGCCCTCCTTCCAGCATACCCTGAGCTTCGTGTCTTTCATTGTCTGTCAGTCGAGGCATTTGTAGCAAATAATGATGACAATTTAAAAAATTGATGACGGAAAAATGTCTGCCTGTAACTACAGTGTTCACTAGTAGTGACTGAGCAAGGATATAACGCACTTTAGAGCGCCGACTTGCAAACTCATGCTTTTACGACAATGCCCTGTGGTACGACAAGGAGTTGATATTACTCAACCATTATTTCGTTAGTTTTGTAGTGCATTGTGTTGTGGCTAAATACAGCAGAATAAGAATCTAATCCTTGTTGTGAAGAATATATTATGTCCAAAATTTTAGTGTTGCGTTTTCATTGGCGCCGAGTATATATACTAAAACGAAAAAGAAACGCTGTGTAACCTAAAAAGATTCTTTTAAATGATATAATTTAATGTTACATTATTTCATTCATTTTTGTATACAATTTCATCTGTTTGGAACCATTTGTTGAAGGTTCTATCGATTATCAATGCTAATTATGCCAAAAATATCCCCCTTTTAGCGATGACCCTACTTGTATTGCGCAACACGGCCGGACATTTCAGTATCTTGTGTGTCCTCCATGCGCAGCTGTCGCAGCCCTGATTCTTCTGTGCATGGAATTCATCAGGGTGTTAACCCTTGCAATGGGGATGTTATTCCATTCTTCATGCAAGGCATGTGTGAGCTGGACCAGATTAGTGGGGGCATTTGGATGTCTCCTAACTCTCCTATCCAATTCGTCCCACAAATGCTCAATTGGAGACAAATCTGGACTGAATGCTGGCCAATCGATTGGGATTACGTTATTGTTGGCAAGAAATTGCTGACAAACTCTAGCGACATGGGGCCGGGCATTGTCTTGCTGGAATATCAGGTTCCGTGCTTGCACACATGGCGTGGCAACTGGGCGAAGGATTTCGTCTCTATACCTTACGCCGGTTAAATTACTGTCAATCACGATCAGCGGTGATTTAAACCCATAGGAGATACCGCCCCAAACACATAATGAACCACTGCCAAACCTATCCCGCTCAGCGACGCACGTGTCGGTGTAACGTTCCCCTCGACGTCGATATACACGACGTCGCCCGTCCAAACAGTAGAGAGTGAACCGGGATTACTCAGGGAAGAATACCTGTCTCCATTGCCTCATAGGAAAATTTCTGGGCGAGTGTGCTTGTAACCAAGCCAATAGGCGTTGGCGACGCGCAGGAGTTAGGGGCAGACCAACATAGGGACGTTGCGCTCTTAGGCCATTGACGCGTAATCGGTTTCGAACCGTATCAGGATGAATATGGCGGTTGTGACTGTCTATAGTGTTGTTTGCAGTTTCGGTAGCTGTGAGATGGCGATTAAGTACGTGAGAAAGATCCTGATGTGGCGTCGTGATGCGCGGACGTCCACTTCGCGGTTGGTCGATGACCCTCCCCGTCACTCGCACACGTTGGACAAGATGTTGAATTGTCCGAATATGCACACCAAATGTGCAGCAACCTGAAGTTGGCCCTGACCCTGCAAAAGCATTCCTATAGCCTGTCCCCGCTAGACTTCCGTCAATCGTTGCATGGATGTAAATTGCTTAATTTGAATTAAACTTTGAAAAATCAATTCGAATACTTTAACAGTATCAAATAGACTGAAAATTTCCATTGGCGAACTTAATGACCTTCCCCTGCACAGGATTCTTGTATTTTAGCACGTGCCTTGCAAGGACGCGGAGGTCAGGTATTGTGTGATTTTAAACATGTGTACCTAGTGACCGCGAACAACACATCAACCTGACCGAGTGTCATTATTCTAGGCCAAGCAATAAATCATTTGTAGTATACTTAGTGTACCCGGCGTTTCTTTTTCGTGTTAGTATATATGATCAATGAAGTAGTAATGACAGTATGGACAAGTGAATTTTCAAATGTTTCAGGCAATTTGACCCTTTATCAAGACACATACACAGTATTACAAAAATTACATCATATACATAGAACATAAAACAAATTACAAATTTTAAAGTAAAATTTAGAACTGTGGTGTAAATTTAGGTGTCTTGATAATTCCTTTGGCTGATGGATGCTGAAGGATACGGTGTACAACATATTAAGATTTACATATCACACATTTCTGATATTTGAATCACTATCTTTCATACAACAAATTAAGATGACTTTTTGTCCCTTATAAATGGCCTTTGTTGTCCATCGCTATCAATGGTATGGTCCAATATTGGTACTGGATCCTAACAAACGTTTGTTGGATGTGTATTACTGGGATAGATATATGGTCAATGAATTAATAGCAACAGTACGGAAACGCAAATAGTAACATTTTCAAGGCAACCAGCCTTTATCAAGACACAAATATTACATAAATCACATTACATATATAGAATACTAGAATTTAAGTATATATATATTGACCAAATCTGTGGATCAGCATGCCAACAGAAATCCATTTATTCTTTATTTGCTCAGAAATGTTGTGTTTAGGAAATACAGGACCTTTCTTGATTTAACTATGACCATTACTAAGTCAATATATACTGTGCATTTGGAGATACAGTATGTACTGCTGGCAGGAAAATCCTTCTTCAAACACAAAATATACAATCATGTACATAATGAACATGCCACAATAGTATTAAAGTTACAATGTTCAGGACATAACCATTCTGATGGATTATATAGATAACTGTCTTGATGATAAAGGAAATCTGTTTTACTGAGGCCATTGTTCACAACCTTAAAAACATCAACATAATGACATAATATTGTCACAAATAGTATTTCAGATTTCTTTCAGAAAGGCCTGGGTATTTTTATCATATCTTTTTTACACCCTGCTGTCATTCTTGAGGTGTACTCATATAACTTTGACCTATTTCTTTCACAACAAAAAGACATGACAGCTATAATCCCTATCAGTCATTTCTGTGGAACACTTCACCACTAGAAACTTCCCACGAAGTGCAACAACACAGATTGTAAATTTCTTTCATTTTTAACAACTGTAAAATAAGTTGTTTCAACATACATTAATCACTGTTGTTGGCACAGACTGATGTGCTTGTATATATTGTTTATTTTAACAGAGCTAGTATTTTGCAGTTGCCCTGGTTTAGTTGCCCCTGGTTTAGTTGTCCTGGTTTTATTTGCCCTGGTTTTAGTTGCCCTTGTTTTAGTTGCCCTGGTTTAGTTGCCCCTGGTTTTAGTTGTCCTTGTTTCCGTTGCCCCTGGTTAAGTTGCCCCTGGTTTAGTTGGCCTGGCTTTAGTTGCCCCTGGTTTAGTTGTCCCTGGTTTAATTGCCATGGTTTCAGTTGCCATGGCTTTAATTGCCCTGATTTTAGTTGCCCCTGGTTTTAGTTGCCCTGGTTTTAGTTATCCCTGGTTTTAGTTGCCCTGGTTTAGTTGCCCTGGTTTTAGTTACCCGTGGTTTTAGTTGCCCCTGGTTTTAGTTGCCCTGGTTTAGTTGCCCTGGTTTTAGTTGCCCCTGGTTTTAGTTGCCCCTGGTTTTAGTTGCCCTGGTTTAGTTGCCCTGGTTTAGTTGCACTGGTTTTAGTTGCCCTGGTTTTAGTTGCCCTGGTTTTAGTTGCCCTTGGTTTTAGGTAGTTCACATTAATTTTCTCTGATTTTCATCACTGTATATATCTCATCACTCAGGAACGAATATTTCCTGCTACATGACAAAGCCACTATGGGTACTAATGCTTCAGTCACTACACAGAATTTACAGTGTAACACAGGACAACAATGACTTACCCCATGTGTTATAATATTAGCTACATGCTCCACATCAGTTGGGACATAAGCCTCCCCTTTCTTTGCCCGGCAGTTCATCAACCTGCAGTGATACAAAATAATTTAAAAGAAAAACAACAATATATACTGAAGAAAAGGTCCAAAGGGCCTTAACAGTTACCCTACAGGAGGAATGGACAGGTGTAGGATTATAAGGAATTTATTATATCCTTATTAACATAATACAGACCACCCAGACAGATGAGGAAGCTTGGTTTAGAATGAACAAAACAAAGTTGTATAAGTGACATTACATCAAGTTATAATCAGAATAATTAGACTTCAATACATGAAATAAGGAAAGTCTGATGTAACAATGATGTAATTCTGTATTAGGGGTGTGGTGTCCCAATCTCCTAAAATATGACATACACATCAGAAACAAAAATCTAGACAATGTGAAGAGGACTTGGATTTCAAAGAGTGGTATAGCTGCCATTTCTAAAATAATGATGTTACATAAATACCATTGCAAATGATTATAAAAAATAACTGACAATAATAAGATATTTCCAAATAAGTTTTCACAACTTGATCTTTGCCAGTAGAAAAATGACTCTTCATCTGATTCTGGTCAACTTTGCTTCATAATCTCATATCAGAATACTTCCCAATGAAATATTCAAATCTGACTTTGACCTTTGACCTTATGACCTTGACCTATAGATAAGAGACTTTTCATTTGATTTCAGTCAATTTTGCTTCAATATCAAAAGAGAATGTTTACCCATAGCATTTGTTTATAATATATATTTTACAATATATTTCCATGTTCTATTCATAGAAATAGTGATCTTGACCTGAATTGACCTGACTTGACCTGACTTGTCCTGACTTGACCTGATTTGTCCTGACTTGACCCTGACTTGACCCTGACTTGACCTGATTTGTCCTGACTTGACCCTGACTTGACCCTGACTTGTCCTGACTTGACCCTGACTTGACCTGACTTGACCTGACTATGAACATGAAAAGTAATCCAAAGCACTTGCTGTGAAGAAGCGATATCTAAAGTCTGAGTGTAAACAGTCTGACAGAACTGGAGATATTGTACAACAACTTGATTAGTAATTTTTATAGGAAATACACATCTTCGACAGAGGGTCCTAATTACCATAATTCATAGAATCTATACACTTTTGTGTATATATAGGCCTATCAAATTTGTTCCCTTCAGCCACGTAGTAAGATTATTCTAGCTTATTAGCTTTACCCTCTGTAAGGTGAGACTGGGACAAAATGTTCAGCCTTTTTAAGAATGGTTTAGGCAAAGTACATGTATATAATTTGTATAACCACGTCCAAAATCTAGACCTTGCATTAAAATGAAATCAAAGATGGGTAAACTGACCTGTTGAAGTCACATTGTGATGAGAGTTTCCAGGAGGAAGCCATGTTGACGAGGAGTCTTGCGTCACACTCTATAACTAGGTCAGCACTTCACCAGTACAATCCTTCATATTAATTTTCTACAAAAGTCAATAAATTGGTTGTAAGTGTGACTTTGTACATACCAATGTTTACCTGTGTAGATAAAATTACATGTGATATTTTGCAACTAAACTTAAACTATGGACATTTAATGATCTCAAACACAATCACCTTCATATATTAACTTTCGGACAAAATATACTTGGCTATAATGAAAAAAATCTTAGTAAGAGAATACATTGTACCATAAATATGTGTCCCATATCAATTACAGAATTAATACAAACACCTGTGTAACATTTAATCCTATTACCTGATCATACTCCAACTGATCTGTAGACAAACATACTGTACATGTCTACAAGTCTCATACTATATATATATCACTGTAATCAATGAATACAACCTGTAACATGTAATACACACAAGAGTTAGGACAGAACCGTGTCATACCCATAGCTGGTAGGACAGAACCGTGTCATACCCACAAGAGTTAGGACAGAACCGTGTCATACCCATAGCTGGTAGGACAGAACCGTGTCATACCCATAGCTGGTAGGACAGAACCATGTCATACCCACAAGAGTTAGGACAGAACCGTGTCATACCCATAGCTGGTAGGACAGAACCGTGTCATACACACAAGAGTTAGGACAGAACTGTGTAATACACACAAGAGTTAGGACAGAACCGTGTCATACACACAAGAGTTAGGACAGAACCGCGTAATACCCACAGGTGCTAGGACAGAATAGTGTGATACCCACAGCTGGTAGGACAGAACCATGTAATACCCATAGCTGGTAGGACAGAACCGTGTAATACCCATAGCTGGTAGGACAGAACCGTGTAATACACACAAGAGTTAGGACAGAACTGTGTCATACCCACAGGTGGTAGGACAGAACCGTGTAATACCCACAGGTGGTAGGACAGAACCGTGTAATACCCACAGGTGGTAGGACAGAACCGTGTAATACCCACAGCTGGTAGGACAGAACCGTGTAATACACACAAGAGTTAGGACAGAACCGTGTAATACCCACAGCTGGTAGGACAGAACCGTGTAATACCCATAGCTGGTAGGACAGAGCCGTGTAATACCCACAGGTGGTAGGACAGAACCGTGTAATACCCACAGGTGATAGGACAGAACCGTGTAATACCCACAGGTGGTAGGACAGAACCGTGTAATACCCACAGCTGGTAGGACAGAACCGTGTAATACCCACAGCTGGTAGGACAGAACCGTGTCATACCCACAGCTGGTAACACAGAACCGTGTATCACCCATAGCTGGTAGCACAGAACCGTGTAATACACACAAGAGTCAGGACAGAACCGTGTCATACCCACAGCTGGTAGGACAGAACCGTGTAATACCCATAGCTGGTAGGACAGAACCGTGTAATACACACAAGAGTCAGGACAGAACCGTGTCATACCCATAGCTGGTAGGACAGAACCGTGTCATACCCACAAGAGTTAGGACAGAACTGTGTCATACCCATAGCTGGTAGGACAGAACCGTGTAATACCCATAGCTGGTAGGACAGAACCGTGTAATACACACAAGAGTTAGGACAGAACTGTGTCATACCCATAGCTGGTAGGACAGAACCGTGTAATACCCATAGCTGGTAGGACAGAACCGTGTAATACACACAAGAGTTAGGACAGAACCGTGTAATACACACAAGAGTCAGGACAGAACCGTGTCATACCCACAGCTGGTAGGACAGAACCGTGTAATACCCACAGCTGGTAGGACAGAACCGTGTCATACCCATAGCTGGTAGGACAGAACCGTGTAATACCCATAGCTGGTAGGACAGAACCGTTTAATACACACAGGTGGTAGGACAGAACCGTGTCATACCCATAGCTGGTAGGACAGAACCGTGTAATACCCACAGGTGGTAGGACAGAACCGTGTAATACCCACAGGTGGTAGGACAGAACCGTGTAATACCCACAGGTGGTAGGACAGAACCGTGTAATACCCACAGGTGGTAGGACAGAATAGTGTGATACCCACAGGTGGTAGGACAGAACCGTGTAATACACACAGGTGGTAGGACAGAACCGTGTAATACACACAGGTGGTAGGACAGAACCGTGTAATACCCACAGGTGGTAGGACAGAACCGTGTGATACCCACAGGTGGTAGGACAGAACCATGTGATACCCACAGCTGGTAGGACAGAACCGCGTAATACCCACAGGTGCTAGGACAGAATAGTGTGATACCCACAGCTGGTTGGACAGAACCGTGTAATACCCACAGGTGGTAGGGCAGAACCGTGTAATACCCACAGGTGGTAGGACAGAACCGTGTAATACCCACAGGTGGTAGGACAGAACCGTGTAATACGCACAGGTGGTAGGGCAGAACCGTGTAATACCAACAGGTGGTAGGACAGAACCGTGTAATACCCACAGGTGGTAGGACAGAACCGTGTAATACACACAGGTGGTAGGACAGAACCGTGTAATACCCACAGGTGGTAGGACAGAACAGTGTTGTACCCACAGGTGGTAGGACAGAACCGTGTAATACCCACAGGTGGTAGGGCAGAACCGTGTAATACCCATAGCTGATAGGACAGAACCATGTAATACCCACAGGTGGTAGAACAGAACAGTGTAATACCCACAGGTGGTAGGACAGAACCGTGTAATACCCACAGGTGGTAGGACAGAACTGTGTAATACCCACAGGTGGTAGGACAGAACCGTGTAATACCCACAGGTGGTAGGACAGAACCGTGTAATACCCACAGGTGGTAGGACAGAACCGTGTAATACCCACAAGAGTTAGGACAGAACCGTGCCATACCCACAGCTGGTAGGACAGAACCGTGTAATACCCACAGGTGGTAGGACAGAACAGTGTAATACCCACAGGTGGTAGGACAGAACCGTGTAATACCCACAGGTGGTAGGACAGAACCGTGTGATACCCACAGGTGGTAGGACAGAACCGTGTGATACCCACAGCTGGTAGGACAGAACCGTGTGATACCCACAGGTGGTAGGACAGAACCGTGTAATACCCACAGGTGGTAGGACAGAACCGTGTAATACCCACAAGAGTTAGGACAGAACCGTGTCATACCCACAGCTGGTAGGACAGAACTGTGTAATACCCACAGGTGGTAGGACAGAACCATGTAATACACACAGGTGGTAGGACAGAACCGTGTGATACCCACAGGTGGTAGGACAGAACCGTGTGATACCCACAGCTGGTAGGACAGAACCGTGTGATACCCACAGGTGCTAGGACAGAATAGTGTGATACCCACAGCTGGTAGGACAGAATAGTGTAATACCCACAGGTGGTAGGACAGAATAGTGTGATACCCACAGCTGGTAGGACAGAATTGTGTAATACCCACAGGTGGTAGGACAGAATAGTGTGATACCCACAGGTGGTAGGACAGAATAGTGTAATACCCACAGGTGGTAGGACAGTACAATCTGTAACATGTAATACACACAAGAGTTAGGACAGAACTGTGTAATACCCACAGGTGGTAGGACAGTACAATCTGTAACAAGTAAAACCATCAGGTGGTAGGACAGAATAGTGTAATACCATCAGGTGGTAGGACAGAACCGTGTAATAATGACAGATATTAGGACAGTACAATCTGTGATGTAAGAGTGTAATAATGACAGATATTAGGACAGTACAGTCTGTGATGTAAGAGTGTAATAACAGGTATTAGGACAGTACAATCTGTGATGTAAGAGTGTAATAATGACAGATATTAGGACAGTACAATCTGTGATGTAAGAATGTAATAACAGATATTAGGACAGTACAATCTGTGATGTAAGAGTGTAATAATGACAGATATTAGGACAGTACAATCTGTGATGTAAGAGTGTAATAATGACAGATATTAGGACAGTACAATCTGTGATGTAAGAATGTAATAACAGATATTAGGACAGTACAATCTGTGATGTAAGAGTGTAATAATGACAGATATTAGGATAGTACAATCTGTGATGTAAGAGTGTAATAATGACAGGTATTAGGACAGTACAATCTGTGATGTAAGAGTGTAATAATGACATATATTAGGATAGTACAATCTGTGATGTAAGAGTGTAATAATGACAGATATTATGACAGTGCAATCTGTGATGTAAGACTTTGATAACCCAGTTATTACATCCAGTAAAAATAGTAACACATATCAAAGTTATCAAAGTTTCCTGTTATCTTGACAATCGTGCTAACATCAAGGAGTCAACATTTTTATAAGTAAATGTCACCTTGTCATAAACATGATAAACTTTGTATTATCTTATCATCTATTAGAATAGAATGAAATATTACAATTAAAAATTATGCATATTTAAATATATTGAAAAAGTTCAATTATTGTCAATATTTTTGCTAAGCACAAGTTTTCTTAAAAAATAATTTTTAACATTCTTAAACACAAACATAGTTACCATTGACTGATGAGCATGTATGCCTATAAGTCTGATATCTGCCAATACATCTATAACTATCTAGGTGTATTGACAGACAAGGCATATAACTGACCTGTTATCAATGCTGTACCTTTTTTTTTTATTATCATATCTCTATACACAATACACAAATAACTCAAGCTTGGGACCTTGACTAACTAGAAGGACATCACTCCTGTCCCTAAGTATGTACAGACATCACTCCTGTCCCTAAGTATTTACAACAAAGTTATTATATATTACCACTGCACTTTGACCACAGCATGATACATGCATGTACAGTAGGATGTGTGTTACTCACTAGGTTATATATATATAGGACAGTACTAAATAGGTCAACAGCAAATGAATCACTGTCACTCCTGTTTGTCTCAATAAGCATATCTCATATACAACAAATGATTATCAATTACAGCATTTCATCAGGTCTAAAAACAACCTGTATTCTATTAAAGGTGGGTATTTCTACATCTTCTATATGAAGAATTTTGAAAGCATAAGTTTTAAAAATGCTTATTCAAAATTGAATGAGCACAGTTAGTGTTTTTCCTGTCAAATGTATTTGGGGCTGTATTCAGGACCATTTCTGATTTGGTATGTTAATTGTTTTTTCCGAATAATGTTATCATTTTCCACAAATCTTTAAATCAGGTATTTTTTATGCAAGAATATGTAATCCAGCAATTCATATGTTGCTTTTTATCCAATTTTCTAATTTAGCAATATAAAAAAATTCCAATTTATGTCAGGTTGGAATTTCCAACACTGTGTATAGCTAGCTGGTAGACTGATGTATATATATATATATTTTCAACCTTCATGAAGATAAGCACAATTAGAACTTAAGCTAGAATTTATTGAAAATTCATTCTGTTTTCTGATAAAACTGCAGATCATCTGCTGAAATATACATGTACAAAAGAGTAATGATAGCACAATAAACACAAGTCTTGTTAATACACTGAGCCATTCTCTTAGAAAAGTAATATAATTGAAAAAAGTAGTCAGATCCAAATTCATTTTTACCAGTCTATAATATCTGAAAAATAAACAAGTTGACATTGAAATTCATTCTCCGTTTTGACTTCTTTTCATCAGTGTTTGACTTGAGAACCTCTTTACAAAATATCCAAAGAAATAAAAAATTAAAACGTCCCTCCTGAATATCACCTTTCTAACATAAAATGTGTACATCTAGAAGTCATTGTAAACATATCACCTAAAACACATGGATCAAACTTTAATCTGTTTAATTAGGACATGTGTTAGGATACTGCATCATGTAGGATGATAACTGGTGTGATATAACATATAGTATTATGTTTATCACTCTGTGTACAAATAGAACTGTAACAAGAAGTCTGTTAATTTAATGGTGTTTGTAAAAATGGCTGATATGCTTAAATATAAAGTCATTTATAAAAACAGACATTTAAAAATTACTTCACAATTCTAACACTGCAGACAGTAACAGTTTATGTATAGAAACAAGGAATTCACACACAGATATTGCCACAATGGATATTGTACAATCATGTATATACATTTCATTTTTCAATTTGTGTGTGTTAATGTCATATATACAAAAACATGATATTGATACTAGAGTAGAGAAGACTGTATCATAAGCGAAAATCCAAATCAGTTTTTCAAAGATGAAATCAATTTACCGCTATGAAACTGCAAACATCAATATTCAAGTTCATGTGAAACTCATTTATAGCCATTAATTATTTTGAAATCTAGTTTGCTATATTCTCTGTTGATTTCACAATGAAATATAACAGGAATATATGTGATATAACATACTGGGTTAATTCAACAAAGGTGCAATCATCTATCAATCCAAATGTGCATTTGTTGCTATAGATGTCATATATTTATTTTATTTATTTGCCTCTATACTAGATCACATTCACACAGTTGTGACTTTATGTATGTAATAGGAGAAGGTTGTAAACAAGACTGGGAGATCTCAAGTTATTTACATATATACCTAATCAAAGATATCAGTTTTCTTCCAACTAATAGTATTGTGACGACTGCTTTCTGTCTACTTGTATTTTTTCAGCGTCCATTCAAATTAACAAATATATCATTTTAGATTATGGTAACAAATTGTCATTGATGATCTCTGTTGCAGACCGCGTATATTTCTAGCAGCTGTTTACATGAATCCCGCCAGCTTGATACGGGATAACAGTTCCTATTAATGCCATACTACAGTATGAAATCAGATTCAGACAACAGAGGAATCAGTTTCGAGTCGTCACGAATGCGATGGCAATCAGACAATCGACGATAGCGGGATTGACAGGAAAGTCACACGCGAACAGGTTGTTTCGAATATTAGATCACGTAACCATCAACATCGTCTTTCAATATTTTGGATCCAATACGTCATATATTGTTATATATATGGTATAAATAAAAGCTGACTCTTAAGACTTACAACACTTCTTCCTCATCTGTCGAACTGTTTCCACGGTAAATTTCCAATTCACTTGCACTCTTCAATGTCAATCAAACTGCCCCAGGACACGATTAAGTATTCTTAAGTATCAAGCGTTTCATTGACGTTTCAACAAGTTAAATAATACAGGAGTCGGACGCGGATATTTTGTACGGCTATACACGTTGTATATGAGCTATATAAAATATTGCACAGTGTAGTCCAAATTATAGAAGAGGTATTTTTCATTTTATGTTTTTCAACAAAACAACTGAAATTATTAGAAATTGAAATTAGATATGGAAAAAGCCACTTCCCCAGAAAATGGCTTGATATTATGACATGTGTCTTCAAAATCATGTATTGTCACTGATCACTTAAAAAAAAATCACTACTTCAATGTTCACACCCCCTCCCTTTCCTATCACCGGCCTTCCCTCCAACATTCCCGTCCCTTCCCTTTCCCTCACCTTTTTTCCATCTAATCCGTATTTATAGTGAGTTCTATAGTGCATGTTTAAAATTTTCCAATTTCAAGCTATCTTTCGTTCTTCTGTATTCAGAGATGTTAAAATGATTACTGAGGATTTGAGAAGTTTATGAGCTTGCACCCCACACTTTGAAGCACCGTCAATAAACTAGGTTTGGAAGAATAATGTCAAACTTTTGCATACAGAAATCAATAGGTTTAATCTAAATATCAGTGAATTGATGTTTCTACTTACTCGTAAGTTAAGTCTCGTTAAATAAGTTTATATGGTACAGTTGTTATTTAGAGATTGGCTTCCACTATAAGAATCTAAAGTGTTGGAGATTTCTCAATATTCTGTATCATAATACCATGTTTTGTATCCTATCATGATATCGGGTAAATACAATTAATTACAATACTGTACACGTTATAAAATCAGTTTATGTTTTTATAGCGAGTGCATATGTACAAATTAATTTCATTTTTTATCATTATATGAAAAATCCAAGAGGCCTATGGGCCTAAACAGTCACCTGGTTATAAAGACCTTTACATGAAAGCGACCAAATAGGCACAAAACAAATTGCTCAACTACTCTACCTCTCACATAGAAGACATTGTTGGTTCATCCAGACATTTTATGCAAGCTTGAAATCATATTCTTTATACATATACATGCACAATTACCATTACTCCGAATGTATTGCTTATTGAAAAAGCAAGCTACAGGCCCAATATCAAATCCCTTGGCCTTTCGGTTATTGAAAAGAAGTTGCTTAAGCATTTTAACACATTTGACCCCCGTGATCTTGAAAGTTGGTCCAATATCAGCACCCTGGGCCTTTTGGTTCTTGAAAAGAAGTTGCTTAAGCATTTTAACACATTTGACCCCTGTGATCTTGAAAGTTGGTCCAATATCAGCACCCTGGGCCTTTTGGTTCTTGAGAAGAAGTCATTTAAACATTTTAATACATTTGATATTTGTAATCTTGAAAGTAGGTCAATGTCATTCATATTAACGAAGTTGGTAGTCCTACATCCAAGCATGCTACAGACCTAATATCAGCATCTTGAGCCTTTCCGTTTCTGAGAGGAAGTTGCTTAAGCATTTCAAGCATTGATCCCTGTGACCTTTCAAGCGGATCAAGGTTATTCCTATTAACTAGGGATCAATCAACTTTCTGAATTTCAGAAATGTTTCCCTGCTCTCCATGTTTTGGACTAAATTTGGTTGAAATCCATTCAAGCATGAAGAAAGAGTAACATTTGAAGCAAAATATTGTCATACTTCCCCAATTGGATCCCTGCCCCAAAGTCCTGAGGGGTCGAACCAACCTTCTGAATTTAAGAAATTATTCTCCACTCTCAATGATGATTCAGACCAAATTTTGTTGAAATCCCACCAGGCAGAAAGGAGGAGTAGGATTTTAAATCTAGTTTCAGCACCTCTCCTATCTCTCAACCCTTTGGGGTCGGATCAAGATTCTAAATTTAAGAAATTATCACTCCCATCCAATGATGCATCAGACTAAATTTAGTTGAAATCCAAACAGATATGCAAGAGGAGTAGGTTTTTTTAAGTGTACAGACGATGCACGACGACGAATGAAGCACAATGACTATTGGTCATCTTGACCATTCGCATCAGATGACCTAACAAGAAGTTACAAAGTTACATGGCATTATCCCTGGTGTCCAGCTCAGCTGTTTGTAGGAAACCCCAAACATACACACAGATAAATATAGAATCTCTTATACAAGTTTACTTTATTCATACGGATTTGTGAAACAAGTTTGAGCAAGTCTGTTGAAGTGGTTTAATGATGAAGTGAAGTATTGGACTGTCCCACAAAGGTAGCGGCTGAATGTACCCATAGCGTGTTGGCCTTTACTATTAAGGTAACGGCATTGTATCTGTAGTGTGTTGGTCAAGTGTCTTACTGACGTAGACTTAATTGTACCTGTAGTGTGTTGGTCAAGTGTCTTACTGACGTAGACTTAATTGTACCTGTAGTGTGTTGGTCAAGTGTTTTACTGAAGTAGATATAATTGTACCTGTAGTGGGTTGGTCAAGTGTCTTACTGACGTAGAGACTTAATTGTACCTGTAGTGGGTTGGTCAAGTGATTTACTGACATAGAGACTTAATTGTACCTGTAGTGTGTTGGTCAAGTGTTTTACTGACGTAGACTTAATTGTACCTGTAGTGTGTTGGTCATGTGTCTTACTGACATAGAGACTTAATTGTACCTGTAGTGGGTTGGTCAAGTGATTTACTGACATAGAGACTTAATTGTACCTGTAGTGTGTTGGTCAAGTGTTTTACTGACGTAGACTTAATTGTACCTGTAGTGTGTTGGTCATGTGTCTTACTGACATAGAGACTTAATTGTACCTGTAGTGTGTTGGTCAGGTGTCTTGCTGACGCAGAGACTTAATTGTACCTGTCGTATGTTGGTCAAATGTCTTACTGACGTAGACTTAATTGTACCTATAGTGTGTTGGTCAAGTGTTTTACTGACGTAGACTTAATTGTACCTGTAGTATGTTGGTCAAGTGTCTTACTGACATAGCGACTTAATTGTACCTGTAGTGTATTGGTCAAGTGTCTTACTGATGTAGTGACTTAATTGTACCTGTAGTGTTGGTCAAGTGTCGTATTTTGTAGCGATTTCTTGTCTATATAGTTCCCAGAGTGTGACAGACTGACATACTAGGTACATGTAGTGATTTGTTGTCTATTCAGTTGCCAGAGTGTTGCAAGTGTAAACCCAATGTTTTTTTTTATAAATGTAGCCAATATTATCGATAAAAAAAACTTAGCAAATATTTTTTTTAACAATTAAGATTAAGGAATGAAAAAACACTATCTTGGACTTAATGTGCCAAAGTGTAGTGTTTCTCAGTCGACAGTCCTGGAGCAGGCTTCCCACCAAAAATACTTACATTGCTTCTTTCTGGTGTTATTGTGGGTATTATAACCAAAAAAAAATTCCATGGCTTTAAAAAGGTGGTGCAGTATTTTGCTTAACATTAACGTCTAGACCAACACTTCAGAATGAATTAGGACAAAGTTAATTTTTTTGCGTTAGGATCCACTTGGCTTCTTGAAGTACCTGTGAAATGTTGTCCGATTTTGTTTGATATGGTACTAAATAACTACAGAAGTGAAGACTTCTTAAATGAATGTTGAAGGGTGATGCACAACCCATAGTAAAATCCATAGTACTAAATGTCATGTACCCAGTCCCCAAACTCTGAATAAACTGTGGTGTGGTGGATGTCAGCCCATTTATCAGTACAATTAATACACTGAACCATATGGAGTTGATTTCAAACTCATTCCAGAAGTTCCTAATAGTAGCAAAGTAAAAGCCAAATAATCCCGTTTTGTCCAAAACTGGTCTTCATTAGTTTTCCACCAACTACATGGATAATTAGGATTTGTCATAATTCTGGAGTAATTGCCAAACTACCTCTTTTTATCTACATTTAACAATCCTTGTCAGGACAATTCTCTTGTTCTGTACAAAATCCCTCATCAAACTGATGTGATTTCCTAATCACTCAGTTAAAACCAAACCAATTGTTCACAGACCATGAACATCAGGATATATCATAAGTTCATCTTTCTGTAAAATCACGCAAGATTAACCATTCTTTCAAGACAAAACCATATGCTTGAAACAAAGCACACAACACCAATATATTCCCCAGCTTTTTATTGTCTATCACACCAGTTCATTTCTTTGCTGCCTCCTGTGCCTTCAATACACGTACAACAATCTTCTGTTCTTCAATAAGGAAAGCACGCACAATCCTGAAAGTAAAAAAAGGCACATGGTTAAGTCTCTTTCTAATTCACTGTTGAATAGTGAATAACACTAATTGGGGAGAGAAAAAAATTATTCAATTATCAACTTGGCCATTATTTAACAAAAGTACAGTAAAACGATAACACCTTAGGAATTTTGTACAAAACAAGCTTAGTAAAGAGCACTGTTAAATACAAATTTAGATACATTAGAACCTAATAATGATTTAAATTGCACCATACACCTGTTTTATATGTTTCAACAGTAATTCTAAGCAACAAAATTTTGAAGCCTAGGAGGTGACTGAGGAAAATAAAAAATAATCGAGAGAAAAGTCAAAACCAAGATTTGGGGGTGGGGTGGGGTGCACTAACCACACAATTCAATAAATTTTACATGATAATTTCCATCTGATAATTTTATGACAAAATGTACACATATATTGTACCATGACGATAGTTCAAAGATACAGGATATCAGTGGTAGGTTAGATGGTCAGGTCACAACTATCCATGAATCCAAAGTATTCAATACTCCATTCGATCAGTCCTATCTCTAATTGTGCTCAAGTTTTCACTGCTGATATTTACAATGTTTTTAATATAACTGAGAAGAATGAAGAAAATTCACTGCAAGATTCATTTACAGTACAGCAAAATCAAACAAGCTGAAACCAAATTGCTGAAAATGGTGCATCAAATGTTTTGCCCGGTCACAAATATTATTCTTATATAATACTAATGACTAACCCCTTTCTGAATCAAAGTTTTATAAATTGAACTTTTTGATGTTATGAAGATGTTAACTGTTGGCTATGATAATACAAGTCATTAACACTTCTAGACTCATCAATCTTTTTTAACCTGTACTGTACAGATACTTTGGCCCTGCGACAGAATTTCACGCATTTCCACAAAGACACTACCTAACAAAGGAATTCGGATAGTGTGCTGTCTTTTGCACATTGTTACACATTGTTTTTTCTAGTCCCTTGAACTTAGAAATATCAAAGTTTGACTTGTTGATATATTTTATGTTATTGTTGTACATTGTGTTGTTAATTAACCTCATCTGCTATAGAAATTGACAGTTGTACACGGACAATCCTCTTGACTACACATAATTCCTCTTGCTAAATGTGACATTATGTAATATGATTTTAAATGAAAAAAAAAATCTTTTGAAAAGCAGTTGATTTTTCTACACTGACCCAAAACACAAATCTATAAGAAATGTCTTGAGAAAGTAATATTATATAGTAGCTGACAATACAGGTACATAATCGTGCCAAAAACAGAATACAAAAGGACATGGTTGGGACCAAGTGCTCGACAAATAGAGGGATTTCAATGATACAGGTTCATGGAGAAAGGGTTTTACTGTACATTTGAATTTGCGGCGTACCTTTCTCTTACGCATTTGTGGCACCTAGATCCACCATAAGCTCTTGTCACAGACTTGAGTCGTTTCGACATGGACATGAGCTCCTTTGGCCTGGCTGGGGTAATCTAAACATAGAAAACAATCAAACTAACCCTTTGTACAAATTTAAAGATCATGCGAAAAGGTAAAGCTTAAAAAAGGTTGATATTTTAGTTGCTTTGTTCAGAAACTCTATTTTCAGAAATATTATCACATAAAAAGATAGTTAATTGTGAAACCTGGACAAGACAAAGAGATTCTGCAATGCTAATACTTTTATGATGCAGTTACCGAAATCAACTAGAATGATATCTGGGTGGGATAAATTTGAACCTGGTCGTCCCGAGAAGGACTGTGGCATAGATTGAAACACTCACCCCATGTAACTTGATTTTACAATCACCACATTTTGGGATGCTTCCAAGCTTCTTTGTGTATAAATATACCAGCTTACCACCTAAAATGTAGAAAGATACATGAAAATTGTCTCCTGCACAAGTATTTCTTATCAAACTTATCATCACAGCAGCAGTATATCTTCAATTTTCAAATTCTCATAAACAGATAGTGATCAATAATTAGTGGATGCCATTGTTAGCTATATATCTCTACTTAATATATAGAAAGTATATTGGTAATTTCTAAACTAGGTGATATTCTGTATACATTCCTCCCATGTATATCTATAACAACTGAAATGTAGCTAAAGTACCAATGTATTCAGAGACCATATTCTTTATACCATTTTCCATGGTATAATAAAATGCCTCTTTCTGAAGTTACAGAAGCATCTGGTTGTATGATCTATGACAATGCATGGTATTTTCTCAGTGAAATTATTACATTATAGTGTTCACAATGAAGTATCCTATAAAGCAGTAATGACAACCTTCAATGTCAGCACCGGATGTATTACAAGCAGGTCTATCATGGATATATGTTCATGTGGAACCATTCTGTACCCTGAAGTTGTATTATAGTAGACAGAAAATCCTAGGAACCTTACAAACATCTCACTTTAATTATCTTTAAGAACACTACAAAGTTTTCAGTTGGACTTAGACATCTTAAAGGATTAAATATTCTGTCAGACTGGTACAACTCTACCATATATGGTATTGATTGCATTTTGAAATTTGGGAAAATGCCTTGAAATCAATTCTACACTATTGTTAAATGACAGCAATTTCACTCATATCTATACACCCTATCTCAATTGGATATAATCCTAGTTACAAAATGTATGTACTGCACACAAGCAGGTTCATACAAAATTTGGGACATGAAATCTGTGCTGGGTAATAAATGCACCAGACATGACTTTCAATAGTTAGGATTTTCACAGAACAAAATTAAAAACCAATCAGTTTTTGCAATGTAAACTTACCAGGAGTCTTTGATCTGTTCAGGATCATCAAATGAAATAAAAACAAAATCACATTATTAACGTTGCACAATACTCACTGCATACAGATCAAAGTCATAATATTTTTGGTAAAACATTTTTCCAGTGTGAATGCAGTAATTATCTCAATATGTATACAGTATTTATCTTGTGCCAAATAAAACCAGAAGTTTCATACCAGTCCAAATATACATGTAAATCGCACACATATATTAAACAATCACATCGGAACTACCAATGCATTGGGCAGACAACAAACTGCTCTGAATAACAGAAGGGAGACATTCAGACAAGTCCAGAGACATAGAAACCATGTCCATTTTAGCTAGTCCACTTACACTCTCCTGCGGTTGCTGTTGGTGTTGTAAGACAAGCGCCGGCGAAATGTAAGTCGCTGAACCATCTGTAATGAAAAATGGCATATGATTCAAACAGGTCACCATAATTTACTTACAGTACAGCAGAACATGACGAGTCATAACATATTAAATTCAACAATATCAATTTTTGTCCCAAGTAAACGCCATCGAAACAAAATAAAATCGTGCAGATATATAACCGATAGTCAGAACCCTTGTGTTATTCCGTTATGTCCATCCACAGGGACTTGCCTTTCTACTGACAAGTGCGGGGTGGTGGGGTCTGAATATAAATTATAAATAAAAGCTGATCGTGTCCCGTAGTCAATGTATTTCTCATCATTGTATGCATTTTTTTCACTGATATTACCGATCAATCTTATTAATGCTAAAGTTCCGTCAAAGACTTCAATGGGCAAACTAAAATATCCACTGTATTTCTCTATGTATATATATATATTACTTCAGTACCAGTCCTGTTGCGTTTCAAACGTTAAGACATTTTCAGTTAATTATACAACTTCAAGAACTACTGAACATCTAGAACAGAACTAGCTTTATTAAACATGATTGATTAATTCATCATATCAAGATGAAGAAAGTCGCCGTTCTCTTTGACTTAAATATGGGTAATAATGTTGGTATTCAGACATCAAAACATTCACATCGGTATATATTTGCAGCGATATATCGCATATCATACGGAAAAATAACACTGCCATGAGTTCCAGAAATATGTCTTTTCTTCATTCTTTAACTAAATTTTATGAAATTGTGAACATAAATGAACGGATGCTAGAGATTCGTAAGGGACATATAATCACGTTCATCGCACCTTGATGGTGGCCGGAAGAAAGGACGACCGGAAGTTGGATATTTCATTCGGAACTTTATGGATTTTTCTATAGCACATGAAGATGCTAGAATGGCGTCGCTGATTGAATCCTATGAACAACAATATTCCAGTTTGACAGCTGATATAACCTACAATATCACTAAAATATCTAACACACATGGAGGTAAAGAAATCATCTTACTACGAAACTTTTTTCCGCATGTCTTCCGTGAATCTAAATGAGTAAAATTGATTGAACATAGTCACAATTCAGAGGATCCGATTCTTTATTTCAGCGTTAGGCCTATGTGATAAAGTATACCATTATGTTGTACCAATAGGAGACAGAGAGTGTACGAGTTTGACTTATGCTGGATCATATAAAGTAGTTTATTCCGTTATATTATTGTAAGAATTTAATATAGAATATAATGGTATAAGCAGGTTGGACACAACCTGAATATGGGAAATAGTTTGAGGGATAGAAGGGTAGTTACCACATTGAGACATCAACTAGTTACTTATATGCAGGGTCATTTTAAAATAGAAACTCATGAAGTCCAATTATTTATATAGAAAACAAAGTAAAATGTGTTTATCACCAACACATTATCACTCTAAATTGATTGATTATCCTGATTGTTGTAAATATACTTATTACTAATTATTGAAAAGCTTAAATTATATATTGTGGAAGAACTGAGGAAAAAACAATTTCATGACAAGTCACCTGAAACGAATTGAACCAGGGCTCCACTGTGATAATCCACAGCAGGATGACAGAGAACTTATTTATTGCACTCTCTACATGTCAGCCCCACTCAACCTTTTTACATACACCATTCTTTTAGGTTGAAGGAAATAAATAAGACCCATTGAGATAAAGCTATGATATTCCTTTAGAACACATGGAAGCCTTTGGCTTTGGATAACTTGATGATAAACTGACAGATCTAGATCAACATGCCAGATAACCATTCTTTTATAAAGATTGAATGTCTGGGGCCTCTTTACAGCTACCATGGATAAAAATATCCATGTTGAGAAAATAGTCTGAAATGATAAAAGCACAACCAAAAACCATGCTATGTACTAATTTTTGAAAAAAAAATACAGTAAGCCAACATAGTCCCTTTACCAGAAATTTTGCCTTATTTTTCCCTCATGGCTTACATGTTAACAGATTTTGATGCCATACATTTTAAAGTTGATCAAAAGTGACTGAAAGCATATGTTTTATTTCAGCTGAGAAACAAAAACACATCCGACAGGTTGACAAGCTGTTCGATGAGGTGTCAGAACTGGTAGGCATTAGATGTATTTCATTGAAAATTCTGCCTATTTATTTAAACAGATAAGTGTTGCAATTAAACAACAACAAGAAAGAATTTTAATTAATCTTCATCCAGTTAATCTTAAACAAATGGCTACAAACACGTTATTATTTTGTAATGGAAAGGATATAAATGAAATGTAAAGTACAACATGCTGAGTAGATTGTATATATACTTATGATTATTAGCCGTGGAATTAGAGTGTCAGCCATTAGTGATTTGTGGTTTTATTTTAGCTGGAACAGATGGAGCTGGAGGTGAAAGATTTGCCGTCAAGAGATAAACAAAAGTATCAGACTCGTGTGAAAAGTTATAAAACTGAGCTTGGAAAACTTCAGACAGACACTGTGAGTTCATAAGAGAAATAAATAACATGTATTTTTTTCCTATACGGAAATAATAAAATTTTAGAAATTTTGATGATAAGCCCCTATAAATGCAGATGTACATTTGTATTATTATTTTTATATCATAACTGTCTAAATCCTGGTCAGTCTTGCTTTAATGTTGTGTTATAAATCTGGTGTTTGACTGAGGAAATGTAATGGCTTTGTAACTTGCTTTCAGGGAATCATATGTATCATCTGATCTTTACTGTCTTTTATTGACAGATATAAGTCAGATGTGTGTAAGATATACAAAATTTACAGTTTTGTCTTATTTACAGCGGCGTGCTAAACTTGGTATAGATAGCAGTCGAGATGAACTTCTAGGAGATGACACACATGAGTCAGAAGATCAGGTTTGTAACAATCATAGCATTGCTGAATGGTTGATAGACAGTGCTGTTACAACTTTAGATATTAAGAGAAACATTTTCCAAAATAGTTTTTCTGCTCAAAAGGATTAAATTACTTTATGAAGGTGACAAGATGTGACAAAAACCTTGATTCAAATTTTGGTTGTCAATGTAAAGTCTAATACTGTAACATAGAGAAAAATGTTATATAAAATGTTACTCAGTATCTACAGATCAGTTACTGTTGCCATAATAACGGAGGAGTGATCAAACATTCCTCAAGTGGATCCGTATAGGATTCAGTAGAGTTCCCTAGTGATAAAACATAATATGGTTATAAAGGAATCTCAAGAATGTTTTCTATTGTCAACATGTTTCAGCCTGCTATGTGGCCATCATCAGGTCCTGAAATTTGAAAAAAGAAGACGAGTTACAATTCTCAATATCACACTCAGGTTCTTCATTGATGATGTAAATACTAAGTACCGTAGTATAAATTTGTGATATCAAGTTTTACTACATAACTTACTTATGTGTGACAGTGTGAAACCTTATATATAAAATGTCTAATGATTCACAGTATCACCCCAGAGCTCTGTCATTAGAACTCGCACATTTATATGTCAGCTTGTATCATTTACAGAGAAAAAGACTTCTGGACAACACAGATTCACTGGACCGCGCCTCACGACGATTAGATCATGGATACAGAATCGCTCTGGAGACAGGTATGTCACTTCTGATCGGGTCTTGATTTGTAACTAAGATAAGACATTGATGCTGCTGGCCTCCATTAAGGGAACTTGTTTTCTGATTAGTTAGTTTTCCATTAGAAAAAGGTACCAGCTTCATCTGAGTTATTACTGAGGCCATCACTTAGGCTTAAAAATATGGAAATTTGGGTCCTAAAATTAATAATCCAATCTTTGCTGAATTTTGACAAGTTGGGACTATCAACACCATGTTTACAGAAGTTATGTTGTCAGGCCTCACGGAGACTGTGTGTTGAGAATTTGAAATCTGACATCATAACATACTGAATAGATATTGTCCACAAGTAAGTCAGTAACAGATCACTCTAACACTGCATTGAAGTTGAATCACATACATATGAAGGCCAGTGTGACTAACTGAGATTTGACAATTTAACAATGTTTGATAAGTCTTTCAGACATGATGTATGCTGAAACATTTATCAAATTAAAGAAAACTATCTATCTGTTAATTCAGACCACTCCTAGCAAGATATACTGAATGGTTGACAAGTTTCCTCACTGGGCCTATGGTAGTACATAAGTGTATTGATAGATGAGGCTAATACCCCTGGTAGTACTATTACAATCTCTGTACACTTCACTAGTAGTTATATACAATCTCTTACAGATCACACTCAGCTTTTAAGATTTTGTTGATAAATACTGTATTGAATATATGTAGGTGTTTTATATGCTGGTACCAATTAACTAAGGAGGTTATGTGGGACTGTAGTATTACCAATGTCTCTCACATACTGATTCACTTTCATGTTTCTAGTAACTTGATCAATGCTGTATTAGATATTTGTAGGTGTTTTGTATGCTGGTAGATAATAGATACTATTGATTGTGCCACTATTTATAGATAATATTGATTGTGCCACAGTATCACTATTTATAGATAATATTAATTGTGCCACAGTATCACTATTTATAGATAATATTAATTGTGCCACAGTATTACTATTTATAGATAATATTGATTGTGCCACAGTATCAACATTTATAGATAATATTAATTGTGCCACAGTATCAACATTTATAGATAATATTAATTGTGCCACAGTATTACTATTTATAGATAATATTGATTGTGCCACAGTATTACCATTTATAGATAATATTAATTGTGCCACAGTATCACCATTTAAAGATAATATTGATTGTGCCACATTATCACCATTTATAGATAATATCAATTGTGCCACAGTATCACCATTTATAGATAATATCAATTGTGCCACAGTATCACCATTTATACATAATATTGATTGTGCCACAGTATTACTATTTATAGATAATATTAATTGTGCCACAGTATCACCATTTATAGATAATATTGATTGTGCCACAGTATCACCATTTATAGATAATATTAATTGTGCCACAGTATCATCATTTATAGATAATATTAATTGTGCCACAGTATCAACATTTATAAATAATATTAATTGTGCCACAGTATTACTATTTATAGATAATATCAATTGTGCCACAGTATTACTATTTATAGATAATATTAATTGTGCCACAGTATTACTATTTATAGATGATATGTCTTAGTTTAACATCAAACAAGTTCAAAATATTTAAAGAATACCTGTACCAGGTAGTTATTTTATCATTATTTGCTGTTAAAAAAGTAAATTGTGGTGTAGGAGAGATAACCTCATTTTATACCAACTTTCAGAGGAAATGGGTGCCCAGGTTTTACAGGACCTCAGTGGTCAAAGACAGACTATACAGCGGTCAAGAAATAGGGTGAGTGTATATAAGTAAAATGTCTTAATGGTCATAGGTACACATAGGTAACTTTCTTCTCAAAACCTCTGAGCAGATTTCAATGAAATTTTTGCACATTGCATGCGTTCCTCTGTCATTTTGCACATCCTTCTACTGTCTTGTCTTGGCTCTATCTCATACTCAACTTGTCACTGGAACTTCATACTTGGAGTATGTGTCAACCTTGGTAAGGCAGTGTTTGATACAAAAGCAAATTACCTACTGTTTGACCTTTGACCTACATCAAAGAAAATGTTTATTCAAGTTCTGTCACTAACACTGTTAGTCACTGAAGATTCATACATACTTGGGATGTGTGATCACATTGTTGTGTTACTGTGCTACCAGTCATTGGAACTTCATACCTTGGTGAGGTGGTTTGTCACTGACAAAGAGGGATAAATTGTCTTATTTAATGTGAATTCTTTCATGAGTATCCTGATATGATTGTTAGGTCAGAATGAATGATGAAATCAGGCATCCCTACATGTATATATCACCTACTTTGATGTAAAACAAACTTTACACTTACTGATTGTGGTATTGTACAGAAATCAATCAAGTGAAAGCACCTGTTGTTGTGTACAGATCATGTTACAAGGTATGGTGTCATGACAAGCTTCATATTGAAGTTAAAAGCTGTATCACATACAGTTTTACTAGTGTGATGATGTTGATTGAACTTGTGTGTTTTGTAAATATTTGCTGAATTGTTTGTAAACATACAATTGTTAAAATTCTGTTCAAATGTGAATGTTCTCATTTTGGTGCTACCAAGTTTAAACAAATTATCAAACTGATTAACTAAAATATGATAACCAGTGCATTTACACTTAATTTTGATGTGTATGTACTGAATGAATTGAAATGTTTTAAGTGTGCTGTTATCATGTTTTTTTTTCCAGCTTGAAGAAATGAATAACAGTCTTGGAAAAAGTTCTCGTGTTTTATCTGGGATGATGAGACGGTAAGCAAACATTGTATATCCAGTCATTTATATTTGAATATCATTTTATTAAAAAGTAAGCTTAAAGTGCTGTACATACCCTACCCTTTGAGACGTAATTGTGTAACATATTGTATATTTTATTAAGGAGAACAATAGAGCTAATACATATCTCAGGATCAGATGGGAATAAAAATATGAAACAAGAAAACACCTGTTGGATCTACTAGTATTCATAATTCTGTGTACTGACACAGAATGCCAAGCACAGTAAATAAAACACTGAGACACAATGACAGCTATTGACACATGATGCTTCCTGTTTCAACGGCTGATTCATATGGATTCTGAGCATGGAACACCAAAAAGCGTGCTTTATACTGTTTTTAGATATCTCATTGGGGGAGGTGGGGGGCGGGGAAGGTGTCATTTGGGGGCGTGGGGAATGGGTGAGATTTAATTTTTTTCAATTTTGTAGAAGATAAGAATGATAGTGTTTTTATCAGTAGAATATGTCTGTGTTTCAGGATTATACAGAACAGACTGATGCTGGTGATTATTTGTGCAATATTACTACTGGTGATAGGATTAGCCATATATTTCATAGTGAGAAAAAGTTCCTGATGCTGGTCACAATATTTTATATAACAAAACTAGAGTGGGATCATAACAGTGGCAATACTGAGAGGCTTTTGGAGGAGAACACTTATCAGTAGAACTTTTATCACAGGATTGATGCTGTACAATCATAACACTACACAAATGATGATGAAGGACCACAAATTTACAAATATGGTGTGGATTTCACTTATTTATAGCAGTGCTTGTTAAATTTGTATTTTAAATTACACTTTCTGATTTGAAAGAAAGATTGATATTCTGTGTATACTATTCTGCAGTAAGTATTTTACTTACTTTAACACTATGCTGTGATAGAGGGTGATATTTATCCTGAATACATATCTATTTACCTGTATCAGAAATTGAAGGGCTTTTTTCCATTCAACATTTTAAATAAAAGATACTTAAAAGTATAAATGATAAAGCACAGTTGAAACCAAATTTTGTTCTGAGTAACTTTAATTATGTTAAATGAAAAAATGAATACACGATCATCAGCCTGAAAAGGGTTCCTGTGTATTTACTTGTAATGTCTTTTTCCTGTAAAAAAATTATGATAATTTGTAGTGTTCCTGATCAAGTTGTAAGCTTTCTATTGATGCCAGTTTTGTGAAGTAAATCAGAGAATGTTAAGTAACTAGATATATAAATAAACCTCCTCCATATGTTGAACATTTTTGACCTGATAAATTTCTGACTATACAGTATTATACAAGTAATTCCAGTGTTGTCTATCTTATACACCCATAACTGAGCTGTTCAGCAAAAATGTAAGGGTTTTGTTATTGGGAAAAAAATCAGCAAATAAGCAGGAACTTATTTTAAATATTTTAATATGTCATCAGAAACTTAACCTGTCATGGCAAAAATAAACAGGAAAGAAATGAGTATTTGGTAATGGCTAATGAATCTCAGATGGCACTCTCAGAATTATGTTGGCAGAAAACCAGAGTATTGATGTGTTTATAACTATTCCATTTGATAAAATAACTATTCCATTTGATAAAATACACATAGTTTATGTTTGGGATTTGTAGAATAGTGTAGGGTTAAAAGGATTATATGATACTGTTAATTGGGTTTTATACACAGATATATATAGATACTATAGGTTCTGGTATATTTAGCATACATACCCCAAAGCTTTAGTAAGATTATACCATCATACTGTGTCTGTTATCCCTCTGGCAGCAAAGATCTCTAGACTTGGCCTAGAGTTCGCTTGGTTGAAATATTTCCAAATTGGTCCAAATTAATGGCAATGTTTTTTTGAACTTATGTTAAAATCTTTAAACCCATTCCTCTGAATAACCAAGAGGTCGGTCAAGGGTCATGACCTTCTGCCAGGAATATGCCAAGATGTAGGGCAAACGTGTATTTCAATTGATCATTTTGACCTACCTTCATGGTCATAGAGGTCAGAAGGGAGAAAATTTGAACTTCTTTTTATTAACCAAACTGTCAGAAGCATGTTGTAATGAACAGTTATAAAACTTGTTAAAATTAATTATCTTGACTTGCCTTTAAAGTTGTAGGAACCAAAAAGGTTGATTTTTAAAAAAGAACTTCTTTTTTAGTAACTAAGAGGTAGTGGTTTTTGGTCAGTAGCATGCAGAAAAAGAGAAAATGTTCAGTTGGGTTAAACAGATGAACTACCTGCTAAACATGTGAGTCAGGCAGGTCCTTCAAGTTCCTTGTTCAATAGAGGAAGGTTGTTCATGCAGTCACGAGAATTTTATTGTTTGCCACATTTTTTTTAAATGTATGATAGTTGATAAGTTAATTTTCATATAAATCACAAGTACTTCCTGTAAACACACATATTTTAAGTAACATTTGATTGCACTAAAATAAGTGTGTTTACAGTAGGTTATTAAGTAATGAATGTGTAAGATTTCAGTCAAGGACTTTTGTCAGGGTTTGATGTTGGTGTAAATTGTTAGCTGTTGAGACTGTTCTGATATTGTTTTTGTGTAAACACTAGTAAAAATATAAGTTCATGACAGGTGAATGTGACATCTTAGAGGAATTGTTAGCTGTTGAGACTGTTCTGATATTGTTTTTGTGTAAACAGCATTGTTGTTAAACGTGATTATCAGTTACTTCTATTTCCTGTTGTTGGCCAAAAGAACATTTTATCTCAGGCTTCAGAGAACATACATGTGGATTAAACCACACTAATATCAATTGTTAAGATTGGTATAATCTGAATCGGGACACAACATATTTGTGTCCTGCAGAATGCAAAATATCATTTTCACTGGTCTGAAAACATATTTCTGCAGTAAACAGAGAATACATCATATTTTGGTGTAAGTCAAAATGAAATACATGAAAAAAGTTAAAAGTTATGAAACATTTATTCAGTGAATAAGTTCTATTCACCTTTTAACTTCTTCAACTTTAAGACAGCAAAACAGATTTGATATACTGAATTTGAGACAGCTTGTATTTATATGTGATATTTAGTTACATGGCATGAGAAACTATGTTTGTGATTGTAACTATGATGTAAAAGTGTCATACAGCAGGTTGCTGATATGTTCTGGCCTTCTCAGACGATGGTCATCGGTGCAATTGAGATGAAATCCCATTTGACCTATTTCAACAGTTTCTTTTACTTCTTCACAGATGTTCTTGAAACTTAGAATATAGAGGGTCAATGTAGCCTTGACCTCAACGTGACAGGTCAATGTAGCCTTGACCTCAATGTGACAGGTCAATGTAGCCTTGACCTCAATGTGACAGGTCAATGTAGCCTTGACCTCAACGTGACAGGTCAATGTAGCCTTGACCTCAATGTGACAGGTCAATGTAGCCTTGACCTCAATGTGACAGGTCAATGAAAAGTTTGTGTATGAATTAGAATTCAGTTTGTCTGGGCATACAGGGTCTTGATCAATACAATTGTAATATAATGTATCTTTTAAGGTCTGCTCCACCCCAAGGAGATTCTGCAAAAAGCGTTTTATGGCCAGAGAGAATGACTTGGTCTTTAGATCAGTTGTAATGTAGTGGTAAGGTAACATAAGCCTGTAGTTGTCTAGAATGAAACATTTTTGTCTTATTTTCTTATCAACAATTGCCACAGTTTTCAGTGTATTGAATGTGAGCATATTTTTCTGACATGTCTGTATGTAGCTCCTAGTAACAGAACAATCAATATGTAAAAGTTGGAGCATTTTATTTAGGGCAAGGATTTCATCCATGTGAGCACACAGTAAAGAGTCCGTAGCTATAATTTGGGATGTCTGAAGTAGGGTGATATTTTTATCCATTTGAACACATCGTTTGATATGATGTTAAATGTAATTATTGTTATTTATGTACAATAAACTTATTGTAAGTAAAAGTTTTCCCTCATTTTTTGTTTACATGATTGTTTTATGATTGGTGTTGTCCAGATGAGATCAGATGCGGGGCTATTCAAATCGCTCTGCATCCATGGTTCGTCCGTCTGTAAACAATTTTTGTTATCAATCTTTCTTGAGGAGTACACGATGGATCTATCTCAAATTGCTTATGTAGGTTCCCCTTGGTCAGTAGTTGTACCCGTTTGATTTTGGGACTGATAATGAAAACAAAATGGCTGAGAGGCAGCCATCTTGGATTTTTTCAATTAAGTTTGTTATTGCAAATTTCTTGAACAAGTAGAAATGGAGCTCTCTCAAATTTCATATGTAGGTTCCCCTTTGGTCTCTTTTTGTGCCCGTGTGATTTTGAGACTCATCAGATAAACAAAATGGGCAACAGATGGACATCTTATATTTTAACTTAGGTTTGTTATCGCTATTTCTTGAGAACTATAGCATAGATCTTTCTCAAATTTCATGTGTATACTTTCCTTGATCCCTAGTTTGATTTGGGTACAGATCAGAAAAATTGAAAAGTCACAACTTGAGGTGACAGTTTGTTCTGTTGCATCTATAGAAATATAATCATTAATGACTTTGATTTGCTTTAGCTATAGTAAAGCTAGACTAAACACTTGACTTACTTTAAAGATTCAATACAAGAGTCAATTATGTGATGAATTGTAAATGATATGACACTGAGTACTATCAATACAAAGATGGAACTAAAACTGTCAACAGAATAGCTGAATAATAACACACATCACACCCTTTCCCTCATCACCAGCCAACTCCTTTCCCACTCCAAAGCTTAACATGCTTATACAAACTCAAAATGTCAATGCCAGGTATCAAGTTATACAAAAATGTGTGTATAGTGAGAAGGTTATGCCAACCTTGAAAGGTCATATGAACTTTATATTTGGTCATTGATATTTTGCATATCATCAAAATTGGTTCCATAAACTTAATCAATATTTTGTGATCTAATGATCATACCAGGCATCGTATCTGTAATAGTCAGGGATTTCTTAAATTTATGCGTATTGATTAATATATGCTTTTGAAGAAAAAGATAGCATTGCCTCTTTTTCTGACTGAGATTTCACATCAGCGTTGAAGATTATTTTTTTCAGAAATTAAATTAATTTGCCAAATTATTGTCTTCATGTGACCTTACATATACAATACTGGGAAATCTAGAAACTTGGCATCTAAAACAAAGACAACAAAATACAGGATCAGATGTATGTACAATAATTTAATTCTGAAATCATTTTTTCTTATATACATATATATGTACATTGATGTCAATCTGAACAGACTGGTACTCAACATCTGTTGTTATCGTGTATGCATTATGTATCAAAGATTGAGCATAAAAAATTCCTAAATTGGATGGAATGGTACCAGTGTTTCCATGTGTGTCAGTTTTTACCATTTTCCAACAGTTGCATGCACTCTGTGGGCACTTTCAGTATATCTGCACAAATCTCTAAGTTCTGCGAGTAATTTTTGGTCAGAGTTGATTCACAGGTGAATGAATGAGAGAACATATGAAGAGTTAGTTGTCTATGCTTCCTGTACAAATGGTTGTTTGACACAAGGTTTGTTGGGGTTGTTTTCTAGAAGCCAGTCCGCAAGCCAGATCTAAACATAAAAAACAATAAAGTGTTAAACAAAGATCTAAACATAAACAAGTACTTTGGGGCAAAACAATATACACTGTCCCCTGTCAAAGAAATACTCATGATTTATTGAATAGAAAAGGATACAACTATTGAAATTTGTAACAATGAGTTGAGCTGGAAAACAGAGTTATATATAATAGAATAAATGATACGGAGATGGGAGAAAGGAAAGAAAACACTAGACAAGACTAAACCACTGAGAAGAACAAAGGGCAATAACTTCTCGAAAAAAATTAAAATGGTGTTTCAGTCTCAGTAAGTAGTTTTAAAGCCAACCATATTTCAAAGAAGTTGGCTAAAAACTGAGGGTTGCAACTCTTATAAAAACAGGTGAATCAAATTGCAATTCAGGAATACACAACTTCATGTCATGGTATTTGATTAAGCCAACCCAGTTTGAAAGAGATTTGTGGAAAACTGAGAGACAAGATTAGCATGAAAACAAAGGGAAGTAACTCTTCTGCTAATCACTAATACACAACTTCACATCATGGTGATTAAGACTTCCAAATTTGGAAAAGATTTTTTCTAAAAAACTGTAGGAGGAGACCTCTGGATAAAGGAAAGTTTACAGTGGATAGACAAACAAAGCCATACCAGAATACATCCCATCAAAATGTTTGATGGTTGTATAAAAACAGTAAAGTGTTAAATATTTCATACTCATATATGAAACAGAAAGATGAAATTCCTTTAGTATTTTTAAAAATATATGTTATTTCTTTTCCTATACTTTCCATTTCTAAATCCAATAAACAAATGAAGAAAATCTAAAAAGAAATATTTTGAAACTTACAACTGGGTCAATTGGCTTCTGTTTGCAGAGTTCTGTAAGTCCCTTGAGAAGGGTGGGGTTAACAGCCTTGGCTAGGTAATCCTTCGCTGCCTGTCCGACAGGTACAGGTTCAACTATGCCTGAAATAAGAATTTTATTTTAATGAGTATAATCATAATATTTGAAATACAAATGATTGATAATGTAATGTACAGAACAATATTGATTCAATTATATCTGAACTCTCCATAAACTTGCCAAATATTCATGTCCCTATGTATGGTTCAGTTTGGAGAAGTTCCACTGTAATAATGTGTTGCACCACATAGTTTGCATTTGCATTTTACTCAATAAAGATACAAATAAATGTAAATTTTGATGGTTATCATATGTTACATGATAATGATTTATATGTACATGCAGTGGCATTCAAATGATATGAAAGTTTGATTTCCACATTTTTTTCAATATTTTAACAACATTGTCTGGAGACTTTCATGAAAGATATTATTTCAAGTCTATTTCCTTCTCTAAAATACACCTATCTGCTGCAAAGAAATTGTACTTACTATCGGGGAAGAAGAATCTAATTTCTCTTTCAGAAGTGGTGAAACTGTCACTTCCATGAAGGGCGTTTCTCTGATCATCTGTACCATAAATTGATCTCAAGCTGTTGGAAATAAAGTTTTAACTTTATCAACAAATATAACACGAAGCAATGACTAAATATAGTCAAAGATTTATCTATGATGATGTTTCTACATCTGCACCTGGTATAAAATTAGCATATATAGATAGCTCATATTGTGTATAGTTTCACACGAGTCTACTTTTTCTTTTTTTAAATGTATATCTGTCAATTTTTCCAATTGAAATTGAGAAGACAGTTTGTGGCAAGACAAATTTGTCTGTAAACATGTTTCAAAAGCCCTCTCTGACAAAACAGTAGGATGTAGCCACCAACTACTAGAAAAAAAACCTTATCCTCACAATGACCCTGGTTGTTCAAGGGCAATAAACCTACCAAATGAACCAGCTTCATTTCGATTGAAAATAAGGAAGGCATCTTAAAAATTGACAAGGTTGACAGAATAATTTTACTCTCAATAATATTGAAAAAAAGGACATTTTCATTTTGATATATTAATGAATGAATCTGATATTGAGCATGTGATGCCTTACCAATCTGGATGTGTCTGTCGAGCCTTCAATGTGTTGGTTGGGCCTATTAGCTCTCTCCAGTAAGAGATTGCATTATCTCTTGAAATAACCAAAGCTATTATGGGACCATGGCTCATATAAGCCACGAGACTAGGGAAAAACAACTTTCCATAGTGCTCTGCATAGAAATCACTGGCTTGTTCTGGTGTTAAGTGTACTCTTCTTTTCTGAAAGAGGAACATTTTAATTATGATAGTGGTAATTTGAAGTGAAGAATCCAGGAGGGGAGCAAAAATATTAATTAGGTCTGGTATCATTCAATGAAAATATTTCTAAGACTATCAACATACCATCATATGTGTGAAAATTCAGCAGGTTACTTATACAACAAAAGATTGAAAAAGTGGACTTTATAAAAGAGGTTTTTACTTTTATTCTTTCCACTCAAAAATCAAAATTCAAACTTAGAATTATAAAAACTCATTGGTAGTTAACCATTCTGGAACTGCTTTTGTGTGAATCAGTACCAAACCATGAAATACTATAACAAATAACCAGGTACTTGGACATCTTGGTGCTGATCTTAGTGATTAAAAACACGGAGATGCTGAGTCAGTCTTAACAAACTCTCATAAAAACTAAATCTTGTATTAAACATCAATAACTATACATTATCCGTATCTTGTAGTGTTTCCTGAACAGATAACAATGGTGTAAAACCAGATTAATGAACTAATGATGTCTTTCATAACAATCCACGAATTAAATATTTGACAATGAGTATCTCATGACATGCTCTAAGCTAAATTCACCTCTGGAAAAAGGAATGGATAGTTACCATTTTAAATTTGAAGATCAGTGATTGATAAAAAAAAACAATACCTTTCCAATAAAGTAGATCGACACTATCGTGTCAAACAGATGGTATTTATTTTAGATGTAAAACATTAGCATGGCATTTTCCTTGTCATAGTTATAAGACAAAGTTGCCTATTAAATTAAAGCCATCTTCAATTTCGACTGGAAACTGGCATGCTTGTTAATGTTATGCATGTGCCAGTGGAAGGATATTCGGATGTAAACATAAATAATCAAGTCATGAATTCACCTGTAAAATTGCGAATCCTGATCGTAAAATGATATCTTCAATCTCTTCTGCTTTTTGCACTGCGTCGGGCTTTATAATTGCTAATGACCTCTCCACATAGATATGTGGAGGGGACATTACAACTTTGTCTCCTTCCGTTTCACCTGTCATTTTGTTGGAATATGGCGTCGTAGTTGCTGTGGAAACTGTGATCTCGTTTGGCTCTCGTCTTTTCTTACGAGAGTCACGTGGCCTATGAAAAATATGGCGGCTACCAGTGGAAAGGAAGGCGTCCTTAGTCACTCATTTCAGTGCATTTCTTGAGTAAATGGACGGTTATAATTAGATATTGGGAACTGCAATCGAAGACAAAATGGACAATGTAAGTTTCTGCCGCATAGGTATTTAAATGAGATAAAGATACATGTATAAATCACTTTTATCTTGATTATCGATGCATTGACATTTCGTGTTTATACAAGTTGAATAAGTTCATTTCGAAGTTTGTTTACGTTTTGCTTCAAAGTAATTAGTTACTCCAAATTACATTTAGCCCATTATCATCACTTTATCATGTTGGTTTTGAATAACCTGATTATGCTTTTTAAATGTAGACATGGTAGATGCACTGGCAATAGATTTTCTATTTTTTTTTAATCAGAAATTTTATCAACTACTGCAGTACAGTACAGAGATCCTTTCATTTGAGAGGATAATGCACTGAAAATTCACATAAATTATGAAAATATATGTCCTACCAACCTGTGAAATGTGATAATCTCTATTTGTTTAAGTAATTTATTTCACAATTGATTACAAGGTATTATGTCGAATAGGATCAGGTGTTGGAACACTGGTTGTAGTAAGCAAAATTTGGCAGCATAATCTGAGACAAATCTTATTATCGGACTGTATAATTGTACATGTAGGACAGATGTAAGCAATGAACCACATCCGGTCAAGATTACCCTGTGCATACATAAGAAATGTCTAAAAAAAGCAGTTAAGTAAGTGAAATAAACAATTTGGTGTACTTATTACATATAACTTAAATTAGAGAGTAAACCATTACAATTTTTGGTACTTTCATTCTGTTTTAATGTCTCCAATAGCCATTTGTTACATTTACTAATAAATGCTGTAGCATGCATTTAAACACAAATCACTTCTGCATCATGTTACTATTCTTGTTCTGGATTTAGTTCACACCTATAACCACTCCTAGGACTGAATCTTCAATCTAGGATGCTTATCAAAGGAATCTCATCTAAATGAATTTGTTGTTTCATAATTGCCTAATTATAAGTAGAGTATGACATTTCTTAAGTTGGATATTACTAATTTGACTCTTAATGGTGAAATTTGATGAAATAAAAACCTTTTATACTGTTCATTGTAGCATAAAAAATGGAATATGAAGCAGTGTTCCCATTCACGCACATATGTACGTAATTCACGTTTAAAATGTAAATTCCCACGTAAGAAAATACAGAGATATATGTAATATTCACGCACATTTATGAATCACTAATTCTTGCCCCTCAACCCGCCAGACTTATGATAATCCTTCGGAACGTGTCGGGCCGCTTTATGCGGATTATGCCTAGAACCGAGATACCCGAATGCATAGATGTATACACAAAATGGCGCAGGTGACACTCAATAGCTTTTGGGAATCGTCTGCTGTTAGCAGAAACAAACGAAAAAGTAGAGATGATGATGAAATAGACAGCTCGTCTGAAACAAGAAAACATACTAAAACATCATCGGCACAATATCCAAAAACTTTTCAACAGAAATGGCTGTCAGAATTCGATTGGCTGAGAAAAGAAGATTCCGGTATGTTCTGTTCCCTATGTAAGGAAATGCCGCACTGTAAATTTTCGCCGTTTTGTAAAGGAACCAAAAATTTTCAGAGATCACTGCTTGTGCGACATCAGCAGTCAAAAGATCATCTACTATCGATTCAGACAAAACGACAAAAGGTGTACATGAACGCTGCCAAAACATGCTTGAAAATTTTCAGTGAAACAATAAAATTAGAACAATAAATCAAACATACTCATCCTCATATTCCATAAAGAACACATTAACTAATATGAACTGAAAAGAAACATGGAATTTGACCCTATATACCTATAACATCAATCATACCCCCACTTTTTAACTTCATACCCCCAGTTTTTGAAAAGTGAGTGGGAACACTGTGAAGAAATGTCATTTGTCCTTTATTATGTGTTAGTTTTCATCTGAAGTACTCAACAAATCTTTTCAATTTCAATGAAAAACTTGGTCATTTTCACATATTTAAGTCATGGGCCCTAGGAAATTGAGGGGTCATGACAGCTCAGGTGGTACCATAAAGCGCTGGCCACTTATCTTCAAATGAAGATCCAAGGTGCATATATATGTTTCTTCACTGTATTGGTTTATGTGTTTCTCAGGAAGCTCCTAGTCTGTCATTGTTGTGTCTTTTGGTAATTAGACACTTTACACTAATTAATGAATTGCTGTTAAAGGCATGCCATGGGTCACCCTTATGTTGTTGAGTTAGGTAGCCACTAGCTACTACGAGGAGGTTCCACCTCCAAATGATCCTGACTGTTCATTGGATGATAAACCCTGCCAACATTTAATTTATGGAAAAGAGGCTTCAGTCACTTAACTGTTGGAGAACAAACACAGAAGTGATTGCTGAATTATATAATTTTCTTATCCCTTTTGCTCTCAATATATATGTCTCTAACTTAAGTTTGCATTCTATTTTGCTTTCTGTACTTTTAGAAATGGACACCTGGTAATTCATCTGGAAGCAAGAAATCAAGTAGTAAGTGATGTTCTCTACATTTATAGAAAGAATAAGGATGAAAACTGATCAGTATTTAGAGGACATAGAGTGGAACTTTTCCAAACCAATCACATATCCAAAGGAAAAAAACATTATATAGTGAAAATATTTCAGTAAAGTGAAAGACCTGTGATACTTGTATACTCTATACGGCTTTAGTCAAAAAGAAATCTATGCATTGCCCAGCGGTCTTGGAAATAACGTTTCATACACCCTAGACATAGCCCTGGTCAGATGGTTGGTGTGTCCAAAAGTGTTACCAACCAATATATTTAGTGAATATGTGTTTTTGTTGATCAGTATAAAAACTTATCTTCTATGGTAACACTTGATTAATATTACCATTCTGTATGCATTAAAATAATATTATTATGATTTTCCATTGAATATCGTATCATGAGTATAACAAAATATGGATGTTTTTGATGAATATGAGCAGCATCCGTAATAATATCGGTATATTCTGTCATACAAGTGAAAGATATATTTGGTATTCACTCTCCAGGGGCTGATGGGCGGGGCCAAAAGGGGTCAAATTGACTTAAATTTCAATAATCTTCTTCTCAATACCCAGCTATGGTAGTATCAAATACTTTTATGAATGGAAGCATCTTAAGGTGCTTTACCAAAATTGTGAATTTCATGGCCCCAGGGTCTCACATTTCCCCATGGGGAGGGGTAAAGTTTACAATAGTTTATATAGGAAAACTAGATTTTTGAGAATAATGTATTTAATTTCCATTGAAAATATTTCAAACTTGGTTAGAATTATAGGTGAAGGGTGACGCATGATTGTATGGCCATGTTGATCCTGACTGACCCCTGGTAGAATCAAATGCTCTTCATGAATAGAAGCATCTTTAATTACCAAAATGAATCTTACATGTTTTGTGGGAAAGAATGTTTTTTAGACTTTACTGTAACTTTCATAGAAAAATAGCATTTTTGAACATAACTTCGGTTATTTCCCACTGCAAATAACTTTATAAGAATTGTCAGTATAGGATGACAGTTTTGATGGTATGCATGAATTGAGTTAAGACTTACCAGTACCTGAAATAATCATGAGATGGTCCAGAGCAAGTGCTCTAAATTTTTGTGGTTCAAAATCCAATATGACTGTCATTTTCAAAAACACTTTTGAAACTTGCCCAGGAGCTGAAAAAATGGCATAAAGGTTAAGGAAGGGAAGCTGACAAATACCTTATTTGAACTTCTTCTCAAGTTCCATCAATGAGATTGAGCTTTAAATGGTCCTGAGATGGTCTTGAATAAATGTTGTTATTTTTTTGTGAGGGTCATAAATTCAAAATGGCTGTCATGGCAGCCATCTTGAAAAAAACACATTTGGAACTAGTTCCACTGATGCCATTTGTCAAAAAATATTTTGGGAATGTTGAAAACTGAAATGAAGAGTGTTTTTGCCCTTATTGCTCAAATATTCCATAATGTTTCTTACTACATGTACTGCCACTGTTGTTACTAGTGTATCATATATCAGGCATTATAGTCAGTGTGACAAAATCTGAAGTTAGGAAAAAAATACTTTTTTGAAAAAAAAATCAGTTTTTTGTAATCATAATTTGATTTATATGTTTATTTTTCTTCTGTGTAGATCATTCACTTTCCACTTGAAGCATTTTGTAAAATTATGAAAATTTAAACCATGAATATTTCTGTTGAAAATGATTAGAGATTCTATGTTTTCATTTTGCAGAAGCCAAAGGAAGTGGATTAGATGATCTTCTGGGGGATCTCCTAGATGATGGTATGTTTTGTAAATCTGGAGTTACTGATTTGTTGTACATGTAAACAGTAGTAATGCCCTTTGGTTTTCACAAAGAAAAGCAGTGTACTTTGTAGACAACTTGTTTAGACAGGTCAATAGAAAAAAGACACAGATGCAAATATTTTCATGTTAACCAATGCAATCTAAAATCAAGGCGAAAGAAAAACCCTGGACTTGTTGTACAAGCATCAATAAACTCAATGTTTTTGTTTACTTTCACAGATGTGCCAAAGAAGAAAGTCACTTCAAACGTAAGTTTTTTAAGTCTTGTATGACTTGATATTGATGTATTACACATCATGATACTTAGTGAAGGAAATAGAAATTTGTTTTGTCTTAATCTCTTGATTTATTTTTTTATATTAATTAAGGTAATTTAATATACTACTGCTGTAATAAACTTTTTAAATATTTGATACATAAATTGATGACAAACCTTTATACATATTTTAGGTATCACCACCAACAATCAAAGCCAATAAAAGACAAAGGTAATTATACTTGTTGTAGTAAAGAACACCTAGGTATCTTGCAAAATTTATTGTGCCACGGGATTGAAAGTTCTGGGGCCTATTGTTTTGTGTTGTCTGTTTGGCTGTTGTCAACTCTAACCTTGTCCATAACTATAACAACATAAGAGGTAGGGATTTCATATTTAACATGTGTTCCTTGTGACAAAACCTTTCTAATGGTACCAATATTTTTGACCATGTGACCTTTGACCTACATTTGAAAATAATATCAAATCATTACCACAATGAAGACATAGTATTTCACAAGGTGTGCATGCAGTTAGACTTACACAGTACAGTTTTAATGTCCCACTCCATAGAGTTTCCTTAATACATCTTGTTTTTCAATCAGTAAATTGGAAAACAGATGGTCACCATTCTAAATACAGTCCTATTGGTGGTCTGATCATTGGCATGCCATTTGTTATACAACAGTCCTATTGGTGGTCTGATCATTGGCATGCCATTTGTTATACAACAGTCCTATTGGTGGTCTGATCATTGGCATGCCATTTGTTATACAAAGTGAAGTGTTAGTTATTGTAACACAGAAGATTTTTGGATCAGCTACATGTGCCCAATTTACAGCAGCTGATCTTATCAAACCTAGAAATGTAATATTTTGTTATCGTTGTTACCAGGGATGATGACTTCTACAGTAACCTGGCAGCCACAGCCGAGGATGATTTGTCTGACGTATCAGAAGCAGATGTCAATCAGGTGGCAAAGAGCATTGCTGTAAGTTTTAACTAGCATTACTTTTATGTCAATCAGGTGGTGAAGAGCATTGCTGTAAGTTTTAACTAGCTTTACTTTTATGTCAGTCAGGTGGCCAGTAATGGCTAATGACGGGGCCAAACTTCCATGGTCATAGGGGCAACACTAAATATGGGAATCAATGTAGTAAATTCCTTAAAAGGTGTCTTCTGAAGGAATGACAGGATAATGTCCAAATTTGGTCTGAATGATCCAGAGGCCTAAGGGATGAGACCAACACCAGAAAATACATTTTTTAAAATCCTTTTTCTGTAAGAATTATTGTATTTTGTGCAGATTTAGACTGAAGCATTCATAGATGAAAGGGATTCAATTCTGATAAATTGTAGGTCTGACCCTGAAGGGGCCAGAGGGATGGGGCCCAGTAGAGGAAAATAGAGGAAGAGTTTTTCTTCTGTTGTGGACAAAAGTATTTAGGTTAAATTTGGGCCAGAGCTTCTAACATGGAAAGGAATTTAGTTTTATTTAAATGATGGGTCTGATCTCTCTGGGGCCTGAGGGGTGGGGCCAAGAAGGCAAGAAAGAGGAAAATATTTCTTTTATTTGGTTGAAGATATTTTGACCAAATTTAGCCAGAACAATCCTTATTGGATGAATGTTTAAGTGTGGGTCTGACTTCCTGAGGGTTAGTGCCTGATAGGAAAAAATGGATATTTGTTTAGATGAAGCATCTTTTACTAAACCATATCAGATGAGTGATACAAGGGGATAATCAACTGCCTATTTGCTTCATTATTGATTTTTTTTATAAATTTGATGGAGTGGGTGACAGGTGGTAAGTGGACGTGATATGCATGAACAATCATTTATATCAATAATCAACACACTTGTCACACTCAATTAAACAACAGTCTTGTGAAGGTATGGTAATTAAGTTATTGTTAGATAGGGTCTAGAATGTTGTAAAAGACTATCCGTGCCCTGCTGATTTCACCTGAACATAATGTTGACTATCACCTGTTGATTTTACTCATTGCTGTTTTCACTGTGTCAGGGATTTCTCCATTCTGACCTTGAGATTTTCTGTCAGGGATTTCTCCATTCTGAGCTTGAGATTTTCTGTCAGGGAGATCCCCATTCTGACCTTGAGATTTTCTGTCAGGGATTTCTCCATTCTGACCTTGAGATTTTCTGTCAGGGATTTCCCCATTCTGACCTTGAGATTTTCTGTAATGAGGATGTGCCAGGCATTTGCCCATTTTGCCATGGAGATATTTGAGGATGTGTCATTTTTTTCTCTAGGATCTTGAAGACATGGATGCTGACCTCTTTGGTGGGTCCATTAAAAAAAAAGGTAGCATTAAGGGAACAAGTGATAGATCCAGCAAACCCAACACCCCAAGACGGGGTAGTACCCCTAGGTCAGCTCGTAACACCACCCCCAGGGCCACATCACCACAGGCCAGAGTGACCTCTCCAACAGGGCCTAACAGAGGCATTTCTGCATCAGCCCGTGTCACCTCTCCGACCAGGACAGAAACACCTACAAGTCCCACAGGGATATCTAGCTCACGTACAGGCAGTGGTAAAAGACGAACTGCAGCAGCTGCAACTTCCAGTTCTTTTTCACCAGCACCTGTACCAGACTACAAGCCTGGCACTGCACCTGGTAAAATGACAGGTAGGTACAAATACCTGTGTATTGTAAAATGACAGGTAGGTACAAATACCTGTGTGTGGTAAAATAATAGGTAGGTACAAATACCTGCGTGTGGTATGATAATAGGTAGGTACAAATACCTGTGTGTGGTATGATAACAGATGTATACATCTTTATTTAAGTAATTGTATAGAATTGAACAAATGACATAGTAATGTCTGTAACTTGTGATTGTTGCCTCTGATTGGGTTTAGTTCACAGATATATCAATCTTGACCATGAGAACATTCTGTACTCGGTATTTTGAGACATTTTCCATGTTATCATTTTGGTATTACAGGGATTATACCACTTCACTGGAACTTTTTTTGTCTCTCTGTGAAATAGTGAGCCATGATGTTCCTGTTCGCCACAGTCCATCAAAAGAACCATTTAACCTGTTCTAGGGAAAGTTTTAAATGTGCCTATATCACCCGACTACATTGTAACCACTTACTAGTTCCACAATACCTCAAAGACATTCCAAATCTTCCATATTGTTTATCAACTTTGAAATTACTGTGATTATGAAATGAAAATATTTCCCTGTAAGCTAGATGTAATTTTCATTAATGTCCACGAATAATTTTTTTTTATTTAATTTTTTAATCTTTTAGATATTGGCTCTGCATCGGAGTCTCTCAAGCCTGGTGTCCATTCAAATGAAAGACCAGGAACTGTTCCTAAAGCTAAGGCAAAGTATGACTTTGGAGGTAGGTACTCTGATACATAGAAGCATTAAGTAAAGTTTGGACCTATTTCTTATCACTGGGGGTAAATGTTTCACTAACAATCATCTGATCTTTCTGTTACACTTTGTCCATAGTTAACAAGATTTTATGATGTATTTACTTGATTTGTGACAGTAACATGTGTTGACATAGATCTGATGATATATGTGATTGTGCAGAGTTTAATGAGGATGACCCACTGGCAGGCCTTATCAGTGATGAAGATGATTCAGCTTCCTGGGCAGCGAAGCCAAAAAAGTCAGTACTGAAAAAACAGAGGTCCTTGGAGGACACACCCTCACCTGCTGAGAAGGAGCAGGGTTAGTATGTCTTCCATTATAATGTTTGGTCTCCTAATCCTGATTATAAGTTGGAGAATGGTGTTCTTGTACAGGAACAGTTTTATTTCCTTTTGGTATAAACCCCTTGTTTGTATCTGTCCTTAATCACTAATATATATACATTAATGTAGCTAATATTTCTTAAATTTTTTTTGGCGTTGTTGGTTAAAATCTATCATGCTTGTTTTTAGTAGAAACTCCAAGACGGAATGTGTATGACCGACCACCTACCAGGAGTGGTGTTTCTAAGTCTGAACCAGTCATAGAAGAAATACCCAAACCAGGTCAGCTCATATACCACACAAGTCTGATAATATTTTATAACAATAGAACTCAGTAACTGTGCCATATGTAACCATCTCATTCTGAAGTTAAATGGTAATATTGATCTCAATAGTGGTATCTCAACATTACAAATCTCCATTACAGGAAGCTGTGTAATTAAACATGTAAAATTATCTGAATAAAAGAAAAAATATGTAAACACTCCAAAACTACTGCAAATAAATCCTTAACTGATTGTAACTATATAATCTACAAGAAATGTTTACTTAAAGTGTGCAGTAATGTTCTGTGATGCCCAGCTGATGGATTTCACAGGAAATACAAGAGTCCAGCCTTAAAATAGTGTTATCAACATGTAAAGATGGCCATGACAACAGCTGGCCTGGTTGATTGGCTCTCAGGATGATGACTAAGTGTTAAAACTAGTCTACATCTTTGATTAAAGACAGTCATCTTTACCTTTTGATAACGTAGTTTAGTCACACAGTAATATATCAGTAATATGAAGATGTATGTATCATTCTGTTTGGTTGGCAGTCTCTCCTCGTAAGGAGGAAGTGGTGAGAAGAGACGATCCTACTCCTATCAAAAAAGATCCTTTACCAGCCAGACGGAAATCCGATGCAGGTCTGTTTAGTGATGATGATGATGACCTCCTGGGAGATTTAGGTATCGATGACAAGCCAACCAAACCTGTCGACAAGGCTCGCTCTGTACACAGTGAAGAGGATGGCCAGCCAGCCAAGGCGATTTTTGATAAACTTCTTGGTAAAGATACAGTCTCCAAGCACTTGGATACCAACAAAGAAAGACGAGAGTTTGTCCTGGATAAAAAATACACTAAAAATGCTGAAGGTTGGTAGTCAATGCTTGTGGAATCTTTACAGGGAATCCTTCTAAGTGAAAAGTATTTATATGTTTTTTTTTGCTTCAAAATATTTCAGACACATTTCAGTCACATCATTAATCATAAATACTGTTCATTAACCGTAACAAACATTTCTATTCTCAATAACATAATGTTCTTGATGTCAGTGTCAAAATGTTTGTTTTCCTGATGTTAAGAATGTAAGTGTCTCCTTATGGGAAGTGCAATATTAAAATTTTAAATATGCAGATGAAGAGGATGACTTTCTATTTGGAGCCTACCAGCCCTCAGCTGCATCCACTCAGGGATCCCGGCCTAACTCACGTCGATCTGTTCGGTCAGTGTCTCCAAACAATCCACAGACTTCACAATACAGAACATAATAGAAAGTCATTACCATAATAATGGAGCTCAAAACATTAACGTCTAACTTTACCAGGCTTATGTAAAATGGTCTTTCTTCTTTTTTTTTATATCAGAGTGGTAAAAAGTATTTGTGACAAATTGATCTGGTAACATAATTTAAAGCTTATTGACCTGGTAAGGGAATGTGTGACTTACTGATCTGATTTGCCACAAACATAAAATTTCATTAATTTTTGATACTGTTCAATAATCTAGGTATTATCTTTTAATATCATTCACATTTAGATTCCAAGATGAGGATGACATCTTTGGTATAAGTGAACGTCCTCCCTCTCGGGGACGATCCCCAGCCACAAAGAAGCCGGATGACATGGACTGGTTGGACATGACTGTCAGTAAGCCAGCCATAAAACCTACCACTCCTGAGAAGTCTACTCCCAAACCAACCACAACAGAAAAATCTAAGCCTACTATTGACAACACTGGGCCATCTAAGCCTCAACAGGAGAAGTTTGTCAACAAATCCGATCCGATGGACTGGCTGGAGAAACTGAAACAGGACAATATGGCTGACGATCCTGCCTTCATGGCTGATGTCAGTCCACCATCAGAGCCCAGGGAGGACACAAAGTTGTCTGTGACTGACTTCCAACAGAAAAAGAAGGAAGGGAAGGACTTGAAACAGCAGGAAAGCTGGATGGACAGTGGAGGAGATGATTACCTAGGGCTGGGGAAAGAGATTGATCCAGACTCACTCCTAAAGTAAGTCTGGTTGGTCTCTCTGGTGATGTGTAGAAAATGGAGATAAAGACTTTTTGATAGATTTGATTTCAAGGGATTTTATTTTATATTTTCGTTTAGGAAAGTGTTGTTTTTGAGAAATGAATAATTGCTTCAAGCTGAGGAAAAATATTCTCAATGTTGATGTGTAAGGGCTCTGAAATGGTTCCTGGAAACCTTTTATACAAAGTTGAGGTATAACCAGTTAATGTTCTGTTTGGGATGAGGGATGTCTACTCTGTCTATTTTGGCAATCACTGATTTGTCAAGTGCAGCTTTCTGTAATAAAATGTTGATTTACAGATCTAAAACAAAAGTGCCAACATTTGGTGGAGCCGATAGAAACTCTGAGAAAATGGCAGACCTTTTCTCCACTGGTCCTTCAAAACCAGAAAAAAGGTATCTACTTGATGTGTCCATTCTAAATCAGTTTTTTTAAGTCTACACAAATGTCAAATCTGACAAAAAAGAAAGTTCCTTTTTTTTTTTGAATGAGTTCAAAAAATCCTTTTAGGCTGAACATAGGTTTTTATAAGCTATTCATGAATTAATTCTACCTTGAAATTTGGAAAATGGGAGTAAAGCTTGATTTGAAGAATTAATTTACCAACTGTAATTTTTGAAAGGACTTAAAATCTGACAATTTCACCAAGATGTATCATAGGACAAGATTACCTACAGTAAGATCACTTTGGAAACATCAACAATAGAAAACAAAATCAGAAATTAGAACATTACTTCAAATTTCTATAAAGAGTTATGAAAATTGTTCTAAAGAAAGCAATGTCTTTAAATCATTTTATTTGAGAAAATGTTGGATATGATTTTAAAATACTTTTTCCCCAACATGACATTGCAACTCTCTTCAGAGTTCAATGTATTTGTTTTCATCCAGAGCAGTTGTAAATGATCAAACCTTTACCATGTCTACATTAAAATAATTTCAGTGGATAATTTTTGATTGATTTGATTCTCAGTTCTCCGTTTTTTGATCGTGGACTACCACCAAAACCAGACCGTCAGAAAGGTATGCTTGTTGCTTGAGGTGTATTGTAGACCATTCTCTATTGTTCTTTTACAATACATTGTACTTAGTATTTATAACATTGCAAAATTTTTATGACAACTTTTCTGTTTACCATTCAAGTTTGGTTTGTCACTAGAAAGGTTCAATTGGTTATTAGCAAAGTTTGTCACTGATGAGCCAAGTTTGTCACAGTAAAGATTGATTTGTCACTGAAAATTTTAGTTTGTTGCTGTATAATTAGAAAGGCTTGCACTAGTTTCAAAAAAATCTTTTACTTATTATAGAAATTCTTTCAATTCAGATATTATCTTTAAAACCTGTGAAAATATTCAGTTATAAAACTGAAAGTAGGAAATTCTGTTACTGTTAAGTTTCAAAACAGGTGAGTGTGCCCAGTAATTTGATACAGAATTACAATTGTTATTAACAGTCGCTGAAGAGGAAACCATGCTGTCACTAGGGAGCCCAAGGGTCCCCCTCTCCTCACAAATTGGTCAGCTGGGAAAGCTGGACAATGACACTGATTATTTTGGTTCACCCCAACAGAAGTCACCAGACACTGCTGTTCAGACTGACTTCTTCAGTTTTGACAAAAGTAGGAGAGGAAGTGAGTCAGTAACAGTGCCTCAAGGTCAGGCTGATCTACAGGTAAATGTGATATAGATATATAGATCTATGACAACAAACTTTTACACATGTAGACTTTTTACTTAGACTATACAGGATGTGTATGGATCACTAAGCTGGCGTTGACCTTGTCAGTAAACAAAGATTTTTGTGCTTAACTTCAATTAGTTTTCTTAGCCCTTCAATTTCAAACATCATTCTTTACTTTACTGAAAGTGCTTGCAGAATTTGACAGACAGGTCTGATGGTGAAAACTTAGAGGTCATTCATATTATAGATGGAATAAAATGGTTTCCAAGGAACAACTTGAGTTTCCTGGTGCATGTTGAACTACTGAGTCTTTTGATATTTATGCTCACTGAAGGAAGAAAAATGATGTGCACAAGAACCATCACTCTTTTTTGCATGATTAAGGAGTTATTGCCCTGTGTTATTTTTCATACTTAAATTTTGGACTATAAACTGTCTCTGACTGCCCTTGTTTTATCACTAGTCTAAATGTTGATGTTTTTGGTCTCAGTATAAGATTTGATACTAATTGTCCCAGTCTAAATGTTTTTGGCCTCATTCGAAGGTTTGATCCTTATTGTCCCAGTCTAAATGTTTTTGGCCTCAGTCTAAGGTTTAATCCTTATTGTCCCAGTCTAAATGTTTTTGGCCTCAGTCGAAGGTTTGATACTTATTGTCCCAGTCTAAATGTTTTTGGCCTCATTCTAAGGTTTGATACTTATTGTCCCAGTCTAAATGTTTTTGGCCTCAGTCTTAGGTTTAATCCTTATTGTCCCAGTCTAAATGTTTTTGGCCTCAGTCTAAGGTTTGATCCTTATTGTCCCAGTCTAAATGTTTTTGGCCTCAGTCTAAGGTTTGATACTTATTGTCCCAATCTAAATGTTTTTGGCCTCAGTCGAAGGTTTGATCCTTATTGTCCCAGTCTAAATGTTTTTGGCCTCAGTCTAAGGTTTGATCCTTATTGTCCCAGTCTAAATGTTTTTGGCCTCAGTCGAAGGTTTGATCCTTATTGTCCCAGTCTAAATGTTTTTGGCCTCATTCTAAGGTTTAATCCTTATTGTCCCAGTCTAAATGTTTTTGGCCTCATTCGAAGGTTTGATCCTTATTGTCCCAGTCTAAATGTTTTTGGCCTCAGTCTTAGGTTTAATCCTTATTGTCCCAGTCTAAATGTTTTTGGCCTCAGTCTTAGGTTTAATCCTTATTGTCCCAGTCTAAATGTTTTTGGCCTCAGTCTAAGGTTTGATCCTTATTGTCCCAGTCTAAATGTTTTTGGCCTCAGTCGAAGGTTTGATCCTTATTGTCCCAGTCTAAATGTTTTTGGCCTCATTCTAAGGTTTAATCCTTATTGTCCCAGTCTAAATGTTTTTGGCCTCAGTCTAAGGTTTGATCCTTATTGTCCCAGTCTAAATGTTTTTGGCCTCAGTCTTAGGTTTAATCCTTATTGTCCCAGTCTAAATGTTTTTGGCCTCATTCTAAGGTTTAATCCTTATTGGCCCAGTCTTAATGTTTTTGGCCTCAGTCTAAGGTTTGTTAGCTTTGTAACATTATGCCTAAGATATCAATGTTCCTATTAAGAATTCTAAAGTTGTGAAGGTGAAACTGATCGCAGTTTAAGGATGGAATGTTGAAGTTCTTCATACTTGTTTCATGTTTGAATGTCCATCTTTAAGCAGTATCCTTATGTTCACACTCCCCAGAACTCCTTCCATCAACTACCTGCCCAGCAAGAGGTCATAGGTCAACAACAAACCATGGTACAGCAGCAACAACAAGCTGCAATGCAGCTACACCAACAAGTGAACATTCAACAACCGGCAGCATTACAGCAACAACAACAGGCAGTGTTACAACAGCAACAACAACAACAACAGGCAGCTTTACAACAACAACAGCAGTCAGCATTACAACAGAATTTCATTCAACAACAGTCACAACTGCAGCAGATGATGTCAGACCTCCAGAAACAATATGAAACTTCACTCAAGGTCAGCCATCGTCTCTGTGGCCAACATTTCTCTGTTTTGTATTGTTTGTAATAGTTTTATAGATGTTTGTTCTGATATATTAAAGCCGAGGAGAAATAGATACCAACAAACTTTCTTCTGAAAATTTCTGAATTAAAATGATTCAGTTGAAGTATGATTTAGTCTTTTTGAGCTAATAAATTTGTATTGTAGACACCAGTATCAGGTGCGCCATCTATGCCTGGAATTTCCCCATTGATGGGTTTGGGTGTAGGGACCAGTGTGATGTTGACAGATCCTCCAAAGTCTCTAATGGAAGCTGAGGCTCGTGTAAGTAAACAATCTCTAAGGTCAAGGCTGAGGCTCATGTAAGTTAACAATCTATAAGGTCAAGGCTGAGGCTCATGTAAGTAAACAATCTATAAGGTCAAGGCTGAGGCTCGTGTAAGTAAACAATCTCTAAGGTCAAGGCTGAGGCTCGTGTAAGTAAACAATCTCTAAGGTCAAGGCTGAGGCTCATGTAAGTAAACAATCTCTAAGGTCAAGGCTGAGGCTCATGTAAATAAACAATTTATAAAGTCAAGGCTGAAGCTTGTGTAAGTAAACAGTCTATAAGGTCAAGGCTGAGGCTTATGTAAGTAAACAATCTATAAGGTCAAGGCTGAGGCTTGTGTAAGTAAACAATCTATAAGGTCAAGGCTGAGGCTCATGTAAGTAAACAATCTATAAGGTCAAGGCTGAGGCTCATGTAAGTTAACAATCTATAAGGTCAAGGCTGAGGCTCATGTAAGTAAACATTCTACAAAGTCAAGGCTGAGATTATGATAGGGAAGTGTCCCTCAAGTCAAGTTGTAGTCAAAGGTCAACTCACATTTCTCAAAGTCAAGGCGGAATCCTGAAACATTTAAGTAATGAATCATGTAGGTCGTAAGAAATTTGTGAATAAGTTTTTGTTAGGTATTTTCACATGAATTCATAGCATGTTTAACAGGCATATGCCTAAGTAAATACTAAACAGTTACGTTTTAAGCATTTGCTGAGTACAAAAATAACTTGATATGTAAATTTATATGTATATTTTTATTCTAAAGCTTTTTTTTATTTATTTTTTTTGTATTTGTTTATTTCTTTTATGAATGGTAGATTCGAAAGCTTGAGATTGAGAGGGATTATGTTCAGTCAATTCTTGATTCAACAAAGCGTCGTTCCGAGGAGGAAATAGAAGCTGTGGAAAATTCTTACAAGTGAGTATCACCTGGTACATATTAAGTAAAACATTAAAGACCATAACTATCAGCCATAAAAGGTTTTATGTCATATAAAGTATTAGTCTGTGACAAGCTTTAAAAAGATTCCTATAGTCAACGCTGTATCTTTATAGTAAAAATAAAGTAAATGACATGTTCACTCCAGCTGAGTAATAGTCAACTGGGATCTGTGTTGTATAACCATATATATACTTAACTGGGATCTGTGTTGTATAACCATATATATACTTAACTGGGATCTGGGTGTGTGTGTGTTTATATATTTTATTAATCACACAATTGATAAGAACAAACAACTTTGAAGTTACCTTCACTGAAGATAAGCTACCTAAATGTACATCCTATACTTGGCAGAAACAACTTGCGGCCATCTGTTTTTTTTATATCATCCATTAAAAGACCAAGAAGCCTACTTTTGAATTCATACTATCTAGTCTAGTCTGTTTCACAAGAATTCAAGAGAATGTTTTTTCCTGTTCATTAACACTAATTAACAATCAGAATTACTCATATCTCTTCTATATATTATATATGTACACTGATATGTTTCTGTATTAGACAATACACTGTAAATAAAGTAAAAATTTATTGTTACAGGAGCAGAATGAAACATATAGAAGAAACCAACAAAAGTATAGTAGACAGGTATGTTTATAGTAGACAGGTATGTTTATAGTAGACAGGTATGTTTATAGTAGACAGGTATGTTTATAGTAGACAGGTATGTTAATAGTAGACAGGTATGTTTATAGTAGACAGGTATGTTTATAGTAGACAGGTATGTTTATAGTAGACAGGTAAGTTCATAGTAGACAGGTATGTTTATAGTAGACAGGTAGGTTTATAGTAGACAGGTATGTTTATAGTAGACAGGTATGGTTACAGTAGACAGGTAAGTTTATAGTAGACAGGTAGGTTTAGAGTGGATAGGTATATTTAAAGTAGACAAGTATGTTTATAGTAGACATGTATATTTATAGTAGACAGGTATGTTTATAGTAGACATGTATATTTATAGTAGACAGGTATGTTTATAGTAGGCAGGTATATTTATAGTGGACAGGTATGGTTACAGTAGACAGGTAAGTTTATAGTAGACAGGTATGTTTATAGTAGACAGGAATTTTTATAGTAGACAGGTATGCTTATAGTAGACAGGTATATTTGTAGTGGACAGGTATATTTAAATTAGACAGGTATATTTATAGTAGACAGGTAAGTTTATAGTAGACAGGTATGTTTATAGTGGACAGGAATTTTTATAGTAGACAGGTATGCTTATAGTAGACAGGTATATTTGTAGTGGACAGGTATATTTAAATTAGACAGGTATATTTATATTAGACATGTATGTTAATAGTAGACAGGTATATTTAAAGTAGACAGGTATGTTTATAGTAGACAGGTATATTTAAAGTAGACAGGTATGTTTATAGTAGACAGGTATATTTATAGTAGACAGGTATATTTATAGTAGACAGGTATGTTTATAGTAGACAGGTATATTTATAGTAGACAGGTATGTTTATAGTAGACAGGTATGTTTATAGTAGACAGGTATGTTTATAGTAGACAGGTAGACAGGTATGTTTATAGTAGACAGGTATGTTTATAGTAGACAGGTATGTTTATAGTAGACAGGTATGTTTATAGTAGACAGGTATGTTTATAGTATACAGGTATGTTTATAGTAGACAGGTATATTTATAGTAGACAGCAAGTAGACAGGTATATTTATAGTAGACAGGTATGTTTATAGTAGACAGGTATATTTATAGTAGACAGGTATATTTATAGTAGACAGGTATGTTTATAGTAGACATGTATATTTAAAGTAGACAAGTAGGTATAATTTCTATTTTTGTTATGATTAATCTGAAGATTGAAGGAAGAAAATAGCCAGATGTTGAATCAGCACACGTCTCGTATAAGGAGTTTAGAGGAGGAAAAGTCCAACATAAACACTCAGCTGTATCGCAGGATAGAGGAGCTGGAGCGTGACCGTGCAGAAGAATTAGAAAAGGTCAAACAAACACACAGGTAAAGTCTAAATGTGAAATAGACTCTCAAGTAAATATAAAACACACTCCCACGGGGAGATTTACAGGTAAATATAAGACAGATTTACAGGTTAATATTAGACAGACATACAGGTAAATATTAGATAGATTTACAGGTTAATTTAAGACAGACTTACAGGTAAATATTAGACAGATTTACAGGTAAATATAAGAAAGATTTACATGTAAATATAAGACAAACTTACAAGTAAATATTAGACAGACTTACAGGTAAATATTAGACAGACTTACAAGTAAATATTAGACAGACTTACAGGTAAATATTAGACAGACTTACAGGTAAATATTAGATAGATTTACAGGTTAATTTAAGACAGATTTACAGGTAAATATTAGACAGACTTACAGGTAAATATAAGAAAGATTTACATGTAAATATAAGACAAACTTACAAGTAAATATTAGACAGACTTACAGGTAAATATTAGACAGACTTACAAGTAAATATTAGACAGACTTACAGGTAAATATTACAGACTTACAGGTAAATATTAGACAGACTTACAGGTAAATATTACAGACTTACAGGTAAATATTATTTAGATTTGCAGGTAATTTTTAGAACATTAGACAATCATTAGCATTTGTGGAGACAAGGATTTGAACAAATAACAAATTGGTAAGGAAGTCCAGCAAACTGTTGGTGAAGGTTAATCAGGAATTTTAAAATACCTCAGCTGATGATTTCTTTATATTATTTAGGTAAAATATTCTATGAATGAATGAAAAAAATGTTTGTGCTTTACAGAAAAGTTCTAGCAGAATTAAAAGAGGACCACAACAATTCTTTGCAACGACTGAAGCAGGCCAAGGACCAACAAATAGAGGCTGCCGCCACTTCTCATGATACTACAAAGTAGGTCACAGTAGTTAAAAAACCAGGAAGTAGGTGACTATATCTGTACCATATCTCCTAGAGTATAACTTATTCTTTGTTTTTCACAATTAGTATCTCAAAACCATGATCACTTTAAGTCAATAATTACAATAGAAAGACATTATATCTGATCACTGAAGACAGGTGTAAACTCCAGTTTTCAGTAAGGATAGTGTATTCCTGTTACAGGTCATTAGTGGCAGCTGTGACACTGATTGAAAATAATGCTCGTGACCTTGGAGAGCTCCAAATGAAGGTCAATAGCTGGCATAGTCAGGGTCTGGATGAACGGGAGATCATCACCAGATCAAAGGACGAGCAGCTTCGCAGTAAGTATCCTGGGGGATGTGTTTGTCACTGACGAGGAGACATGTTTACATGTAAGTAGGGAAGTGGGGCAAGGAGTTCCCTCAATATCTTATATACTGACAGTCAAAATTCAATCGTTAAAGACAGGTTTACTTACCTCTCTTGTCCCACCTGTAGGACTAAAGCCATTAAACCATGCTTTGTATTTTGCTTCGTAGTGTACAGAGTATCCTGAGTAATTATAGTAATAGACTGCACTTTAAGAAAAAGGTTTAACTGCAATAATCAGACATATTAGATTTACACTAAGTGTATTTGATCGTGGCTGTAGCCCGAATGTAAGATCTAGAGAAGGGATGTGACTTACAACGTATAAGTGACTCTATCTTTTACTTAGTGTACTGTACAGTCATTAATTTTCAGAGGGAAGAGGGGGGGGTATAGTTATCCATGAAATCAGGTGTCAATAAAAATTGGGCCAAACAAAAAAAATGAATGTTGTTATAGGCTACCTCTTTTTTCAGTCCTACAGGAAAGACTCGCCAAACAACAAGATGACAATGATCAGGAGCGCCAAAGGTTGAACGACCTGACCAACCGTTTAGAAGCACAACTTAGGGAGCAGAATCGTCAGCTAGATGAGGTTGGTTGTTAATTACCTTGTTTTATGTCCTGAGATATGTCAGTGACTGTCTCCAGTGTTTTCTGTGTGATATAATGGGGTTGTTTTATGCCCTGAGATATGTCAGTGACTGTCTCCAGTGTTTTCTGTGTGATATAATGGGGTTGTTTTATGCCCTGAGATATGTCAGTGACTGTCTCCAGTGTTTTCTGTGTGATATAATGGGGTTGTTTTATGCCCTGAGATATGTCAGTGACTGTCTCCAGTGTTTTCTGTGTAATGTAATGGGGTTGTTTTATGTCCTGAGATATGTCAGTGACTGTCTCCAGTGTTTTCTGTGTGATGTAATGGGGTTGTCAATTACCTGGTTTTATGCCCTGAGATATGTCAGTGACTGTCTCCAGTGTTTTCTGTGTGATGTAATGGGGTTGTTTTATGCCCTGAGATATGACAGTAACTGTCTCCAGTGTTTTCTGTGTGATGTAATGGGGTTGTTTTATGTCCTGAGATATGTCAGTGACTGTCTCCAGTGTTTTCTGTGTGATGTAATGGGGTTGTCAATTACCTGGTTTTATGCCCTGAGATATGTCAGTGACTGTCTCCAGTGTTTTCTGTGTGATGTAATGGGGTTGTTTTATGCCATGAGATATGACAGTAACTGTCTCCAGTGTTTTCTGTGTGATGTAATGGGGTTGTCAATTACCTTGTTTTATGCCCTGAGATATGTCAGTGACTGTCTCCAGTGTTTTCTGTGTGATGTAATGGGGTTGTTTTATGCCCTGAGATATGTCAGTAACTGTCTCCAGTGTTTTCTGTGTGATGTAATGGGGTTGTTTTATGTCCTGAGATATGTCAGTAACTGTCTCCAGTGTTTTCTGTGTGATGTAATGGGGTTGTCAATTACCTTGTTTTATGCCCTGAGATATGTCAGTGACTGTCTCCAGTGTTTTCTGTGTGATGTAATGGGGTTGTTTTATGTCCTGAGATATGTCAGTAACTGTCTCCAGTGTTTTCTGTGTGATATAATGGGGTTGTTTTATGCCCTGAGATATGTCAGTAACTGTCTCCAGTGTTTTCTGTGTGATGTAATGGGGTTGTCAATTACCTTGTTTTATGCCCTGAGATATGTCAGTGACTGTCTCCAGTGTTTTCTGTGTGATATAATGGGGTTGTTTTATGCCCTGAGATATGTCAGTGACTGTCTCCAGTGTTTTCTGTGTAATGTAATGAGTTTGTTAATTACCTTGTTTTATGCCCTGAGATATGTCAGTGACTGTCTCCAGTGTTTTCTGTGTAATGTAATGAGTTTGTTAATTACCTTGTTTTATGCCCTGAGATATGTCAGTGACTGTCTCCAGTGTTTTCTGTGTTATATAATGGGGTTGTTTTATGTCCTGAGATATGTCAGTGACTGTCTCCAGTGTTTTCTGTGTTATGTAATGAGTTTGTTAATTACCTTGTTTTATGCCCTGAGATATGTCAGTGACTGTCTCCAGTGTTTTCTGTGTAATGTAATGGGGTTGTTTTATGTCCTGAGATATGTCAGTGACTGTCTCCAGTGTTTTCTGTGTAATGTAATGGGGTTGTTTTATGCCCTGAGATATGTCAGTGACTGTCTCCAGTGTTTTCTGTGTGATGTAATGGGGTTGTTTTATGCCCTGAGATATGTCAGTGACTGTCTCCAGTGTTTTCTGTGTGATATAATGGGGTTGTTTTATGCCCTGAGATATGTCAGTGACTGTCTCCAGTGTTTTCTGTGTGATATAATGGGGTTGTTATGTCAGTGACTGTCTCCAGTGTTTTCTGTGTGATATAATGGGGTTGTTTTATGCCCTGAGATATGTCAGTGACTGTCTCCAGTGTTTTCTGTGTGATATAATGGGGTTGTTTTATGCCCTGAGATATGTCAGTGACTGTCTCCAGTGTTTTCTGTGTTATGTAATGAGTTTGTTAATTACCTTGTTTTATGTCCTGAGATATGTCAGTGACTGTCTCCAGTGTTTTCTGTGTGATATAATGGGGTTGTTTTATGCCCTGAGATATGTCAGTAACTGTCTCCAGTGTTTTCTGTGTGATATAATGGGGTTGTTTTATGCCCTGAGATATGTCAGTAACTGTCTCCAGTGTTTTCTGTGTGATATAATGGGGTTGTTTTATGTCCTGAGATATGTCAGTAACTGTCTCCAGTGTTTTCTGTGTGATGTAATGGGGTTGTTTTATGCCATGAGATATGTCAGTAACTGTCTCCATTGTTTTCTGTGTGATGTAATGGGGTTGTCAATTACCTTGTTTTATGCCCTGAGATATGTCAGTGACTGTCTCCAGTGTTTTCTGTGTGATGTAATGGGGTTGTCAATTACCTTGTTTTATGCCCTGAGATATGTCAGTGACTGTCTCCAGTGTTTTCTGTGTAATGTAATGGGGTTGTCAATTACCTTGTTTTATGCCCTGAGATATGTCAATGACTGTCTCCAGTGTTTTCTGTGTGATGTAATGGGGTTGTTTTATGCCCTGAGATATGTCAGTGACTGTCTCCAGTGTTTTCTGTGTAATGTAATGAGTTTGTTAATTACCTTGTTTTATGCCCTGAGATATGTCAGTGACTGTCTCCAGTGTTTTCTGTGTAATGTAATGAGTTTGTTAATTACCTTGTTTTATGCCCTGAGATATGTCAGTGACTGTCTCCAGTGTTTTCTGTGTGATCTAATGAGTTTGTTAATTACCTTGTTTTATGTCCTGAGATATTCAAATATCAACAGTCAAACACACAGGATCAACCACAAGATATAATCTCTTACTATAAGGTTGATATATAAGATATATGTAGATATAATGTTGAAGTTGATGAGATACAAGGAAATTTAATTGATAATTAATGAAAGAAGACATTACATTTTGCCTGATTTCAACATTTCGACACCAAGAGCTGATAATGATGTTTTGTTTTACTCAGGACTTTCTTTAAACAATTCAGCTGTTGTTTACTGTTTACAAGTTTTGACTCTTCAGATAAAATTCAGTTACTTATGAAATTTCATTTGTGGCAACCTCTTAGAATTGTAAAATATTGTAGCATACAAAACTCACACCTATATATACAGAGTTAAAGCCCTTGTTAATACTTTATAGTGAAGTTTTATACTTTATAGTGAAGTTTGGATGGATTGCACAGACACTGTAGATGGCTAGTGAGAATACAGGACTTTAATTGCTTTTTTAGGAACGATGGAAAGCAAAGCAGGAACAGAATCGTCTTCATACTCTGCAGGTAGCTCTCGAAGAAGAACGACAACTGTGGACTGAACAGCAGGCTAGGGATAGAGCTAGTATAGAGAAAACAAGGGTGAGTATACAGGAAGGTTTCCAGGACACTGACTTAAATTAGTCAGGGATGTGGCCAACATGGAGATGTTATAAAGACACTAATTCAGCTTGGAACACAGTTACTCTGTATAATTTATTCAAAACCATGTTTATTGCAGGAAACATTATTGGAAGATGAGAAATCCTTGTTATCACAGCTTCATCGTGAGCGTCAGTCCTTGGCAGAGGAACGGATGCAGTTTAATGTCACACAACAAATCCAGAAGGATGAAACAGAACAGTACACCATGAAGCTAGCTCATGTGAGTAAAGTTATCATTAAGATATACATAATATACTAGCTTTTTATATCATTTTTGTATTGATCTTTAGAGCACACTAGTGTCATTTTCTGAGTTTCTTATTTAAAATCTGTTTGATTTTGATGAAGGTTGGTCCAAAAGTTAAATTAGCAGTTTTTAGCCCACCATCTAATAGACGGTGGGTTATTCAAATCGCCCTGCGTCCGTGGTCCGTCCGTCCGTAAACAATTCTTGTTACCGCTATTTCTGGAAAAGTACTGGATGGATCTTTCTCAAATTTCATATGCAGGTTCCCCTTGGTCCTATTTTGGACTGATTCGAATTCAAGATGGCCGACAGTCAGCCATCTTGGATTTTGGAAGTAAAAGTTTGTTACTGCAATTTCTTGGAAAGTACTGGATGGATCTTTCTCAAATTTCATATGCAGTTTCCCCTTGGTCCCTGGTTGTGCATTGTACCTTTTTTGGACTGATTCGAATTCAAGATGGCAGACAGGTGGCCATCTTGGATTTTGAATGTAAAAGTTTGTTACTGCTATTTCTTGGAAAGTACTGGATGGATCTTTCTCAAATTTCATATGCAGGTTCCCTTTGGTTCCAAGTTGTGCATTATACCTTTTTGGACTGATCCGAAATCAAGATGGCAGACAGGCAGCCATCTTGGATTTTGAGAGTAAAATCTTGTTACTGCTATATCTGAGGAAGTACTGGATGGATCCTTCTGATATTTCATAGATATTGGTTTCCCTTGGTCCCTAGTTGTGCATTGTACCTTTTTTGGACTGATTTGAAATCAAGGTGGCCCACAGGCAGCCATCTTGGATGTCGACAGTAATACAGCACAAGCATATTGTCCATTATCCACCTGTAACTGACTGCTATCTAATAATACTTTGGGATCTTTTTCAAATGATATTTGCTAATAGGTGCTTCATAAAAATATCTTGTGCCATCATTGAGTACATTCAATGAAGACCAGTTCATGTACATTTACAACACCTGTAACAAACAAAAACAAATAAACAAATCTTCAAGAACTGAAAACAGATCCTCAAATGGTGGGTGCCAAAATCCCTCTGGGATCTCTTGTTAAGTCATTGATTGTTAAAATTGGTCAAGATGATTTTTTTTAATGTAATATATTATATAACTATTTTGAATTGATGCCCCCTTTCAATCTCTCCATTGTAAGATATCTTTACAGACTTAAGTGTGTCATTAATGTGACCAAATACAAAATGTAAAAGACAGGAAAAGTTTTCAATATAGTTGTATTTGAGGAGCACTCCACAGTTCCACAGACAACCTTGTTTTTGGGGAGCACTCCACAGTTCCACAGACAACCTTGTTTTTGGGGAGCACTCCACAGTTCCACAGACAACTTTGTTTTTGGGGAGCACTCCATAGTTCCACAGACAATCTTGTTTTTGGGGAGCACTCCACAGTTCCACAGACAACCTTGTTTTTGGGGAGCACTCCACAGTTCCACAGACAATCTTTTTAGAATGTTCTTTAGTCCTGATGTAAAACGTAGGAAAAGTAATTGTGAATATATTGACACCATTCCAGGCAAAGGCAGAGTATGAAGCCACTATGAAGGCTATCTCTGGGGAGAAGAACAAGATGTATGAACGGAGACAGGAACTGCAGACAATAGAAGACCGTGTGAGGGATGAACAGAGGAAACTGGAGAGGGATGAAGACAGATGGCGCAGTAAGCAGGAAGACTTCGAGGAAACAGCTGCCACACTGAAGGCAAAGTCAGAAGAGGTGGATGAGATGTACATGGTGAGGATTATAATACAGGATTGAATGATCACTTATCAGCATCAAATAGAATTTGTTATACTTAATAAGAACATCAGAGCCTGGAACCCAAAAGATATTACTGCATTTGAATTTGAAGTGTAAGTTTAGGTAGTAATGAATTTGGTAGTACTACATGGTGGTATGTCAGTTAGAAGTTGTCCTCTGTTATATGTGTAAGTTTAGGTAGTACTACATGGTGGTATGTCAGTTAGAAGTTGTCCTCTGTTATATGTGTAAGTTTAGGTAGTACTACATGGTGGTATGTCAGTTAGAAGTTGTCCTCTGTTATATGTGTAAGTTTAGGTAGTACTACATGGTGGTATGTCAGTTAGAAGTTGTCCTCTGTTATATGTGTAAGTTTAGGTAGTACTACATGGTGGTATGTCAGTTAGAAGTTGTCCTCTGTTATATGTGTAAGTTTAGGTAGTACTACATGGTGGTATGTCAGTTAGAAGTTGTCCTCTGTTATATGTGTAAGTTTAGGTAGTACTACATGGTGGTATGTCAGTTAGAAGTTGTCCTCTGTTATATGTGTAAGTTTAGGTAGTACTACATGGTGGTATGTCAGTTAGAAGTTGTCCTCTGTTATATGTGTAAGTTTAGGTAGTACTACATGGTGGTATGTCAGTTAGAAGTTGTCCTCTGTTATATGTGTAAGTTTAGGTAGTACTACATGGTGGTATGTCAGTTAGAAGTTGTCCTCTGTTATATGTGTAAGTTTAGGTAGTACTACATGGTGGTATGTCAGTTAGAAGTTGTCCTCTGTTATATGTGTAAGTTTAGGTAGTAATGAATTTGGTAGTACTACATGGTGGTATGTCAGTTAGAAGTTGTCCTCTGTTATATGTGTAAGTTTAGGTAGTACTACATGGTGGTATGTCAGTTAGAAGTTGTCCTCTGTTATATGTGTAAGTTTAGGTAGTACTACATGGTGGTATGTCAGTTAGAAGTTGTCCTCTGTTATATGTGTAAGTTTAGGTAGTACTACATGGTGGTATGTCAGTTAGAAGTTGTCCTCTGTTATATGTGTAAGTTTAGGTAGTACTACATGGTGGTATGTCAGTTAGAAGTTGTCCTCTGTTATATGTGTAAGTTTAGGTAGTACTACATGGTGGTATGTCAGTTAGAAGTTGTCCTCTGTTATATGTGTAAGTTTAGGTAGTACTACATGGTGGTATGTCAGTTAGAAGTTGTCCTCTGTTATATGTGTAAGTTTAGGTAGTACTACATGGTGGTATGTCAGTTAGAAGTTGTCCTCTGTTATATGTGTAAGTTTAGGTAGTACTACATGGTGGTATGTCAGTTAGAAGTTGTCCTCTGTTATATGTGTAAGTTTAGGTAGTACTACATGGTGGTATGTCAGTTAGAAGTTGTCCTCTGTTATATGTGTAAGTTTAGGTAGTACTACATGGTGGTATGTCAGTTAGAAGTTGTCCTCTGTTATATGTGTAAGTTTAGGTAGTACTACATGGTGGTATGTCAGTTAGAAGTTGTCCTCTGTTATATGTGTAAGTTTAGGTAGTACTACATGGTGGTATGTCAGTTAGAAGTTGTCCTCTGTTATATGTGTAAGTTTAGGTAGTACTACATGGTGGTATGTCAGTTAGAAGTTGTCCTCTGTTATATGTGTAAGTTTAGGTAGTACTACATGGTGGTATGTCAGTTAGAAGTTGTCCTCTGTTATATGTGTAAGTTTAGGTAGTACTACATGGTGGTATGTCAGTTAGAAGTTGTCCTCTGTTATATGTGTAAGTTTAGGTAGTACTACATGGTGGTATGTCAGTTAGAAGTTGTCCTCTGTTATATGTGTAAGTTTAGGTAGTACTACATGGTGGTATGTCAGTTAGAAGTTGTCCTCTGTTATATGTGTAAGTTTAGGTAGTACTACATGGTGGTATGTCAGTTAGAAGTTGTCCTCTGTTATATGTGTAAGTTTAGGTAGTACTACATGTATGTCAGTTAGAAGTTGTCCTCTGTTATATGTGTAAGTTTAGGTAATACTACATGTATGTCAGTTAGAAATTTTCCTCTGTTAAATGTGTAACAGGAAGCCCAGAAAAAGTTCGAGGAGGGAGAACAGGCACTGCTGGAGGCGCGGTCGTTGGAGAGTGAAGACAAAATGAGGATGGACAGCATACAGGATCAGATTCAGATACTACGGGTCAAAGAAAAGGAGATTGCCGAGGTCAGAATAAATTGTTCTAGTAACAATATCATATCACATGGCTTTTCTTCAGGGCAGATTCATAATTTCTCCTTTATATCTAGAAATCTTGTATTAATGATGGAGACACAACATGTTATGATAAACAATAAGTATTCACCAGTAGAAACACTCTAACATATCAGATAACTGATAGTTTTAAGTTGATTAGAAATAATATATTAATCTTAAAGTTGTTTTCTGTGTATGACCAGAAAAATTAATATTTTAGTTTAATTTGAACAGGAAAAGCTACGTCTGTCCCGAGAGAAGAAGGAGGTAGAAAACCTAAGGTTTACATTGCTCTGTCCAAACTGTCGCACGCCCAGAGGAGACAGTATGAATATTATCCCACCTCAAGGTACAGTATGATGATAGCATGGTACCCACTGTTAAACCCAGGTTATATACAGTATGATGACAGCATGGTACTCACTGTTAAACCCAGGTTATATACAGTATGATGACAGCATGGTTACCCACTGTTAAACCCAGGTTATATACAGTATGATGACAGCATAGTACTCACTGTTAAACCCAGGTTATATACAGTATGATGACAGCATGGTAGCCACTGTTAAACCCAGGTTATATACAGTATGATGACAGCATGGTTACCCACTGTTAAACCCAGGTTATGTACAGTACGATGATAGCATGGTGATTGTAGTAATGTAGTAAAGTATGGATTTCTTTATTGTAGTGCCAATGGAGAGTATGCCTCAGATGACAAACCAGACATCGCCTTCTTACATTGGAAATGGGTACAATGCAGTGTCCAGACAGATGGTGTCACATCAAGTCCCCAGTCCATCAATACAGATGTCACTGAATTCTGTCCAGTCCATCACAGAGACCATCAAGGCAGATCGATCAGTACGTATGTGGAAGGTGGAAGCCATGAAGGTAGGTATAAATAGATAAATCATGTCAGGTTTGTCATATCTGTATCAGTAATTCTAAATGATGTCCAATTCTAGGTATAACCGGGAATCAATTTACATAAACTATCAGTGAAGATTTTGTTGTCGTTATTTTTTAATCAGTGCAGACACACTGGTATAGAATTGAAAACTCACTTGTGCCATCCTGTAAATTTTGACTTTTGTAACAGATAGTGGACAATTTGATTTTTCAGGACCAGAAGTACCTGGATGAACAGAACATGTTCCTCTATACACTGAGACATATGCCTTACAACAAGACATCAACAAACTCCTGATGATGGCACCACAAGTATCAGCAACATTGTTCACAATTATATCCAAGTTGGCCAACGAATGACCTATATGGTGGTATCTGTTTCAGACCAAGCATGTGGTGTTTATATTTATCCCTATAGTTGGCAGCTCTTCATTAAAGAATCTCCACATCACATATCTAGCTAGTCAAAGAGTGTGACTGTATCAGAGAAAACAGCATCATGTTGCTGGTCTGTGATAGCCAAACACAAATTAACACTTACTTGTTTTAATTCCATCACATTTACATAATCTTGGACACATGGCCAGAAGATCTATGTGAAGGGTAAAAATGTACTCTGTATGAGATCATCAGACCTTATGTACACTGAGACAGTCAGATCTGTGTGAAGGGTTATAATGTACGCTGAGACAGTCAGATCTGTGTGAAAGGTTATAATGTACACTGAGACAGTCAGACCTGTGTGAAGGATTATAATGTACACTGAGACAGTCAGACCTGTGTGAAGGGTTATAATGTACACTGAGACAGTCAGATCTGTGTGAAAGGTTATAATGTACACTGAGACAGTCAGACCTGTGTGAAGGATTATAATGTACACTGAGACAGTCAGACCTGTGTGAAGGGTTATAATGTACACTGAGACAGTCAGATCTGTGTGAAAGGTTATAATGTACACTGAGACAGTCAGACCTGTGTGAAGGGTTATAATGTACACTGAGACAGTCAGATCTGCGTGAAGGGTAATAATGTACACTGACACAGTCAGATCTGCGTGAAGGGTTATAATGTACACTGAGACAGTCAGATCTGTGTGAAGGGTTATAATGTACACTGAGACAGTCAGACTTGTGTGTGGGGTTATAATGTAGGCTGAGACAGTCAGACCTGTGTGTGGGGTTATAATGTAGGCTGAGACAGTCAGACCTGTGTGAAGGGTTATGATGTACTCTGGTAAAAGGACTGATTTAGCATATTATGTATTTTTTAGTTTGATAAGTAGACATATAAAATATGCTGTCTTTAAGAGAAATGTAGAAGTAGTGATGATTTTATGATAACAAACCCACCTCCGTGCCTGTAACAGTTAAGTTGTTGCCAAAGTGGTGAATTCCATTCTCTTTTAATGATGTCCAAAGCATTTTGTAGAGTGTTTTACTTTTATAGATGTATCAGGGAATTAGAGCACTGATGGAATATTCTTACAATGATGTACGTATGACGACAGATTCTACGTACGACGACAGATTCTACGTACATTGACAGATTCTACGTATGATGACAGATTCTACGTATGACAACAGATTCTACGATAAATGTCAATTGATGTTACATGTGTATGTACACATGGTGACTGACTATTGATTTAATTTTTATGAATTTTTGTAAAATTTACAAAACATATTTATACAGGTTAGTGACTTTAGCAAATAGCATTAGGGGTAAGAGAGGCAGCTCATCTGGGGACGAGTAACAGACCAACGGGGGACAAGGGGCTACATAGAGTGTAGTGACAGACCAACGGGGGACAAGGGGCTACATAGAGTGTAGTGACAGACCAACAGGGGACAAGGGGCTACATAGAGTGTAGTGACAGACCAACAGGGGACAAGGGGCTACATAGAGTGTAGTGACAGACCAACGGGGGACAAGGGGCTACATAGAGTGTAGTGACAGACCAACGGGGGACAAGGGGCAAGGGGCTACATAGAGTGACATCCACAAGGGGCTACATAGAGTGACATCCACAAGGGGCTACATAGAGTGACATCCACAAGGGGCTACATAGAGTGTAGTGACAGACCAACGGGGGACAAGGGGCAAGGGGCTACATAGAGTGACATCCACAAGGGGCTACATAGAGTGACATCCACAAGGGGCTACATAGAGTGACATCCACAAGGGGCTACATAGAGTGACATCCACAAGGGGCTACATAGAGTGACATCCACAAGGGGCTACATAGAGTGACATCCACAAGGGGCTTCATAGAGTGACATCCACAAGGGGCTTCATAGAGTGACATCCACAAGGGGCTTCATAGAGTGACATCCACAAGGGGCTACATAGAGTGACATCCACAAGGGGCTTCATAGAGTGACATCCACAAGGGGCTACATAGAGTGACATCCACAAGGGGCTTCATAGAGTGACATCCACAAGGGGCTTCATAGAGTGACAACCACAAGGGGCTTCATAGAGTGACATCCACAAGGGGCTTCATAGAGTGACATCCACAAGGGGCTACATAGAGTGACATCCACAAGGGGCTTCATAGAGTGACAACCACAAGGGGCTACATAGAGTGACAACCACAAGGGGCTACATAGAGTGACATCCACAAGGGGCTACATAGAGTGACATCCACAAGGGGCTTCATAGAGTGACATCCACAAGGGGCTTCATAGAGTGACATCCACAATCTTACTAGATATTTCTCAGTGGAACTTATTTACTGACGACCGAGGGTATTCATGTCTTACAGATGTTTTAAAGTTATACATCGAGTTGAAGAGAAACTTGTGGATCTTAGTTTTGTATGTATGCTAGTGTATACTAAATATAACAAACTAATGTACAAAAGTGAATACTAGATGTTAAAATTTGTGGTTTACAAGCAAATGATAAATTCTGATGTCTACAAGAGGATTCTAGAGGTCTTTTCATACAGGATTGTACTACATGTTAAATTCTGATGTCTACATGAGGATTCTAGATGTCTTTTCATACGGGATTGTACTACATGTTAAATTCTGATGTCTACATGAGGATTCTAGATGTCTTTTCATACGGGATTGTACAACATGTTAAATTCTGATGTCTACATGAGGATTCTAGATGTCTTTTCATACGGGATTGTACTACATGTTAAATTCTGATGTCTACAAGAGGATTCTAGAAGTCTTTTCATACGGGATTGTACTACATGTTAAATTCTGATGTCTACATGAGGATTCTAGATGTCTTTTCATACGGGATTGTACTACATGTTAAATTCTGATGTCTACAAGAGGATTCTAGATGTCTTTTCATACGGGATTGTACTACATGTTAAATTCTGATGTCTACATGAGGATTCTAGATGTCTTTTCATACGGGATTGTACTACATGTTAAATTCTGATGTCTACACGAGGATTCTAGATGTCTTTTCATACGGGATTGTACTACATGTTAAATTCTGATGTCTACAAGAGGATTCTAGATGTCTTTTCATATGGGATTGTACTACATGTTAAATTCTGATGTGTTGTTGTGGATGTAGATGTAAAATTTTGGTATAAACAAGCAAATACTAGATGTTATATATATTCTGTTGTATAATGACAAGCTGTTATATATTACCAGTAAAATTTTAATGTATATTTAGGGAATAGTATACATATTCTGGATATTAGATCATGAATGTTTTTTAAACAAGACACGTATCACCACTATTTTAGAATAGTGAGTGTTAAATTCTGATGTATCCTAGATACTGTACAACTTAAATGCTACATTTAGTGCTGTGTTTTTTCGGGTACCCACTTGTTTCTGGCTGTTTGTAATACAAGGTATATTCTGTGTAATAGGAATGATCTTGTTGAGTGATGTAAACATTATCAATGTTTTCTAATTGTTGAACGTTTAAGATATGTCTGTGATAGAATATAATTCTACCTTAAAAATGCAATAAATTTGCTGTCCTATCTTTAGATGACCGATAAATATCATCTATCCCATGTTTACAATCTTCAAGCTTCAGTTTTTATATCCAGTTTTCTGATAGGAATTGCGAGGTTGAAGTATTTATGAAAGTCTTTTATGTAGTTTCCTAGTCATGACTGGCAATGTAACTTACATTTTGTTTTACAGCCGTCCTGATATTTTATAATAATAAAATGTAACATCAAGACCTTAATAATAGTGTTGTTATTGATTAAGTACTAAGTGGTTCATATTAATGATTAGCTCCTAGTTACCATGGTATCAATATGTCTGAACACGTCCAGACTTTCACTTCCAAAGACTATCATAGATCCAGAATTGAAATGATCCTAAGACAAAATATAAAGTTTTATTAAAAATTCCAGATGGTTGCCTGTTGAGTATTTTTTTTCTTGTTTTTTTTTCCTTGCACAACTTGGAATCAAGTAGATCTTGAAAAATACAGGGAAGGAAAGATAATCTATTATTAGTATCAGCATCAATTCCAGGGTACAAATCTTTACAAAACAGTTAATATCTCATTCCAGAATTTTGTTATAGATATATAAGGCTGTCATTCTAGGTCAAATGCTTAGTAACTATGTACAAGTTTCACACTACTATACTTTAAATGTCATCCAAGAACAAGAAAGAAAATTTGTGGATATAAACTCTTTTATTAATCAGAAGTATTCATGAGGACTTTTCCAGACATGGTGGGAGTCGACAATATGTATGTAATAAACATTTTGTATCTGGGATCCCAGAAAAGAAATTGCAATTTGACAGGGTCACCAAGAGTACAATCCAACTCCATGCTCTCCAATAATGTCTGGAATATTTCTTGATTACATTGATAAGAGATGCTTACAGCATCCACTAAGGGAGATTACTCTCCCTTGTATATCAGCACCATGTGGCCTTCCTTCTCCATATATATTATTTTTTCTACCTAATTTATTTCAATTAGCTACAAACTGATGTGTTTACAATTTACAACAGATAATTTTTTTCATAAGGTGCATTAAAACAAATATAGAAAGAAAAACATTAATCACAAATAACTGAGCACGTTGAATGGAAGCAACAGAAATAAACTGAAATTCACTTCAAAATTTAACTTCTGCATCCATGTATTGAAACTAAAATGAAAAAATAGATTTCAAGCTCTAACAGAAACAATGTTTGGTGGTAAAAAATTATCGGATGGTCAGAAATTAATGTACAGCTTTGTCAGTACGTTCTAGATAATCCACTGACTGATAGTGTTGATGATTCCAGTGTAGATTATCAGTCTCTACCACCCTTTAATAGCAGTTTAAACATTCTTAACTTAATATTAATACTACTACCTATATCAATATTTCCTGTCTTATAATTTTACCTTCCCACTGCATGTCAATGAGGACAATAAATATATCAAACCTTATTTAGGCCAAGAAAACAACTTTGTAATATAGTAAAAAAAAGTTTAACTACTCCAATCATATGCAAATATTCACAGCACTTGAAGCCTGAAATTTCACTCTCACTCTTCGACTAGTGATCACTTTCTTACTCGTATTCAATCTGCCCTTAGGAAATCAATCATTTCCCAAATATTTCTTAAATATTCAAAATCACAAGTAACTCCAAAGGTGATGTGCAAAACAACAATGTACATGATACAAGTATGAACATCTACAATAGTGAACTGTATGCCTATCACAGCATAATATTGTAGACAGACATTTAATTTTCAAATGTGATTAAAACACTATAAAATTAATTAAATTGTAATCTAACAAATTTCAATCTACATCAATGTCTAGGAATAAGCTAGACACCACAGCCAGATAAAAGTGCATTAAACAAAAGGAGCTAATCTGATTCATGTCATGTACCCATCTCTCAAACAATCCTAAAATTTTGAAACAAACCTATGTAAAGATGATGTCAGCTTCAAGCATTTTAGTTGAAATTCTTGATATTTTCAACTGATGTGATGATGAATAAATCTCATTATTGTACTGGTCCCTAATCTCACCTGATGTCATTATTGTACTGGTCCCTAATCTCCCCTGATGTCATTATTGTACTGGTCCCTAATCTCCCCTGATGTCATTATTGTACTGGTCCCTAATCTCCCCTGATGTCATTATTGTACTGGTCCCTAATCTCCCCTGATGTCATTATTGTACTGGTCCCTAATGTCATTATTGTACTGGTCCCTGATGTCATTATTGTACTGGTCCCTATGTCATCTCCCCTGATGTCATTATTGTACTGGTCCCTAATCTCACCTGATGTCATTATTGTACTGGTCCCTAATCTCCCCTGATGTCATTATTGTACTGGTCCCTAATCTCCCCTGATGTCATTATTGTACTGGTCCCTTATCTCCCCTGATGTCATTATTGTACTGGTCCCTTATCTCCCCTGATGTCATTATTGTACTGGTCCTATCTCTCCTGATGTCATTATTGTACTGGTCCCTTATCTCCCCTGATGTCATTATTGTACTGGTCCTATCTCTCCTGATGTCATTATTGTACTGGTCCCTAATCTCTCCTGATGTCATTATTGTACTGGTCCCTAATCTCTCCTGATGAAATTGATGTTACGATCCACAATGCCCTTTTTTGTCATTTTTTTTTTAATCAATGTAAGCAACATTGAATAAAACTTTCTTACTTATGCATTGGTCCCGTTATGTATGTACAACTTCACTATCCCAGTAAATGGTCTGATTATATTTGTGTTTTGGAGAGACTTGAAAGACAAAAATATTAGTTTCAAAATACCGGCATGTAAGTTAAATAAACATATTACAGCATGCTGTACACTAAATTGTATATAACATGTAATGACAGAAATGACATTTTGAGATCCATTTCTTTACCACACATAAATATATCTATATATTAAAACAAACTTATTACAGCTGATTCCCTTATTTGGCCTTTATGTAACATACACAAATAATAGATCTGGTATGATTCGGGTATCATAACACTATGGTGATGCCAGAAATAACGGATACAGTTGTTTCAGCAATAAAAAATTAGTGTCACAGTTTATAGTCCTTTGTCTTATTCGGCCATCGGAGAGTCCTTGCTTATTTTCTCATTCCTCTGTCTTATTAAGCTATCAAAGAGTCCCTCAATTTATTTAACTTATTGAATAAATGAAGGCCAATTGATTTAGCTTCCGCAATAAATAGAAATAATGGCACTTTTACTAAATTGACAGCAATAACAAAAAACATAGAGCTGTACTTTGTTTGAATTCCGGCTTCAGGACTACTGTAGCATCAATCTCGATTCTTTAAATAAAATTTCAAATGGCAAATATTAAACCAGAAATTATGTGTATAAAAATGTCATCAAAATCAGAGGAATTATATTCAAAGATAACATTTATAATTTCCACAGGAGTGATATAAAATATCAGTAATAATGTTGTGATATAATCAGTAATAATGTTGTGATATAATCTATCAGTAATAATGTTGTGATATAATCAGTAATAGTGTTGTGATATAATCAGTAATAATGTGATATAATCAGTAATAATCTTGTGATATAATCTATCAGTTATAATGGTTACCTGGTATACAGTTTCAGAATTATACTGAAATGTCAAAAATCTGTAAGTGTTAACATATATTATCCAAAATTCATTAAATCAAAACATTGTTGTTTTTTAAAAATGTTTACAAATGTGACTTATAATGTCAACATGAAAACTGAATATTTTACACACTATTACTGGTACATTAATTACAATGACTATTACTGGTACATTAATTACAATGACTTTAAACACACTATTACTGGTACATTAATTACAATGATTTTAAACACACTGTTACTGGTACAGGTATTACAATGATTTTAAACACACTATTACTGGTATTATGATTTCTCAAAATAATAAATAAATAAAATTACAATATAATATGAAAATAACCTCACACAAAAGACAGAAGTTAAACATATTTATATACATAAGTGGCTATGCAGATGGTGAAGTGATATTATTTGGGACTAATTAATAAAATAATGAAGAGATGGTACTTCGGTACCCATCATCAGAGGTCACATCAGTAAACAGTATCACTGTTATTATCCTGAGGAAGCAGTTGCTGACATGATCAAATATTTATAGAATGTACGACCTTCAAGACTTTGATCTTTTAGCTTCATCAATGTACAGTTATAGTCAATTACCAACAATATCCTAAATTGTGTTGTGAAGTATAATATCATTATGGCTTTAACTTCGACATGATTATCCCTTATCATGATTTCCTGGACCTGTGATGTTGTGTAGTGTTTACCACTACAATGATAAGTATGACTTACTGGACTTGTGATGTTGTGTCGTGTTTACCACTACAAGGAAAAAGATGACTTCCTGGACCTGTGATGTTGTGTAGTGTTTACCACTACAATGATAAGTATGACTTACTGGACTTGTGATGTTGTGTCGTGTTTACCACTACAATGATAAGTATGACTTACTGGACTTGTGATGTTGTGTCGTGTTTACCACTACAAGGAAAAAGATGACTTCCTGGACCTGTGATGTTGTGTAGTGTTTACCACTACAATGATAAGTATGACTTACTGGACTTGTGATGTTGTGTCGTGTTTACCACTACAAGGAAAAAGATGACTTCCTGGACCTGTGATGTTGTGTAGTGTTTACCACTACAATGATAAGTATGACTTACTGGACCTGTGATGTTGTGTAGTGTTTACCACTACAAGGATAAGTATGACTTACTGGACCTGTGATGTTGTGTAGTGTTTACCACTACAAGGATAAGTATGACTTACTGGGCCTGTGATGTTGTGTAGTGTTTACCACTACAAGGATAAGTATGACTTACTGGACCTGTGATGTTGTGTAGTGTTTACCACTACAAGGATAAGTATGACTTACTGGACCTGTGATGTTGTGTAGTGTTTACCACTACAAGGATAAGTATGACTTACTGGACCTGTGATGTTGTGTAGTGTTTACCACTACAAGGATAAGTATGACTTCCTGGGCCTGTGATGTTGTGTAGTGTTTACCACTACAAGGATAAGTATGACTTACTGGACCTGTGATGTTGTGTAGTGTTTACCACTACAAGGATAAGTATGACTTACTGGACCTGTGATGTTGTGTTGTGTTTACCATTTCAATGATACTTAACTTGATCTGGACTCTATGACCATCACACAGTATCCAGGAGCACTTGGAATAAAATTCCAACATTCATTCATAATGATTTTACTATAAATTGACCACTCTGAAATATGGAAGTTCAAATCTATATGTATAAACCTGACCATTCTTCAAAGTTGCACAGCACAACTAGGACTTATCTGAAACATGCATAAAACAAAAAAAGGACATGAAGATTTCTGAACAGTAGCTAGCTAACTGTCATAATGCTCCTTATAGCAAGCTAGCTGTCATAAGTGTCCTTCACCTCTACAAGCTAGCTGATATAAGTGTTCTTCACCTTTACAAGCTAGCTTACATAAGTGTCCTTCACCTTTACAAGCTAGCTTACATAAGTGTCCTTCACCACTACAAGCCAGCTGTTATAAGTGTCCTTCACCTCTACAAGCTAGCTGATATAAGTGTCCTTCACCTTTACAAGCTAGCTTACATAAGTGTCCTTCACCTCTTCAAGCTAGCTTACATAAATGTCCTTCACCTCTACAAGCTAGCTTACATAAGTGTCCTTCACCTCTACAAGCTAGCTGTCATAAGTGTCCTTCACCTCTACAAGCTAGCTTACATAAGTGTCCTTCACCTCTACAAGCTAGCTTACATAAGTGTCCTTCACCTCTACAAGCTAGCTTACATAAGTGTCCTTCACCTCTACAAGCCAGCTTACATAAGTGTCCTTCACCTTTACCAAATACAATTAAAAAATTCCACCCTGTAATGATGGTGGGCTGATATCGTTGGGAGATTTTATGTAGACAGCCTCCTGTACACAAAACATATTACAAAGTACACAGGAGGGATGTAGGGAGCTTATGAAATAAATAAAGATGAATGAACATATGTTAGTGTTATGATGGGATATTTTCCCTGGATTTATGAGATTAATGAAACAATCGGTCCTGTTGAATACCACGCGGCAAATTAACACGTGGAAATCATCAACAAATTAACACGTGGAAATCATCAACAAATTAACACGTAGAAATGATTATGTGTTATATTTCCCTTGGAATGTAATTCTAAGGCATTGCATTACTTTAAAAAATATTTCCAATATCTGCATAAATCTAAAAACAAAGACTCACACCTGTGGTACCTAACGCTGATAGATGAAACGGAATACTAATCAATGAAATGTAAAACTTGACATCTGATTTTCAACCCCTGCATTAACACTGCATGTACTATTTGATGTACTGAGCTGCTCCATATTTCATCTTTTATACAGAAAACATGCTCTTGGTGGTTCATTCTTAACTTGACCCATTGCAAAAAACAGAAATAATTAGAAGCACTGGGTTTAAAGTGTATAAACAGAATGAGAACACTGATGGGAATGGACATTCTTGTGAGCAAGAATTAATTATATATGGCAACTTTCTGGAACAACCCATCATTAAAGATACAAAGCAAACATTACTTCACATGATAAGCATCTAAAAAATAAAATATCCAATTATGAACAACATACAATTTACAAAGCATAATCTGACAACAAACTATAAATAGAAAAAATATTGATTACTCAAAATATCACACAAAAAGTGCATAAAAAATAACAAACATTGAGCAGAAGTGCCATATCATTACATGTAACTGCGAAATAACAAGCATGATTTGTATCAACAATTTACATATATATATTATATCAGTTCTGTCACAACATTTAGGCCATTGACTTACATAGAACAAGTTGGTCTATCGAAAGCTGCGACTAGAACTAGATCAGTGTCTCTGTAGTCTACATTCCCCACAAACTGCAGCCTTAGAACTAGTTCAGTGTCTCTGTAGTCTACATTCCCCACAAACTGCAGGCTTAGAACTAGATCAGTGTCTCTGTAGTCTACATTCCCCACAAACTGCAGACATAGAACTAGATCAGTGTCTCTGTAGTCTACATTCCCCACAAACTGCAGACATAGAACTAGATCAGTGTCTCTGTAGTCTACATTCCCCACAAACTGCAGCCTTAGAACTAGTTCAGTGTCTCTGTAGTCTACATTCACCACAAACTGCAGACATAGAACTAGATCAGTGTCTCTGTAGTCTACATTCCCCACAAACTACAGACATAGAACTAGATCAGTGTCTCTGTAGTCTACATTCCCCACAAACTACAGCCTTAGAACTAGATCAGTGTCTCTGTAGTCTACATTCCCCACAAACTACAGACTTAGAACTAGATCAGTGTCTCTGTAGTCTACATTCCCCACAAACTACAGCCTTAGAACTAGATCAGTGTCTCTGTAGTCTACATTCCCCACAAACTACAGACATAGAACTAGATCAGTGTCTCTGTAGTCTACATTCCCCACAAACTACAGACATAGAACTAGATCAGTGTCTCTGTAGTCTACATTCCCCACAAACTACAGCCTTAGAACTAGATCAGTGTCTCTGTAGTCTACATTCCCCACAAACTACAGACTTAGAACTAGATCAGTGTCTCTGTAGTCTACATTCCCCACAAACTGCAGACATAGAACTAGATCAGTGTCTCTGTAGTCTACATTCCCCACAAACTGCAGCCTTAGAACTAGATCAGTGTCTCTGTAGTCTACATTCCCCACAAACTGCAGCCTTAGAACTAGATCAGTGTCTCTGTAGTCTACATTCCCCACAAACTACAGACTTAGAACTAGATCAGTGTCTCTGTAGTCTACATTCCCCACAAACTGCAGACATAGAACTAGATCAGTGTCTCTGTAGTCTACATTCCCCACAAACTGCAGCCTTAGAACTAGATCAGTGTCTCTGTAGTCTACATTCCCCACAAACTGCAGCCTTAGAACTAGATCAGTGTCTCTGTAGTCTACATTCCCCACAAACTGCAGCCTTAGAACTAGATCAGTGTCTCTGTAGTCTACATTCCCCACAAACTGCAGGCACAGAACTAGATCAGTGTCTCTGTAGTCTACATTCCCCACAAACTGCAGCCTTAGAACTAGATCAGTGTCTCTGTAGTCTACATTCCCCACAAACTGCAGACATAGAACTAGATCAGTGTCTCTGTAGTCTACATTCCCCACAAACTGCAGCCTTAGAACTAGATCAGTGTCTCTGTAGTCTACATTCCCCACAAACTGCAGGCACAGAACTAGATCAGTGTCTCTGTAGTCTACATTCCCCACAAACTGCAGACATAGAACTAGATCAGTGTCTCTGTAGTCTACATTCCCCACAAACTGCAGACATAGAACTAGATCAGTGTCTCTGTAGTCTACATTCCCCACAAACTACAGACTTAGAACTAGATCAGTGTCTCTGTAGTCTACATTCCCCACAAACTGCAGGCACAGAACTAGATCAGTGTCTCTGTAGTCTACATTCCCCACAAACTGCAGACATAGAACTAGATCAGTGTCTCTGTAGTCTACATTCCCCACAAACTGCAGACATAGAACTAGATCAGTGTCTCTGTAGTCTACATTCCCCACAAACTGCAGACATAGAACTAGATCAGTGTCTCTGTAGTCTACATTCCCCACAAACTGCAGGCACAGAACTAGATCAGTGTCTCTGTAGTCTACATTCCCCACAAACTGCAGTCTTAGAACTAGATCAGTGTCTCTGTAGTCTACATTCCCCACAAACTGCAGGCACAGAACTAGATCAGTGTCTCTGTAGTCTACATTCCCCACAAACTGCAGCCTTAGAACTAGATAATTTTACTTTGACTGATGTTACTTTGTGGTGGTACAAAAGACACTGATCATTTGGCTGTGATAGATTTACCAAAGTTCTCTCTAACTCTGACTACAAATAATTCCTATAGGTAATACACACACCTTCATCAATAAAGCCCAAAGCACAGATAGACATATGAACTACGATAGCATTGACAATGAAAGACAATAATTGAGCTACCTATCCAATACATTGTAGGCATACCTTTGGCCATCACACCAACAGGGTATCTCAACTGCTTGGTTAATAATAAATACATTTCTGTTTCATATTCAAAAAAAAAGGGGGGACATGAACTTAATAACATTTAAGTGACCTGGAAAGAGAAAATGAAGTGAGTAATTTGAATTTCAATAGCTTTTTATCCTTCTATATTACACAGCATCATCACTTCAATATAGATGTCAATGTTTAATGATTTTTATATATCCAATCCTGATGACCCTAAAAAGCCTAATAAAAGATGCCAGCACACTTGGTAAATGGCATTTTAGATGAATTTGTCATAATAAATTTCTGCCATTGTTTTGACTATTGTCATTTTAAATCACGAAACCTTATATGGTTGTATGCTTTAATGAATGGTTACCTACTGTAGTTCATTCCTTTTGATCAGCATTTGAAGTGCTATCGCGTACATAACCATGTCACGATCCACAGTAAATAATTCTCACATTAAGTTAATTTACCTATATACTTCATACACTGGATTGCAGTATATTTTATATGAGAGAAATCACACTTGCCAAGCCTTTCAATAGTTTTACCTGGTTATACACTGTGTATCAGCCGAGATATTCAAAACCAGTATCCCCTGATATAAACATTCACTGTTAACTATGTACACTAGATATATTTTCTTTATATTACCTTGATGATTCCAAACACATTATTTACATGAACTCCTACATTACAGAAAAAGTTGACAAAAAAGATGGCATGATATACAGCAATCACATCTTAAACCCACCATTCATGTTATTCAGGTGATGGTAGGAGTGTCTTAAATGTTAATGCCCTGTAACAATAGCAAGAGTCAAAACAGGTCAAAAAATTATATAAAAATCAACAAAAATTTAAAAAAAAAAAATCATGAAAAAAAAATAATAAAAGAATAATAAGCATTCTCTCAGCTACCTTGAAATGAAAAGTTCAACATCAGAAGAAAGAACATGTGTACGTGAAAATACAAATTTGATCCACATTTATACCAGAAATAAAAAGATGATCGTTGTGCTACACATTATATATCTGTTACTGCATACACATTCAGTCTGCTCTTCACATTCACAAACACAGATGTTCAAATGTTGGTATCCTGATACAGGTTAACATAACAACCATACAAACACAGATTAAGTTTCGTATAAGAATTGTTCACTTATAATACCTCCAAGGGAGAAAAACATAATCATATCTAATACCCACATTATAATATAATATGAATATATTCCAAACTTTACACTTAAATGTACGCACAATCACACTCAACACTTATGGAATCAATAACCTTACAACAGAGCATTTAAATTTTGGATGGTCATAGAAAAACGCTTTTTAAAGCAGAATCTCTATAAAAATATTAAAATATATAGATAATCATTTATATATATATATGTCTATTTATATATTTTTTCAGTAAATTAAACACTTAAATGGAAGAAATAGAAATGCTGAATTTAAAAAATGTGAAAACTAGTACTAGAATCTGAGAGTATTTGTTAGAATCTACATCATAACACACATGTAGCTGTGTTTTGATATCTCCGTCCCTAATATCCAACAAGAGATCCCAGAGGGATCTTGACACCCCCCATTATTTGATCTTTATCTGCTCTTTGAAAGTTGGATCTTTTCCCTTCTTTTCTCTTCTCTGTTTTTGCTCTTAATGATGAGACATTTGAACATTCCTTTGCAGAAATAGCGATAATTATCTTTACCTGCCAAATCAAAAAATGGCCACCTTGAAGCCATTTTGTTTCTTTTGATCAGTCCAAAAAGCAAACAGGCACAAGGAGAGACCAAAGGGAACATATATATGAAATTTGAGATATCATTCAGTACTACTTAAGAAATAGCAATAACAATCTTAACTGAGTAAAATCCTAGATGGCCACCTTCCTGCCATTTTGTTTTCATGATCAGTCCCAAAATGAAACGGGCACAATTAGGGACCAAGTGAAACCTACATATGAAATTTTAGAAAGATCCATCCCGTACTTCTCAAGAAGTAGTGATAACAAAATTTGTTTATGGACAGATGGACAGACAGACGGATGCATGGATGGACGAACCACGGATGCAGAGCGATTTGAATAATAAAATTCTGTTGACTTGTTCTACTGAATACCCATAATGCGACCCATTTGTGGGAATATTTGTCCCTGAATTGGCGCCATGTCCACATGTTCTCCATCTACCATCAGATTTCCAATCGACAAATCATCTGGTGTCAGTCGAAATGCTGACACTTTCACATATTCAACATAAGGAGAATTAATATGGTTTCCTTCATCAATAGAAAGAAAAATCTCCAACAATGTCTTTTTTGTGATGCCAGAGCGAATAAACAAAAGATGGATGCAGCCATCATTTAGCCTAGCATCAGGAGCGAACAAGTTGTCCGGGCCTAGATAGGGCTGATATGTAGCAAGAACAGTGAGGAAATCTCCCTTCACTTTGACCCAGTCAGGAGGAACAGGTTTATCCAAGGGAGGAAGGAGAGAACAAGACACGTTGGGACTATAGGGTGAGCTGCCTGAAGCTTGTGAAGGATCCCGATTATCATCGGCTTGTAAATGATTCACAGGTCCATTGGCACCACCTATTTCTGTATCAAAGCTCACATTTGATGCACCCATGCCATTCACCTCTGTATGCTCATCTAGGTGGCCGCTGGAGTGCCCATTGACGTCAGAAAGATTCTCTTCTTTCACAGTCTCATCAAACACCATACCCAAATTGTCTTTAGCATAGTTGTGTTTACTGCTGGAAATTGGCATCACTGGCACTGAAACTGATCGCAATCTCTCACTGTCTTCTGATATTGTGCGATAGGTTCCCACTGCTCCATTCTCACATACTGACCCTGCAGTTTCACGACTGGCCATCCGACGAATTGTGTTCTTGGCAATTGCCTGCTGTGTCTTGGGAGTGTATTGTCCTTTTGGAAGAAAAGCCAACTCTCCTTTGTAGCTGCGAGGTCCTTTAATGAATAAAGAATACTTCAATGCAACAAGCATATTGCTTAGTAATTAGGGGTTATTTCCTTGTGATAATATATGTATAAACATTATGTACCTAAACCAAGAAAAAAAACAGAATCAATTCACATTTACCACTGACTTAAGAATGTTAAAGATGAAAATAAGATTAATAGAATGAAACAGACACTGTTGAAAGCACACTTAATGGGGAAGTATAGCAATGTTATAGAAGGCACACTTAATGGGGAAGTATAGCAATGTTATAGAAGGCACACTTAATGGGGAAGTATAGCAATGTTATAGAAGGCACACTTAATGGGGAAGTATAGCAATGTTATAGAAGGCACACTTGCTGAATTTCTAACAATAGACTGAAATACACATTATAGTGGGTACATTTACCAAGTATTCTAGCAAAAGATTGAAATGGACCTATTGAAAGCACACTTAGTGAGAATTTTAGCAATAGACCAAAAAGTCATTATTGAGGTCACACTTACTGAGTATTCTAACAATAGACCAAAAATGTCATTATTGAGGTCACACTTACTGAGTATTCTAACAATAGACCAAAAATGTCATTATTGAGGTCACACTTACTGAGTATTCTAACAATAGACCAAAAAAGTCATTATTGAGGTCACACTTACTGAGTATTCTAACAATAGACCAAAAAAGTCATTATTGAGGTCACACTTAGTGAGAATTTTAACAATAGACCAAAAAAGTCATTATTGAGGTCACACTTACTGAGTATTCTAACAATAGACCAAAAAAGTCATTATTGAGGTCACACTTAGTGAGAATTTTAACAATAGACCAAAAAAGTCATTATTGAGGTCACACTTACTGAGTATTCTAACAATAGACCAAAAAAGTCATTATTGAGGTCACACTTAGTGAGAATTTTAACAATAGACCAAAAAAGTCATTATTGAGGTCACACTTACTGAGTATTCTAACAATAGACCAAAAAAGTCATTATTGAGGTCACACTTAGTGAGAATTTTAACAATAGACCAAAAAAGTCATTATTGAGGTCACACTTACTGAGTATTCTAACAATAGACCAAAAAAGTCATTATTGAGGTCACACTTACTGAGTATTCTAACAATAGACCAAAAAAGTCATTATTGAGGTCACACTTACTGAGTATTCTAACAATAGACCAAAAAAGTCATTATTGAGGTCACACTTACTGAGTATTCTGATTAATGCATAGATAGTGAAGCGAGCTGCTCCAAATGCCCGAAGTTTTTCGCTCTCAAAGTCGATGTCAGCGATCATTCCCCAAGTGACAGACAGAAAGGAAAAGACCTGAATTGTAGGTAGCTGAATCACTACTAGGTCCATGGGAATCAGGCGATGCTTCAGCAGTATAAACGTCGAGTGAAGAACCATCTCATCCCCTACTGGCTCCCTAAACACAAACAAAACTGGGGTATCAGTGAAACTGATAAATGCTCTCCGAAAATGGCTTTATTGTACAAGAAATTTAATCAAAGGGCAATAATTATGTAATTTAGAAGTTGCAGGCCCTGAATTTGGTATACTACACAATCTCTTAGTATGACAAATGTATACACCAAGTTTCAATAAGTACTAAATTATGCAAAAGAGAGTTAAGGTTCTTGAACACTGCACCTCTCCTTATCGCAATCTATCTACCAATGAAGTTTTATGTTGTTAACCAATGTATTGGAAACATATCTCACTTCCATGATGTTCAGAATTAGTCATGGTCAAGTTTATTTAACAACCTTCATAGTAAAGATACCAACAGGTTAATACTTAGCAAAACCTTAATCTCATCATGTCAGATTTCATGTCTATAGAGATGGATTTAGAATTTTTGTCTGGACTCCATACTCACAGAGAAGTACCCACCTAACACCCACTTACTTATACCTGACGTTGGCTCCTTCCTTTTGAATTTTTTGTCTTAAGTGACAGAGAGTGCCTTAAATAGGTTAGTAAAGAAGTAAAATATCCAGTTGGTTGGAAAAAATAACAATTTTTTTATCATTCTTTATTTTAACCCAATAATGACATTCTGATAATCTTTGTCAATATTAAATAAAAAAAGTAAACAACAAGTATTTCAATACATACAAAATGTACATAATTCAAAAAGCCATTAAACTTGGCAGCTTACACAGTTATTTCTGGCCCTAATCTTACCCAGCTAAGTAATTGATGGTCCAACACAAAGCATTCCCGGAGCCTCCTGGTAAACACCCCACCGGAAACTGGATAGCTCTTTCCCAGTCTGGTCGTTTCATCAGGCCATTAATTGTCTGTGAAAAAAGGTTATCAAATAAGTAGATTTTAGCATACAAAGGCATGGCATCTATAATTTATAATTTTTTAAAATAGAAATGATGTATATATAGAGAGTCCATTTTTCCTGTAAGAGAGGTGAATTTAGCAACACAATAAAAGTTTCACAACTCCTTACTGTAAAAATGTATGGTAAGGATAAATTTTGAAATAGTCAGAAACATTTTTGTTGATTGAAGGGTGAATGTATCCTGAAATGAACATTTTCTGATATACAGTTTACACCAGCCACCATGAACAATGAAAAATTACTTGGATCTAACTGAGCTATAATGGCACATCCTGGTAACAGCCCTCAACTTTTCAGTGATCTTTTCAGAAAACAGGACATCAATTTTCTCCCAAACTAACTGGTACAGGCACCGAGTTATTCCATCCTCTTACCTCCCTTTGTCAGGTCACAAGGTGTATGTCTCATTTAATACCATACTTCCCATGCCAAACGTACTAACATGTTATCGTAAAGTTTTTCCCATGTAATCATGCTAACAAACATGGTGTTAAGAATCTAATATAACGATTGCTTTTTCATTTGTTTTGTTGTACTTACAAGCTCAATTTGCTCCAATTCCATCTTGCATTTAAAAGACATCCTAGGTGTATTCATAACAAGAGTCCCAAGGACCTTAACGGTCACTATGCTGCTTGTAACATGTCAAATTGATTTTGTTTAAAAAGAAAAGATAACTTTAGCTACATTGTACACATAATGCAAATATAAACTGTGCATTACATTATCTGCTGGACAAGGCTCCTAACAAAGCTTGAATTAAAAGAAATTCAACTCAAATATTTTCATTTTTAATTCTCCTATATAAAATCTTCCATCCATGAACAGTAGAACATCTTTGAACTGAAATTGAAGTCAATTTGATCCATTTTGGCCTCGCCCCTCAAGCCCCAGGGAATATGGGAAATGTAAAAAGTTTTACAACACAAGACGCCGGACAAAAGGCTAACACTTTGTCACGGGTAGTCTGTCAACCTTACACTTTGTCACGGGTAGTCTGTCACCCTTACACTTTGTCACGGGTAGTCTGTCACCCTTCAGTTTGTCACGGGTAGTCTGTCACCCTTACACTTTGTCTCGGGTAACCTGTCACTCTGTACACATTGTCTCGGGTGACCTGTCACCCTTACACTTTGTCTCGGGTAGTCTGTCACCCTTACACTTTGTCTCGGGTAGTCTGTCACCCTTACACTTTGTCTCGGGTAACCTGTCACCCTAACACTTTGTCACGGTTAACCTGTGACCCTTACACTTTGTCTCGGGTAGTCTGTCACCCTTCAGTTTGTCACGGTTAACCTGTCACCCTTACACTTTGTCTCGGGTAACCTGTCACCCTAACACTTTGTCACGGTTAACCTGTCACCCTTCAGTTTGTCACGGTTAACCTGTCACCCTTACACTTTGTCTCGGGTAACCTGTCACCCTTACACTTTGTCTCGGGTAACCTGTCACCCTTACACTTTGTCTCGGGTAGTCTGTCACCCTTACACTTTGTCTCGGGTAGTCTGTCACCCTTACACTTTGTCTCGGGTAACCTGTCACCCTTACACTTTGTCACGGGTAGTCTGTCACCCTTACACTTTGTCTCGGGTAGTCTGTCACCCTTACACTTTGTCTCGGGTAACCTGTCACCCTGTACACTTTGTCTCGGGTAACCTGTCACCCTTACACTTTGTCTCGGGTAACCTGTCACCCTTACACTTTGTCTCGGGTAACCTGTCACCCTTACACTTTGTCTCGGGTAGTCTGTCACCCTTACACTTTGTCACGGGTAGTCTGTCACCCTTACACTTTGTCACGGGTAACCTGTCACCCTTACACTTTGTCTCGGGTAACCTGTCACCCTTACACTTTGTCACGGGTAGTCTGTCACCCTTACACTTTGTCTCGGGTAACCTGTCACCCTTACACTTTGTCTCGGGTAGTCTGTCACCCTTACACTTTGTCACGGGTAGTCTGTCACCCTTACACTTTGTCTCGGGTAACCTGTCACTCTGTACACTTTGTCTCGGGTAACCTGTCACCCTTACACTTTGTCACGGTTAACCTGTCACTCTGTACACTTTGTCTCGGGTAACCTGTCACCCTTACACTTTGTCACGGGTAACCTGTCACTCTGTACACTTTGTCTCGGGTAACCTGTCACCCTTACACTTTGTCACGGGTAACCTGTCACTCTGTACACTTTGTCTCGGGTAACCTGTCACCCTTACACTTTGTCACGGGTAACCTGTCACTCTGTACACTTTGTCTCAGGTGACAGAAGTACCTGAATTGCTATGTATATCTGTTATTCTCACCTCATATATCAGTCCATCCCCTGATACAATGATTACAGCATACCACTGAGATAGATCCAAACTGACCATGATTTCTGTGGCATGACCTGCATGTTCTACAAAAAAAACAAAAATCCTATGCAATAGTTTGGAAAAAACAAAACAACCAAAAAAATTTTTCAAATTACAGTCTCCCAACCAATGTGAAATTATATGCAAAGAATGCACTACAAGTGAACCCATATCTCCAGTGAGTTCCAGTAACAAATAGTGTAAGAGATGGAGTCTAAACCTTTCCTCTGATATCGGCCAGAGATCAAAATGTAGGTCAGAATGGTGACATTGTATAAAGAATTTTGGCAAGGAGAGATAAGTCATGCAACCTTGGCTGTCTATTTGGTTTTTACTTGATCATTGATGCGACTGTATCTTTGAAACTGCATTGAACAAAATTTCAAATAATGGACTTTTTACACAATGAAATGTTCATGTATCAGAATTTGAAGGGAAGAGGAAAATGATTTTTGGTTTGCCGATGGACTTTGAAATCTGTCAATTCTCTACCATTGCATCTATCCAGCCACAGTAAAATGGATATCCATTTAAATTCAAAAGAGAAATCCATTTACCTTATAAGGTACATTTTGATGATCTATTCCAAGTATTCTGTTCATAGGAACACTGGTGTCCTTTGTGAGTCAAGACCTTTATCCTTTACATCTTAAACAATATGCTAATATCATCCTTACAAAAAAAAGTTGTCTGACCTGTAATTTTTACTTCATAATCTGCATTTGCCTCATTCAGCATTGGAGCTACTTCCTTTTCAAATATCTGTTGGGCTTTACCGGGACCACTATGTGGGTTGATGAGGATCAGCAAGCGTTTAGACTCCGGTAGTGTGCATGTCTCCACCTCTGTTTAAAAATCACATGTAACCATTTTAGACTTTTCAGCCATAGCTACAAGTTAATGAAGTTTCAAGTGTTTGTTTATGATGCCACCTCTGTTTCAAAAACACAAATATGTAAAGGCATAAGCAAGATCAATTTATCTCATTCAAAATATTCTATAATAAAACCTGATTTACATCAAAGACATGTCAAATATGTCAGAGACAGTCAACCTAAGATTGGGATAATTTGATCTGAAACACACAGGTTTTTCTTGTACAATATTCAATGTACTGATTTCAAAATATTTCTATTCATCTGAATTATCTTCCTCGTGGATTTTACGTCAAGACAACTGGATTATAATCTAATTTTAATTAAGATGTTGTTCTGTGTAAATGTCTTCTAAATGTATCAAGCAGGTTGGACAAGTTAGAAACATCTTGCACTGACAGCACAAAAAGTCTTCCATTCTCATTTATCATTACTTCAGGATTTTTTGAAGCTTGATGGAGCAAAACTTCTTCCCTACTTTTCCTTCATAATTTCAACTGAAGCCAGTGCCTTCTTGACAAGAATATCAATTGTTTTGACTAAGAGATTGTTACCATATAGCAGAGGGCAAAAGTTGGTGTAGTTGTCCAAGATGTAGCTGTATTTTCTATACCTGTTGAAACATATCTCATGTTAAACTACAATCATCTACAATATTAGTGAAACAAGTTAGGTGAATTCATATTGATCTCTTTTCTTCGCCAAGTTGGAAGTATCTGATCTTTATCATGTCAGACTAGGGAATGAAAACCTGGTTGCCTATTTGTGAAAGAGATAATGCATAAGTACCACAAGGCTTCCCATCACTCCTTCTGTCTCATCCAACAAAGACACTTGTCATTTAGAAGTGCAGGCTACACGATACACGTAAGTAACTAAAGGATGTCACATTACAGTAGAGAGGCACTGAAACCAATTATTTATCAAAGAAAAAAATATTCAAGCAATGATTAAGTGCAGGAATGCAGTGATAATCTAGTAGGGGACCATAGAGTCTCAAAGCTGAAACCTAACCTCCATTTTTTTTTTCTGTCAAATTTTCATAGGATGGCAGTGTCAGTTTTTGACATGAATTAAAAATGGCTTAAAATGACTCATTGCTCTCTGCATCCAGCATTTTCCCTGGAATTGGGGCCTCAAGTCTAGAATTTCCACATCCCTATGACAATTAAATACAACAGATGATATCACTGTTTGTTGATATAAACTCTGAGTGACCGATATCACTCAGATATCTTTCCTTGATAATATCAAATTGTAGCCAACTATACAAATAATGTATTAAGAATGGCTAGTAAAAATATTTATTGCTTGATTGTCTACAAAATTGAAATACTGACTACCGGTTCAGATTGGTTATAGTGAAAGATCATACTATGTATGTCCCACTTAGTACACAAATCTGAGGATATAGCAAGGCAATGTGGTGCCAATTCATATAAACATAGGTAACACACGTTTAGCTCCTAGATAACTTGACCACACAGATATGTATGTAGGATGACTGGTTTGAATTCCTACCTGTAACTAGGAAGTTAATTAGTTAGAAAATTTGCTTCTATAGCTCAAAGGTCCAAAATCTAAAACCATCTAAAACATGTTAACATTCCATTTCCTGTCTAATTATTGACACTTAACCAAAAGTGACAACATGGAAGTTGGTGTGGACTTTTTTCAGGGATAAGGAATATTATTTGCAGCTTGCCTCATTACTCATTTTTGTTGGTAGCTCTAGTAAACAGTAATTAATAGGTACAGGTGAGCTTTTTATCATACAGGTGTTTTTTGAATGATTAAATCAATTTAATAACATTAGCACATATGTTTATATTAGTGCCAATGATAAAAAGTCCTTCAGCATCAAATATTGGGGTTACTACTGTCTTATCATCTGAGTCCATACTACTGGTATTGGATTTACATTCACCTATGTTTTACTTTCACTTAATGTTAGCTTACTTTAACATTAAAGAAATAGGTGTGCTGTTATTAATAAGAGGTACAAGAGCGATCCTGGTACCTACCATTGTTTGACCTATATGTGATCATCAAAATTTTGGAGTTTTTTTTTTAATTCTTATCATATAAAGATGGCCACCTGTCAACCATTTTGTTTTTCTGATCAGTCCCAAAATCTAAAAAGCATAACTAATGACCAAGGGGAACCTATGTAGGCCATTTGCAGGGTTTTCCATAAGAGCCGGTCGACGGCCAATTTGACCGGCTACTTTGATCATTTGGCCGCCTACACCAATCCAGTTCTGTAATAATGTTCTGTACACGACTACACGTACACGGCAGGCCAGCCTCCTACTTTCACTACACAGCCTACTACTAACAAAATTATGGAAAACCCTACATTTGAGAAAAATCCACCCTGTCCTTCTAAAGAACTAGTGATAACAAAAAACGTTTATGGACAGATGTACAGCAGACCATGGTCATTGGACAAACCTGAATTACCTACCATCTGAGGAAGATGGGCTAAAAACTGATTACAACACTATATATCAGCAAATTACTATAGTAGTATATAATACATGTAACATGTGTATAAGTTACCATTTCATGGGGAGAAATGTGCATGAATATTTGTAGCTGAATGACATAATAACAGGTGTGTGGTGTGCAAGTTGTCAGGAACAAAAAAGAGAGGATAAAAAAGTGGACTGGCACTAAATACAAATTGTGTTTTTTATGAAGTATATAAAACTACAAGTTGACACTTAATAATACATAAAAATTAGAAAATTGTGTTTGAAAATACCTTAACAAGTCAGAACCATGTAAATGCATACAGATAATGTGAAACCAATACTAACAAAAAAAAAAAAAAAAATCTGTTACAAAAAGCAATGCCAATCAACATAAAAAAAGTTTGCAAGATGAAATGGAAGTAGAAACCATCTCTAAGGGCAAGATTTAACTGACTGTTGTAGAGCAGATACAACTTTCATCATATCAGCTACAATGGGAAGACCAAAGTTTAAGACCTTGACCTGAGGGACAAATCAAATTAAGTTTGTGATTCACCCTCTCATAGCGGTTAACAATCATGTAAATTTTCATCCATCAACTATAACTGGTTACATATCAAAGAATCTATAAAAGGCACACGAGTAAAAAGCACATTTGAATGCAAATTCATAATTGAATACATTAGTGCCAAATAATAAATTGAACAGTGTCATAAAAACGTTTGTCCTTCTTGGACTTGTCAGTGATGGTAAGGGCCTAAATTTTTATACCCAAGATTAAAAAAACTATGAAAAACCAATATTCATTGAAAGAAATGGCAAAATGTAGTAATTTACAAAGTGATTAAGTGGACACAACTTTCTGTAGTAAATAAAGAGGTCCCATGAAAAGCCCAAAGTTTGAGAACTAGACCTTTGCAGTGCAAACAGGACTTTGGTATTTGAAACATTAATGGTGAATAGGAATACAAAGTTTTATTGCACTACCATGATTGGTGAGGAAGTTATGAAGTGGATACAAATGTGTGGGTGACAGATGCATAGATACACAGACAGGGCGATCACTATAGGCCACTATGTGATGGGGTACCTAATGAGGTTTTATGTGGAATTGTGTCACTTGAATAAAATGTAAAAAAAAAAAGAAAGAAAAATATAGCTTGCATTATCAAACTCAAAGCAAACTTATTAACCAAAATGCAAAGGGATATCTGAACTTCAGACATAATTTAAATATCATTCCATTGTTTTTCAATAAGAAATTATTTTTTGAGCAAACAGTAGGTTTGTATACTAATGGTATATGTCAGGATGAATACTTAAACTTTTTTCTACACATAATCAACAATGAATTGTAATATATCCTGCTTGTTTGATGCATTTAATGTTTTGGAATATGTGTTTCATAAATGTGTTCTTATGTTGGCATGTATAAATGGCTTCCTTCAAAATGAGTTACAATGACTTAAGACATTTTAAGGTTTATTACTTAATTGAATATGTAAAATATAACATGCCGCACCAGTGCGACATTTTCATGGTTATTAACTTTTTTGTATAACGGCCACCTTTATACCGGTGTTCACTATGGCTGCGAGTACACAAGTAACACTCATCACTGACGTGTTAGTAAACACTACCTTCCATCGCTACATCTTGGCCCCTTGCCAAACGAGTCACAACGTTTCTCCACACTGCACATATTCGGATATTGTCATCAAATGAAGGGGAAGCATTATATCCGAATGTAAAATCCATACGAATCCGTGTTAACTTGGAACTCATAGTCCGTTTCCGAAATGGATATGCATATATTGTGAAGTATGCTGTTGAGTCGTCTGCCGTTTTTGATCTTCGACACCGGCAACCGACTATATCGCCCATATTTATGTGTCGGACACATTGGTCTTTCTCGTCACATTCATCAATGTTTTTATATGTTACTCCCATTCGTGACAGTGAAACCCTAAAGGACGGTCTTGTCCTCGGATACAAAGAAAATGTACCGAACAGGAGCTGCTCCGACTTTTTACTCGCCATTTTGTATGTATGTGTGTCATGTGACTTGATCATGTGACATGTTATGGAAAGATATTTTCTTCGTTAAAGATGCACAGGCAGCGCTTGGGACCCGCAGCATATCATATACACAGTTAAGTGTCTTTTAGTGGAAATAGCGTAAAGCGAGTTGTATTATTCTGTTTAAATTTTATAGTTTTCCATTGGGAGTGTGAATTTACTTGACCTCAAAATTACCTTTAAATTCTCGGCAATTTCAAGCGAAGACAATTCTAAAGACTTATCAGATGAACTTCATATATTCTTCACATCATCATAAAATTGAGGAAGAGAAATTCTGACGTAGAACATCTTACTTTACACATTACTTTTGACAGACAACAACAAAAGAAAATATCCTAAACGAAAAAGAAGCACAAGAGAACGCTAGCTTGTACGAAGTATATAAAGTTTCAGATACGGTTTTCTTGCCATGCTCTAGAAACCGTGAAATTTGTAATTTTGACCGTTTCTATCGGTTTCCATGGCGGTAACTCCTTCATCGTCAACAGATTTATTAAAGAGAGGGATGAAAAGTTAAAGTATCAGGAAGTTATCTTAAACGGCTTTTATTACAGAGACAGCAACATTTGTAGTTTTGCCTGTCTCTGTAATAACATATACATGTATATATATAAATGAGAACTCCTCTATAGCAAAAGGCACGAGCAGAATGCTAGCTTGATGGCTGTACAGTTTTGAGTAGATATTTGAGCAGTATCAGAGCTGTTGTCTGGGAAAACCGAAATTTGTAATTTAGCCTGTTTCCATGGTAACAGAAAATGCAGAACGTCTCCGTATCAAAATGTACTTCAAGATAACTAACATGATAACTGTACAAAGCGGTTATAAATAGACATCTTGAACGGTTTCAGAGCTCTAGTGCGGAAAATGCCAATGCACAGAGTCCAACTTATTTCATATCCCTCGCAGACGCGTTTCGCTAATTCTGTACTTAGTGCAAGTCGGAAATTGTCATATATAAGACAAATAAAACAAAAATGATAAGAACCTTTACAAGGATGTATTGACACGCAGCTGAAGCTATCACTCGGAAAAGTTAACAGTGCTCACTCGGTTTCTCAGACGACAATGAAGAATGCTTAGTTTTCTAGTTCTTGATTTTTCTTACACTTGCTGGATTTACCATTTGTATACAATGAATCTTTTTACATATGCTTTAAAAGGCCTAAAAGAAGAAGAGTGTCTAATACTCTTATTTCATTCTAAATGACATATCTGTGTGGATTTCTGTCCGTGTCGAACAGTTAGATATTATTGTTTGCGTCCAAGCGTGACAATAGATAGCCATGTTTGTCATGTTGAGCAGTTAGATATTTTTATCTGTGACGAAGGCATGCTATTTTTGTATTCGAGTTCGGACTATCCATAGTCGTGTCGAATATTTTTCCGTGTAGAAGATTTTCACTAACTAGTCGTGTCGAATTTTTTTCCGTGTAGAAGATTTTCACTAACTAGTCGTGTCGAATTTTTTTCCGTGTAGAAGATTTTCACTAACTAGTCGTGTCGAATTTTTTTCCGTGTAGAAGATTTTCACTAACTAGTCGTGTCGAATTTTTTTCCGTGTAGAAGATTTTCACTAACTAGACGTGTCGAATTTTTTTCCGTGTAGAAGATTTTCACTAACTAGTCGTGTCGAATTTTTTTCCGTGTAGAAGATTTTCACTAACTAGTCGTGTCAATTTTTTTCCGTGTAGAAGATTTTCACTAACTAGTCGTGTCAATTTTTTTTCCGTGTAGAAGATTTTCATTAACTAGTCGTGTCGAATTTTTTTCCGTGTAGAAGATTTTCACTAACTAGTCGTGTCGAATTTTTTTCCGTGTCGAAGATTTTCACTAACTAGCCGTGTCGAATTTTTTTTCCGTGTCGAAGAGTTTCACTAACTAGCCGTGTCGATTTTTTTTCCGTATCGAAGAGTTTCACTAACTAGCCGTGTCGATTTTTTTCCGTATCGAAGAGTTTAACTAACTAGCCGTGTCGATTTTTTTCCGTGTAGAAGAGTTTCACTAACTAGCCGTGTCGATTTTTTTTTTCATGTAGAAGAGTTTCACTAACTTGTCGTGTCGAATTTTTTTCCGTGTAGAAGAGTTTCACTAACTAGCCGTGTCGAATTTTTTCCGTGTCGAAGATTTTCACTAACTAGCCGTGTGAAATTTTATTTGTCGTATGGATCTCTGTTACATATCTTAGATCATTGTTCACAATTCGCGGACTTTCTTAAAATTATTAGTACATATTTTAATTTAATTACAGAAAAAATAATCACAGGCAAAGTTCGTGATTTGATGTTTTGTGAATTTCATTTCGCAGATTAAGTTTCCACAGAGACGTATATAACACATGTGATATATACGTATTTGGTTTCGATCACATGACGTCTGTTTTTGGTTTCCCTCGTGACATCAAAGCAATAAATTTTTTTAAAAAAATGTGTGAAGCGTGTTATATAACCATTTACATTACCAACACACCCATTCTCTCTCTCTCTCTTGTCACAGGTATGAGTTAGCCATCTTCCTGCCAGTAGGCGTTTTAAGAGCATAAGTATGTGTACATAAGTTGATAGTTATATAAAGTCCTTAGTTACACAGTCATGGTCTATAAGTGGGGCGATCACGTGACCAAGCCAAAAAGTATCCACTTGTCTGTGTTACACTCAGGGGTTACCTCAAACCTCGATCTTACCGAAGTCTGCTCTATAAACAATCCAAAAGAATATGTGTTAACTGTGTTTCCTTAGATCATCGTGATTTTAAGGTGCTGGACATAATATATCCCAGCTATACAAAATTTCGATGACACCGTTTTCTACAGAGAGAATATTGAATTCAACGCTTCATCGGGGTCACAGGTCGAAGCAGATTTTTCTTTTCTTGTTTTAAATATAAAATCTTTCCACACAATCTTTTTCAGCAAAGCCATTTGCTCTCTACGGGGGAATCGTGTAATGCAATCGTTTTGATAAAAATTGGTCAAAGTCAATGCTATCAAATGTTATTGAATTTAGTTTAAGACGGACTCGATTGTGAATGCCGACAGGAAGTTCTTTTTTTTTTTTTTTTTGGACTGAATTCGGACACACAAAGTAATATCAAGTACGTTCCAATAAGACACCAGGGATTGTACATAATCCAAATTACGTCACTTTAGCAAGTCACTAAATTTACCGACTCTCATTACTATAACATGAAAAAGACGAAGCCTAAAAAGAGCGAAGCTTTATGATTACAGAAAGAGGAATCGGACTGAAACAAGGCATACATACAATATATTGTACGTAGGCATATAATACTATATCAACATTTCACTTGTGAATTAAGTAATAAAAAGTAGTCATACTATTTTGATGAAATTCTTATGGTATTTGAGTATTGATTGGTTGATCTCATATTCCGTTTATTTGAAAATCTTCACTACCTGTCAACATTATTTTGTGCAAAGTCTGTTATATGAAAGACAGTATCGGTGATATATATGCTGTTCTATATGATATAGTTATATAAACTAGAACATTTCAAAATTACGAGCACTCCTCTTTAATATTGTCTATTTATATATCATTATTTTTTCCTTATTATTTTGTGTACATACATTGCGATTGTGTTGTCATGGTGCCCTCAAGTGTTTGTGTTTACCGGTGTTGAACACGAATCAATAATTTACCTGTACCACTGAAGTAGCAGTGAACTAGAGCATGACCATCATAATGTATACTCAAAACTTAAACGCTTTAGTTTAATTATGAACCAGTAAGTGCATATAAATACCTTCGATAGACAAGTGCTGGCCCTTTGCCAATCTACATATGACGTTTCTCCATTTAGCACACGTTCGAAAGTTGTCCTCGAGCGAGGACGACTTGTTACAACCGAATGTTATCGCCTTGCGAACACGAGCCCGTTTGGAGGGTCTGCACGTTTTGTGGCGAGAGGGGTATGCATATACAGTGAAATATGTCAAAGGGTCGTCAGTGGTCTTGGATTTACGACACTGACATCCAATAATACTTCCAATGTCGACACTTTTGACTGTGTTCTTCCTTCTTGCTTCGTCGTCTACGTTTCTATACGAGAGCCTCCACGGTGACAATGAAACACGAACCATGTACTCCGGTTTCGGGTACAGGGTAAATATGCCGGTGAGAAGGAGGTCGGGGTCCCCGCCAGGCCACATCTCCCCGTTCACGTCTTTATCTTTCTCCCAATCAACAGGTGTAGTGCAACACTGCGATAGAAGATCAATGTCGTGTACAGGTGTTCATACCAAATCACTTCGAAACATGGCTGTGGATGACTAAGCTAAATGACCATAGGTAATCGGTCCTCATGCCATGGTACGGTACCTCTCCTGTATACATACCCGGGCGTGTACACGGTCACATTGCGAAAGAATTACACAAAATCAGTAGCTCGAGTCAGCCTGTCGTGGGTCAATAATTATCATGTCTATGCCGGATCACACATACGTCTTCCTAACTTGGCGTATATGAGGTTACTTATTGTTAAGGTAATCTGTCATCATACTACTGACTATCTTTCCCTGTAATGTCGCCCCCACTCATATTGTATTTAATTCCGCTCTATTATTAGAGCACGTTATTATTTTTTCTTCCAAATGCAGGAATGATTTAAACACATGTAACATTATCATCAACCTAAGCATGCTTTTAGTGTTAAAATCAATTTTGAATTAAGGAAATCGGTACTTGATACTTCAATAAGTTATCGCCACGAAAAAGAGTTCCACTTCTACTAACGTACGTGTCCTTTGAGTTATCCCTTAACATCAGAGTTGTTTCCCTTACAATCCAGTGTAGAACTAGTTATTAAACGGTAATTGTCGTGATTATAAATCTTAAGTCTAATCGATCGTCCCCCGCCAAAAGAAAAATAAAAGTGAGAACCTTTCGGACTACCCGAAGTCCACTGTATAATGATGTAAATTATATAGAGATGTGATGTTCATGATATATTAAGATTGTCTTTGAGTTGATATATTGCAGAGTGTTTGTGATGATATTAATCATATCATTTCTTCATCTTGTAAAACTTTATTCAGAAGTAAACACGAGTCTTTTGTTATGTTAATTTAACAGTTTATCGTAAGAATTTGGTAAAGTTTGACCACTAGAGGTCTTTTCAGGTAAGATCACCTGACTCCATTTGAAAAAAAAATATCAAACTGAAAATATCTTCATGTGGTTTGGAGCATGTTTTAGGGGTATGTATATGGAAAACTCTAAATTCTATTCCGATTTTGAAAAGTAAATATTTACCGAATATTTAAATTATATATGTATACGTAACAACAACAAAAGTTGTAGCTATGTTTGTTCTAGTATTAACACTCGGACAAATTTGTAGTGTTTCGTGCCTCTGGTAGGAGTAATCATATACCACTCTGACAGTCTAGTGTGGTAGAAGAAAAGCAAGTGTCTCGTCAATTGTATAGCAGTCTGGTTGTAAGTGTAATAGAGCAGATATTTTTAAACATTGTAATGTCTGTAGCGTTTACATGTGACGTTTCAATAAACTATTTTGAATTGAGTATTGTTATTTGATATCGATTTGTTTGATTTTTGAGACGGAGCCTCCATATAGAAATATATTGGTGATACCACGTGGTATATCGCAGTGGTAGGTAACCATGTTGTTTTGTAAACAGAGATTTTTTATTTGATCATGCTGAAATGTAGCCTATTTTTCACACTACTGTCTTTTCCTGATGCAATTACAGTCGATATGATTGCAAGTGACCTATGGAAAATCTCATGAAACCTGACGGGGTTTTACGGAAGATACCAGATGAGCGCTGCAGACCAATTGGGTCTCTTGTTTAAAGAATCCACATTTTGCGTGTAAACCACTTGATGCGATAAAGAAATTATTCTGTTGCATATGAGTTCCCAGACCATTTTAACATGCCTTGTACGTATACATCATTCTTTATTTTCCCCTTGCGCAGATTAAGATACAACAAAAGACAAGAAATCGACAAAATTCAAGTGAAAAGTAGAGATTTGAATATATATAATTTGGCTCAGTCATTTAAAGCGAAACCTCCTATCGGAGGGTGTGACCCGTGTCTCGACATATTTTCAAGAAAAATAAGCGTGGGATGTTTATCGTAGGTATATCACACACTCTCGGAGAAATTTCTTAGAATTGCGATGGTCCCCCAGGAGATCTGCGCCAAACACAGTTTTAAGGAAATGTTCATTGTCCATGCTGTCTTTTTTTATCCGATGGAAACGACAACCATTCCTAGCTATTCGAAGGTCGGTGATCAATGTACAATTTATTTTCCCGGGTCTCATTTTGAAGCCCGTCAAATCATTCGAGTCCCATCAAAATTTTGTGATTCAGGACTCGGGAATCACAAGTAGATGTACCGTTTGAAGGCATAGAAAATCAGTGTCTTATCAGCTTTCAAAAAGCGTGAAATCGTTTTGATATCAAACTACAGAATAAGTAGGGAAACTACGTGTATATCTTCTAAGTTTTGAAATCACTACAAACAGCATGAATCGATGGTTGCAATACTTGTATTATATTCGTGTAAAATTCAATGTGGTTTTTTGCCCATATTTTATAAAGGTACGAAAATTGGTAAAACAATCGTGATAAATGATCGCGACCCAGTATGTACTCTACGTAGGCCTCAGCCAGCTGAGTACTGAGTAAATGAAAAGCAAATGGTTTATCAGTCTTGTAATCCTGAAAAAAAAAACATAATTTTCAATTATAAAAGTCACAAATATTGAGCATATATGTTTCAAAACATTGTGTAGAAATGTGGATGGGCTTTCAATATCAAAAGGAGCACAAGTTATTATTCTTTCCTACATGTAAAATAGTGGTCCGAGATATGGAGTAGCCTCCCTTCCCACGTTTCCGGTGCAGCACTTCCTTTTCCGATTCAATCCAAAATGGTGAGCGTGAACAATTGAAAATAAAACACGAGTCCGAATGATATCGGGTCGATCCTGAATCGAAACTCTTATTTTTCAATTTAAACAAAATTAAATGTTTTCACTCCTTAATGTTACTATGTTTTTAGGGCATTGACATCTGCCACAAAGGCAAGAGGAAGGTCGTAAGGAAGGAACCCAAGAGTCAGGATATTTATCTTCGACTCTTGGTGAAAGTGAGTATTTTTCATTTATCAAGATTTATGCTCGCACACACACGATTAGATCAGGGATCTGGTATTCAATTCCAGTATTGTTTATGCTACTTTCTCATTTATGGTGGTCATGTGTATCCGGTTAACCGAGAAAATGCATGAAATTGGTCAGGACTATCCCTGTATAGGCGGAGAGACGAGACCAATTTCAGATACATTGTCATGCTTTAATATTATGGGCGTTAAAAGGAGTCTAAACTCAAAAGCTGAAATTGTAGGAACATACCTCAAGTACAATATCCGCTAAATTGAGACTTTATGCGTACTTTCGGATCAAATGCAACAATAGGCCATTCACAACTCTTCGACACATAGTGTGTAATGTAAAGTGGTCTATCAGAAAAGCATAAACAAGTGAAAACAAACGCCGTAAAGCGTCTTCAGAAAATAAATGTCAAACATGTTGTAAATATGACCATGGTTCACCTTTCTGCCAGGTTTCATGACCAGGGGTCAATGTCACTATAAATAGAAAATGAGTTTCTGCAGTACATCTCCAGTTCCTTTTTGGCAGATTACACTCTGACTGCAATACAGGTCCATGACGGAGTGCTTGCTTTCAATGCTAGAATGTATAACCGGACATACCCAGTTTAAGTTGCAGTTGGGACTTCCTGCTAGTGTTATACAATTAGCATTTTAACCATTTTTGATGAGTACTGTCAGTGTCTGTATGAAAAAAGATTCTTTCAAATATCTGCATCCAGACTTGATCAACAATTCTAAGGAGATTTTTCATAGTTTCAGCCATTGTAAATATGCAGAGAGTAAAGTTGTTGGGGATAGAGAGTGGAAACACTTAATTGCTTTTATGCTCAAAAAGGAATGATACAACACAAACAAAAATAATGTTTGTAAGACAATGATACTGAAATTAAAAAGAAATTGTTCTGATTATAATCTGCAAAATTGCATTGAAAGGATCCACTAATTAGTCCATTATGTCTGCAACCGATGTCCCACCAATAAGTAGGCTCTTGTGGGTACACAATTTTCCCACCAATAAGACTCTCACAGGTACACAATTTCCCCACCAATAAGTAGACCCTCACAGGTACACAATTTTCCCACCAATAAGTAGACTCTCACAGGTACACAATTTTCCCACCAATAAGCAGGCTCTCACAGGTACACAATTTTCCCACCAATAAGTAGGTTCTTGCGGGTACACAATTTTCCCACCAATAAGTAGGGTGTCAACAGGTACACAATTTTCCCACCAATAAGTAGGCTCGCACAGGTACACAATTTTCCCAACAATAAGCAGGCTCTCACAAGTACACCATTTTCCCACCAATAAGCAGGCTCTCACAGGTACACAATTTTCCCATGGATACTCGATCATGGAACCTGACCTGTACCTGGTTACCAGCGAGTTTTAGTAACATAATCACCAGAAATTCAAGAAATGATGGTATTGGTGATAAACACGAATTTTTCAAGTACTATTGGCTTACCAACATGATATAGACTTTCATGTTAGTTAGCACATTATTGACTATGTCTATGACTAGGATGATGTGTTTTCAGAGTTATAATTACCATACACTTCGAACAGGGAAATCATGTTTTTTGGTTGACAATGGTTAGTTTGTGCGCATGGCCGAGAAGTTATATAGAGAATACATGGTCATTGTCTTCAATTGAAGATGCTGACCATATTTTCTATTTATCCTGCAACATTGATTGAAAATCAGACTATTGAAACTTCAACAGTTTTTGCTCAAGCTATGTTTACCTGACATTGACGTTGTGCTGAATTTTGCCTGATGATGGACACCAAATTAATTGCTCCGCGTGAAAACAATTCATCAGATATAACAGCAATTTCATGAATTTTCATCAATAAGCTTTTTCATTACAACATGAAAAATCGCTTATTTCAACTACAATTTATATTTCTAAACGTAATATTTAAGTAAATTCAGATAGTAATTCTGTCAAATAACGCATCCCAAACCTATAAAGGCCATGTCTGTGCATCCAGTCACACTTGCTGCCTCAGTGATGTCAAAGGTGACCTGACATAGGTCAGTGCAGAATGATTTTCTCGGCACACAAGTGGTTCCTGGCAGATTGAGCAATAATAGGTCTGCCATTAGTACCTTAGGTATGCCACAGTCCGACATCAGTCTTGACTATGTTGGGCAAGTGTGACAATCTAATCGCCCGGTCTTGTCATGCTCCTGGGATGATCGGACTAACTCAGAAGCATGGAAACTTGTATAGAGACAGTTAATTGTACGCGGGGCACCATCGCCCGGCGTCTCGGTCAATGGCAAAATCAAAATGCCAACATGGAAAATTCATGTGGCTGGGCTTAGAATATCTGTTGAAATTATTCGGACTTGGAATATCTGTTGAAATTATTCATTTGAAAAAATCTGGCGTGGCTTTATCACACAATTTACTTTGGGCTAAAGAAGCTCACAAAGTCAGACCATGATATCATCATGCTTTGCTAATTTTAGGGTAGATTGTCAAGAAGGGAGATCATTTTTGATGTATTACCTGACAAAATATTCCATTATTTCCTTACAGCTAAGGTGTACTGCAAGAGGGAACTTTGTGCGTTTTGTTGTTTGTTCTTTTTTGTTACATTCTGGTCAATTTTCTTCATATTCTGCCCTTTTATCTTTCTTTGCTTGTAATTCCTTAGATTTATCTTTTGACACACTGGGGGTTTTTTTCCCCGGCTTTGCATCTTCGTAGTATTTTAAAAAGCTCATGATTTTAAGTATTACAGATAATCTTAGTTCTTGACTTGCGCTTCGAACGACCTTAAGATAATAGCAAACGATCCTCACTCTGTCAAATCACATGTTCGCCATCTTGAATTTCGGAAGACGATAGATTTATCTCCCTTGCCTTCAAACTTCCGGTAGAAATCGTAAACATCATGAACATTCAGTTAGAACTAGGCTTTTACGATTGAGATTACGATGATCTAGAACTTAATATTTTTCTTCCTTTTCTTTATTGATCTTTTAAGGGGCAATCAATTATATTTTAACCGGACCTTCGAACCGATTTTGATGGTATATTCACCAGACCGACCTGAAAATTACCGGTCAGGTCCGTTGGTTCGGCACTTTTCGGAATGTCTGGTAACTGAAATCTTTAAAATTGTGAAATGTTTTGTGAAGAAGATGACATTTTTTAAAGCATTTTTTTACAAATCTTATTCACTTGTATGGAAGTTCTGACAGTTTTCATTTACATTTCAGCTCTACAGGTTCCTTGCCAGACGTACCAATGCCAAGTTTAATAAGATAGTACTCAGGAGGCTCTTTATGAGCAAGACCAACAGACCTCCTATGTCTTTGGCCAGAATAGTAAGTGGAAACAATTTTGCTTGACAGTTTTACCTTCATGTACTCTTCCTATTGCGAGGGAAAGCAGCAATCCTTATGTTGTAGATAACAAGTTGACACGTTGAATTAGATCAGTAATTATGTATAAACTGGTTACATTGACACTTGGTAAGCAGAGGAAGCCTATTTAAATGATCAGCTAAATGACAAACTGAGTTTAAACTGTTTTATTGTTCAATATTTGTAAATGTTTTGCTTACATATACCTGTTAATGGTGGTTAACAAAAAGTTTTGATAAAGGAGTGGGTTTTGCTTTTAATTTCTTAATTCACTATAAAACACTGATGTTTTTCCTAGGTGCGACTTATGAAGAAACCCGGTCGTGACTCCAAGATGGCTGTTGTTGTTGGAACCATTACAGAAGATGTCAGGTTATTGGAAGTTCCTAAACTGAGGGTAGGTTTAGTATTGCTTGTTTAAACATTGCTGACCCTAGGTATTTCCTAACATAACATAATGAGCAAAGGCCTGTTAATTATATAAGGGTAGGGATTTTTTTTATTTCATCCCTGATGCTGATTTTCAGACCCTAAACACTGGTCATTATTTCTAAACACACACACAAAAAAAGGGGGAAAAGAAAATTTTAATTCTGCCTTTATAATTCAATTTGAATGAAGAGATGATATATTGGTTTATGTTGATTAAAATATTTCGGCAACATGTCAAATTTTTTCCCAGATTTCACCCAGTGGCCTTTTCCCAATTTACCAAGAAAAAGCCCTGCTTTCCTATTACTCCTGTTCAATACTGCAAAAATCATTTTAAATCTTTTTCTGATATGGAAGTTGACCTGTCTGAGAAAGGATATCACATTCCATATAAAAGATGTGCTGTGTATGTTTTAATTTTCTTATTTCTGTGTATATGTCAAAATGATCATACACTATCAGTCAGAATCAAGTTCCATTCGATGTTACCTTGGTTTCAATAATGAGGTTTTTTTTTCTTGAATATGAAACTATCTTGTTGATCTTGAAAAGAGCATAAAGACTTCACTAAGAAGCAAGTATTGGTAACAGTATGAGATGAAAGAAAATGAAATTGTTTGTCTATGGTAGTGGACCAAACCATTACACCATCACATAAGTCTCATACTATTATAGTGGAATAGGTGAAAAATTTACATATTTTAGAGAATGAACATGTTTGTCAGAAATTTGTATTAAACAGTGTTTTGTAATTCACATGGGATTTTCCTTGTACTTCAGATTTGTGCCCTAAAGGTAACAGAGAGAGCACGTGCTCGTATCCTCAAAGCTGGTGGAGAAATAATCACATTTGATCAGTTGGCACTTAGGTCACCCAAAGGACAAAATACTGTCTTGATGCAAGGTAAGGTTATTAAAATACAATGGGCCTGTAGTGGCTGGCACTTTTGTTGCTAAAAATGTGGACAAATCAATAGAACTTACATTTACCTTCGAGTGTTTTATATTTCTTGAAATAGAATTGGAAACAATTGTATGATACAAACTGTTAGGTAACCAAATAGATACAGCAAGGTTAACATTGCAAGTGTCGCTGATGAAGCAGAAGATGCTTACTCTGCGAAACACCTGGTCTTATTCTTGTACTTTTTCAGGAGTCTCCATGTAAATCTTTCTTTTGTTCATATTTTGCCCTAGTTTTATTAACTCTGGAGTTTGGATAATGATTATGTTGATAAGTTTGTATTTTCTTGTTTTTTTGGGTTGTTGTTTTTCTAGGTATTGACAAAAAACATGTGTTTTCATTTTCCAATGTAATGACTGTTTCGTTTGGAATGCCAGTAGAAAACAAAAAACAAACAAAACAAATGGAATTCTTGTAAATATATGTCAGGAATTTCTTGAGGTATCTAATAATTTTGAACAAATATGTCCAGATTTTTGCCTTCACTAAATTTCAATTGGAAACCATTTAGAGATAATGGCTATTGTGTTTCTAAATAGGGAAAATTCAGACACCATTTCATAAGATTTTCTTTGTGTTCTCTAGGAGCCCGTAAGGCCAGGAAGGCTTACAGACACTTTGGACGTGCTCCTGGAGTACCACACAGCCATACTGCGTATGTATTTTTTTTGTGTGTGTATATGTAAAAGCTGATCCAATGATTAGGAGGAATTGTAGTAGATGGGGCTATTCCCTTTATCGTCTTCCCTACCCCAGGACTCAAGGTCTGTTTAGGGCTATTCCCTATATCGTCTTCCCTACCCCAGGACTCCAGGTCTGTTTAGGGCTATTCCCTATAACATCTTCCCTACCCCAGGACTCAAGGTCTGTTTAGGGCTATTCCCTATATCGTCTTCCCTACCCCAGGACTCAAGGTCTGTTTAGGGCTATTCCCCATAACATCTTCCCTACCCCAGGACATGAGGTTTTTTTAGGGCTATTCCCTATAACATCTTCCCTACACCAGAGCTCGAGGTTTTGTTAGGGCTATTCCCTATAACATCTTCCCTACCCCAGGACTCGAGGTCTGTTTAGGGCTATTCCCTATAACATCTTCCCTACCCCAGGACTCGAGGTCTGTTTAGGGCTATTCCCTATAACATCTTCCCTACCCCAGGACTCAAGGTCTGTTTAGGGCTATTCCCTATAACATCTTCCCTACCCCAGGACTCAAGGTCTGTTTAGGGCTATTCCCTATAACATCTTCCCTACCCCAGGACTCAAGGTCTGTTTAGGGCTATTCCCTATAACATCTTCCCTACCCCAGGACTCAAGGTCTGTTTAGGGCTATTCCCTATAACATCTTCCCTACCCAAGGACTCAAGGTCTGTTTAGGGCTATTCCCTATAACATCTTCCCTACACCAGAGCTCGAGGTTTTGTTAGGGCTATTCCCTATAACATCTTCCCTACCCAAGGACTCGAGGTCTGTTTAGGGCTATTCCCTATAACATCTTCCCTTCCCCAGGACATGAGGTTTTTTTAGGGCTATTCCCTATAACATCTTCCCTACCCCAGGACATGAGGTTTTTTTAGGGCTATTCCCTATAACATCTTCCCTACACCAGGACATGAGGTTGTTTAGGGCTATTCCCTATAACATCTTCCCTACACCAGAGCTCGACGTTCTGTTAGGGCTATTCCCTATAACATCTGCCCTACCCCAGGACTCCAGGTCTGTTTAGGGCTATTCCCTATAACATCTTCCCTACCCCAGGACTCCAGGTCTGTTTATGGCTATTCCCTATAACATCTTCCCTACCCCAGGACTCCAGGTTTTGTTAAGGGGTGTTCCCCTATAACATCTTCCCTACCCCAGGACTCGAGGTCTGTTTACGGCTATTCCCTATAACATCTTCCCTACCCCAGGACTCCAGGTCTGTTTACGGCTATTCCCTATAACATCTTCCCTACCCCAGGACTCCAGGTTTTGTTAAGGGGTGTTCCCCTATAACATCTTCCCTACCCCAGGACTCGAGGTCTGTTTACGGCTATTCCCTATAACATCTTCCCTACCCCAGGACTCCAGGTCTGTTTACGGCTATTCCCTATAACATCTGCCCTACCCCAGGACTCCAGGTCTGTTTAGGGCTATTCCCTATAACATCTTCCCTACCCCAGGACTCCAGGTCTGCTTAGGGCTATTCCCTATAACATCTGCCCTACCCCAGGACTCGAGGTCTGTTTAGGGCTATTCCCTATAACATCTTCCCTACCCCAGGACTCCAGGTCTGTTTACGGCTATTCCATATAACATCTGCCCTACCCCAGGACTCGAGGTCTGTTTAGGGCTATTCCCCATAACATCTTCCCTACCCCAGGACATGAGGTTTTTTTAGGGCTATTCCCTATAACATCTTCCCTACCCCAGGAATCGAGGTTTTGTTAAGGGGTGTTCCCTATAACATCTTCCCTACCCCAGGACTCGAGGTCTGTTTAGGGCTATTCCCTATAACATCTTCCCTACTCCAGGACTCGAGGTTTTGTTAGGGCTATTCCCAATAACATCTTCCCTAACCCAGGACTCGAGGTCTGTTTAGGGATACCACCAGATTGATTTACTCGATAAGATGAACTATGGATGAAAGTGATCTATTTAGAAGTCCTTGGGTCAAGTAGATGTTTTGCATTCAATGACCTACTTTTCTTAAAAACTTTGAGCTAAACAAAATAATTTAATGATAACAGAATGCCTGGGATCATTTGGTAGTGATTGTCTTACTGCAATATTAAGTAATTTCAAAACTCCTCAAGTAGATGAATATGACTTATTTACACTCATTAAGGATATCCGATTTGACATTAACATACCTGTTAATCCTTTGTCTTCATCTGCAGTCATTTGTGTTTTGGTTAATGCTAGGATATAAAGGATCGGTTCCTGATGTTGTTCACTGTTGTAGATGTGTATCAGAATATTAAGGAATCTTTTCTGATGTTTTTCACTGTTGTAGATGTGTATCAGAATATTAAGGGATCTGTCCTGAAGGGATCAGTTCCTGATGTTTTTCACTGTTGTAGATGTGTAACCTCATGTATCTTATTTCTTCTATTTCAGACCCTATGTGCGATCCAAGGGCAGGAAATTCGAGAGAGCCCGTGGACGAAGAGCCAGCAGGGGTTACAAGGCTTAAACAGTTTCCCTGTTATAATTCTGTAATAAATTATCTGGCTGACCATGTTTGTGTTGGTTTTCTACTTCCAAATCAGGATCAATAGTGTATTCCATGTTTTTAACCTATCATCTGGTGCTCTCTCCATCCTTAAGCAGTTTCTATTTGATGGGTTCCTACTTTGCAGCTCCTTTCAATATTTTCAAATTGATTTGGGGAAAATTTTAGCCACCACAAAGCTTTCTGAGATTTCAGGGTCCTAATCTGTAGCAGTATCTTCATAACTCTATGAAAAGTCTTTACACGTCTGGATCAAAGGGGAAAATTTCATCAGGGTATTGCAACCAATGTTAACAAAATTTGGGGAAGATTACCTGCCATCTTAAAACTGAGAGAGAAAATGTTTCAGTCACTTTTCTCATAACCATGCATTCACACACAACACATGAGTATATTCTAGTGACAGCGAATCTGTTTATCACCAATGAATGTTTACTGAATTTGGGTCAAAATCATGCTCAAAAGTATTAAAGTAAACATGGCACACATCATTAATAATATGATGACCAAATTTGGTCAGAAGCATTTGGTGAAGGGAAATGGTGGGTCATGGTACCTGGGGAATGAGGTGTATTGTTCAATATGGGAAATCAAGCAAATTCTATAAAATTATACTCCCATAGGAATGATTAGATTTTGCCCAAATTTGATGAAGGGGAAGTGAGCAAATGATTTTAATTGCTTCTGTAAGAATGTCGAGATTCTTTCCCACTTTGGTCTGAAACTTCGTTGGGTGATGAGGATGAAGTTTTGTACAAATAACAGGTCGCGAGGACATGCGTGAGGAATGGAACAAATTCTTTGAAATATTTCTTCTATAAGAATGCCAGGATTATGTCCCGATTTTGTCTGAAGCATCCATGCTTGGTCAAGAAACAATTTTGTATAAATGTGGTTGTAGAAACTAGGAAAATTATTTATATTCCCACTTTTGTGAGAATTTCATCTTGAGCTTAACAGGTTAAAAGAAATACAAGTTTGTATATGTACCAGGAGTCTGAGGCCGAAAGGTATAGAGCTTAATATGGAAAATGTAGCAAGTTCGTTAAAAATTCCACCCTCTGACATTTCCACACGTTGACCTTGAGCCTTTTTTCGGAAAATTGGGACCAATTTTGTATGAACATTGTGTCTGACTTCCATTTTTTAACGTGAGGCCTGGATCCAAAACAAACTATTTTTGAAGTTCTTTTTTATATGACTGAAGAGAAGAAACATGAAAGTTGTTATGTGTGGCGAAGTATTTAAGAAAGGAAACTTAAATCAAAATAATATATCATGTAAATGACAAACTGCATTTGAAACATTTTTGATACTCGAGTAAGACCAAGGCATAGCAATAGTCATGCAATGCTAATACTAAAAAATTTACGAACTCTAATCATAATAAAGAATCCGTTTATATATCATTTCTAAGACGAGATCCCAGAGGGATGGCCGTCTTGAAGCCATTTTGTTTCTTCTGATGAGTCCCCAAAATCAACAAGCACGAGGAGAGATCAAAGGGAACATACCTATGAAATTATAGAGATATCCATTCAGTACTTCTTAAGAAATAGCACTAACAATCTTTACTAGACAAAATCCAAAAAGGTTGCCTGACGACCAGGTTTTGTGATCAATACCAAGCTCAAATAGGCATGACTAGGGATCTAAAGGAACCTATACATGAAATTTGAGAACAATCTATTGAGAAGTTCTCATAAAATAGTGATAAATTTTCGAAGTCAAAATCGAAGATGACTGCCTTTTGGCCATTTCGTTTTTTCTATTCAGTACCAAGATCAAACGGGCACAACTAGGGATCAAGGAAAGCATACACATGAAATTTGAGAAAGATCTATGCTGTAGTTCACAAGAAATAGCAATAACAAACTTTAAGATGTCTGCCATTTTGTTTTTCTGATCAGTCGCATAATCAAATTTGCACAACTAGGGACCTATATATGAAATTGAAGAAAGTTCCTACATGTACTTCTCAAGAAATAGCAATAACAAACTTGCAAATCAAAATCCAATATGGCCACATTTCGGCCATTTTGTTTTTCTTATCAGACCTAAAATTAAATGGGTACAACTAGTGACAAAGGGGGCATTACATATGAAATCTGACAGAGACCTATCTGGTACTTCTTAAGAAATAGCGATAACAATCTTTCAAAGTCAAGATCCAAGATGGCCGCCTTTCGAAGGGTTGTATTCCTGTTTATACACATAGAAAATGCATAGATACCATAAATTGTAATGATTAATTACATTCTGATATTTCAAATTAATAACATATTTCCAGATGTTTTGTCCAGTCGATTTCTTTAGTTACAACATACTGAAATCCGGATATTATGTAACAATTTGCTTTGTTTATTGTGAGAAGGGAAAACATTAAATGGCATTTACCTTCATTGTATCAGTCCCACATAAGTGTATATTCCTTGTCACTGATATGTTTGGTGATAACGATTATGTTGCAGTAGGTCATTTTGTGATAATACAGTTTATCTTTGGTTTGATGAAATAAAAATGCTGTTAAGAAGGGTGCATTGGAGTCTATTCTGAATCGCTCATGCGTCAAGATATTGAACATAAAATTTTGAGAGTATTTCAAGTTGTAGACTGAATTATTTTGACATTCAAATTTTTTCCGGTCTGGAGTCGAACTCAAAACCAACATTTGAAAGTTGAACATCAGAATAATTCTGACCATCCAACATGGCAAGAAAGTAGCTGTTGGTAAAGCTGTAAGGCAGCTAATGCATAGTACCCACGTAACTGGTTTACAGGCGATTAGCGTGTCTCAATTAAAACACCGCTGACTTTCCATCATTTGAAACTAAACCAAATGTTGTATAACGAGTAACTACTGGGGAGAGGAACTTCCCACTTAACTGAACTCATCCTTACATTTAAGAAACTTGTCCTTACATTTTACAAAAAGAGCTATTTGTAGTTCTAGTAACCATTGGAGAGAGAAACTTCTAGTTTAACTGAACTCATCCTTACATTTAAGAAACTCATTCTTACATTTAAGAAACTCATCCTTACATTTTACAAAAAGAGTCATTTGTAGTTCTAGTAACCATTGGAGAGAGGAACTTCTGGCTAAACTGAACTCATCCTTACATTTAAGAAACTTGTCCTTACATTTTACAAAAAGACCTGTTTGTAGTTCAAATGTCTGTTTGCTAGGTATATCACCCCATGAACACTCAGGGTCATTTTGAGGAATGTTCTTGTAGTAGCTGGTAACTACCTTCTGAACAGCATAATGGAGGCCCATCATGATCCGTAGAAAATAGGTTAATTAGCCTTGACCACAGACTGGTTCATTCTTCTGCTGTCCGAATATTCTATTTAACTCAGCTAAATCAAAACGTTTAGAAATATTTAAAAGTTGATCATTGATTTCACAAGAAGTAAGTATCAGCAAAAAAAGATTGCCATAATAACATGACATTTCGGAATACAAAATTATTTAGGAATGTAAAACTTGTAATAACATGACATTTAGGAATACAAAATTATTTAGGAATGTAAAACTTGTAATAACATGACATTTCGGAATACAAAATTATTTAGGAATGTAAAACTTGTAATAACATGACATTTAGGAATACAAAATTATTTAGGAATGTAAAACTTGTAATAACATGACATTTAGGAATACAAAATTATTTAGGAATGTAAAACTTGTAATAACATGACATTTAGGAATACAAAATTATTTAGGAATGTAAAACTTGTAATAACATGACATTTAGGAATACAAAATTATTTAGGAATGTAAAACTTGTAATAACATGACATTTAGTACAAAATTATTTAGGAATGTAAAACTTGTAATAACATGACATTTAGGAATACAAAATTGTTATAACAACATGTTATTTAGGAATGTAAAACTTGTAATAACATGACATTTAGGAATACAAAATTGTTATAACAACATGTTATTTAGGAATGTAAAACTTGTAATAACATGACATTTAGGAATACAAAATTGTTATAACAACATGTTATTTAGGAATGTAAAACTTGTAATAACATGACATTTAAGAATACAAAATTGTTATAACAACATGTTATTTAGGAATGTAAAACTTGTAATAACATGACATTTAGGAATACAAAATTGTTATAACAACATGTTATTTAGGAATGTAAAACTTGTAATAACATGACATTTAGGAATACAAAATTGTTATAACAACATGTTATTTAGGAATGTAAAACTTGTAATAACATGACATTTAGGAATACAAAATTGTTATAACAACATGTTATTTAGGAATGTAAAACTTGTAATAACATGACATTTAGGAATACAAAATTGTTATAACAACATGTTATTTAGGAATGTAAAACTTGTAATAACATGACATTTAGGAATACAAAATTATTTAGGAATGTAAAACTTGTAATAACATGACATTTAGGAATACAAAATTGTTATACCAACATGTTATTTAGGAATGTAAAACTTGTAATAACATGACATTTCGGAATACAAAATTGTTTAGGAATGTAAAACTTGTAATAACATGACATTTAGGAATACAAAATTGTTATAAGAACATGTTATTTAGGAATGTAAAACTTGTAATAACATGACATTTCGGAATACAAAATTGTTATAACAACATGTTATTTAGGAATGTAAAACTTGTAATAACATGACATTTAGGAATACAAAATTGTTATAACAACATGTTATTTAGGAATGTAAAACTTGTAATAACATGACATTTCGGAATACAAAATTGTTTAGGAATGTAAAACTTGTAATAACATGACATTTCGGAATACAAAATTGTTATAAGAACATGTTATTTAGGAATGTAAAACTTGTAATAACATGACATTTCGGAATACAAAATTGTTATAACAACATGTTATTTAGGAATGTAAAACTTGTAATAACATGACATTTAGGAATACAAAATTGTTATAAGAACATGTTATTTAGGAGTGTAAAACAGTTGTAATGACATGACATTTCGGAATACAAAATTATTTAGGAATGTAAAACTTGTAATAACATGACATTTAGGAATACAAAATTGTTATAAGAACATGTTATTTAGGAATGTAAAACAGTTGTAATGACATGACATATATGACTATAAAACAGTTGTAATAACATGACATATATGACTATAAAACAGTTGTAATGACATGACATTCAGGAAGTAGATACCTATCTTCTCTAAACTGAGGATTATCCCTTCACATTTTCTCTCGTGAATTAGTTTTGGTGTGTTACTACCTTCACCAAGGTATGGGTCACAAACTGTTTCTTCTTTCATCGTCAGTGTTATTACTCCAATATTTTATACATGGATGTGTTCTGTGATTATCCTGCGGCATCTCCTTATGTTCAATGTTCACGCATATAACGTCCAGACTTGTCCTCTATTCCTATATACTGTTTTGTTTCTGTTTATTTAAGGAATCTTTATAATTTCTTTTCCAAATATATCATTCTGATATATGTATCACTCCCTAATTAAGTTATACCATTTTTCCTCTATTTGTGTCATTCGCTCCTTGTCCAAGATACAACACCTATTTGTATCTATTATGATGATGAATACCACAACATATTACCCTGGTGTGAGTTCAGCTGTTCTGTAAGTGTTTAAAACTATCGAAACATGTAAACATAATGATTTATTTTTAACAGTACTAACTTTGACGGAGCTAGCGAGTATCTGAGAACAGCAGACTTTTGAACTACAATGCAGTATTATTGATACAAATGGCATTATTCCTGATGAAATCCTCCTTAGATCTATTTCTATCCTGTAACTGCTGGTCCTTACGATGGAATTTAGATTACACAAAAACGTCGGAAATGAAGCAAATGTCAACAGCTATTAGGAGATCCAAATGTATTTATGCGAAAATACAGTCATACTCGGAGTATGTATGCTCCCAAACAATATTTTGACATTCTTAACGACCGTCAACACATAAAAGGTCATTAGGGCCATGAAACGGTACAACACAGTGATTCAAAATAATATTTTCAAAAAAGCGTTAGGTAACACACAGTTAAAACGATAACAATATGAAAACACATCACCAAATTTATTCTTTAAAATCATGCATATAATGCTGTTTGATAAAATGATAGATAGAATTAAATACAGTATATATGGTAGATTTGACTTGTATGAAACTACTGCTGCTGACAATGATACAAACACCATTTAATATCCAGTTTCAATCAATCGTGTTGAAGTAAAACAATTAATACAGAAGACACACCCAGTAACAAAAAATATTCATGACATGTGCCAAGTTAAAAAATGAATACATCAAAATCTTTTTCATCCTTCTCAGATTATTCATCACATTAATGAATTGAAAAAATTCAATATTTTTACATATACATCTTTAATACTATAATGTTGATCATTGTCTGTTAATGGTCATCATTGTCTTATTTTCCGACTCACATGGTAAGGACTAAAATTCTGCATTATACATGTACATGTAGTTACATTGGTTACACCATTTGTTTATAGGCTTTACCATGAGTGTACATAAGACACAAAAGTAAACAGCATCTTTTAATACAAATTTAGAGTAAGACACATTAGTGCTAAACAATAAACTAAACTGCACCATACAGTTGTTTCATCCTTCTATGACTAGTCAGTGATGCTGCATCATCCAGCTGTTTTGTCCTTCTAGGACTTGTCCGTGATGCTGCATTATGCAGGTGTTTCGTCCTTCTACGACTCGTCAGTGATGCTTCATCATACAGCTGTTTCGTCCTTGCACGACTCGTCAGTGATGCTTCATAACTGTCTTTAGTTTGTGTTTCCATGACTGTGGTTTCATGATTGGGATGTGTATATCCTTGGTAAGTCTGTGGTATATAACTGGCACAGTTGTGACATCAGAGGGGACACCTGGTAGTGGGTCAATGGACACTTTCCTTTTGGACTGCAGATTTACTACCTTGGTCAGGATGGACAGAAAGCAAGTATTCTCCAGGTATTTACCATCATCTTCTTTCAGGTAACCATTGATGACATCACAAAGGCTTCTGACTAGAAATCCACCGGTTTGGTCATTCCGAAAAGCATATTTCCCTTAAAAACAAGCACATGTTCCATGAAAGTAGGTATCTTGGATTAATTTGGTAAAACTAGAAACAACAGCCAATCTTTTAAGTATAACTTGTCAGATTGACAACATTTTCCCAGTGTTTATCATTGATATCATCCAGGGGTGCTTTCTTCCAGCAAAGTCTCACTTTACTCTCAATAATAAAAGCCAGCTACTTACCTGGAGTTGATGCAAACATAATCAGCATATCTTCATAGCAAGGAATGGATATCACAGTGCCTGGCTCCTTATTAGGTGGTTTGTCCACTCTGTGCTTTTTTTTAAGTTTAAATATTGAATCTGTTTCTGTAATAGGTCTCTCGGTGTCTTCGCACTTGTTATCATCACTGTCATCACTTCCTACATGTTCTTTCTGCTTATGGTACAGAACTGTCTTCTCTGGGTGCCGCTGCTGAATTTTCAGTCGTCTATCATTGTAGTAGTTAGTGAGATCAAACTCTTCGCGGTCTGAAAGACCATCATCTGTGTCTGTATCACTATCCGAAACATCGACATCTTAAACAAGTAATGACAAATGTGTGATAACTCAAATGTGTTTATTAAATTATACATGTAATTCTATCTTGTGTGGATATGTAACTGTAACACCATGTGACAAACATTAAAGTTAAATCATAAACAATAGGGGAAAATATCAAATGAACAATCCTACACTCGAACACTGAAGATAGAAATGTAAATATCAATGGAAATTTTCTGTTTAACAGTGACTCGCATATCCAGGCCCTTTTTTATATACCAATATGATATACAACTGTATCATAGTGCCATAAACAAATAAAAACACAATCTTGCATTAATACTATGCCCCTATGGATTATCATTATAACAGAGGTCACTATTTATCTCAATGCCTCCGATAGGATGCGAATTCAAGACACCCGGCTTACTAGTCTGATGCTCAACTGATCGAGGTACAGAGGAGTTCTCCCTAGCCAAGCGGTATACTGCAGCTAGTATTTTACCAGGGTTATGCTATGAACAAACTTACTGTCCTCTTTTTGTGTAGCGACATCCATCTTACTGCTACCGTCTGTCTCGTCTTTGTTACCTACAGGGACCGGCTGTTGTGGAACTGACTTCATCAGTACACCAAAGTCATGCTTTTCTGCCCTCTTGCTCTTATCATTTTCTCTACATGCCTGTTAATGACATGGTCAAAATTACAATCCATTGTTGCAAAGAATCTGAGACATGTACAAAATTGTGTCAGTCAACTTGATTTAATGTATTGTTTTGCAGAGTGTAAGTAATAGCCTACCTGTATAAAGAAGAGCTTTGGTTTTTTTCGTAAAGCTTTAGAGTCACAGACAATAGACACGATGTCATTGGTGTTGATCTCATTTCCCTTACCATCCACAATGAAATGTTGTTGGACTTTTTCAACCTCTTTTTCTATGCCATGCGAACATATCACACACACAAAGCATGATCGGTCCTCTAAGGTTGGATGGCTGCAGGCTGAGACAAATAAGTGAAGTGTACTTGAATACCTATGATTTTCTCACATCTATAACATATATGAGGAATAATAATGAGTTGTTACTTTGATAACATTGTGTACTGACTTTAAAATAAATTATGGAAAATGTAAAGTAAATATAGTTCATACGAAAATAAAGTAATTAGGAAGTTAGGATATCCTGAAGAAACACTCACTACAGGCTTCATAGAAATGAAATAAAATTATGTAAAATTCTATTTAAGATTTCACGACTCATTGTTAACACTATTAACCAATTTCTCACAATTTACCATCTTGAAGTTTCTCTATGATCCCTTCATTCTTAAAACTCCGAACCTTGAATGACAGATTCTTAAACATTCGTGTGAGAGCTTTATATTCTTCATCTGCACCCTTTCTATCTTCATAATCATTTGCTTTTTCATAATTTTTATTCACAAATATATATGCTATCCCACGGCCGTACGATTTCAAGTCATATGACATTCCGTCCCTTGATGCCATCTGCAGCACAAATGAAATAAATAGTCAGCAAATGAAAAAAGACACATTATACAGATGTAAAATATGATAGATGCATCACCTTAATCTGCATAACTTTATAAAACAAGTAATGAAGATAATGTTGATAAGGTTGTTTCATTTAATGACTAGCGTCAGCAACTTGTAGGGGCGATAATCCAATTTAGAAAATGAATGATAAACAAAAGTGTCATATCAGAAAATATCCTTAAAGCTGATAATATAAATATTATCTTACAATATTACCTATCATATTCCGGTATATGGTACGGCTGATCAAAATGTAAATATATGTAGGTGTGAAGTCCATATGGTCCGATTGTTCTATATTGTGAAACATGGCATTGAATACTGAACGTGATGAATTATTTATCTACGTGAACGTGACTATCTCTTGTCCAATCGCTAAAAAGGGGAAACCCTGATATATTACGAAATGATAAGCTATAGAATTCCCGAACCTTATATAGAGCATTATTTCTCCTTCTCTTGTTCAAAATGGCTTTAGGCCAACTTAGTAGATATGATAAAAAGATTACTACCTTTAAAAGCAGTTTTTAGGTCATTCACAACGTTTTTTCTCTTGTTTTCATTGTTTTGTTTTACGTATGTTGTGTCACATTCGTTACCCATAATGGTCTAGTACCAACTTGGAATCGGAAATATCCCCTTACCAAATACTTACGTGTTCCAGATTGAATGCTTTAAACAGATAAAAAGCAAATTTCCAACGGGAACCCATGTAAACAAACCCGGTCTCAATTTTGTTAAAATTTTAAAACCTGTATACAATACCTCATAAAATGGAATATATCCTTGCCCCCTGGCCTTGGTATACTTACTCTATCGTTTTAATAACAGCTTTCGCTTTCACCGGAAACATTTACATCATTGTAACTGACAAAACTCACCTAGACCGGAATTTTAAATATACTTGTTTCGCCATCGTGGTCACATCGTAAATATCTCTCTCCCAATAAAAACGAAATAAAATAAGTATGGAGCATGTCAGTTAACGGGCTCCGTACTTTAGGGATGAAACAACTGATTCATACAGTCTGGCTCTACTGCTGTTTCAAACTTGTGTATTCTCCTGTGTGTCTTTCGTACAATTCCTCTAATATATATTTAACCATTTATCTCAAATTAAACATTCAAACTAATATGATAAACTCTTCTGTTTTTCACAAATAATCTCAAGTGTGATGAAATAGTCATAATTCTATGCCCCTAGTAATATAACAGTATTCTATCACGGGCTTTTACCGTTCATCTGATACACTGTCATATTAATCACTATTTCGTTTGCTCTGTTTGGGCCGTGATCTCGGATCATGCATGAAAAATGTATGGCTGGGCATATGGTTAAAGTCACGTGGTCATGCAACATACATATACATCCATACAGTGAAGCCGCTGTCACGTGTATTTATTAGATATAGACGTTTGATAACTGAATGCCAGTTCTCCATAAAAGACAATGAGTGACCATGACCTTTTAACTAAGCGCTGTGACTGTGGTCTGCTACCTAAACGTTAACAATGATATTGTTTGGACTAAAATATATCATGTGTAACTTTTTCATTGATTTAAGAGCTTGTCTCAGAAAAAATAGCCATCTTTTTAGATTAAAATTGAATTTATTGAGATAACATCCACAACCTGTGTATTGTGGCCGAAACAGCATGTTGTAGCAGAATAGGTGGCGCCAGGTGTCATACTGAATCATCGATATTGCTTCGTGATTAAATGGTTCATATCACCATAATGACCTAGTTATTTAAGGTAATCAACAACTCATAAATCCAATTATTAAACGGAATAAAATGCCAAACACATTGGTGAGAGATCTGAGGCTATCATATCCGAACATCTGTTTCACTTACATTGACTGATACAAACTCATCGCCTGCTGTTCAACTCCTGCCCAAGAACTGTTGTTTGAGTGATCCTGATTAATTTCTATTCATGCATCAACCAATACCCTTTTCAAAGTCCATATATCTGATCATTGTCGGGCTTGAAATCAAAATCTGTTTCGGCCGTGGTATTGAATTATAAAGTACATGCTGTTTATCGACGTTTTGCGAGTTTACCGAAGTCTTCAATCTTTGAATGGAGCTGAAGCGCATAACTAAGTTGGGTGGTAAAGGGATATTGACGGACTTGCTTGTAATTGTCACTCAGTATCTATCAAACAAGGCATAACAGACATGCACATGGATGTTTTTTCGAATTATTCTTGTCGTTTTAGTTTGGAGAACAGTTAATTATTAAGAATGTCTGGAAATTTAAACGAGAACCCGTTAGGGGAGGCAAATTTTGAGTACTTTGTATTTTACGTGACCATATTCTTAATCCTAACTTTAATTATTGTCGGAGGAAATTGCGTTATCATAGTTACCGTGCTTCGCCATCGAGATCTCCAGCAGCCATGCAATTACATGATAGCCAGTCTTGCTGTCTCCGATCTCCTATTTGGGATATTCTACCCGATCTACAACCTCGGCCATCTTCGTGACAGTTCCATCACACGTTTCCTTGGTAGGTAACTAGCTCATGCACAAAACTGAATCTATTAATGTCGAAAGCAGGGTTTCGAGAGAAGTGGATTGATAAAGATTTCATGGAAGTTTTACAGTCGTTACAACGGTCTTATTGGGAAATATTCTAATTCTGTGTATGATATGGAGACTGACGTGATTGATGGTCATTAGTATGCTTCATGGACCCGTTGGTTTTTATCTTTGTTTGGATTTACCAAAATGTACATGTCTGGTGTCGTCGATGAAGCAGAGGACGCTTATCCTTTCTGACACCTGGTCTTATATATGTGTATATCTTTGTTATAATTTTGCCCGTTTTGTCAAGTTTGTGTTTGAATTATGATATGTTCATTGTCTGTATTTTCTTTGTTTTTATAAAATGAATTTCTGACGATAGAATTAAAATACGTTCGTTTTCCTAGTAATTACAAATGAAAATGGGTGCTGACCAATACAAAATTTGATAATAGTAATGGCAAGTTCGAATTCCTAAGAATAGAGGTGTGTTAACTATATTTAACAGCACAAAGGACCGTTTGTGAGGGGTTGATCACCACTGTACAGTGGCTGGAAATGAACTCGGCGTACCATCTTGTCGCCATTACTATCAACCGTTACATAGCCATCGTCAAGCCTCTCCAGTACCACGTGTATCTGACCTGTCGTAGAGCCGCTGTAGTTATCTGTACAATATGGATAACTACTCTAGTAACGTCAGCAGCCATTTACTCTACAACAAACAGAGGTACGCAACTGATGAAAACACCTGAAGGAAACTCTAACAAGGTTGAAATTGCAAACCGTTGTTTTTGGGAAGATGTAGGCAGTTCATGAAATTGTTATGGTATAAATCCTTTTAAACAGTTGCTTTTTGTATACATCAAAATGGTAGCTGTAATGAATGGTTGCAGAGACATCTGTTCGTCAGGTAAATTGTCATAGCGACAGCTAAATGCTTGTTGAAAACATATTAATTTATATTAATTAAAGCATTTAACACGACTCATTCATTCAGTCCGAGTGAATCTTGATAATATCATATTCCAGTACATTTTCTTCTTATCTGAAACTAACATCAACTTATTTGCAGCCACAGACAACAAGGAAGCAAAAGTGTGCCGTTATGAGTTGATTTTCACAGAAGCACAGAGCATAATCCTCACCATCTTCAGCGGTGTCATACCAATTAGTGTGATGGTCGTTCTCTACACTATCATCGCACGCATCGCCAGAAAACATGTGAGTAGTGGAGTTTGTTTCAAATACGTGGTAAAATTTTAGGTGGGCGGGGGGGGGGGGGGGGGGGGGGGGGGGGGGGGGGGGGGGGGGGGGGGGGGGGGAATTTACGACTTATAAAACACATCAGATCAGTGTAGCACACAAAACCATAAGTGTAATAATGTTCACTTGTATCCTGGTTTCTGGATTTTGTTCTCTAATTAATCACATATAACAAACCTCTTATCAACTATTTTATTGACAACTTGAAAAAACATTTGTTCAATAAATCAATGCCCAATATTTCAGATACGTGATATAGCGGCGTGCTGTGGTGCTGACTTTCTAAAGCTGGGGAAACATCATGTATTCCGCCGTGAGATGAGGTCAACGTTGACAGTCAGTCTCTTGGTAGGATACTTCGCCTTTGTGTGGGTCCCTCACTGCACTTACATCGTGTACAGTGTTGCCTGCCAGTGTTACATCAGTCCGTATATCAGGTAGGGCCCACCAAATCTGTACGCCACATCTAAACTCTCGCATATGTTCCTGACATTCTGTCAATATCCAATACTTTATGTAATAAAGTGACACCCAGGTGTATATATTATATACCTGACATTCTGTCAATATCCAATACTTTATGTAATAAAGTGACACCCAGGTGTATTTATTATATACCTGACGTTCTGTCAATATCAATACTTTATGTAATAAAGTGACACCCAGGTGTATATATTATATACCTGACGTTCTGTCAATATCCAATACTTTATGTAATAAAGTGACACCCAGGTGTATATATTATATACCTGACGTTCTGTCAATATCCAATACTTTATGTAATAAAGTGACACCCAGGTGTATATATTATATACCTGACGTTCTGTCAATATCAATACTTTATGTAATAAAGTGACACCCAGGTGTATTTATTATATACCTGACATTCTGTCAATATCCAATACTTTATGTAATAAAGTGACACCCAGGTGTATTTATTATATACCTGACATTCTGTCAATATCAACACTTTATGTAATAAAGTGACACCCAGGTGTATATATTATATGCTTAACATTCTTTCAAAATTCTCTAATACTGTATCTTTTACGTAATGAAGTAAAGTTTGCGATGTGTAGAACTTTTCAATACAAATTCAATAATATTAATAAAGATATGGTACCTGCTCAATCATATATGTATATGTAAGTATATACATACATTGGATGAGATCAGCAGTGTGGAATTCCAGGGATTGGGGGCTAGGATCATAAATTGGCAGAAAAGAAGGGTAAATATTTACTTATATGCCGAGACAGAGATTTTATCATCCACTTAATTCAATAGATTCAGTTTGTTCTAGACCTTTGATAACCTTTCGTGTGTCGCTGTTTGTTTTTTGTGGTAGAAGGGGGTAATAGTGCACAGCTGTCTGACAGAAACCATCCTTGTCTGCCTTCAAGGAAAACAAGGAAATACAGAAATGTTCACATAGCCCATACATGATTTCCACAGATAAGATCATGTATTCCGGAAGAGTGCCATCTGCCTCATCAATGACACCCTGCGTGTAAACATTTCGTACAATCCAAGGGATTAATGCCACATTCTCAAACGCACACCCACCAGCAAAAATCGGGTACTGAATGCAACCAACACTACACTGTATAACAAAACATCCCCTTCAAAGGCATTGTTGTATCATCACCCACCTCAATGTAACTTTGGTTTTCTTGGTGTAAGAACGCCTTGGAAAGTAATGACATTCATGGCTTACTACCAAGGGCATGTGACTAAATAATGATCTTTGTATATGTATGTCTACCTTGTCATAACTTGTCCAACTGTGTCATACATGTGTGTAGAAGAAAGTTTACAAGATATCATTTGCATGTGTCCAGTGATTGTAACTGATGGGACGCTTTGATTTGCTAAATGTGAATTACCAAATGTTGAGTACAACATTGACATCTTTATTGGGACAGGCTTTCCACTCGGATGCTGGTATACACAAACAATGCCATCAACATTTTCATCTACGCCGGTCGTATCCATCTCTTCCGAAAATTGGCGATGAAGGACATCAAGCAATGCTGTTCCATTTGATACAAGTACAAACTAATCCTCTGTTGAGTGGAAGACATCGCGACATTCAGAGGCTCAAACACTCTGGTATGAACTGAATGACTCTGAAATCCTCATCACTGTAAAATGGTTTTAGCAGTATCTGCACATTGTACAGCGTTTCATTAGGACACAACACCACCTTGTATTCAGAAACTAACACATCTGAATTCCTTCTACAGTAATTGTTTATAATAAGACGGTGTTATGTGAAATCATGTCATTTATAAAAAATGCTGAAATGTTTTTCACATTCAATCAATTTTAGGCACTGCATTTTTAGGTCATCTGACCCGAAGGGTCCGATGACCTATAGTCATCATGCTTCGTCCGTCGTCGTCCGCCGTGCGCCGCGTCCGCCGTGCGCCGTCCGTAAACTTTTCATTCAAACGACTTCTTCTCAATAATTGGAAGGCCCAGGCAACTAATATTTGGCCTGTAGCTTGCTTTGCTGAAGCCCTACCAAGTTTGTTCAAATGAATGACCTTGACCTTCATTCAAGGTCACAGGGGTCAAATGTCTTTAAATCTTCAAAGGACTTCTCAGTAATCAAAAGGCCCAGGCAACTAAAATAAGGCCTGTAGCATGCTGGGATGAAGGACTACCAAGTTTGTTCAAATGAATGACCTTGACCCACTTTAAAGGTCACAGGGGTCAAATATGTTAAAATCTTTAAACAACTTCTCAATAACCAAAAGGCTCAGATTGCTGATATTGTGCCTGTGGCATGCTGGGATGAAGGGCTATCAAGTTTGTTTAAATGAATGACCTTGAACAACTTTCAAGGTCACAGGGGTCAAATATGTCAAAATCTTTAAATAACTTCTTCTCAAATACTAGAAGGCCTAGGGGGCTAATACTTGGCCCATAGCATGCTGGCATGGAGCCCTACAAAGTTTGTTCAAATGAATGACCTTGGCCCACTTTCAAGGTCACAGGGGTCAAATATGTTAAAATATACAAAGGACTTCATCTCAATAAGCAAAAGTCTATGAGTGCCGATATTGGGTCTGTAGCATGCTGGGAGGAAAGGCTACCAAGTTTATTCAAATGAATGACCTCAACCCACTTTCAAGGTCACAGGGGTCAAATATGTTAAAATATACAAACGACTTCTTCTCAACAAGCAAAAGTCCATGAGTGCTGATATTGGGCCTGTAAGATGCTTGGAGGAGAGGCTACCAAGTTTGTTCAAATGAATGACCTCAACCCACTTTCTAGGTTTGGCTTGCTTTTTGTCAGATGACCGTTAAGGCCCATGGGCCTCTTGTCTTTTCATCTGATAAGAGAATCCAAAAAGTTTTGTAAATCTACATTGTACTGATTCAATTAGAGTTATTTTTGTTGCCTAAATAAGAGTTTTTAAAGCTATTTCAGTGCTCCCAACATGTTTTTGTGTGATAGAGTGAAACTTTACCAATATTTTTGATTTTTTAATTCTGGATATGGATATGAAACCCGATTTCTATTTTCTCCCCCGAGTTCTTTACTTTCCTAAATAATACATATATGGTATATTTACCTGTTCACTTTACTTTCCTATATATCATAAACATGGTATATTTATCTGTATATCATGAACCATGGTATATTTACCTGTTCACTTTACTTTCCTATATATCATAAACATGGTATATTTACCTGTATATCATGAACCATGGTATGTTTACCTGTTCACTTTACTTTCCTATATAATATATACATGGTATATTTACCTGTTCACTTTACTTTCCTATATATCATGAACATGGTATATTTACCTGTTCACTTTACTAATATATATACATGGTATATTTACCTGTTCACTTTACTTTCCTATATATCATGAACATGGTATATTTACCTGTTCACTTTACTTTCCTATATATCATGAACATGGTATATTTACCTGTTCACTTTACTTTCCTATATAATATATACATGGTATATTTACCTGTTCACTTTACTTTCCTATATATCATGAACATGGTATATTTACCTGTTCACTTTACTTTCCTATATAATATATACATGGTATATTTACCTGTTCACTTCACTTTCCTATATAATATATACATGGTATATTTACCTGTTCACTTTACTTTCCTATATATCATGAACATGGTATATTTACCTGTTCACTTTACTTTCCTATATAATATATACATGTATATTTACCTGTTCACTTTACTTTCCTATATATCATAAACATGGTATATTTACCTGTTCACTTTACTTTCCTATATATCATGAACATGGTATGTTTACCTGTTCACTTTACTTTCCTATATAATATATACATGGTATATTTACCTGTTCACTTTACTTTCCTATATAATATATACATGGTATATTTACCTGTTCACTTTACTTTCCTATATAATATATACATGGTATATTTACCTGTTCACTTTACTTTCCTATATAATATATACATGGTATATTTACCTGTTCACTTTACTTTCCTATATAATATATACATGGTATATTTACCTGTTCACTTTACTTTCCTATATAATATATACATGGTATATTTACCTGTTCACTTTACTTTCCTATATAATATATACATGGTATATTTACCTGTTCACTTTACTTTCCTATATAATATATACATGGTATATTTACCTGTTCACTTTACTTTCCTATATATCATGAACCATGGTATATTTACCTGTTCACTGTTACTCTAAAGGCTACATACCTGTATGTGGCAGTTACAGTCTCTCCACACTTACTCTGATTCACAAGTAAGTTGTTATAGATTGTCCTCAAGCACATTGCACTACGACTTTGTTAACAGGTATTACAAACAGATGACACAACACAGAATATTATTTTACAAATGTATACACCTTAATTTATTGAATTATCTTATATTTACATATAATTTATAACTATAAAAATGTTGCGTTTTCACATTTTTTGCATGTTTCACAAAGAATGTAGACATGAATGGACGGAGAAATACATATATGTAGAGTACAAATAGCAAAAATCTATTGCCACTAATATCTGAAAACTTTCAATTAATTAATATCTAAAATCCCTTCTACTTAAAAATAAACGGAATGCATATTTAGGCAAGTCCGTTATATTCACAACCAACATAAATTAATCCCATATACTGTTGCGAAGACATGCTTGGTGCAAACACAAATTGATTATTTCCGCTGCTAGCATGTAGCACATTCACTTGAAAATGAAAAGTTGGAACGAGAAATGCATTTTCTTTTGACAGATAGAATGTTGTTTGGACAATGATTTACTGATTTACAACAGCATGTGGGGAAACTCTGCTGTGTCTAGGAGGGATATAAAAGGTGGGCTAAACGTGTGATGCTAGAGCTGAAAAGCTAAAACAATGGCCGAAGTAGACCAGTTTTATGTAAGATTTAAAACAAACAGGCTTACTATTTCCCCACATACAACATCAAAATATGTATCATAGCATAATACATCTGGATAAACTAACAGCTAATTAATTCATGATGGACGAATATCTGTTCATGACCATGTAATCATAAAATTGTTTTGGACACTTTCCTTACTTTTATTAACAACAGGCCCATGGGCCTTTGCGATCACCTCAGGTCTTCAGGCTTTTTACAGTTTTCGACTTGTTCATCAGTCCCAGCATTGGGGCAGACAGAGCAGAACTAATATATGCATCCTTACGAAGTTTTTATTGTGTCTTAAGTTTGAAAGCAAGATTTTCAATTAAATGGAACTGATAACACTGTCTGTTGTTGAAGTTTAGCCTATTTGACTCGTGATCTTGAATGAAGGTCAAGGTCATTCATTTGAACAAACTCAGTAGCACTTCATCCCAGCATGGTATTGGCCAAACATCATGACCCTGGGGCATTTTGTTATTAAGAAGAAGTCATTTGAACAATTTTACATATTTGACCACTGTGACTTTGAAAAGGGTCAAGGTCATTCATTTAAACAAACTTGGTAGTTTATGACTAATCTAGGACTGACACAACTAAGCACTTCATAACAATACAATGTTTGGTTCAAATTATCATTAAGTGTCATTTTAATTTAAAATGAACACCCACAATCTTATAGATGGAATGTAGAAAACTAGTGTTTTACACATGATGATTCTTGCCAGGTTTAAAAGCAGTATTTGAAATTGCTTCCTGGTGAAGATGATACTATGCCTCTGACTGTCCTTTGGCTACGCCGACATTTTCTGGTAAAACTGTTGTAGAAACTTCAGATGGAATAACGTCATAACCTAATTTTTTCATGTCCTTTGAAACAATATTGAAAGACACTGTCACAAAACCTTGAGATCGCACCCGTGTCACTGGAAAGGAAACAAACAACAGATTCAGAAATAACTTCCAAACTATTACTATCATTCAAAGTTATCTTTCCTTAGGATGTTCTTACTTTAAGAATTTGCTAATTTGAATCAAACTCAACAAATTTTCAGTTTAGAATTAAAATGTGTTTATCCTGATACTTACCTTCTCTTCCTTCTCCTTGAGCAACCACCTTAGGATCAACAAATTCTGGTCGTCGCCCTAGAAACCACGCTGTGAATTTCTGAAGTGCTGATGCGGACTCTGGAACAAACATTGGTATTTTCCGCTTGTGTCTGTAAAAAACAAAAAAACTGAACAATAAATGCATATAAATTGATGTAAAATATCTGGCAACATTACCTAAATAGGCAAGTTCTACAACTACAAGTATGTCCTAATTCTTGATTATGTTCATAAAACTTTAGAAAACTATTCATAAAACTTTTATGAGGGAAACAAAACTCTCGATGTTTAAGTTACAAGTTGGACCTTAAAGAATACCTATCTTGAGAGAAAACTTATTTTGATGTGATGTAGTAACACTGTAATAAATAATACTGAAGAGATATTTTCTTATTTACTCTGTTCTTGTTATCTCATATCTCACCTTCCTGGTGTGATGGGGACATGGCACATACCATAACCTCTCACAACATCTTGTCCAAATACATCAATTCCATAGCAGTGAATGACAAGTTGTGGCCCTGTGGCATAAAAATCAATAATGGTGACACTGAGACATATATTACAATAATGGTGGCCCTGAGACATAAATTACATAATGGTGGCCCTGAGACATAAATAACAACAATGGTGTCCCTGAAACATAAATTACAAAATTGGAGGCCCTGAGAATAGGTTACATTAATGGTGACCGCCCTGAGACATAAATTACAATAATGGTGACACTGAGACATAAATTACAATAATGGTGACCCTGAGACATAAATTACAATAATGGTGACCCTGAGACATAAATTACAATAATGATTGCCCTGAGACAAAAATTACAATAATGGTGACACTGAGACATAAATTACAATAATGGTGACCCTGAGACATAAATTACAATAATGGTGACCCTGAGACATAAATTACAATAATGGTGACACTGAGACATAAATTACAATAATGGTGACCCTGAGACATAAATTACAATAATGGTGACCCTGAAACATAAATTACAATAATGGTGACCCTGAGACATAAATTACAATAATGGTGGCCCTGAGACATAAATTACAATAATGGTGACACCGAGACATAAATTACAATAATGGTGACCCTGAGACATAAATTACAATAATGGTGGCCCTGAGACATAAATTACAATAATGGTGGCCCTGAGACATAAATTACAATAATGGTGACCCTGAGACATAAATTACAATAATGGTGACCCTGAGACATAAATTACAATAATGGTGACCCTGAAACATAAATTACAATAATGATTGCCCTGGGACATAAATTACATTAATGGTGGCCCAAGACATGAATTAAATTAAACTCAATTCCATGGTCGAAACTTTAGAAGAAGTCCGTCAAATGTTTATGCATGGTGGACAGCACATGGCAGACAACGAAGCACAATGGTTATAGGACATCATGACCCTTCAGGCTGATGACCTAATAAACTAATACCTTCAAAGATTCCATGACTTCTGAGACTCCAAGTCCTGGACTGATACTGTTCTTATAATAAGTAGGGTTGGGAAGTGTTAATAAAAGCTTACTTACTTGCCCTAATCTTTTGATGTACTATCTATGAATTACTGACTACTGCACAAGCTAACTGTAATCACAGCAGCAATACGTTTATCCCAAGTTCCTTTCTTTCTTCCTTTTTTATCTAAATCAATCTTTGAATAATGTTTGTTTTGTCAGGAAAAAGCAATACTGTGACTATATATCAGAATTGTTAACTTACATCCATGCGGATTGGTACTCTTAAATGTGATATCTAGGGGAAAGTTCCACACAAACTCTTGTCTCTCATCTTTACTCTTCTTAGTTATTTGTGTGATGCCTTCTTCCAAACCCTGCAAATTTCAAAAAATTGAGATTCATAGGACATTAAGAAAACATAAACATTTCAAAATGCATGTAACTGTAGTTTATCCTATTTCTCATCCATCTGTGATTCCTTCAAGAACTGATCTATGATGGAAGGCAACTGGAACATTGGTTGTCTCCAACTCAATTAGGAATCTTATTGTTAATTCAAAGTGAATTCTAAAAACTTACAAATATTCCTTTCCATCAAATAATGAACATTCAAATAGTTTTTTTCAAATGGACAAACAGTGTCAACTAATTATTCTTTTTACAAAAGCTACCTACAAAGACAAATGGGAAAAAATTGATGGGAGATTTCTGTACATAATCAAAAAGCTAAAGAAGGGGCAATAACTCCTTCTTAAATTACTAAATAAAACTGCTGTGTAGGAAACAGAATTCCAAGTCATAATTATAAAGCCTACCAAGTCTGAAAGAAATTGGGAAACTAGGATGAGATATCTGGACAATAACAGCAATATGAAAAGAACAAGGGGCAGTAACTCAGTTGAAGCAAACTGCAATTAAGGCAAACAAAACTTCATATCATTGTTAATTACTAAACCTATAAGATTGAAAGAAACTCATTGAAAAATGGGAGAGATCTCTTTCCAAGATTTACATAGTAAAACATGGGGCAATAACTTACAAATACAATTGAATCACTGCCATAAAAGGATGCAAAATTCCAAGTCATTGTTATTATTAAATATGGTTAAAATTGTATTACAAGATCTCTGGACAAATAAAATTTTATGATGGATGCATAAAACTATAACATTTAATACATTCCTTCAAAATTTATTAACACAAACAGCATCTACAAAATCTTTCATCATGGACCCATAGACATATAAAGTATATAAATTTTAGCTAATCTCTTTTTCACTGACTCACCGAAGTTATTAACCAATCAGATCCATACGTAAAGCAGTATTTACAATATATATCATCAAACTCTGGAAACTGAAAAGACAAAATAATTTAAATCGTAAATTCACAAATTAAAATAATCAATACATATCTATAATATTAATTCTCATTCATGAGACAAGGAAATACCATGCACTACAAAGTGCCAGATTCTTGTCCAGTCTGTTTGGTATCTCTACATGATATTTAGTGCTAAGTAACATTATCATTAAAATGATATCATGATAAATACTCTTGGCATATAACCACAAAGGGGGGTAATCTCACAGAATAGAAGAATCTGAAAGGGAAACATGTTGAGAAAGATTTAAGTTAATCTTGACACTATAATGTATGAGAAAACCCAGTCTGTTTTTGCTTTGAAAGTGACTTTGTTACAGAATGGACTGAGATAAATCAATCTAAATCACTTATAGTCAGATTCATCTCACATAAAAAAATATTTCTGAAGAAATCCTTGACTTCAATCAAAATGCTATCTTTATATTCAATATTTACCATTGTACATGTATAGAATACAGCTGTAGCTATGATGTTAAGTGTTATGATGTAAAACCAGCTCATGCAATGACAAAGGAATCAGGATATTGGAAAGTATTAGAAATGATGAATATAAGGACTGAACTGATTTTTATTGCTTAAATAATCCATATGTTATAGAATTTATTACCACAGGAGTTTGACATTCTGTCAATAAAATATCTAAGAAGTGCTATAACAATGTATATACTGGCTTTTTATAGCTATTGAATTCTGGACGGAACATGGTCGACGACGACCAACACAGGCCAGTCCAGTTCTGCTACATTTATACAATGTATAAACTTACCTGTACTGACATTCAATCGACTTGATATAATGTCAGAATAATTAGGACTAGTCTCAACTACGAATGAAATGCACGTACATTGTATATAAAGGAATAAATTCACAAAATATTTAACCATCATGAGGTTATTGAAAGACGATGAACTATCCCACCTCTGAACAGCTGACAATTAATTGCAAGAACTCTATACTATATTCAGATTTATCTGTCTCAAAATGAACTGTTACATATCATACAGTTACAGTTCAAAATGACACCAGACAGTGATAATTCTGATATATATAAACCAAATTATTTGAACTGTCAGCTATGACATCAAACATGTGCAAGCTTGTTTACGTTTTATCGCCAAATATTTATCGTTAGTTATCATATTTATCAATCACACGTAATCAATATTTTGCCCTTACTATAACCAAATAATTTCATATTGAAGATAAATACAACGTTAGGTGCCACCATGAAATAATCACCTCTGCCGATTCGATTTGCCCACCAGCCATAAGAAGAAACACGGTCTGTGCCATTTTGTATATTGTGCATTATGCGCCACCTGGTGTTCTGTGAATAGGGAGTAATCCCTAAGTTGGATTGCTCTGATGATACAAAAAACAGAAGAGAAAGCTGACGTATGTTCTACATTTCAGTTCAAAATGATAAAAAAATACAGCAAACAACGTCTAATGAGGCATTGATAATATCCTTTCATGTTTTTGTGCATAGAAACGCATTAAGTATTTAATAAAGCATCACCGTACGGAGACGGAACGGCAGGGAGCGTACGGTCCGAAAGTCCACCCGAAATGACCCAGGCCGCCGAATACATTTTTTCAACTATTGCCGCGGTACATAAAAATTACCTTACGGTCGATAGTAGACGTTCTATAAACGTGTATCTAGAAAGAAAAAATAAAAAATGATATAATAAATAACGTCGGAACTAATTACATTAGATAATATTATCACTTCCCTTGCATCACAATACGCTTAAAACCCGTTCGACATAGATTCTTAAAAAAAAACGGTTCCAAGTTAAATATATCAACTTTCATGCGCTCAGTTTTCCCTTTCGCTTTTTAAATAGCTAACTGCAGATAAAACGTGTTTTCTGATTCCAGCTTATGGACGAAATTTATCCTGCAACTGGCACCGCCATTGTCGGAATACGCATGCCACATGTTTTTTTGCTGTATTCGGCACTGACGGAAACAGCTGTATTTTGAGCACTTGCAATAGTTCGACAGAAACACTCACTGAATTTACTTAAATATTACATTCAGAAATATAAATGGTTGTGGTAATAAGCGATTTGTCCTTGTGATTTAAACATATTTTATTATCAGTATTGTTGCAAGATTGATACAGGCCTAATACATTGTCAGTGTCTTAAAATATAAGCTACATTTATGCTCGGACAGAAAGAAAAAGAGTGGCTCGCTAGAAACTCGCCATTTTTTATTTCTTCATCCTCGCCAAAAATGCTTCTATTTTATGACCGAGATAATGTATTATCGCGCATCTTGACAATATTGGTTCTGCATACCAATCTGGCGTACATCACAGTAAAGCAAACGTTCGTTAGTTTACCCCATGAAAGAACGATCGATATAAATAAATAAAAATAGATAAATGTCTTTTAGTTCATAACAAATACGGAAATTGTGTTACAGTACCATTTTGTGTGTAACACTGATTATCGTTGATGCAATTGTCTGTGTGTCTATCCACAGACTGGCGCGATGGTATAAAAGACATGTATCTGAAACGGCATATTATCAAAGCCAGATAATCTGAAGAACTCTCTAAATCGGGAATATTTGCTCAACTCTTGCATTCAAAACGGAAAATAGCCGTCATATTTGTATATACAAATCAAATTGCGTACACTGGATGCATTCGAAATACGTCGCGGGGAACATCCTGTTGGCTGTGTCCAGCCCTATTCCGTGCTCCGCACTCCATATCAGGGGAGGCTACTCTAAAAAGTAGGCTAACCAATTCAGGAAGCGAGAACCGGATCGCTAGCTACTGGACAGGTAAAGGCGGTTGAGAAATGTTTTCAGAAGATATTCCTTAGATATTGTCTAATGTGATATAAATAATTTGTCTTTGAATACACACAGAATGTATCTTTAGACTGCTTATTGACAATGTAAATCAAACCAAGACGACACGGGTCAATAGTTTCGATGTACGTTTCATACGTGTGAGTTGTTGGTCAATTCATGAAATGGATGTTGCAATAACACAGCTAAAGGAACATATCTTCCAAGTAATCTACTGTCATGCTGATATTCAGAAACATTAAAATGCTTGTTTACTATTGCAACTGAAAGTGTAAATGCACTAGTCACAGGCAGGGTTTCTACAGGAATCTGACGTTTTCCCTCAGAGCTCCCAACATATTTTATCAAAACTTTCTGAATTACAAAAAAAGTGTCAAATGATGCATATATAGGCGCTTCAGTTGTCTTTCTTGACACTTCGACTGATTTATTGTTATTTCAAGTATAAATGTAGCGGTATGATAAAAACAAAGTCGCAGGGGTCTTGTTATGTTTACTTTTATTAAAAGAGAACGAGAGAGAGAGTGTGATTGATTCTGAAACATTATAGAATGAAATTAAATCAGACTGTCACACATATGACATCCACTTACAATTCAAACTTCAACAAATCACAACTTTAACAAATAAGTGAAAATAGTATCGCTTTAAACAAAAATATAACTTTAAAGAGATAATAGTAATCATTACGGTAATACAGAACAATTACACTAATTACACTTACTGACAAACTAATTCTACTGTTAACTATAGAACAATTACACTTACTGACAAACTAATTCTACTGTTAACTATAGAACAATTACACTTACTGACAAACTAATTCTACTGTTAACTATAGAGCAATTACACAATTGCACTATAGAACAATTACACTTACTGACAAACTAATTCTACTGTTAACTATACACTTACTGACAAACTAATTCTACAACTATATTACACTTACTGACAAACTAATTCTACTGTTAACTATAGAACAATTACACTTACTGACAAACTAATTCTACTGTTAACTATAGAGCAATTACACTAATTGCACTTACTGACAAACTAATTCTACTGTTAACTATAGAACAATTACACTTACTGACAAACTAATTCTACTGTTAACTATAGAGCAATTACACTACACTTACTGACAAACTTGCACTTACTGACAAACTAATTCTACTGTTAACTATAGAACAATTACACTTACTGACAAACTAATTCTACTGTTAACTATAGAACAATTACACTAATTACACTTACTGACAAACTAATTCTACTGTTAACTATAGAACAATTACACTAATTACACTTACTGACAAACTAATTCTACTGTTAACTATAGAACAATTACACTAACTGACAAACTAATTCTACTGTTAACTATAGAACAATTACACTAATTACACTTACTGACAAACTAATTCTACTGTTAACTATAGAACAATTACACTAATTGCACTTACTGACAAACTAATTCTACTGTTAACTATAGAGAATTACAATTACACTTACTAATAATACACTTACTGACAAACTAATTCTACTGTTAACTATAGAACAATTACACTAATTACACTTACTGACAAACTAATTCTACTGTTAACTATAGAACAATTACACTAATTACACTTACTGACAAACTAATTCTACTGTTAACTATAGAACAATTACACTAATTACACTTACTGACAAACTAATTCTACTGTTAACTATAGAACAATTACACTTACTGACAAACTAATTCTACTGTTAACTATAGAGCAATTACACTAATTACACTTACTGACAAACTAATTCTACTGTTAACTATAGAGCAATTACACTTACTGACAAACTAATTCTACTGTTAACTATAGAGCAATTACACTAATTACACTTACTGACAAACTAATTCTACTGTTAACTATAGAACAATTACACTAATTACACTTACTGACAAACTAATTCTACTGTTAACTATAGAGCAATTACACTAATTACACTTACTGACAAACTAATTCTACTGTTAACTGTAGAACAATTACACTCACTGACAAACTAATTCTACTGTTAACTATAGAGCAATTACACTAATTACACTTACTGACAAACTAATTCTACTGTTAACTATAGAACAATTACACTAATTGCACTTACTGACAAACTAATTCTACTGTTAACTATAGCACAATTACACTTACTGACAAACTAATTCTACCGTTAACTATAGAACAATTACACTAATTGCACTTACTGACAAACTAATTCTACTGTTAACTATAGAACAATTACACTTACTGACAAACTAATTCTACCATTAACTCAAAGAGATAGAATTCAAATGTAATGAAGTGCTAAGGACAATAAAAGAAACCCACAAAACAGAAACTTTCAACCAATCTAACAACTTCGTCAAAGTCTGTCATGTGTCATTGTCTTGTCCAGTCTGTAGCTGACCACAACTCACATACAGCACACATACATATGTACAAAGTTCAAACAAAGAAATGTGCTCGCACTATACCTGGTATACATACCAGTATACATTAACAGGCAAAATGTAACGTGAGTTTTAAGAATAATATACAAAAACAGGCAATTCAGTATATTGTACTTACAAACAAATAAATATATTTTATATCCAACAGAATTTGACAATCAATATAATAATTTTGACACTGTTACATTAGTATGAAAAAACTTAACAAGATAATATAAATTTTTTTTCAGATTTGTGTCTTTCTACTCTTACTTAATTGACATGAGCTATCCTTACCAAGGAGGTGGTAATCCTGGATACCCAGGTGGTGGGTATGGGCAACCCCCAATGGGTGGCTATCCCCAACAAGGAGGGATGCCGCAACCAGGTGGTATGCCGCAACCAGGCGGTATGCCACAGCCTGGTGGCTACCCACAACCAGGGGGTGGTTACCCTCAGCCAGGAGGTGGAGGTTTCCAGCAACCACAGGGCTTTGGAGGGGGTGTAAGTTCAGTTATAAATGTGTAATTTTCTGAAATTCTAGCATCAGTTTTGTAGATGACCTCTTGTAGCATATACACAATATTTGCCTAAGTGATACAAAGAAATTTGAATTTTGATTAACTTGAAAAAAGAGGTAAGATATGATGTTTTTAAGTATTCACTATCATGTATTTTCACAAGATTCCAAGTTTTCATTGCAGTCATGAAATGACATGAATATTTTTAAAAATATCTTTCAATAAAAACAAAAATCTATTTTAGATTTTAATTTATTCTCATAAATCAGGTAAAATAAAAAAATAAACAACATAGAAACGAAAAAATTATCTATTAAAGTCCCTCAAAATCCCAAGGAAGATGGATTTACTAGCAGAATAACCAGTCATCATGAATGACTTGTGGATATCAGTTATTTAGTTTGATTGGTGTGTATGGTGGAAAATAAATGTACTAATGGTGTGTGATTGTGGAAGTATTGGAAGTGATTTTTGTTTTTGATAAGGTCCATGTTTATATTTTAGATGGGTATGCCGACCCCTGAGTCTGCTTCTGCAGCAGCGTATGGACAGTCTGGGGCCCCGGGGGGAATGCCTGGTTATCCTGCTCAGCCACAGCCTGGTGGATTAGGTTTTGGTGTAAGTCTAATTGTGTAAATTACTTGATATATACAGAAATTATCTCAGAATAGGATCAAGTAACAACTGAACATTTTTTAATTACAAACTTGGTGACCATGGATATTGGTATGTATGAAGATTTAGTAAAACATTATAAAAAGATCAAGAAATCGGTGGATATAAGGCTTCCATTTGGAGTGTGTACATCAATACATGACAAGAAGAAGAATATAGAGTAACTGTTCCCCAACATGTGGCATAGTCATAAGATTTAATCAAATTTTTAACTGAAAACAATATCAGTTGTTTCTTTTGATTTGAAACTTGCGTGCAGGTAATAATACAATGGTCACAAGTCATTTGAATTATCTATAATTTTCAGTTGAGATTACAGTTAATACATGAATGTACTTGTTAATTAGCTTTATAGGTATGTTTTTAATATTGTTTTATTGACAGGGAGGATCTGCCCCACCATCAGGACCAGGGTTTGGAGGAGGGGCTCCTGGCTATGGGGCACCTCCTGGAGGCTACACAGGAGCACCACCTCCTCAGCCTGCTATGCCAAGTTATAACCAGCCTCCTCAGCAATCATACCAAGTAAGAAAATTTAGCCTATGGAAGAAAAAAAGTCGGACTGAAAAGTGTAGTGTTTGTCAGTGTGGTAGGATCCTACAGGTATCAGAAAGGTGTAGTGTTTGTCAGTGTGGTAAGATCCTACAGGTATCAGAAAGGTCTAGTGTTTGTCAGTGTTGTAGGATCCTACAGGTATCAGAAATGTCTAGTGTTTGTTAGTGTTGTAGGATCCTACAGGTATCAGAAAGGTGTAGTGTTTGTCAGTGTTGTAGGATCCTACAGGTATCAGAAAGGTATAGTGTTAGTCAGTGTTGTAGGGTCCTACAGGTATCAGAAAGGTGTAGTGTTTGTCAGTGTTGTAGGATCCATACAGGTATCAGAAAGGTGTAGTGATTGTCAGTGTTGTAGGATCCTACAGGTATCAGAAAGGTGTAGTGTTTGTCAGTGTTGTAGGATCCATACAGGTATCAGAAAGGTGTAGTGTTTGTCAGTGTTGTAGGAACCCCTACAGGTATCAGAAAGGTGTAGTTTTTGTCAGTGTTGTAGTATCCAACAGGTATTAGAAATGTCTAGTGTTTGTCAGTGTTGTAGGATCCATACAGGTATCAGAAAGGTGTAGTGATTGTCAGTGTTGTAGGATCCTACAGGTATCAGAAAGGTGTAGTGTTTGTCAGTGTTGTAGGATCCTACAGGTATCAGAAAGGTGTAGTGATTGCCAGTGTTTTAGGAATAGATACTTTATATTCAGGTATATGCGTAAGTCATTCTAATTAAGCTTTGCCTTTATTTATGTAACTGAACTTTTCACTTCTTTGTTGTTTCCATGGAAACAGTCAGAATCATTAATTTGCTGTTTTCAGAAAAGATCTGAACTGCTGAAGATGAATTTATGTGATATTAATATGATTTAAAATTGATTTTTCCTTTTTGATCATGTTTGTTCAGAACAGTCGAGATTTGGTTTCTCTTTAGCATGAAAAACATTTGTTAAATGAATAAATAAGTAAGGTAAACCTCACAAATAAATGTGTTACTGCAATACATCTGTATCGTATTGTATAGAAGTGATTTCTTCACCCTGTTCTGTTCCAGTCCAGTGCACCAGCACCAGCCTATGGTTCCAGTCCAGGATACCAGCCACCACAGCAACAGGGATATAACCAACCCCCTCAACAGGGGTACAACCAACCCCCTCAACAAGCTTTCAACCAACCACCTGCCAACCCCTCCTATGCAGGTTCAGCTCCAGGAGGTTATGGGGCATCAGCCCCTTCAGCGCCATCTGGTGGTCATCCATATGGTGCCCCTGCCTCCAACACAGGTATGGGAGGAGGCATTCCAGGAGCAGGTGCCTTTAAACAAAAGGTAAGTTAATTTTAGCTTTTCATTTTGTCCTGTTTACAAATAAAGTTATCTAATGTTTTTTTAACCAAGAAAAATTCTTTAAATGGTAGCACAATCTATTTCCAGTCCTGAATAACTCATTTACATGCCCTTTTTTTGTGTTACTTTTAAGTATTTCAAGCATAACAGTATGTGATAAATGTGTTGACTGTGAAAACCATGCAGAAATCGCGGATTTGGACGGTATAGATTGTCAGTGCTTCTTCTGGAGAAGTACTCAAAGGGACAACTTTGTTCCCAGGTGTGCATTATTTTATTTTAGGACTGATCTGAAAAACAACATGGCTGATGATTTTTAAGAGTAAAGTTGGTCATCACTCTTTGAAGAGAAGTACTCTTTGGATCTTTCTCAAATGTCATATGTTTGGACTCCCTGGCCCGTAGTATCCTTATGATTATTTGACTGATCAGAAAAAAATGGCTGACAGGTGGCCATCTTGGATAATGATTCTGAAAGTTTGTTATCACTTTTTCTTCAGAAATGCTACATGCTCTTTTCTCAAATTTCATATGTAGTTTCACCTTCGCTCCTAATTATACATTTTCGATTTTGGAACCTATCAAAAAAACAAAATGGTTGATTTGTGATTGTTGAAGATATACCAAGCATTTGATGTACTTCTAAAATCAACAGAAAATTACATGACAGTTATGAAAGTTATTGAATTACAGGGCTATTGTATTCTCCTGTCTAGATCTTGTCATTTCTTTCAATCTCTTTGGATCACTGATGAGTCCTAGAAGAACAAAACAGCTGCATGATGCAGTTTATTTCATTCTTTACTCCATCTGACTCTGAAATTGTATTTAAAGGTGCTTTTCACATGTGTGTCTGTTGTGCAATCTGTGATATGTTTTTGATGATTGAAGAATAATATCATTGTGACTGTTCTCAAATCAAATGCTGTTTTCTTCATTTGTATTACATGTAAAGGATAGTTTAAATGAACTAGCTTCATCAATAAGATTAGTTCTGTGACATGTTACACCGACAACACTATGGAATTCAGATGACCCTAAAGACCCATAGGCTTTTTGTTACACAGAGTTTGAAGCTCTGTAAATCAAGCTACAGGTGTTTGTGGATTAGAATCCTCTAAATAATGCTTGCCAATAAAAAAAGTAACAAATATTTTACATAATTAGCCTCAAAATGACTGTCTCCCGGCTCAGTGTGCTGACTAGCATAGAGATTGTGTCCAGGCTCAGTGTGTCAACCAGCATAGAGACTGTGTCCAGACTCAGTATGCAGACCAGCATAGAGACTGTGTGCAGGCTCAGTGTGTCAACCAGCATAGAGACTGTGTCCAGGCTCAGTGTGATAACCAGCATATAGACTGTGACCTGGCTCCGTGTGTCAACCATCATAAAGACTGTGTCCAGGCTCAGTGTGCTGACTAGCATAGAGTCTGTGTCCAGGCTCAGTGTGTCAACCAGCATAGAGACTGTGTCCAGACTCAGTGTGTCAACCATCATAGAGACTGTGTCCAGGCTCAGTGTGCTGACTAGCACCAGGCTCAGTGTCCTGACCAGCATAGAGACTGTGTCCAGGCTCAGTGTGATGACCAGCATAGAGACTGTGTCCAGGCTCAGTGTGATGACCAGCATAGAGACTGTGTCCAGGCTCAGTGTGCTGACTAGCATAGAGACTGTGTCCAGGCTCAGTGTGATGACCAGCATAGAGACTGTGTCCAGGCTCAGTGTGATGACCAGCATAGAGTCTGTGTCCAGGCTCAGTGTGTCGACCATCATAGAGGCTGTGTCCAGACTCAGTATGCAGACCATCATAGAGACTGTGTCCAGACTCAGTGTTCTGACCAGCATAGAAACTGTGTCCAGGCTCAGTGTGCTGACTAGCATAGAGACTGTGTCCAGGCTCAGTGTGCTGACTAGCATAGAGACTGTGTCCAGGCTCAGTGTGCTGACTAGCATAGAGACTGTGTTCAGACTCAGTGTTCTGACCAGCGTAGAGACTGTGTCCAGGCTCAGTGTGCAGACCAGCATAGAGTCTGTGTCCAGGCTCAGTGTGTCAACCAGCATAAAGACTGTGTCCAGGCTCAGTGTGTGTCAACCAGCATAGAGACTGTGTCCAGGCTCAGGTTGCTGAAAAGCATAGACACTGTGTCCAGGCTCAGAGTGTCGACCATCATAGAGACTGTGTCCAGACTCAGTGTGATGACCAGCATGGAGACTGTGTCCAGGCTCAGTGTGCTGACTAGCATAGAGACTATGTCCAGGCTCAGTGTGCTGACTTGCATAGAGACTGTGTCCAGACTCAGTATGCAGACCATCATAGAGACTGTGTCCAGGCTCAGTGTGTTAACCAGCATAGAGACTGTGTCCAGGCTCAGTGTGTCAACCAGCATAGAGACTGTGTCCAGGCTCAGTGTGTCAACCAGCATAGAGACTGTGTCCAGGCTCAGTGTGTCAACCAGCATAGAGACTGTGTCCAGGCTCAGTGTGATGACCAGCATAGAGACTGTGTCCAGGCTCAGTGTGATGACCAGCATAGAGACTGTGTCCAGGCTCAGTGTGTCAATTAGCATAGACACTGTGTCCAGACTCAGTGTGATGACCAGCATAGAGACTGTGTCTAGGCTCAGTGTGTCAACTAGCATAGAGACTGTGTCCAGGCTTAGGTTGCTGACCAGCATAGAGACTGTGTCCAGGCTCAGTGTGTCAACCAGCATAGAGACTATGTCCAGGCTCAGTGTGCAGACCAGCATAGAGTCTGTGTCCAGGCTCAGTGTGCAGACCAGCATAGAGACTGTGTCCAGGCTCAGTGTGATGACCAGCATAGAGACTGTGTCCAGGCTCAGTGTGTCACCCAGCATAGAGACTGTGTCCAGGCTCAGTGTGATGACCAGCATAGAGACTGTGTCCAGACTCAGTGTGATGACCAGCATAGAGACTGTGTCCAGGCTCAGTGTGATGACCAGCATAGAGACTGTGTCCAGACTCAGTGTGATGACCAGTATTGAGGCTATGTCCAGACTCAGTGTACTGACTAGCACCAGACTCAGTGTGTATACAGTGAACTTTTTAAGCATTTCCATGTACTTATCCATAGTGTACCTAATGTATTATTTATTTATATAGTGTAGTCATTTGTTTCTCTACGTTTTTCAGACTGTGAAATCAGTCGTTACCATACAAAACTTTTGATATAGTAGATCAGTGTGACACTTCTATGTAACTGAAGCTGGGTTCAATCCAATTTCATGTGTGAAGTAATTCACCAAAGAATATAAGATAATTTACATATACTTTGTTACATTTCAATACTTTCACAGAGTTTCATGCAAGAAGGGATTAACAAACTAGTTTATAGTCCTACTGTATTTTGTTTTTTTGTTGTTTTTTTCTTTCCGTTGCTGTGCATAGATAGTCACATCCTGTTCTTCCACAGTAACATTATTGATCAGTTTGTCCCTATTCTTATCTCCACTGAAGGGCTGTCTACAAGGTGTCCCGCTAGATGTGTCATTTGTCACTTCAAGTACATCCATTTATTTTACTATGAAGGTGGTCTGACTTCCAGTTCTCATGATCTGTATAGCTTGCTCAGTTATATACGTGTTATATATTTTTCTCTTGAAAATAGAACATCATAATCAGCTGTAAGGGGGCTCACGTTCAAAAGTTAATAAAACCATGAAGCAGTATTTGGTAATTATTTCATTATCCGTAATCATTTGCTAATAAATCAGAATGCTATGGAACGAGGTTCTAGACAGAAATTGCCAAAATAAGTCATTGCTTTAGATTTGTTGAGAATATAAAAGTGAAATGGTTAACTTATAAACAAAAAGATTATTATTGTCAAAATCATTCTAATTTCATTTATATTTAAAAACAAAATGTTAGTCATATACAAATGAAAATTATTGTCTGGAAATCGCTTGAGTCGAAATTCTGTTTGATTCAAAATGATTTCCAAGTCCTGATTATGCTCCTTCTTCGTCCTTGTAATTTTAGTTTGGATGACTGAAATTTCGTTGAGTTGAAATTTCGTTTTTAGTTGAAGTAATTTGTTCACTCCCTTCAATTGTAAAGCAAGAGAAAGGTAATTTGTTGTCTCGAAATTAATTTTTGTCAAAACATTGGCATGTCCTCTGAAGAAATCGGTCAATACCTACACAGAGTCGAATGTGACCTGTGGGTAACACATGGCTAATTATGGCCTATCAGTCCATCGTACACACAACACTTGGTCTCTGACAATTAATTACCAGTTTAGTTATCCAATTAAATGTTGTCTTCTTAATTAGTGTAACTATCCTGTAGCAATGACTTACTTTATGTTAAACAAGGAGAGCATTTATACAAGACATGAACACATTTAGCTTGGTTGCATGCTTCTTTAGGAATGAAAAAAAGAAACTGTCTAACCAGATAAATGCACAAAAAAAATAAGAAAAAAGAAATATATTTGTTTCTGTTTATTTACAGTGATTTCAAATAACAGATTAGATTATGTTGTTTGTACCATGGAGTACTTTCCAGTTGTAGCTCATACCATAATCTTTATCAGAAAACTGATATTGTCAACCTTATTCAGACATTCTGTTTTCATCGAAATTCTGCTAAGTCAACATATTTTCAAGAGTCCCTTGAATTGTGAGATAACGAATGTTGACTGTATGTTTGTTGAAATCTTTCTACAGAGATTAGTAAGTTCTAAATTAACAGTATTTAATCAGTGACAATCTTCACATACATTTTGGAAATCAGACTTTACATACAACATTGAACAAAACATTAACTATGCAGGCCTAATAGACCTTTTCTTTTAGAAGGAGTAAATATTTGCTCATTTCTGCCTGTAGCTGTTATCCGTATGTCCTATACAACTATCAGCAAAGCCATTCTGATGGCCATATGTTGTATTGATTTACTGATAAGGGTATAAGCACCTGATTCACAACACTGCCTTGATTAGGTAGAACCTGGATTTTTAGGTCGCCTGAGCCGAAGGCCATTATGATTTGTCTGTTTTGTGCGTTGTTAACTTTTCACATATTCGACTTCTTCTCAAGAACCACTAAATGGATTTTGACCAAACTTGGCACAAAGCATCCCCATGGTTAGCCGCTTCAAGTTTGCAAAGAAAAAGGGCGTGGTCCCAATAGGCGCCCCAGGAGGGGGAAAAGGGGGGTAAAATTAGGTAAATCTTCAAAAATCTTCTTCTCATGAACCAACAGTCAGATTAAATTCATATTTGATATTTAGGGTCCTTATGGCAAGGTCTACAAAGCTGAAAAAAAATCGGGTCAAAAACGGCCCCACTAGGGGGCACTCACAAGGGTCAAAAATTCAACTTTGACCGATTTCAACCAGATTTGGTAGAAAGTATCCCTTAGTGAAGGACATAAGACATTATGTTGAAAAAAATGATTATGTCCCCTTTGGGGCCCAGAAGGGGTGTAAAAGGGGCCATATGTAAAAACCTTCTTTAAATGACTTCTTCTCAAGAACCAGTGGATGGATTTTGACCAAACTTGAGACAAAGCATCCCCATGGGAAGGCGCTTCAAATTTGCAAAGAAAAAGGATGTGGCCTTAATAGGGGCCGCAGGAGGGGGAAAAAGGGGTAAAATTAGGTAAATCTTCAAAAATCTTTTTCTCATGAACCAACAGTCAGATTAAATTCATATTTGATATTTAGGGTCCTTATAGCAAGGTCTACAAAGTTTGCGAATGAAAAAGAAAAAATTGGGTCAAAAACGGCCCCACTAGGGGGCGCTCAAAAGGGTCAAAAATTCAACTTTGACCGATTTCAACCAAATTTGGTAGAAAGTATCCCTTATTGAAGGAAATATGAAATTATGTTAAAAAAAAATGAAAATGATTATGTCCCCTTTGGGGCCCAGAAGGGGTGTAAAAGGGGCCATATATAAAAACCTTCTTTAAATGACTTCTTCTCAAGAACCAGTGGATGGATTTTGACCAAACATGGCACAAAGTATCCCCATGGGAAGGCGCTTCAAGTTTGTGAAGAAAAAGTGCGTGGCATCAATAGGGGCCCAAGGAGGGGGGAAAAGGGGAAACTTGATACGAATGTTCTACACAAGGTCCTGGCAAGTTTTTTTTTAACTTTTTGGGGGCGATTCAAAATCCAAGATGGCCACCCTGGCCTCTGTTTGGCTAAGACATTATGGACTTCCTCTCAAGAACCATTGGATGGGTCATGTTCAAACTTGGTACAGATGTTTTACACTTGGTCCTGCACAAGTGTTGTTACATTTTGTAACATTTTAAAATCCCCATATTATTGACATATATTCCTCAGGTGACCATTAAGGCTCCTTGGGCCTCTTGTCTATAATTAATGGTAATGTTTACACTGATCATGATGCTTTAATTAATTACTTTTTCTACAATTAATTAATTTGTCTATAAATATTAGTAAATTTAAGCTAGAAAAAGGTTTTAAACACAAGTTTATACAAGGCAACATTAAACCCCACTGTACCACAGGAAACCAAAATAGCAGGACATTGTATGATATCATACTGAAACATGTTTGTGAAAGGTTACATGGTCAGAACTCAAATTGTATAACAATAACTTGAAGTTATAGGTAAGTGATAAAAGTATTAAATTAATTGATGCAAGCTTCAGGAATGAGAAAGGCTAATGCTACCATAATTCATCTGTTTACCATTCATTCATCCTAAAATGATAGGGGGCTAGGGTCAAGACCTTAGATGATAGGGGCCAGGGTTCAGACCTCAGGTGATAGGGTCCAGGGTCCAGACCTAAGATGATATGGGCCAGGGTCCAGACCTAAGATGATAGGGGCCTGTGTCTAGACCTAAGATGATATGGGCCCGTGTCCAGACCTAAGATGATAGGGGCCTGTGTCCAGACCTATGATGATAGGGTCTAGAGTCCAGACCTAAGATGATAGGGGCCTGTGTCCAGACCTATGATGATAGGGTCTAGAGTCCAGACCTATGATGATAGGGGCCTGTGTCCAGACCTATGATGATAGGGCAGTGTTCCCACTCACTTTTCAAACTGGGGGTATTCATACCCCCACCTTCCAAAAACTGGGGGTATGAAGTTAAAAAGTGGGGGTATGATTGATGTTATAGGTATATAGGGTCAAATTCCATGTTTCTTTTCAGTTCATATTAGTCAATGTGTTCTTTATGGAATATGAGGATGAGTATGTTTGATTTATTGTTCTAATTTTATTGTTTCACTGAAAATTTTCAAGCATGTTTTGGCAGCGTTCATGTACACCTTTTGTCGTTTTGTCTGAATCGATAGTAGATGATCTTTTGACTGCTGATGTCGCACAAGCGCTGATCTCTGAAAATTTTTGGTTCCTTTACAAAACGGCGAAAATTTACAGTGCGGCATTTCCTTACATAGGGAACAGAACATACCGGAATCTTCTTTTCTCAGCCAATCGAATTCTGACAGCCATTTCTGTTGAAAAGTTTTTGGATATTGTGCCGATGATGTTTTAGTATGTTTTCTTGTTTCAGACGAGCTGTCTATTTCATCATCATCTCTACTTTTTCGTTTGTTTCTGCTAACAGCAGACGATTCCCAAAAGCTATTGAGTGTCACCTGCGCCATTTTGTGTATACATCTATGCATTCGGGTATCTCGGTTCTAGGCATAATCCGCATAAAGCGGCCCGACACGTTCCGAAGGATTATCATAAGTCTGGCGGGTTGAGGGGCAAGAATTAGTGATTCATAAATGTGCGTGAATATTACCTATATCTCTGTATTTTCTTACGTGGGAATTTACATTTTAAACGTGAATTACGTACATATGTGCGTGAATGGGAACACTGATAGGGTCTAGAGTCCAGACCTAAGATGATAGGGGCCTGTGTCCAGACCTATGATGATAGGGTCTAGAGTCCAGCCCTAAGATGATAGGGGCCTGTGTCCAGACCTATGATGATAGGGTCTAGAGTCCAGACCTAAGATGATAGGGGCCTGTGTCCAGACATATGATGATAGGGTCTAGAGTCCAGAACTAAGATGATAGGGGCCTGTGTCCAGACCTATGATGATAGGGTCTAGAGTCCAGACCTAAGATGATAGGGTCTAGAGTCCAGACCTAAGATGATAGGGGCCTGTGTCCAGACCTAAGATGATAGGGTCTAGAGTCCAGACCTATGATGATAGGGTCTAGAGTCCAGACCTAAGATGATAGGGGCCTGTGTCCAGACCTATGATGATAGGGTCTAGAGTCCAGACCTAAGATGATAGGGGCCTGTGTCCAGACCTATGATGATAGGGTCTAGAGTCCAGACCTAAGATGATAGGGGCCTGTGTCCAGACCTAAGATGATAGGGTCTAGAGTCCAGACCTAAGATGATAGGGTCTAGAGTCCAGACCTAAGATGATAGGGTCTAGAGTCCAGACCTAAGATGATAGGGTCTAGAGTCCAGACCTAAGATGATAGGAGCCAGGGTCTAGACTTTAGGTGATTGGGCCTTGGTTCAGACGTCGTGTGATAATGGGAAATCAAATCTAGACCTCAGGTAATGAGGACATCAGGTCCAGACCTCAGGTGATGGGAAGCATTGTCGAAGTCTCATAAAATGGACCTAGGTCCAGATCTCAGGTGACAGGAACCTCGGACCATTTTTCATGATTTTGAAATACAAATGCTTTAGAAGATTTGATCAACAGATTTTGATATCAATGAAAATAAAATGAGAGTTAGCCTTTCTTAGGAATGTCACTCTGATAAGGAGAAAACCTAGGAAAGTCCCTCCTTTTTGCTGGGTTTATCTCCTTATCAATGGCCAGGGACACTTTTAAGGCAGGGTCTACTTTTAATAACCATTTCTTACTTCACTGAACAAGATGCAGGAGGCTTACCACATGCTATCCAACAATATGGGGGTAAATACAAGAATATTACAACCACAGCACAGGCACAGAATGATCCCTGATCTGTCAATTTCCTGAGAAAAACAACAGTCCTCCTGCCCTTCTTTAAACCACTATTACTTCTGTGTTTTGTTTATTTACAAATATTAAATACATTCACAAACTCCTTGCGGCTGTGACAAGATCACTTAAGGCATGGCTCAAGGCCCCTTGTTACAGTATAATTTGAATAGAATTATTTTCGTTGAGCTTTTTTGCACATGAAAAGGAAAGGTCTTATATAAGTTTCCTGTTGATGTGTATAATTTGTGGGTGTGTCCTTGGGAATCAACCAGAAAACCTTTTACAAATGATGAAATTATTGACCAATCAGCACATGTGTGACTTCACCTGGTATGTGTATTAGAAGTGAGGTGTATGAGTGTACATCTTGTCAGTGTGAGATATTATTGGTCTGGATACCTGTTGTAGTGTCGTATAAATACACCAGAAATCAACTCATCATGGAGGTAAGATTAACACTTATCTACTACAGACTGTGTATATATACATATGTATATATGTGTGGTGGAACTGTTACACACCTGGAATATTATAGCAATTTTAGCACAAGAGTCAATAAACCGGAAGAATTCAGATTTGTTACTTGTATGTGACCAGGGGTCTTATCTAGCTCCTATCTCCTATGTTTTTGTGTGGTGTATAACAGCAGTATAATATGTCAGCTCCATGCACTGTTTCTAAATGATATTGAATTTCAGTCACAGCAGTAACTTCACTTTTCTTCATGGTTCACTGGTGAATTGGAATCTAGAATTTTAACAGGTGTACTGCTGAAATGTGCTATTTATACACTGGTGCTATTTATATGCTATGAATAGAGTAGAAAATTTTGAATATTAAACATGTCATGTTGTTGTCTGAAGAAGTAGTATCCACCATTCTCTACCTCAATATACTACAGATAATCTACAGTATCACGTCCTACACTACAGATAATCTACAGTATCACGTCCTACACTACAGATAATCTACAGTATCACGTCCTACACTACAGATAATCTACAGTACCACGTCCTACACTACAGATAATCTACAGTATCACGTCCTACAGTACAGATAATCTACAGTATCACATCCTACAGTACAGATAATCTACAGTATCACGTCCTACACTACAGATAATCTACAGTATCGCGTCCTACACTATAGATAATCTACAGTATCACGTCCTACACTACAGATAATCTACAGTATCACGTCCTACAGTACAGATAATCTACAGTATCACGTCCTACACTACAGATAATCTACAGTATCACGTCCTACACTACAGATAATCTACAGTATCACGTCCTACACTACAGATAATCTACAGTATCACGTCCTACACTACAGATGATCTACAGTATCACGTCCTACACTACAGATAATCTACAGTATCACGTCCTACACTACAGATAATCTACAGTATCACGTCCTACACTACAGATAATCTACAGTATCACGTCCTACACTACAGATAATCTACAGTATCACATCCTATAATACAATTATGTTTGGGACACCATAACTTACAAATTCATTATTTTTTGTTCGCAACATGATAATGACAGAGACTGAACTATCTGCATGTGTTAACTGGACTACATAAGTCTGTACTGTTGTAGCCAGTTTTACTTCTCTGTGCAGTCAACCATGCTCAAGGTCTTCTACCTCATTTACATAATGTTATGAAATAACATGCACAGTGTTTATTTCATTATCAGCCTAAACAGCTTGTTGGCATGGCTGATAATATTATGTCCCCGGAAAAAAGAAATTTATGTCCTAGCTATGGAATGTTGTAAGGGTCTAATTAAATGACATGTTACATCTTGACTTAAAGGATAAAGACATCTGTTAAAGACTTGTTAAACCTTATGGGGTCTCTAGTGAACCAGCAAGATTTTGCTAATGCCAGATATTTGAAGTAGAGATCAACAGACACACATTTTCCGTTAAAGTTGTTTCCAAAATGTTGAAAAATTTACATAAAAAAAGGAATTAAGGCTTATTAATCTAATATTGATTGCAAGAAAAATGATAAGAATTTATCAATCATTAAGCATTAAGTATTAAGTATTAAGCATTAAGTATGTAGCATTAAGTATTGAGCATTAAGCATTAAGTATTAAGTATTAAGTATTAAGCATTAAGTATTAAGTATTTAGAAAATTCAGAGAATTGTGATAGCTAGAAAACTGTCTCTCAGGGCTATTATGTTAATCAGTACAAGTAGTGTTAGTCCTATCTGGATGTAAATAGGTACAACAGACTTGCAATATACAAAATTAACTTGTACTGAAAGTTAATGGAAGAAATCCTAGTCCTGATGGTATATGGGTACTTAGGATCAGGAAGGATGTGATTCACTGATGTGGTATGTTCCAAAGCATGATCCAGTCGTTTAATTAACCAACAGATGGGGGTCATTTGTAAGTCAGGGTCTGCATCTTATACACAAGGAACATGTCAATCTTTCATTTGGTGTTAAGGATCAAGGTCAACACCTTACACAAGTAGCAGTCTAACTATCTGATGGGGTTGAAGGTCAAGGTCAACACCTCTCATTCACATGTAACATATAACTATCTGATGGGGTTGAAGGTCAAGGTCAACACCTCTCATTCACATGTAACATATAACTATCTGATGGGGTTGAAGGTCAAGGTCAACACCTCTCATTCACATGTAACATATAACTATCTGATGGGGTTGAAGGTCAAGGTCAACACCTCTCATTCACATGTAACATATAACTATCTGATGAGGTTAAAGATCAAGGTCAACACCTTACACAAGTAAGAGTCTAACTATCTGATTGGGTTGAAGGTCAAGGTCAACACCTCCCATTCACATGTAACATATTACTATCTGATGGGGTTGAAGGTCAAGGTCAACACCTCTCATTCACATGTAACATATAACTATCTGATGAGGTTAAAGATCAAGGTCAACACCTTACACAAGTAAGAGTCTAACTATCTGATTGGGTTGAAGGTCAAGGTCAACACCTCCCATTCACATGTAACATATTACTATCTGATGGGGTTGAAGGTCAAGGTCAACACCTCTCATTCACAAGTAACATATAAATATCTGATGGGGTTGAAGGTCAAGGTCAACACCTCATTCACATGTAACAGTCTAACTATCTGATGGGGTTGAAGGTCAAAGCCAACACCTCTCATTCACATGTAATATATATATGTCTGATGAGGTTGAAGGTCAAGGTCAACACCTCTCATTTACATGTAACATATATATGTCTGATGGGGTTGAAGGTCAAGGTCAACACCTCTCATTTACATGTAACATATATATGTCTGATGGGGTTGTAGGTCAAAGTCAACATCTCCCATGCATAAGTTACAGTCCAACTATCTGATGGGGTGAAAGGTCAGAGTCTGCATCTCTTATATATAACATAATAATAAATAAAGTTCAAATTTGTAAAACAAGGTAATATTAAAGCCTCAACATGTTGTTTAAACAGTTCTTTTCCTTGTTAGTGTCTTTTCAGAGATTTAACATTAGTGTCAGGTGGTAATGAATGGCCCTGACGGTAATTTGATATTGTTACGTTAGTAATAACCCCTGATGATAATTTGATATTGTTACGTTAGTAATAACCCCTGATGATAATTTGATATTGTTACGTTAGTAATAACCCCTGATGATAATTTGATATTGTTACGTTAGTAATAACCCCTGATGATAATTTGATATTGTTACCTTAGTAATAACCCCTGATGATAATTTGATATTGTTACGTTAGTAATAACCCCTGATGATAATTGATGATAATTTGATATTGTTACATTAGTAATAACCCCTGATGATAATTTGATATTGTTACATTAGTAATAACCCCTGATGATAATTTGTTACATTAGTAATAACCCCTGGTTGATGATTTGATATTGTTACGTTAGTAATAACCCCTGATGATAATTTGTTATGTTAGTAATAACCGCTGACGATAATTTGTTATGTTAGTAATAACCCCTGATGATAATTTGATATTGTTACATTAGTAATAACCCCTGATGATAATTTGATATTGTTACGTTAGTAATAACCCCTGATGATAATTTGTTACGTTAGTAATAACCCCTGATGATAATTTGATATTGTTACGTTAGTAATAACCCCTGATGATAATTTGTTACGTTAGTAATAACCCCTGATGATAATTTGATATTGTTACGTTAGTAATAACCCCTGATGATAATTTGATATTGTTACGTTAGTAATAACCCCTGATGATAATTTGATATTGTTACGTTAGTAATAACCCCTGATGATAATTTGATATTGTTACGTTAGTAATAACCCCTGATGATAATTTGATATTGTTACGTTAGTAATAACCCCTGATGATAATTTGTTACGTTAGTAATAACCCCTGATGATAATTTGATATTGTTACATTAGTAATAACCCCTGGTTGATGATTTGATATTGTTACGTTAGTAATAACCCCTGATGATAATTTGATATTGTTACATTAGTAATAACCCCTGATGATAATTTGATATAGTTACGTTAGTAATAACCCCTGATGATAATTTGATATTGTTACGTTAGTAATAACCCCTGATGATAATTTGATATTGTTACGTTAGTAATAACCCCTGATGATAATTTGATATTGTTACGTTAGTAATAACCCCTGATGATAATTTGTTTGTTACGATTAGTTAAGTAACCCCTGATGATATTGTTACGTTAGTAATAACCCCTGATGATAATTTGTTACGTTAGTAATAACCCCTGATGATAATTTGATATTGTTATGTTAGTAATAACCGCTGACAATAATTTGATATTGTTACGTTAGTAATAACCCCTGATGATAATTTGTTACGTTAGTAATAACCCCTGATGATAATTTGTATTGTTAACCCCTGATGATAATTTGATATTGTTACATTAGTAATAACCCCTGATGATAATTTGTATTGTTACGTAATAACCCCTGATGATAATTTGTTACGTTAGTAATAACCCCTGATGATAATTTGTTACGTTAGTAATAACCCCTGATGATAATTTGATATTGTTACATTAGTAATAACCGCTGACAATAATTTGATATTGTTACGTTAGTAATAACCCCTGATGATAATTTGTTATTGTTACGTTAGTAATAACCCCTGATGATAATTTGTTACGTTAGTAATAACCCCTGATGATAATTTGTTATTTTAGTAATAACCCCTGATGATAATTTGATATTGTTACATTAGTAATAACCCCTGATGATGATTTGATATTGTTACATTAATAACCCCTGATGATAATTTGTTATTTTAGTAATAACCCCTGATGATAATTTGATATTGTTACATTAGTAATAACCCCTGATGATAATTTGATATTGTTACGTTAGTAATAACCCCTGATGATAATTTGATATTGTTACGTTAGTAATAACCCCTGATGATAATTTGTTACGTTAGTAATAACCCCTGATGATAATTTGTTATTATTACATTAGTAATAACCCCTGATGATAATTTGTTATTATTACATTAGTAATAACCCCTGATGATAATTTGATATTGTTACATTAGTAATAACCCCTGATGATAATTTGTTAAATTAGAAATAAACCATGATGATAATTTGTGATTGTTACATTAGTAATAACCCCTGTTACATTAGTAATAACCCCTGATGATAATTTGATATTGTTAAGTTAGTAATAACCCCTGATGATAATTTGATATTGTTACCTTAGTAATAACCCCTGATGATAATTTGATATTGTTACATTAGTAATAACCCCTGATGATAATTTGTTACATTAGTAATAACCCCTGATGATAATTTGTTATTGTTACATTAGTAATAACCCCTGATGATAATTTGTTACATTAGTAATAACCCCTGATGATAATTTGTTACGTTAGTAATAACCCCTGATGATAATTTGATATTGTTACGTTAGTAATAACCCCTGATGATAATTTGATATTGTTACATTAGTAATAACCCCTGATGATAATTTGATATTGTTACATTAGTAATAACCCCTGATGATAATTTGATATTGTTACGTTAGTAATAACCCCTGATGATAATTTGTTACGTTAGTAATAACCCCTGATGATAATTTGATATTGTTACATTAGTAATAACCCCTGATGATAATTTGTTATTGTTACATTAGTAATAACCCCTGATGATAATTTGTTACGTTAGTAATAACCCCTGATGATAATTTGTTACGTTAGTAATAACCCCTGATGATAATTTGATATTGTTACGTTAGTAATAACCCCTGATGATAATTTGATATTGTTACATTAGTAATAACCCCTGATGATAATTTGTTACGTTAGTAATAACCCCTGATGATAATTTGTTATTTTAGTAATAACCGCTGACGATAATTTGATGATTAGTAATTTGATATTGTTACATTAGTAATAACCCCTGATGATAATTTGTTATTACATTACATTAGTAATAACCCCTGATGATAATTTGTATTGTTACATTAGTAATAACCCCTGATGATAATTTGATATTGTTAATTTGATATTGTTACGTTAGTAATAACCCCTGATGATAATTTGTTACATTAGTAATAACCCCTGATGATAATTTGATATTGTTACATTAGTAATAACCCCTGATGATAATTTGTTACATTAGTAATAACCCCTGATGATAATTTGATATTGTTACATTAGTAATAACCCCTGATGATAATTTGTTACATTAGTAATAACCCCTGATGATAATTTGATATTGTTACATTAGTAATAACCCCTGATGATAATTTGATATTGTTACGTTAGTAATAACCCCTGGTTGATGATTTGATATCGTTACGTTAGTAATAACCCCTGATGATAATTTGTTACGTTAGTAATAACCCCTGATGATAATTTGTTTGTTATAATAACCCCTGTTAATTTGATATTGTTAGTAATAACCCCTGATGATAATTTGTATTGTTACATTAGTAATAACCCCTGATGATAATTTGATATTGTTACATTAGTAATAACCCCTGATGATAATTTGTTACATTAGTAATAACCCCTGATGATAATTTGATATTGTTACATTAGTAATAACCCCTGATGATAATTTGTTACGTTAGTAATAACCCCTGATGATAATTTGATACTGATGATAATTTGATATTGTTACATTAGTAATAACCCCTGATGATAATTTGATATTGTTACATTAGTAATAACCCCTGATGATAATTTGATATTGTTACCTTAGTAATAAACCCTGATGATAATTTGTTATTATTACATTAGTAATAACCCCTGATGATAATTTGATATTGTTACATTAGTAATAACCCCTGATGATAATTTGATATTGTTACATTAGTAATAACCCCTGATGATAATTTGTTATTGTTACATTAGTAATAACCCCTGATGATAATTTGATATTAGTAATAACCCCTGATGATAATTTGATATTGTTACGTTAGTAATAACCCCTGATGATAATTTGATATTGTTACATTAGTAATAACCCCTGATGATAATTTGATATTGTTACATTAGTATATATTGTTACCCCTGATGATAATTTGATTACGTAATTTGTTACGTTAGTAATAACCCCTGATGATAATTTGTTACGTTAGTAATAACCCCTGATGATAATTTGATATTGTTACATTAGTAATAACCCCTGATGATAATTTGTTACATTAGTAATAACCCCTGATGATAATTTGATATTGTTACATTAGTAATAACCCCTGATGATAATTTGATATTGTTACATTAGTAATAACCCCTGATGATAATTTGATATAGTTACGTTAGTAATAACCCCTGATGATAATTTGATATTGTTACATTAGTAATAACCCCTGATGATAATTTGACATTAGTAATAACCCCTGATGATAATTTGATATTGTTACATTAGTAATAACCCCTGATGATACTATGAGAGCCTGTATATTTGATACAGAAGTTAGGTGTTAAGGTGATCACTGACTATGAGAGCCTGTATATTTGATACAGAAGTTAGGTGTTAAGGTGATCACTGACTATGAGAGCCTGTATATTTGATACAGAAGTTAGGTGTTAAGGTGTTAAGGTGATCACTGACTATGAGAACCTGTATATTTGATACAGAAGTTAGGTGTTAAGGTGTTAAGGTGATCACTGACTATGAGAGCCTGTATATTTGATACAGAAGTTAGGTGTGAAGGTGTTAAGGTGATCACTGACTATGAGAGCCTGTATATTTTATACAGAAGTTAGGTGTGAAGGTGTTAAGGTGAGCACTGACTATGAGAACCTGTATATTTGATACAAAAGTTAGGTGTTAAGGTGATCACTGACTATGAGAGCCTGTATATTTGATACAGAAGTTAGGTGTTAAGGTGATCACTGACTATGAGAGCCTGTATATTTGATACAGAAGTTAGGTGTTAAGGTGTTAAGGTGATCACTGACTATGAGAACCTGTATATTTGATACAGAAGTTAGGTGTTAAGGTGTTAAGGTGATCACTGACTATGAGAACCTGTATATTTGATACAGAAGTTAGGTGTGAAAGTGTTAAGGTGATCACTGACTATGAGAGCCTGTATATTTGATACAGAAGTTTGGTGTTAAGGTGATCACTGACTATGAGAACCTGTATATTTGATACAGAAGTTAGGTGTTAAGGTGATCACTGACTATGAGAACCTGTATATTTGATACAGAAGTTAGGTGTTAAGGTGTTAAGGTGATCACTGACTATGAGAGCCTGTATATTTGATACAGAAGTTAGGTGTGAAGGTGTTAAGGTGATCACTGACTATGAGAGCCTGTATATTTTATACAGAAGTTAGGTGTGAAGGTGTTAAGGTGAGCACTGACTATGAGAACCTGTATATTTGATACAAAAGTTAGGTGTTAAGGTGATCACTGACTATGAGAGCCTGTATATTTGATACAGAAGTTAGGTGTTAAGGTGATCACTGACTATGAGAGCCTGTATATTTGATACAGAAGTTAGGTGTTAAGGTGTTAAGGTGATCACTGACTATGAGAACCTGTATATTTGATACAGAAGTTAGGTGTTAAGGTGTTAAGGTGATCACTGACTATGAGAACCTGTATATTTGATACAGAAGTTAGGTGTGAAAGTGTTAAGGTGATCACTGACTATGAGAGCCTGTATATTTGATACAGAAGTTTGGTGTTAAGGTGATCACTGACTATGAGAACCTGTATATTTGATACAGAAGTTAGGTGTTAAGGTGATCACTGACTATGAGAACCTGTATATTTGATACAGAAGTTAGGTGTTAAGGTGATCACTGACTATGAGAGCCTGTATATTTGATACAGAAGTTAGGTGTGAAGGTGTTAAGGTGATCACTGACTATGAGAGCCTGTATATTTGATACAGAAGTTAGGTGTGAAGGTGTTAAGGTGATCACTGACTATGAGAGCCTGTATATTTGATACAAAAGTTAGGTGTGAAGGTGATCACTGACTATGAGAGCCTGTATATTTGATACAGAAGTTAGGTGTTAAGGTGATCACTGACTATGAGAGCCTGTATATTTGATACAGAAGTTAGGTGTGAAGGTGTTAAGGTGATCACTGACTATGAGAGCCTGTATATTTGATACAGAAGTTAGGTGTGAAGGTGTTAAGGTGATCACTGACTATGAGAGCCTGTATATTTGATACAAAAGTTAGGTGTGAAGGTGATCACTGACTATGAGAGCCTGTATATTTGATACAGAAGTTAGGTGTTAAGGTGATCACTGACTATGAGAACCTGTATATTTGATACAGAAGTTAGGTGTGAAGGTGTTAAGGTGATCACTGACTATGAGAGCCTGTATATTTGATACAGAAGTTGTTAAGGTGATCACTGACTATGAGAACCTGTATATTTGATACAGAAGTTAGATCACTGACTATGAGAGTCCAGAAGTTAGTATATTTGATACAGAAGTTAGGTGTTAAGGTGTTAAGGTGATCACTGACTATGAGAGCCTGTATATTTGATACAGAAGTTTGGTGTTAAGGTGATCACTGACTATGAGAACCTGTATATTTGATACAGAAGTTAGGTGTTAAGGTGATCACTGACTATGAGAGTCTGTATATTTGATACAGAAGTTAGGTGTTAAGGTGATCACTGACTATGAGAGCCTGTATATTTGATACAGAAGTTAGGTGTTAAGGTGTTAAGGTGATCACTGACTATGAGAGCCTGTATATTTGATACAGAAGCTAGGTGTGAAGGTGATCACTGACTATGAGAGCCTGTATATTTGATACAGAAGCTAGGTGTGAAGGTGTTAAGGTGATCACTGACTATGAGAGCCTGTATATTTGATACAGAAGTTAGGTGTTAAGGTGTTAAGGTGATCACTGACTATGAGAGCCTGTATATTTGATACAAAAGTTAGGTGTTAAGGTGATCACTGACTATGAGAGCCTGTATATTTGATACAGAAGTTAGGTGTTAAGGTGATCACTGACTATGAGAACCTGTATATTTGATACAGAAGTTAGGTGTGAAGGTGTTAAGGTGATCACTGACTATGAGAGCCTGTATATTTGATACAGAAGCTAGGTGTTAAGGTGATCACTGACTATGAGAACCTGTATATTTGATACAGAAGTTAGGTGTGAAGGTGTTAAGGTGATCACTGACTATGAGAGTCTGTATATTTGATACAGAAGTTAGGTGTTAAGGTGATCACTGACTATGAGAGCCTGTATATTTGATACAGAAGTTAGGTGTTAAGGTGTTAAGGTGATCACTGACTATGAGAGTCTGTATATTTGATACAGAAGTTAGGTGTTAAGGTGATCACTGACTATGAGAGCCTGTATATTTGATACAGAAGTTAGGTGTTAAGGTGTTAAGGTGATCACTGACTATGAGAGCCTGTATATTTGATACAGAAGTTAGGTGTTAAGGTGTTAAGGTGATCACTGACTATGAGAACCTGTATATTTGATACAGAAGTTAGGTGTTAAGGTGTTAAGGTGATCACTGACTATGAGAGCCTGTATATTTGATACAGAAGTTAGGTGTTAAGGTGTTAAGGTGATCACTGACTATGAGAGCCTGTATATTTGATACAGAAGCTAGGTGTTAAGGTGATCACTGACTATGAGAACCTGTATATTTGATACAGAAGTTAGGTGTGAAGGTGTTAAGGTGATCACTGACTATGAGAGTCTGTATATTTGATACAGAAGTTAGGTGTTAAGGTGATCACTGACTATGAGAGCCTGTATATTTGATACAGAAGTTAGGTGTTAAGGTGTTAAGGTGATCACTGACTATGAGAGTCTGTATATTTGATACAGAAGTTAGGTGTTAAGGTGATCACTGACTATGAGAGCCTGTATATTTGATACAGAAGTTAGGTGTTAAGGTGTTAAGGTGATCACTGACTATGAGAACCTGTATATTTGATACAGAAGTTAGGTGTTAAGGTGTTAAGGTGATCACTGACTATGAGAACCTGTATATTTGATACAGAAGTTAGGTGTTAAGGTGTTAAGGTGATCACTGACTATGAGAGCCTGTATATTTGATACAGAAGTTAGGTGTTAAGGTGTTAAGGTGATCACTGACTATGAGAACCTGTATATTTGATACAGAAGTTAGGTGTTAAGGTGATCACTGACTATGAGAACCTGTATATTTGATACAGAAGTTAGGTGTTAAGGTGATCACTGACTATGAGAACCTGTATATTTGATACAAAAGTTAGGTGTTAAAGTGTTAAGGGGATCAGTGACTATGAGAGCCTGTATATTTGATACAGAAGTTAGGTGTTAAGGTGATCACTGACTATGAGAACCTGTATATTTGATACAGAAGTTAGGTGTGAAGGTGTTAAGGTGATCACTGACTATGAGAGCCTGTATATTTGATACAGAAGTTTGGTGTTAAGGTGATCACTGACTATGAGAGCCTGTATATTTGATACAGAAGTTAGGTCTTAAGGTGATCACTGACTATGAGAACCTGTATATTTGATACAGAAGTTAGGTGTTAAGGTGTTAAGGTGATCACTGACTATGAGAGCCTGTATATTTGATACAGAAGTTAGGTGTTAAGGTGTTAAGGTGATCACTGACTATGAGAACCTGTATATTTGATACAGAAGCTAGGTGTGAAGGTGTTAAGGTGATCACTGACTATGAGAGCCTGTATATTTGATACAGAAGTTAGGTGTGAAGGTGTTAAGGTGATCACTGACTATGAGAACCTGTATATTTGATACAGAAGCTAGGTGTGAAGGTGTTAAGGTGATCACTGACTATGAGAGCCTGTATATTTGATACAGAAGTTAGGTGTGAAGGTGATCACTACAAATCATAACCCAAAAAAATTAGTTACATGTACTGCAGTCAGAGTTTGAGTGGAAAACAGGAGTTTTTTATGGGTTTGAGAATTGATAAGAATTCTTTAAACATAATCAAATTGTCTTTTAAAGGAACTCCATCTCCGGTAGAAAACAAATTTTAACATATAATATTTAAGGTTTTGGGTTTAAAACATAAGAATTTGAGGTTGTGTATGTATACCAGGTGCTGGAGCCAACCAATATAATCTCTTATCTGGACAAAATGTTGTGTACTTCAGACAAAATGTTGTGTACTTCAGACAAAATGTTGTGTACTTCAAACAAAATGTTGTGTACTTCAGACAAAATGTTGTGTACTTCAGACAAAATGTTGTGTACTTCAGACAAAATGGTGAAAGACTGAAAACTTTGTTGAATCTTCAGAACTTTCAAGATCTTGAATAATTTTCTTATTCACCTATAATTAATTACCTTCAGTAAACAATAGAAATTGACATGTTACATTTTGTAGATAGAATTCTTGGTGATTAAATTAGATTTTTTAAATCTGAATTTTCATGTGTTAAGAGACTGTTACTTTAGAAACATGTAGCAGGGGTAACTTGACAAATAATCCTGTGGATTTTTTGTTATTATCTTGGTAAATAGCAGGACATCTTATTTCCACTCTATATACATTACTGTATAGAATAATAAGGTGATTCCATTTATGGTGACGGTAAATATATTTAAATTAAAAAGTTTTTGATTTTACAAGTGTTAGGTTATTAACTTGGTGTTGATAACCTTCAGCACACTAATTACTATGTTAATTTTACGGTATTTATAATTACAGTATTATATTTGGTATTTTTAATGTACATTGTATTTAATGTTTTCATTGTATTGTAGGAACTGATGAAAAAGCCATCATTGACATCTTGGCTTTCCGATCAAATGAGCAAAGACAGCAAATTAAAGTTATGTTTAAAACCTGTTTTGGTAGAGTAAGTATCATTTAGAAGATTTAGCAGACATATTGGAGACTTGTATTTGTTTTAAAGTTTTATGATTTAGAATACTTGGTAATCTTTGCATAGACTTGCTGAAATCAATTTCTGTCTTTATTTAAACTTTCTAAATGAATGAGACTTGGTGCCACCTCAGTTTGTGTTTTATAGATTTGGTGCCACCTCAGTTTGTGTTTTAAAATTCATAGATTTGGTGCCACCTCAGTTTGTGTTTTAGAGATTTGGTGCCACCTCAGTTTGTGTTTTAAAATTCATAGATTTGGTGCCACCTCAGTTTGTGTTTTATAGATTTGGTGCCACTTCAGTTTGTGTTTTAAAATTCATAGATTTGGTGCCACCTCAGTTTGTGTTTTAAAATTCATAGATTTGGTGCCACCTCAGTTTGTGTTTTAAAATTTATAGATTTGGTGCCACCTCAGTTTGTGTTTTATAGATTTGGTGCCACCTCAGTTTGTGTTTTAAAATTTATAGATTTGGTGACATCTCAGTTTGTGTTTTATATTTGGTGACATCTCAGTTTGTGTTTTATATTTGGTGACACCTCAGTTTGTATTTTATATTTGGTGACACCTCAGTTTGTGTTTTATATTTGGTGACACTTCAGTTTGTATTTTATATTTGGTGACACCTCAGTTTGTATTTTATATTTGGTGACACCTCAGTTTGTGTTTTATATTTGGTGACACCTAACTTTGTGTTTTAAAAGTTGGTATTTTATTACTTCACTTTGGCTTCTCTTGGTATTTTTATGTTGAGGAGATCTAGACCAAGTTTGTGTAACTTATAAAAGATTGTTTGAACCAAAATTTGTCACTTTTTACTGTAAGTCATTTCATTTGCAAGATTCTGACAATTTTGGAACAAGTCTTTTTTTTCTGTTTATTTCAGACATACTTTTTCAATAATTTAGAAATCGTTATTTATTGTACTGATCATCTTTTTCCTTGAAGGATCTCATTCATGATTTGAAGAGTGAACTGGGAGGCAAGTTTGAAGATGTAATATTAGCTTTGATGATGAAACCAGATGAATTTGATGCTTATGAGCTGAAGAGAGCAATGAAGGTAATTTGTCATTACCCTGGAATCGTGTGTTCTATGTGTTTAACAGGAACATCTCTTGTACAGCCTTAATAGTTTATCTTGAAAAGGATGAAAAATAAGTAGCAGAGTTACTCTTGATGCTGCACTACAGCACTGCTTTCATTTTTAACGGTCAATTTTTTTTCTCTATTATATAGTCAGATCAGGATAAAGAATAGATATCAATTAAAACATGTTAATACTGTAGTCAGTGTTCTGAAGGTAAACTTGTTCTACTGGTGCTTCAGCTGAATGGAGCAGCTTTGATAACAGTAAATATTGTAACGTTTTGTTGTTGGACAGGGACTAGGAACAGATGAGGATGCTATGATAGAAATCTTATGTACGAGGAGTAATAAGGAAATCCAGGCTATTGTATCTGCCTACAAGACGTGTGAGTGTCGCCGCAGATGTTTTAGTATTACGGTGCCAATTCAAAGATATTGTCATATGAAGGGACTGGTAGTGCTCATTTGATTGAGAATCTAACATCGCATTCTCACATGGAATATTTTGTGTTTAGACCTGTTACTGTCAAAAGCAAGATCACTTATACAGAAACTGAATATTTAAATGACCTTAAGATGTCCTTTGTTGCTAACTCTAAATAATATGAATATTTTAAAGAAGTTTGCAATACCAGTCAGTTTTTTGTGATTTCTTTAAACCAAATTAAGGTAAAATAGTTATTTAACATAATGAATTGCCAATGTTTCAGTATATAAAAGTGCTCTGGAGAAGGACATACAGGGAGACACATCTGGGCACTTTAAAAGACTGATGATCTCCATGTCAGCAGTAAGTAAATATGAGTAAGGTACACAGCCGTGAGTGACAGTGAGTAAGGTATAACACAGCTGTAAATGACAGTAAGGTATAACACAGCTGTGAGTGACAGTAAGGTATAACACAGCTGTGAGTGACAGTAAGGTAAAACACAGCTGTGAGTGACAGTAAGGTATAACACAGCTGTGAGTGACAGTGAGTAAGGTATAACACAGCTGTGAGTGACAGTAAGGTATAACACAGCTGTGAGTGACAGTGAGTAAGGTATTACACAGCTGTAAGTGACAGTAAGGTATAACAAAGCTTTGAGTGACAGTGAGTAAGGTATAACACAGCCGTGAGTGACAGTGAGTAAGGTATAACACAGCTGTGAGTGACAGTAAGGTATAACACAGCTGTGAGTGACAGTAAGGTATAACACAGCTGTGAGTGACAGTAAGGTATAACACAGCTGTGAGTGACAGTAAGGTATAAAACAGCTGTGAGTGACAGTGAGTAAGGTATGACACAGCTGTGAGTGACAGTAAGGTATAACACAGCTGTGAGTGACAGTGAGCTATAACACAGCTGTGGTAGACAGTGAGTAAGGTATAACACAGCTGTGAGTGACAGTAAGGTATAACACAGCTGTGAGTAACAGTAAGGTATAACACAGCTGTGAGTGACAGTAGGGTATAACACAGCTGTGAGTGACAGTAAGTAAGGTATAACACAGCTGTGAGTGACAGTGAGTAAGGTATAACACAGCTGTGAGTGACAGTGAGTAAGGTATAACACAGCTGTGAGTGACAGTAAGGTATAGCACAGCTGTGAGTGACAGTAAGGTATAAAACAGCTGTGAGTGACAGTGAGTAAGGTATAACACAGCTGTGAGTGACAGTAAGGTATAACACAGCTGTGAGTGACAGTGAGTAAGGTATAACACAGCTGTGAGTGACAGTAAGGTATAACACAGCTGTGAGTGACAGTGAGTAAGGTAACACACAGCTGGTGACAGTCAGTAAGGTATAACACAGCTGTGAGTGACAGTATGGTATATAACACAGCTGTGAGTGACAGTAAGTAAGGTATAACACAGCTGTGAGTGACAGTGAGTAAGGTATAACACAGCTGTGAGTGACAGTGAGTAAGGTATAACACAGCTGTGAGTGACAGTGAGTAAGGTATAACACAGCTGTGAGTAACAGTAAGGTATAACACAGCTGTGATTGACAGTGAAGGTATAACACAGCTGTGCTGTGAGTGACAGTAAGGTATAACACAGGTATGACAGTGAGTAAGGTATAACACAGCTGTGAGTGACAGTAAGGTATAAAACAGCTGTAAGTGACAGTGAGGTATAACACAGCTGTGAGTGACAGTAAGTAAGGTATAACACAGCTGTGAGTGACAGTGAGTAAGGTATAACACAGCTGTGAGTGACAGTGAGTAGGGTATGACACAGCTGTGAGTGACAGTAAGGTATAACACAGCTGTGAGTGACAGTAAGTAAGGTATAACACAGCTGTGAGTGACAGTGAGTAAGGTATAACACAGCTGTGAGTGACAGTGAGTAAGGTATAACACAGCTGTGAGTAACAGTAAGGTATAACACAGCTGTGATTGACAGTGAGTAAGGTATAACACAGCTGTGAGTGACAGTAAGGTATAGCACAGCTGTGAGTGACAGTAAGGTATAAAACAGCTGTGAGTGACAGTGAGTAAGGTATAACACAGCTGTGAGTGACAGTAAGGTATAACACAGCTGTAGTGACAGTATAAACACAGCTGTGAGTGACAGTGAGTAAGGTATAACACAGCTGTGAGTGACAGTGTGAGTAACAGGGTATAACACAGCTGTGAGTGACAGTGACACAGCTGTGAGTGACAGTATATAGTGACACACAGCTGTGAGTGACAGTAAGACAACACAGCTGTGAGTGACACAGCTGTGAGTGACAGGGTATAACACAGCTGTGAGTGACAGTGAGTAAGGTATAACACAGCTGTGAGTGACAGTAAGGTATAACACAGCTGTGAGTGACAGTAAGGTATAACACAGCTGTGAGTGACAGTGAGTAAGGTATAACACAGCTGTGAGTGACAGTGAGTAAGGTATAACACAGCTGTGAGTGACAGTAAGGTATAACACAGCTGTGAGTGACAGTGAGTAAGGTATAACACAGCTGTGAGTGACAGTAAGGTATAACACAGCTGTGAGTGAGAGTGAGAAAGGTACACAGCCATGAGTGACAGTAAGGTATAACACAGCTGTGAGTGACAGTAGGGTATATAACACAGCTGTGAGTGACAGTATAACACAGCTGTGAGGACAGTATAACACAGCTGTGAGTGACAGTAAGGTATAACACAGCTGTGAGTGACAGTGAGCTGTGAGTGAGGTATAACACAGCTGTGAGTGACAGTAAGGTATAACACAGCTGTGAGTGGTATAACACAGCTGTGAGTGACAGTGAGTAAGGTATAACACAGCTGTGAGTAACAGTAAGGTATAACACAGCTGTGATTGACAGTGAGTAAGGTATAACACAGCTGTGAGTGACAGTAAGGTATAACACAGCTGTGAGTGACAGTAAGGTATAACACAGCTGTGAGTGACACAGTGTGAGTGACAGTATAACACAGCTGTGGTAAGGTATAACACAGCTGTGAGTGACAGTGAGTAAGGTATAACACAGCTGTGAGTGACAGTGAGACACAGCTGTGAGTGACAGTAAGGTATAACACAGCTGTGAGTGTAAGGTATAACAGCTGTGAGTGACAGTAGGTATAACACAGCTGTGAGTGACAGTAAGTAAGGTATAACACAGCTGTGAGTGACAGTAAGGTATACAGTGACACAGCTGTGAGTGACAGTAAGGTATAACACAGCTGTGAGTGACAGTAAGGTATAACACAGCTGTGAGTGACAGTGAGTAAGGTATAACACAGCTGTGAGTGACAGTGAGTAGGGTATGACACAGCTGTGAGTGACAGTAAGGTATAACACAGCTGTGAGTGACAGTGAGGTATAACACAGCTGTGAGTGACAGTAAGGTATAACACAGCTGTGAGTGACAGTGAGAAAGGTACACAGCCATGAGTGACAGTAAGGTATAACACAGCTGTGAGTGACAGTAAGGTATAACACAGCTGTGAGTGACAGTGAGTAAGGTATAACACAGCTTTGAGTGACAGTAAGTAAGGTATAACACAGCTTTGAGTGACAGTGAGTAAGGTATAGCACAGCCGTGAGTGACAGTGAGTAAGGTATAACACAGCTGTGAGTGACAGTGAGTAGGGTATAACACAGCTGTGAGTGACAGTAAGGTATAACACAGCTGTGAGTGACAGTAAGGTATAACACAGCTGTGAGTGACAGTAAGGTATAACACAGCTGTGAGTGACAGTGAGTAAGGTATAACACAGCTGTGAGTAACAGTAAGGTATAACACAGCTGTGAGTGACAGTAAGGTATAACACATCTGTGAGTGACAGTAAGGTATAACACAGCTTTGAGTGACAGTAAGGTATAACACAGCTGTGAGTGACAGTGAGAAAGGTGTGATTCTGTATTTATTTCCAGTGGTTTAATGTGATATCTATTTTTCCAGGGAGGACGACAGGAAGGTCAGGCTGTTGATATGAACAAAGCACAACAAGATGCACAGGTAAAGCTTCCTCAATTAGGAGTTCAGTAAATTTGGGAAAGAATTTATTATGATTATTTGTGATTAGAGATAATTATAACATTGAACTTAGTGTTTTCACCCTTTCTACAATTTATAATATTTTAATGGGACCTTATCATCATGTCCATCTCATCAAGGTCATTGTCTAAATAAAGATATAACTGGTAGTGTTTACCAGTAGGTATATCATTGTCACTGGTAGTGTTTACCAGTAGGTGTATCATTGTCACTGGTAGTGTTTACCAGTAGGTATATCATTGTCACTGGTAGTGTTTACCAGTAGGTATATCATTGTCACTGGTAGTGTTTACCAGTAGGTATATCATTGTCACTGGTAGTGTTTACCAGTAGGTATATCATTGTCACTGGTAGTGTTTACCAGTAGGTATATCATTGTCACTGGTAGTGTTTACCAGTAGGTATATCATTGTCACTGGTAGTGTTTACCAGTAGGTATATCATTGTCACTGGTAGTGTTATATATCCAGTAGTGTATATATATCATTGTCACTGGTAGTGTTTACCAGTAGGTATATCATTGTCACTGGTAGTGTTTACCAGTAGGTATATCATTGTCACTGGTAGTGTTTACCAGTAGGTATATCATTGTCACTGGTAGTGTTTACCAGTAGGTATATCATTGTCACTGGTAGTGTTTACCAGTAGGTATATCATTGTCACTGGTAGTGTTTACCAGTAGGTATATCATTGTCACTGGTAGTGTTTACCAGTAGGTATATCATTGTCACTGGTAGTGTTTACCAGTAGGTATATCATTGTCACTGGTAGTGTTTACCAGTATATCATTGTCACTGGTAGTGTTTACCAGTATATCATTGTCACTGGTAGTGTTTACCAGTAGGTGTATCATTGTCACTGGTAGTGTTTACCAGTAGGTATATCATTGTCACTGGTAGTGTTTACCAGTATATCATTGTCACTGGTAGTGTTTACCAGTATATCATTGTCACTGGTAGTGTTTACCAGTAGGTATATCATTGTCACTGGTAGTGTTTACCAGTAGGTATATCATTGTCACTGGTAGTGTTTACCAGTAGGTATATCATTGTCACTGGTAGTGTTTACCAGTATATCATTGTCACTGGTAGTGTTTACCAGTAGGTATATCATTGTCACTGGTAGTGTTTACCAGTAGGTATATCATTGTCACTGGTAGTGTTTACCAGTATATCATTGTCACTGGTAGTGTTTACCAGTAGGTATATATATCATTGTCACTGGTAGTGTTTACCAGTATATCATTGTCACTGGTAGTGTTTACCAGTAGGTATATCATTGTCACTGGTAGTGTTTACCAGTAGGTATATCATTGTCACTGGTAGTGTTTACCAGTATATCATTGTCATTGTCACTGGTAGTGTTTACCAGTAGGTATATCATTGTCACTGGTAGTGTTTACCAGTAGGTATATCATTGTCACTGGTAGTGTTTACCAGTAGGTATATCATTGTCACTGGTAGTGTTTACCAGTATATCATTGTCACTGGTAGTGTTTACCAGTATATCATTGTCACTGGTAGTGTTTACCAGTATATATCATTGTCACTGGTAGTGTTTACCAGTAGGTATATCATTGTCACTGGTAGTGTTTACCAGTATATATCATTGTCACTGGTAGTGTTTACCAGTATATATCATTGTCACTGGTAGTCACACTGGTAGTGTTTACCAGTATATCATTGTCACTGGTAGTGTTTACCAGTAGGTATATCATTGTCACTGGTAGTGTTTACCAGTAGTGTATATATCATTGTCACTGGTAGTGTTTACCAGTATATCATTGTCACTGGTAGTGTTTACCAGTATATCATTGTCACTGGTAGTGTTTACCAGTTTACCAGTATATCATTGTCACTGGTAGTGTTTACCTGTAGTTCTATCATTGTCACTGGTAGTGTTTACCAGTATATCATTGTCACTGGTAGTGTTTACCAGTAGGTATATCATTGTCACTGGTAGTGTTTACCAGTATATCATTGTCACTGGTAGTGTTTACCAGTATATCATTGTCACTGGTAGTGTTTACCAGTATATCATTGTCAGGTATATCATTGTCACTGGTAGTGTTTACCAGTATATCATTGTCACTGGTAGTGTTTACCAGTATATCATTGTCACTGGTAGTGTTTACCAGTAGGTATATCATTGTCACTGGTAGTGTTTACCAGTATATCATTGTCACTGGTAGTGTGTACCAGTATATCATTGTTACTGGTAGTGTTTACCAGTATATCATTGTCACTGGTAGTGTTTACCAGTATATCATTGTCACTGGTAGTGTTTACCTGTAGGTATATCATTGTCACTGGTAGTGTTTACCAGTATATCATTGTCACTGGTAGTGTTTACCAGTATATCATTGTCACTGGTAGTGTTTACCAGTAGGTATATCATTGTCACTGGTAGTGTTTACCAGTAGGTATATCATTGTCACTGGTAGTGTTTACCAGTATATCATTGTCACTGGTAGTGTTTACCTGTAGGTATATCATTGTCACTGGTAGTGTTTACCAGTATATCATTGTCACTGGTAGTGTTTACCAGTAGGTATATCATTGTCACTGGTAGTGTTTACCAGTAGGTATATCATTGTCACTGGTAGTGTTTACCAGTATATCATTGTCACTGGTAGTGTTTACCAGTAGGTATATCATTGTCACTGGTAGTGTTTACCAGTATATCATTGTCACTGGTAGTGTTTACCAGTATATCATTGTCACTGGTAGTGTTTACCAGTATATCATTGTCACTGGTAGTGTTTACCAGTATATCATTGTCACTGGTAGTGTTTACCAGTATATCATTGTCACTGGTAGTGTTTACCAGTATATCATTGTCACTGGTAGTGTTTACCAGTATATCATTGTCACTGGTAGTGTTTACCAGTAGTTATATCATTGTCACTGGTAGTGTTTACCAGTATATCATTGTCACTGGTAGTGTTTACCAGTATATCATTGTCACTGGTAGTGTTTACCAGTATATCATTGTCACTGGTAGTGTTTACCAGTATATCATTGTCACTGGTAGTGTTTACCAGTAGTTATATCATTGTCACTGGTAGTGTTTACCAGTATATCATTGTCACTGGTAGTGTTTACCAGTAGTTATATCATTGTCACTGGTAGTGTTTACCAGTATATCATTGTCACTGGTAGTGTTTGCCAGTAGGTATATCATTGTCACTGGTAGTGTATACCACTAGGTATATCATTGTCACTGGTAGTGTTTACCAGTAGGTATTCAGAATTTCTTTAATTCCATCATTTTTGTGTACTTCTGTTGTTACAGAGACTGCACCAAGCAGGAGAGAAAAGATGGGGTACAGATGAATCTGCATTTAACATGATCATGGCGTCCCAGAGCTATGAGCAGCTGAAGGCTGTGTTTGAGGCTTACCAGAGGCTCAGTGGAAAGGACATTGAAAAGTCGATCAAGAGTGAAATGTCTGGAAACCTTGAGCTGGGCATGCTTGCCATTGGTAAGTGTGTTATAATTCTGAACATTGAATTGATAACAGCTGGTAACAATCTTGACTTGATTGTTTTGTGTTCTTTGAGATGTTACGGACAAAGTTTCCAAAATAAACATGAATCAATCTTGGTAAGACAAACAATATTTTTGATCCAAAACATAGATCCATTACACAAAAAAGCTTCAGAATGCTGAAACTTAAGTTTTCTTTAATTCCAGTAAAGTGTGTGAAGAACAGGTCCGGGTATTTTGCGGAGAAGCTTTACAAGAGCATGAAGGTAGGTATGACAATGATGAAATCTATATACAGACACTAACCAGCGCAACCTTAACAAAGCCCTAGATTAACAAAGAGGAGAGCTTTAAAATACTGAAGTAAAGTTGTTTCCCTGTTCACAAATTCAGGTTATCAAACACAAAAAACATTGGATAAATGTATGCTGAAAGAGACATTATGATCAAAATAATTTCGTTTAAATTCACCACCTTGTCAAACTGAGTAAACCTGCTCTTTCAGGGCGCTGGAACTGACGATCGTGGCCTGATTCGTGTTGTTGTCACCAGGTGTGAAGTTGATATGGTACAGATCAAACAACAATTCCAGGCAATGTATGGACAGTCACTGGAATCTTTTATCAAGGTAGGCATAATCACTGGACAGGTAAACACAGGTGTTACAGGACATCAGGGTTATAAACACAGGTGTTACAGGACATCAGGGTTATAAACACAGGTGTTACAGGACATCAGGGTCATAAACAGAGGTGTTACAGGACATCAGGGTTATAGACAAAGGTGTTACTGGACATCAGGGTCATAAACAGAGGTGTTACAGGACACCAGGGTTATAAACACAAGTGTTACAGGACATCAGGGTTATAGACATAGGTGTTACAGGACATCAGGGTTATAGACACAGGTGTTACTGGACATCAGGGTTATAGACACAGGTGTTACAGGACATCAGGGTTATAGACATAGGTGTTACAGGACATCAGGGTTATAGACACAGGTGTTACAGGACATCAGGGTTATAAACACAGGTGTTACAGGACATCAGGGTTATAAACACAGGTGTTACAGGACATCAGGGTTATAGACACAGGTGTTACAGGACATCAGGGTTATAAACACAGGTGTTACTGGACATCAGGGTTATAGACACAGGTGTTACAGGACATCAGGGTTATAGACACAGGTGTTACAGGACATCAGGGTTATAGACACAGGTGTTACAGGACATCAGGGTTATAGACACAGGTGTTACAGGACATCAGGGTTATAAACACAGGTGTTACAGGACATCAGGGTTATAGACACAGGTGTTACAGGACATCAGGGTTATAAACACAGGTGTTACTGGACATCAGGGTTATAAACACAGGTGTTACAGGACATCAGGGTTATAGACACAGGTGTTACAGGACATCAGGGTTATAGACACAGGTGTTACAGGACATCAGGGTTATAGACACAGGTGTTACAGGACATCAGGGTTATAGACACAGGTGTTACAGGACATCAGGGTTATAAACACAGGTGTTACAGGACATCAGGGTTATAAACACAGGTGTTACAGGACATCAGGGTTATAAACACAGGTGTTACTGGACATCAGGGTTATAAACACAGGTGTTACAGGACATCAGGGTTATAAACACAGGTGTTACTGGACATCAGGGTAACATGTAACAGAGGTGTTACAGGACATCAGGGTTATAGACACAGGTGTTACAGGACATCAGGGTTATAAACACAGGTGTTACGGGACATCAGGGTTATAAACACAGGTGTTACAGGACATCAGGGTTATTAACACAGGTGTTACAGGACATCAGGGTTATAGACATAGGTGTTACAGGACATCAGGGTTATAGACACAGGTGTTACAGGACATCAGGGTTATAAACACAGGTGTTACAGGACATCAGGGTTATAAACACAGGTGTTACTGGACATCAGGGTTATAGACACAGGTGTTACAGGACATCAGGGTTATAAACACAGGTGTTACAGGACATCAGGGTTATAAACACAGGTGTTACTGGACATCAGGGTTATAGACACAGGTGTTACAGGACATCAGGGTTATAAACACAGGTGTTACAGGACATCAGGGTTATAAACACAGGTGTTACAGGACATCAGGGTTATAGACACAGGTGTTACAGGACATCAGGGTTATAAACACAGGTGTTACAGGGCATCAGGTGTTACAGGACATCAGGGTTATAAACACAGGTGTTACTGGACATCAGGGTTATAAACACAGGTGTTACAGGACATCAGGGTTATAAACACAGGTGTTACTGGACATCAGGGTAACATGTATCACAGGTGTTGGTTACATACATATAAACACAGGTGTTACTGGAATTCTTAGTTACATATAAACACAGGTGTTACTGGAATTCTTGGTTACATATAAACACAGGTGTTACTGGAATTCTTAGTTACATATAAACACAGGTGTTACTGGAATTCTTGGTTACATGTAAACACAGGTGTTACTGGAATTCTTGGTTACATGTAAACACAGGTGTTACTGGAATTCTTGGTTACATGTAAACACAGGTGTTACTGGAATTCTTGGTTACATGTAAACACAGGTGTTACTGGAATTCATGGTTACATGTAAACACAGGTGTTACTGGAATTCTTGGTTACATGTAAACACAGGTGTTACTGGAATTCTTGGTTACATGTAAACACAGGTGTTACTGGAATTCTTGGTTACATGTAAACACAGGTGTTACTGGAATTCTTGGTTACATGTAAACACAGGTGTTACTGGAATTCTTGGTTACATGTAAACACAGGTGTTACTGGAATTCTTGGTTACATGTAAACACAGGTGTTACTGGAATTCTTGGTTACATATAAACACAGGTGTTACTGGAATTCTTGGTTACATATAAACACAGGTGTTACTGGAATTCAGGGTATTAATATTATTTGATGATTGTAATTGGAAATGCTTTTTGATTTAATGTAAATCTTACTTGTTGTAGGGAGACACTTCGGGTGACTACAAGAAAGTTCTGCTGGCTCTGGTGAGTCAGGGAGGTTACTAACTGTGACCACACACTGACCAAATCAGGGCAATCTGGCTGTACACTACACAGAGGTTTCAGAGCAACTCTAAGTTTGGAACATGTGTCGTGTGTTGTGTCCCCAATATATCATATACACTTTAACTCTTTTCTTACACATTTTTTCACATACATAATGTCGTCCACAAGGAATGAAACAGAAAAAAATGAGGACACATGTGTTTATGTATATTTATACAATGTTGATGAAGTAAAGGACACAAGTATGTGTATAAAACAGTACAGACATGGGATTGTCCAGTCTTATTAAAACATGTACTGTTAAATATCATCCATTCTTTCTTAATGGTGGCTAACTATTACAACTACACAAAGTGATATCTATTTAGGAACTTGTAATGTCACTGAGGTCTTCAAGAACATTTCTTTGTACCAGTTTCCTGGTTTAGGGTACCGAAGTAAACATTATACACAATTAACAGGGAAGGATGGAGACAACTCTGATGCTGACTTTCCTATGGTTAGATAACAAGTAAAGTTTAAGTGGTCTGAAAAGTGTCTAAAATGACGATCGTTAAGCTAGTCATGATAATGTTTACAGTGATATTTGGTACCATTGATCAATAATTGATTCCCTGTTGTACTTTACAATTTTGTTTTATGTGTTGTACACTTGCAGACAATTTGTCTGACATTGGTCATTGTTTTAGAGAAGAATGTTTTAAAATCTTGTTTATACTAAAATCACTTTCAGATTTCAATTTATATTTCTACAGTTTGAAGTTGATGGTGCATAGTTTGTGAAACATGTATCAAGCTTTGTTAAAAGTAGCTAGAGATTGACACAGATCAAGTTTAAGTTATGTCAAGGTTTTATGCAACTGAATCCAAAGAAAAAATGAATTATAAAAAAAACTGTGTTCATGATGACATGTAAATAAGCTGCCATGAAATATAACCAGCTTCAGTTTGATGTCTACTGTGCCTTCAGAGTAACCTACATGTTATTTGTGGTTCAGATAGTTTTTAAATTATCACTAGACAAAGTTTGCTATCAGTTACATTCACGCTTATTCTTCAAAAGGCAACCATATAGTAAATGTTATAATATCCTGTCTAGAACATCGTCTCTGATAGGAACTGGTTGTCCTGATCTGATGTTTACAACAAATTTATAGCAAATATGAACTGCTTGGAGGTGGAAGCTTCAGATGAAGGATGTTTGATGGTGAAATATTTTATCTCAAAGAGTATACTTCTGTAATATCAAATAAGCATAATTTATGGTGTTAATTGAGAGTTCCGTGAAAGAATGTACAAGTTACCTATATTACCAGGTCCTTTTGAAAGTGCTAACTCGTATGTTGTTAGATATATCTGTATACATTTGATAGTTACGTATCTAATCAGTTTCACCTTGTAATGTCAGTTTCCCAATGTAGTTTTCCCAGCAGTGTAATGTTAGTTATAAGTGTTTATTTGTGTTTTGTTTGTAATTGTTCTACATTTTTCTAGCATCAATTAAACTAAACATAGTGTTAATTAAAGACCTTCTCCTTTGTTGATTTATGTCTCAGGGAGAAAAAAACACATACTTGGGTAAATAAAGAAACTCTTTTTGCTGTCATGATTTTTCAGAATGTGTTTTTTACATGTTTTTAAAAACTCGTAATTAAAAAAATTGAAAGTGCTGCAATATATAAATAATTTGTACACATGAATGTTTCGCTTTACTGAAAATTTAAAAAGTTGAAATGTATCCAATTGTCCAAGGTTGAATTTCCTGCATTATTCTTTTGAAATAAACAAAAGATCTGAATCAAGAGTTGGATTAACATTAATTTGATGAATATTACAACACTTAGGGGTTGTATTCATGTCGATACAAAGCTATAATTTTGTATGAGATGGTGACAGTGAAATGTTACCAGCTCTGGAATTAACAAGGTTTCTTTTGTGATGAGATGGTTAGAAAACCAGTGATATAAAATCATTATAGTGATAGTAGGTATGCAGAATCTTCATCAACACAGTTCATCAGGCTTTTGTTTACAATATATAAGTGAATATTAATCAGGAGTTGTTGTATGTTTCATATACAACTCACATTTACTAAAAGATCACTTATTTTGGGGCATATCTGTACATAAATATTGTATTTCTTATTGCAATCATTATTGAAAAATTGATTGTCCTTAAAATCTAACTGCATACAAAAGATTTAAAATTGTTCTTAGTTTAAACAATATTTTCTTTTACTATGACAACAAAGTAAACCGACATATTTTGTATTTTTGGAAAACAATCTTAGATCTTTTATTGACTCCTTTCCCAAGTACATACAACAGCAAATGGAACTTCTGGTCTTAGAACACCTTGTGTACATCATATTGTAAATAACAATTAAATCTAACAATTGGACATGGTATATACACATGGTGAAAGAATGTAGAATACATTAGTATATAAAGTATAGGACAAATAATGGATATTTGTGGTCAAGTATAAGTTACAGTATGTAATAGTATTGAGTAACGTGTATCAAAACTTGGCTGTTATTACAATAGATTACACACAAATGGCTGTTATTACAATAGATTACACACAAATGGCTGTTATTACAATAGATTACACACAATTGGCTGTTATTACAATAGATTACACACAAATGGCTGTTATTACAATAGATTACACACAAATGGCTGTTATTACAATAAATTACACACAAATGGCTGTTATTACAATAGATTACACACAAATGGCTGTTATTACAATAGATTACATACAAATGGCTGTTATTACAATAGATTACACACAAATAAATACTCACTATTAAAAGCATAAGACTGTTAATCATGATACTTACTTAATTTTATATAATTTTGAACAGTTAAACAAATTTCTTCATTTCTTTTTCCAGAGTAAATGAATTTCCCCATAGAAGATTTGCATCTGTAAGATTAATGTCTAGGTGCAGTATTGTATTTTGTCTGATTGTGGTATAATTACTACACAATAATTAGAAATGACAACGAAACCGCCACAGACTTTCCTCTAGATTTCTAATATAATAAATATAGATTCATAATACTACAGCCACAATCAGGGAATGAAGAACCATGAAAAATAACATTTTGCAACATCTAATGTAAGATATTGTATGTGAACATACCAATATACATTGTACATGTATAATAATCATCAAATATATATGTATACCATGACACTTTTCAAGGTGTGACTATAGGCACAATGAATGAATGAAAAATCATCTTTTCATGTGTGAGACATACAAAATTAACATTTCCTTATATAGAAATATCAAATCTCTGTCAACATATAATTAACATTTTAAGTTAGAGTAACAATAGGAACATAAACAATTTATCATGTAGGTGTATGTACAGGTATAGATCTCTTCAAACAGATATGATGCACACTGCGTATGTAAGACCATCATTTGATACTGTGTGATACATTTACTTGTATGCAAACATTTGTAAATTCCTTTATCAAAAATACATTATCTTTTAAAGCAAACAGTGATTCAATGTTTGTGTCACACTCATCGCATTTAGGTTAGAAAAATTCCTTACACAGATATTGCCCAATAAGTTCATCATACTTTCACACTACATTTTAAACTTATATACAGTTAAAGTTCACAGGTATCTTCTAGTTTATCTAGTTAGCAGTTATTACTTGGGAGGTCATGTCCACATACTAGTACTAGCATACAGGTACACCCTCAGGCCTTTACAGCACTCACACCTTCATCAGTTTACTTATATATCAATATAAGATTTCACGAAGACGACCAGAACAACAGCTGGATGGGTCTTTAACTAACTTTAATTAACTAAAATCGTAACTACAGTGGGAAAATTTAGTCCCAGAAAATTGGTTACACTTAAAATTCGTAAGGAAGAGGTATTCCCTATCAAGAATTTTGAGAAAAACCTACCAAAGAAACAGATTCAGTTATATCATCGAGTATGACGCACATGAGCACCTATCACAGCGTGTCCCGAATGAGCGTATCTGGTTTAGTGGGATTGCGTTCCACTCAGCTTCTGAAGCTGTTCTTAGCTCGTGGCGTGGCATTGGATGAAAGATATCAATGGTTTTGTGGTAGTAATGCAGTGTCTTCTGAGTACCTTGCTGGAAGACGTCGGAGTCGGTTGTTACATCAAGGCTTATGCCTCCTTACATTTAGCTTCCCCAATATCAGTCACTTTCAACAACATAATCTGCCTGGAACTCTTCCACAAATTGTCTTCATACTACAAAGCGCTTGTTAGTGAACTCAGTGGCAGAATTACTGTTGTTTGTTCCAGCCGAATTGGTCTCTAACACGGCAGTGATGGGAATTCTACATGTCATAAAGACAATTCTTAACTATATGAGTGGCTACTTGTGTACCAGTGATCTTAAGGTCGTGTGGTTAAGCTGTGGCAGTATGAAAACTATGAGACTATACTTCATGAACAAAAATCGGATATGACACTGCCCTGTAACCCTTGATCGACCTCCATTATGACGTTTGGAAGGGTTTCTGATAGTTTGGAAACGATTTCACATTCTCGGCGCTTTCTTTGAGACACCTAAGATGTGCTGCAATCTCATGTTTGCAAGGATTCCTGGACAGATGTGTGCTAGATGTGGGTTGAATTTGATGTCTGAATACAACGAAGTTGAGCGACTGATAAAACATGTGGCCTATCGGAGATCAAATATATTTTTAAGAGTTAACAAACAATACTAACTCAATATTATTTGGAGTTTCCGAACAGGTGACCATGATGAAAGAAAACTGATATAAGCGTTTCAAGAGTACGTGTTTGATCTAATACGGACAGAGAAAGGTCTGAAAAAGGTTCCAAGAAATGTGAAAAAGACCAGACGAACGATGTAAGAGTGGAATGTCGTCCTACTGAGCCTGGAGTTTAGATTTTTATAGATATCTACAGACTAATAAGAAGCTAGAAGATGAAAATTAATGTGAGGAAGAGGCAGAGTAGTCACAGAGTGCGCGGGCCGCCATGGAAAATTGTACGCCTTCTTAAAACAACTCTTAATGCATTTGGATACAACACTTCTGTTAAATATGGAATAGTAATAGATGGATATACAGATATACCTTACTAATAACAAAGAGTTCGTCATTTTATCATTTAGATAGGCCAGAGCCCATCGTTTAACGTTACTTAAAAACATGTCAAATTTTTTGAAACGTTGAAACACGGATAATTCAAATTGTTCATTTCTACACCAAAGTTTAACTTATTTTAATGAAAACGCTGGTATACATGTCTCGAAAATTATATATACGAAGGGTCTTTGTCATACACTAAAGTGAAATTCTTATTTAGCACCAAATATAAAAATACACGAGATCACGATGTACAGTTATGGACATCTTGGCGTAGCGTCCTTATGTGGGTCCTCCAGGACGAGATATCGACGAGAATAATACAGACAAGAACGACGATTATCAAAAATATTCCACAGGTGCCTACATAGCGGGCAGCTGGTCGTGGATCGAAGGCACACGTCTTAGTTCTGACATAAGACGAAAGAATTGTCTTCTTTACCGACGTGTTCGCTTTCAGTTCATTAGTTACCGAAACCAAATCTGTACTTTTTGTTGAGGTTTTGCTGTTCCACTTATAGTAGGCTATGTACATAGAACAATCACAAAAACAGCAGCTCTTTGCGGGTTCTTCATCCACAACGGTTTCATAGTCTAGAACAGAAACACAAACTGATCGCTTATGATGCTAGGGTGTATGATGCTAGAGTTTATGATGCTAGAGTGGACTATTCGGGACATTATCGAAACGTCAACAGTGGGGTAATATTTCAATGTTTAGTCCTATAAAATCACTCAACCTTCCGTATTCTAGGCCAAAAAAGTAAGGATCATTTTCTGATAAAATATTTTTGCATGATGAATTCGTTGTGTAAATTCACTCACCTGAATATTTTGAATACGATGAAACAATTGAGCTGAGGGTGACAGTTGTGATGGTTGTGGTGGAAACAGTCTCCGTGGTAAAAACGGTTAGTGTTGTAGAAACGGTTTCTGTTGCCTGTAGCATCGACGATTTAACAACCCAATCGGAAACACTTGACGATGAGACTGCGTCATCTACAGAATATTTTTTAATATTTATATATACTAAAACGAAAAAGAAACGCCGTGTAACCTAAAAAGATTCTTTTAAATGATATAATTTAATGTTACATTATTTCATTCATTTTTGTATACAATTTCATCTGTTTGGAACCATTTGTTGAAGGTTCTATCGATTATCAATGCTAATTATGCCAAAAATATCCCCCTTTTAGCGATGACCCTACTTGTATTGCGCAACACGGCCGGACATTTCAGTATCTTGTGTGTCCTCCATGTGCAGCTGTCGCAGCCCTGATTCTTCTGTGCATGGAATTCATCAGGGTGTTAACCCTTGCAATGGGGATGTTATTCCACTCTTCATGCAAGGCACGTGTGAGCTGGACCAGATTAGTGGGGGCATTGGGACGTCTCCTAACTCTCCTATCCAATTCGTCCCACAAATGCTCAACTGGAGACAAATCTGGACTGAATGCTGGCCAATCGATTTGGATTACGTTATTGTTGGCAAGAAATTGCTGACAAACTCTAGCGACATGGGGCCGAGCATTGTCTTGCTGGAATATCAGGTTCCGTGCTTGCACACATGGCACGGCAACTGGTCGAAGGATTTCGTCTCTATACCTTACGCCGGTTAAATTACCGTCAATCACGATCAGGGGTGATTTAAACCCATAGGAGATACCGCCCCAAACACATATTGAACCACCGCCAAACCTATCCCGCTCAGCGACGCACGCGTCGGTGTAACGTTCCCCTCGACGTCGATATACACGACGTCGCCCGTCCGAACGATAGAGAGTGAACCGGGATTCGTCAGTGAAGAATACCCGTCTCCATTGCCTCAGGAAAATTTCTGGGCGAGTGTGCTTGTAACCAAGCCAATCGGCGTTGGCGACGCGCAGGAGTTAGGGTCAGACTAACATAGAGACGTCGGGCTCTTAGGCCATTGACGCGTAATCGGTTTCGAACCGTATCAGGATTAATATGGCGGTTATGACTACCTATAGTGTTATTTTCAGTTTCGGTAGCTGTGAGATGGCGATTACGTAAGTGAGAAAGTCTTATAAACCGATCCTGATGTGGCGTCGTGACGCGCGGACGTCCACTTCGCGGTCGGTCGATGACCCTCCCCGTCACTCGCACACGTTGGACAAGACGTTGAATTGTCCGAATATGCACACCAAAATGTGCAGCAACCTGAAGTTGGCCCTGACCGTGCAAAAGCATTCCTATAGCCTGTCCCCGCTGGACTTCCGTCAATCGTGGCATGGATGTAAATTGCTTAATTCGAATCAAACTTTGAAAAATCAATCCGAATACTTGAACAGTATCAAATAGACTGAAAATTTCCAATGACCTTCCCCTGCACGGGATTCTTGTATTTTAGCACGTGCCTCGCACGGAGCGCGGAGGTCAGGTATTGTGTGATTCTAAACACGTATACCTAGTGACCGCGAACAACACATCAACCTGACCGAGTGTCATTATTCTAGGCCAAGCAATAAATCATTTGTAGTATATTTAGTGTACCCGGCGTTTCTTTTTCGTGTTAGTATATATATATATATAGACAGGCAAGGACAACATCCATATTTAGAACGTTTTCTGTTAATACAGCCCCTATGATTTGTGGTGTTGAAATACAAAGATATCATGACACAAATTTGGAAACTCATTACCTTGCAAAGGATTATGGTCGTAGTGTCCCAACAAGATTAGAACCGGCCCAGCTATGTACGCTTCTGTAAGAGATAGTAATATGTTAATTTTGCCTTACTGATTTTCTCACTACCTTTGAAGAACTTTTATTCACCTAATAAATGTATTGTCTTTGTTTCGAGAAATTTGTTTTTAATATTGTATTTTTCCTGAATATACTTATGTTGTGTTAGGAATATTGTTCAGTTTCGTGCTGAAAGACTAACATTTCTGCAAACTTAGATGATAAGTTTGCGAAAAGGTTGTTCTTTCATACTAGCAAGAAACTGAAAAATATTCCTATCAAAGCTTCTAATGAATTTCTTAAACAGGTTTCAAAAACAAGAATAACATATAAATGTATTAATTTGATAATTTCATGAAGGATTATTCTATACCAAATCACTACGCTCAACAGCTGGCGTGAAATGACGTGACTTCATTGACAACTAATGCGCGCCATTTCCAGTCATTCAATTCATTCATGAGTAGGCACATCACAATCCAAACGGAAAGGTGTCAAATTATATAATAACATATTTTCTACATAAATCTTATTAATTCGTTTTTATTGTATGTGTACATTGTAAGATATCTGAATATTATTTTATGTTGTAGTCCTTTTTTGTTCACATCATTGAATGACAGCGATCCAACAGACACCTCAAGGTGGCATGTTGCCATTGATTCCAGCAATCATTATCAAGTGGGCAGGGCTAGATTTTTGTCCAACGAGAAATAAAAAAAATCAAAACAGAAAGCTGTATTTTGCATTAAGAAAGACAAATAAATAATATAGATAAATCGCAGCGTGTTTTTGTTTTCGACTTTTGTTTGTAGATTTGTTGCCACTGACCTTCAATACCGTAAATGTCAATGTCTGCATATGTAAGGTCAGGTAAAGTAAACAGCAAACATCTCACGCGCTGGACCCCTCTCCTCAGGTAGACTTTCTCGCCACAATCGTAGGTCTAGGGACGCAATTCGGAAATATACTTAGTGCTAGTTTTATGTTTAAAAGTAGAACTGAAATGCCAAACTACAATCTACAAAGGGAATAAAAATATAAATACAAAAAAAAGTTGAAATAGAATAAAATCAAGGCTGAAAGGACTTGGAAACACGAAATCAAAATGAACCGAGACGATGCCGAAATGAAAAGAAAGGAAAAGGCACCTGATGCATGTATATTATCCCACCATCAAACTAACACATTCAATGTCATCATTTATACAGACGTAAGCCTTACGAGCAGTTCTGAGTTGATGCAATATACGGAAGTACCTCTGATCAGGTAATGTTAGACATGATGTTCGTGGGGTATTATCTAATTAGGTACACATGTACTTAACGTCCTTTGAAATCATATTCAATATTGAAAATAATTAATATCATTGACTTTTGGATAGGCTGAGAAAGGGACAAGTCAATGCTATCAAGGTTTTGTCCTATGACAAGCCGTTTTCCCCTAATTGTTCTGGATGTCATGTGACAGGCCTTCCGTATGCTGTTCGGTGAGAAAGCCATCAGCTAATACAAGGAGCCCACGACCACCGCCACCGCCACCACACACCCACACACACACACACACGAAAAGATCGTAAGTTTTCTACCAGTAAGATTAGTGTTACCATATTATGTCCAAACGAATGATATTTATCCGTGGTGCAGTCTTGTGTAGAATAAAACAGCTGATATTGACAGGGGTTTGCTGGCATACTGTTTCCAACTTGGTTATAGACATGAACAGCGGTTACAAAGGCAGTTTGATTCCCGAAGTCTACCTGTAACACAACAGAAGGTGTGAAATGTCGAGTCTTCATTTAATTATGGGACTGCTGTACACCCCAACACCCCCCCCCCCCCCCCCCCCTATAGACTTTTATTTTTGATCACTTTGGATTTTCCCCAGTCGCCTCAAGGCTTCAAAATTTAGACCCTTAGCACCAATGACGAGTCCTAGACGGACGAAACAACTTTGTGATGTAGCACCAACGACGAGTCCTAGACGGACGAAACAGCTTTGTGATGCAGAACGATTCATTGTTCGGTTCCACTGTATCTGACTTTCAATTTGTATTAAAAGGTAGTATTCATTTGTATGTCTTTTTGAACCATCATGGCGGTATCTCTATATTTCAATGTTTCTAGAAACACCTAGAATGATTCACGTGACCACACAAACAAGTTCCAATTCAGCTTTGTAAAATCTTACCTTCGTTTCATTCCTCTCTGTCACATTAGTTGTTTTCAGCACTGCTTCAGTTTGAGTCAGTGGTGCGTCCACATTTTGATAACCTTCACACAACAATAACATTATAACATAATTTCTCCTAAATTATATTTGATTTGAGAAATGCTTTAGATACATTGATGAAACGCGAACATTGAAATTTAGCAGTTCTCAAACGAAGCTTATATTTACAGAACATCATACACTTATATGGACTTGGTCTCATCTGCTCAGTGGTAAATATAACAAACCAAGTTTTCAATTACATGTGTTTAATCCTACCAGGTGTCTCATAAATCCAGAGTTACACAAACAACACGGCCCCAAGTATAAATAAAATGCCTTATATACTCTAAACTACCTGACATAGCATATCCTGTGATCAGGTCGCACGATCTTTCTCCAGCTCCAGAGGAAGAAAGTGGTGTCAGATCAGCGATGCAATAGCACTTTCCATTAGACTGAAATCGTCAAACTGTGTATTATGTACTCGCATATACATGCAAGATTTTTTTAATTGTATTAAAATCATTTTGTATTCAAATCCAATTTAAACTTTTGAAATCGTTTGTATTGAAATGAGAAGATTGTATGTTGTGAAGACAACGAACAAAAACGTATTACTTGTGATAAGTCATTCATATCACAAGGTCTGTTTACCATACTCTACAATATCTACAATATTAACACAGACATACCATGTATATTGGGGATGATATTTTGGGGGAAGGAGGTTGGGGGTGGGGAGTGTGAGAAACATTAAGTTTGTTTCAATTCATGTCCCCTCATTGTTACATATGGTTTGATTATATACGCTCTATAAACCAATTTTCATTTGCTACTGTAAAGAGAATCTTCGTCTTAAACAAGTGTTACATAACTTCTCTCATATCTTACCTCAAAGAATCCAAAATATCTGTATCCCTCATTCGAACACGTTTGATGACATTGGCTCAAAATGTCATAGTCGTAATTTTCAAATGCATTTAGATTGGAAGGTTTGTAGCAACCAACATATTGAAAGTCTGTGCTTTGTTCTGTCAATTAGGAAAATTATAAATAAAAGGTAAAATTCGATGAGGTTTACAATACTTAATGTACACACGTAGACATCCATAAATCGCGGAAATCTGATTATAATAGAAAAGATGCTTAGGAAAATATGAGCTTAATAACCACAGACCAGAGTCCATGGGAGATTGTAACGTCATCATAGTAGGTAAAATGGTAGCGCTATTGGCATACTAGGGAAAATAAATTGATTTCGTCAATTAAATCAACGAAATGAAAGATATGACTTAATAACACCTCGAAAATTACAAGAGAGCGTATATGAGAACTTGTTTGCAAATGAAAAAAAATATATGGTGAGGCCATATTGAAAATTTGCTTTAGATTACTGAGTGATTGACTAAGAACAAAACAATATTGTTCTAGAAAATCATCATTTGTCTCTTTAGTAAAGTTGATTATTAATGAAACCTTCCTGAATGATTTACAGATGTTTACATTGTAATTCATTATTTCAAGTGTCGTCTTATCCATATTCGTTACATTTCGGGGAAAATCGTGACTACATTGTTATTTTAAAGTCATAACTTACCTTTCCACACTTCAAATGGTGCACTAGATGAACTTGAAAAATAAAAAGATGATGGCCTCTTTGAGCAGCTGGATATGTTCTCACTCTGTTGTTTGATGGCTAGATATGCGGTGTTGTTGTTTGTTGTCTTCTGTAAGGTCGCAGAGAACCCTGGAGTTCTTAAAACGAAAAGAATAAATACTTATAGATAGCTACCTAGAATACAATCCATGATTATTTTTTGACAATGATTGTATATAGTTATATCAAATCTGTAGACCATGTCTATATATAGATATATCAAATCTGTAGACCATGACTATATATAGTAATATTAAACCTGTAGACCATGACTATATATAGTAATATTAAATCTGTAGACAATGACTATATATAGTAATATTAAACCTGTAGACCATGACTATATATAGTAATATATAAACCTGTAGACCATGACTATATATAGTAATATTAAACCTGTATATATATATAGTAATATTAAACCTGTAGACCATGACTTATATAGTAATATTAAACCTGTAGACCATGACTATATATAGAATATTAAATCTGTAGACATGACTATATATAGTAATATTAAATCTGTAGACCATGACTATATATAGTAATATATAAATATATATAGTAATATCTGTAGACAATGACTATATATAGAGATATTTACCCTGTAGACCATGACTATATATACTAATATTAAATCTGTAGACCATGACTATATATAGTAATATTAAATCTGTAGACCATGACTATATATAGTAATATTAAATCCTGTAGACCATGACTATATATAGTAATATTAAACCTGTAGACCATGACTATATATAGACTATATATATATAGTAATATTAAATCTGTAGACCATGACTATATATAGTAATATTAATATATAGTAATATTAAATCTGTAGACCATGACTATATATAGTAATATTAAATCTGTAGACCATGACTATATATAGTAATATTAAATCTGTATATATAGACCATGACTATATATAGTAATATTAAATCTGTAGACATATATAGACTATATATAGTAATATTAAATCTGTAGTACTATATATAGTAATATTAACCATGACTATATATAGTAATATTAAATCTGTAGACCATGACTATATATAGTAATATTAAATCTGTATATATATATAGTAATATTAAACCTGTAGACCATGACTATATATAGTAATATTAAACCTGTAGACCGTGACTATATATAGTAATATTAAATCTGTCGACAATGACTATATATAGTAATATTAAACCTGTAGACCGTGACTATATATAGTAATATTAAACCTGTAGACCATGACTATATATAGTAATATTAAATCTGTAGACAATGACTATATATAGTAATATTAAACCTGTAGACCATGACTATATATAGTAATATTAAATCTGTAGACAATGACTATATATAGTAATATTAAACCTGTAGACAATGACTATATATAGTAATATTAAATCTGTAGACAATGACTATATATAGTATATATATATATAGTAATATTAAACCTGTAGACAATGACTATATATAGTAATATTAAACCTGTAATATGTAGACAATGACTATATATAGTAATATTAAATCTGTAGACAATGACTATATATAGTAATATTAAATCTGTAGACAATGACTATATATAGTAATATTAAATCTGTAGACAATATATAGTACTATATATAGTAATATTAAACCTGTAGACAATGACTATATATAGTAATATTAAACCTGTATATATATGACTATATATAGTAATATTAAATCTGTAGACAATGACTATATATAGTAATATCAAATCTGTAGACCATGACTATATATAGTAATATTAAATCTGTAGGCAATGACTATATATAGTAATATCAAATCTGTAACCTGACTATATATAGTAATATTAAACCTGTATGACTATATATATCAAAATCTGTAATATTAATATATATATATATATAGTAATATTAAACCTGTAGACAATGACTATATATAGACAATGACTATATATAGTAATATTAAACCTGTAGAGACCATGACTATATATAGTAATATTAAACCTGTAGACCATGACTATATATAGTAATATTAAACCTGTAAACCATGACTATACTTAGGAATAATATCGTATTGTTTTAGCAGCACCGTTTTCCCTAACGTTTGATAAATTGCTATACAGCATGTTTGTTTACAGCTACATGTCATTCTATTCTGTTTTATCAATCAGTCTTACCCAATAGTTGTAGTAAGATTTGCTGATGGTTCGAGATAATCAATGTAATCTTCGACATGTACAATGTTTTCCGACTGGAACCAGGTATGAAGCTCGGACGAATTCTTGTCTTGGACACGGAAGCTGCTACCCCACAAAATGTCTCCTTTGTAGTTGGTGATTAACAGACTGACCTGTTGTTTAACACATGTTTCAGTTTTTTTTATTTTTTTATTTTCTTTTACGGTATCTGCCATGTTCTTATTCAAAACTACTTTGTAGTTCATTGATAAACAAGAAAGAAGGGAAGAAAAAATCCCCTTACGTTTATTACATCTGTTAATTCATAGAACTCAAAACCAATAATCAATTTATAGATAATTTACAGCGTTAATACTTACGTGATCAGGGGTATGTTCTTTCCATACATCTAACAAGCTACTTCCGTAGTAGTCGCTGTTTATTATCTGACGATCAAAGCTAGACTTGGACCGTAGCATGCCTGGACAAGGTGGAGTGTTAGACAAAACATCCGCCAGTCCGTATGTAGAATTCGCTCTCATTATCAAAAGAATATGTATCAGGGACTCGCCTTTAATCACTAATAAAAATCAAGTGTCATGGTCATTGTAATAAAATAAAACACATGTTATGACACTGACCATGGAATACATATATCCGTTTACATTTCCTGAAAATTCCGGCTATCAAATTTACGGCAGTTTATTGTTTTTACCTGACGCTGAATTCGGCTTGATGATTTTCAAGAAAAAAAACACGACTAGATAATTGTCAGTGCGGAAATATAGTTCCACACTTCAATGATAAAAAAAACTATTTTATAATTTTTCGTGAATAAATTTATTTGTTACAACAAAGAAAAATCGTTTATTAAAACAGCAGTTTATATTTTCAATGACATGTTTAAGTAAACAGATAGTGGCTCTGTCGAATTAATGCACGTGCAAAAATCATCTGTGAACTATTACTACCGAATACTTCAAAAATATAATTATGTGGTGGATGCATTCCAACAACAGCAACGCCACATGCAGTACATGGTATATATCATATTGATCTGCCGATGTAAGGTAAGGGCGTGGTGCTTGAATAACGTTGTTTTGTATGTTTGAAGTAAATGGATTTATTTGCAATGATGAAACGAAAGTAATAGAGAACTGCACATAACTTATTTCAACACTTTATGTTCAAAATGAGAGTCCTGCTGTAAATGAAAGCCCGTTACTTACTGCACATTCGCTGGAACGTATTACCATTCATTGATAAAACTTTCATAGAAAAGTTGAAGTAAAACGCTGAACTCAGTGTATGTAAATATAAATAACGTCAAATGTTCACTTACAATACAAAAACCTACGTGTAGATATGTAATTAAAACACCAGGTATCAAGCGCTTATACGTCATATTACAATTAAATTGTTAGTTAAAAGTAACATTCATTTACCTTTTTTAAACGCATTGTCCTTTGGTAAACCGCTTGTGTGGTGAGTCATTAAAAACAAAAACACACATATACAACCTGGAATGGTTCTTTTGTCGAAGTTTCCGATCATGGTTTGTTGTATAACGTAACAATCTGGGTTGGCAGACATACATAGATTGGACGTACTCAATTCATTGTGCTTGTGATGTGGTCACATATCGTTAAATAATTAACAGCTAGGAGTATTATCGATAAAGTTGTATATATTCTAACTCTGATCTATACAGATATGTAAAAGTTGATGAATTAATGATAAAGATATAGGTCTCTGATGTCAGTACTAGCCTATCCTCATGTAATATGCATTACTTTGTGATTATGGCACGTCCATTCTCATTTTGTGGCTTAAGTCAATTATCTTAAGTTCTGGCTTCAAATCGGACATTTGTATTTCACATGTGAAAAAAGGCAGAATACACTGATATCATTTAATCCTTTCTTCAAGAAATTGTTGACAAACACTCGTTGAGCTGATTTTCACTACTTCAAGTATAACAATACCATAAGACACTGCCATTGAAGACATATACAATTTCAGAAAGTTTAATGAATATTTATAAATACATGCTCATCTTCCATGAAAATTATATTTTTGCTGTACGAAACAGGTTTGTTATTATTGAGCATCGAGAGAATGAATTGATATTACAGCGTACTCGGCCAATTCAGACCTGCAGGCGACAACAATAGTCCGGGTTTCTGGATGAGTAATCAATATTCACAGAAAGATGAACTGGATATTTAAAATGCCATTTGACAAGCATTTTATTTACAAACGCGTATATTTGTATTACTGAGTGCACAAGAAAAAAACTAGATATGGTTTTTATTTTAATACAACATACAGTTTAATGTTCAGGAGTCGCACACCGATAGGATCCCGGTCCTGGCATATACAACTTCCGGCGCACAATACTCTGGGTCGTATTTTCAGCTGCCACAAATCGACATGTGAGACCTTCGGCACAGCTGCAATGGCCATTCAATTTATCGAAAGGACTACACCGAGTTCCCATCGGTTGGAAGTTTTCACAAATTCCTGCGAAAAAAATTCTCTCAATGTTTTGTAAAAAATAAAAATTGATTCTATATCACGAGATGAGAAATCCAATATAAACACAGACAAAACGTCAAATTTTCCTGGCAGAAATGATACTTAAAACAGTTTCTATCTTTTGTGTTTTTAAAACGAAATATTCTCAAGATGTGAACATGTCTTCATGTTGAACAGGAAATGCAAACAATCCGTCTCACACAGAAAACTATTTTCATAATTATCACATTTTCCATTGAATATCTGGTGATCATCTTGCTGTCTATGCCACACTAAATTGTGGTAAACCAAAACGTGCCAGAAAAGAGGTCAGCTTCCGGAAATTCCGCGAAATTTCTGTACCTGATTTCATCAAAGACGTTCAGTCATCTTCAGTCCTTCAGACTACTGAGGGTGGAGTTGACTGTCTTGTTGAAGCATATAACTCTGGTATCGAGGCTCTGATCGAGAAACATACACCTCTTCAGACAAAGGTAATTACTGTCAGACCTAACGCGCCTTGGTACAATGAACAACTTCGTGATGCAAAACAATTGCGGAGGAAGGCGGAGAAACGTTGGCGAAAGACCAAACTAACCATCCATCGCCAGATATACAGAGAACATTGTCGGGCAGTCAGTTCACTACTCATTCAACGTAAGAAGGATTATTATTCAGGAAAAATCACAGAATGTGGATCGGATACAAGACAGCATTTTAGACTCACCAGAAACATTATGGGACATACTGGTGAAATCGCCCTACCAAGCTGTTCTTCTGAAAAAATCTTGTCCAACAAGTTCAGTGATTTTTTCCAGGATAAAATCAATACAATCAGGCAAAAGATTGTTGTTGTGAACTCAACTTCCGACACTGGCATCTCTGCCATAGATGCCGATATCCAATTCTCTGGTGAACCTTTGACGCAGTTCACTCCAACAACTGAAGAAGAATTGCGCAAGATCATTACAAACTCTCAATCGAAATCCTGTGAGCTGGACCCGCTTCCCACAGTTTTACTGAAGCAATGTCTTGATGCACTGCTCCCCTTGATCACCTTGATCATGAATAAATCATTAGCAGAGTCTAGGGTTCCATTGTGTTTCAAGAAGGCTACTGTAAGACCACTGCTGAAGAAGCCTGGACTGAACAAAGAAGAATTAAAGAACTACCGCCCGGTGTCAAATCTTCCTTTCTTATCTAAGATCTTGGAGAAGATTGTGTGCCAGCGACTTGAGGCTTATCTCAATGCTAACAGTCTTCATGACAACTTGCAATCAGCCTATCGCACAGGACATTCCACTGAGACGGCCCTACTTCGTGTCTACAGTGATATTGCTGCCGCTCTGGATAACAAGTGTAGAGCGGTTCTTATCATGTTTGATCTGTCTGCTGCATTTGATGTCATTGACCATGGCACACTGTTCAAGCGTCTGGAGTACTCTTATGGGGTGACTGGTGATGCATTACGGTGGACCCAGTCTTACTTGAATGAACGACGACAGTGCGTTGCCATTGGATCAACTGTTTCAGACAGCAAAACCTTAGACTTCGGAGTTCCTCAGGGGTCCGTTCTGGGACCTAGAAAATACTGTCTTTATTCGAAACCAATCGGGGAGATTTGTCGTCGTCATAACCTTCAGTACCATTGTTATGCCGACGACACACAAATCTACATGGTTATCAGACCTCAAGACAACTGGGACATAATAGTAGCAAGTCTTGAAGCCTGTCTAAATGACATCAGCGCTTGGATGAACTCAAATATGCTCAAGCTCAATCAGGAAAAGACAGAACTGATCGTCTTTTCCCACAAGTGTCAACACACTAAAGGTCTCCAGTTAAAGGTCGGTGCCCAAACTATTGAGGCCGTCCAAGCTGTGAGAAACCTTGGTGTACACTTTGATAGCTCTCTGAACATGGAGAAACAGATAAACTCAATTGCCAGTTCCTGTTATCACCAAATCAGAAACATTGGGGGTATCCGTCAGTTCATCACCACAGATTCATGCAAGACATTGGTACATTCTCTTGTTACTTCTAGGTTAGACTATGGTAACGCGTTACTCGTTGGTGTATCTGATACACTAATGAGCCACCTGCAGAGGGTACAGAACACCGCAGCACGCCTAGTTACCCGTACTCGAAAGAGGGACCACATTACACCAGTCCTTTACTTATTGCATTGGCTGCCCGTGCGATTCCGGTCACAGTACAAGATTTTGATATATACATACAAGGCAATAAATGGAACAGCTCCTGAATATTTGCAGGAACTTGTCACCGTTTATCGGCCGTCACGATCACTACGATCGGAGACAGAATCCTTGTTATGCGTTCCGAACTCTCGAACTGTGACTTATGGTAACCGGTGCTTTGGAAAGGTAGCGGCCACTTTGTGGAACAGCTTACCATCTGCTACTAGAAAGTCAAAATCCGTGGCCAAATTCAAGAGGGATATTAAAACCCACCTGTTTACGTCTGCATTTTAGACTCTCACGCAGACGTCCTGTATATACATACTTTCACCACTACTTACTTGATTTGGTTACTGTGTTACATATGTTGATTAATGTGTTATATATGTTCTGTAAATTTTGTTGTAAGATTAATATGTAATCGTGAAGCGCATTAGAGTATTTTGTCAAAATAGATAGTGCGCTATAGAAATGTTGTATATTATTATTATTATTTATATCACCATGATATAAACCTCACGCGTCAAAATAAAACATGTTTAACTATTCAAACCTTTATGATTTATCAGGTCGTCTGGCAGCTGTCGTCTGCTCATGATCAGAAACTTCGGTTGCTTATAGCAGCATTGGTTACCATCACAGTCGGAGTCGGACATGCATTGTGGCTGCAGAAATAGGATACAAACACACTGTAGGTACAAGGTTTTACCTTCTAGTGAGAAGTGAACACATTTCCAGTTTTCTATTATAATATCAAGCGGCAACTTTAATAAAATCTTTATTGGAACACATATTAGATGAATCTAGAGCAAAATATCAACAAAAGAAAAAATACGCGGATACCATTGCTGTTTCGGAAGGGTAAGCGTCTTCTAATTCGCGTCCAAAATGAGAGCAAGGTAAATAACAACGGAACCACCATTTATACTAACGAACATCAAACGCTTCATACCACACAAAAATGAAACATTTCTCAATGATATTATCGCGGCGACCGTAAAGATTTAGTAGTTGTCGCCTGTAACACGTACACTTATGTATCTTAATATCAAAATGCTAACATCACTTAGAGTGTTGTCTTACTTACATTTGAACTAACTAGTACAAATACACTAGCTAATAATGTCGCTGCCACACAGCCCCACATCGTGTCTCAGTCCAAGTAATGATTATGTTGAACACTTATCTCCCTGAGACCGATACACGTGTTACTTAATTTTATCAAACACGCCCAGGAATGTTTTCTTCTATAGAACATTGTCCGTCTACTGTGTCTCACACTGAGTGAATCTAAAATGTTTTTGTTTAATTCAGCTTGTGTTAAATGTAATTAAATATAATGGTTTATAAAAATGCAATTATCATGACATACAGCACTAACTGATAAAACTGAAATGAATGCTGATATCCAACACGATCACTTCACGTGTTCCATAAGTTTAAGGAGTCCATTTGTTACATCGCTCACCGTTTCCTAACCTCCATTTCCCTACATCGATCCTCATCCAGGCCATATCACAAGGACACACTTCCCTACCCAGGAATCAAACCAAATCAAAATGTTGTATGAAATGTTATTTATTTTGATAATTAATATCGTAATAATTTCTTAACTCTGTGTTAGCGATCAAACAAATGTACCAAAAATATTAATGCCTTGAATCACTTACCAATATCAATACCTCCAGTGTAGATTGTGCAAAAGACACCATAAGAACAGCACATTTAAAACAGATTTAGAGTTAGATACATTGGTGCTAAACAATGGAGTACACTGTATCGTACAGCTGTTTCGTCTTTGTATGACTGGTCAGTGATGTTACATCATACAGCTGTTTCGTCTTTGTATGACTGGTCAGTGATGTTACATCATACAGCTGTTTTGTCTTTGTGTGACTTGTCAGTGATGATACATCATACAGCTGTTTCGTCTTTGTGTGACTGGTCAGTGATGATACATCATACAGCTGTTTCGTCTTTGTATGACTGGTCAGTGATGATACATCGTACAGCTGTTTCGTCTTTGTATGACTGGTCAGTGATGATACATCATACAGCTGTTTCGTCTTTGTATGACTTGTCAGTGATGTTACATCATACAGCTTTTTCGTCTTTGTATGACTGGTCAGTGATGTTACATCATACAGCTGTTTCGTCTTTGTATGACTGGTCAGTGATGATACATCATACAGCTGTTTCGTCTTTGTATGACTTGTCAGTGATGTTACATCGTACAGCTGTTTCGTCTTTGTATGACTGGTCAGTGATGATACATCATACAGCTGTTTCGTCTTTGTATGACTGGTCAGTGATGATACATCATACAGCTGTTTCGTCTTTGTATGACTGGTCAGTGATGATACATCGTACAGCTGTTTCGTCTTTGTATGACTTGTCAGTGATGTTACATCATACAGCTGTTTCGTCTTTGTATGACTTGTCAGTGATGATACATCATACAGCTGTTTCGTCTTTGTATGACTGGTCAGTGATGATACATCATACAGCTGTTTCGTCTTTGTATGACTTGTCAGTGATGTTACATCATACAGCTGTTTCGTCTTTGTATGACTTGTCAGTGATGTTACATCATACAGCTGTTTCGTCTTTGTATGACTTGTCAGTGATGATACATCGTACAGCTGTTTCGTCTTTGTATGACTTGTCAGTGATGTTACATCGTACAGCTGTTTCGTCTTTGTATGACTGGTCAGTGATGATACATCGTACAGCTGTTTCGTCTTTGTATGACACAGTGATGATACATCATACAGCTGTTTCGCTTTGTATGACTGGTCAGTGATGTTACAGCTGTTTCGTCTTTGTATGACTTGTCAGTGATGTTACATCATACAGCTGTTTCGTCTTTGTATGACTTGTCAGTGATGATACATCATACAGCTGTTTCGTCTTTGTATGACTGGTTAGTGATGATACATCATACAGCTGTTTCGTCTTTGTATGACTTGTCAGTGATGTTACATCATACAGCTATTTCGTCTTTGTATGACTTGTCAGTGATGTTACATCATACAGCTGTTTCGTCTTTGTGTGACTGGTCAGTAATGTTACATCGTACAGCTGTTTCGTCTTTGTATGACTTGTCAGTGATGTTACATCATACAGCTGTTTCGTCTTTGTACGACTTGTCAGTGATGCTTGGGGCCTTGATCGTGAAACCTATGAGTCGACTTAGGAAGTGATCAAACGAAATGTCGAAATCTAGCTGGCAAGGTGCACTAGTCCCATAATGTAGTAAATTTTGTTGTTTTCATACAAGTGATAGTTTCAGAAGAACGTCAAGATCATCTGTATATAATTCGAAACTGTGCCACTTTTCAAATGAATCAAAACATGACTTGTAGATTACAGCAAACCTCCAGGACTAAAAGTCCACAATAAGTGTCTACAACCTGCTATCCCGAATATTGAACAAAAGACAAACGAGTAAATAGCACTTTTTAACACAAATTAAGTGTTTGCTGCTGTAGAGTTAAGCAATGATTTAAATTGTTTCATCACAGAAATCGATAACCACATTGGAAGAATTATCTTGACGAATTAAAATGAAGATGGTACTAGTCGGGCAAGCAGTAGTCGCTGAAGAATTTGTCTACATTTATATATCACGGCCTTGTGAGGGGGGTATAAGTATATCAAAGTAAAAGAAAATAGGTACTACACTCAGGAAAACATTGTATCAATTAAGTATCATGTTAAGAGATAAAGAACCGACAATAATCTTAACCTATAGAATGACTTTATTTCTATTTTATACTATCTACATTTTTGTTCTGCGAAAATGAAAAATCTTCGAACATGTTTTAATAATGGCACTAAACAGATTCACAGGTCACCTCGCCTCATCCGCATTGGATTGTGTAGTGACACGATACATTCAACAACAACTCTCTTAGTTAGGTGCTATCTCTGTAACAGTGAAGTTAGGTACTATCTCTGTGTTAGGTACTATCTCTGTAACAGTAAAGTTAGGTACTATCTCTGTAACAGTAAAGTTAGGTACTATCTCTGTAACAGTAAAGTTAGGTACTATCTCTGTAACAGTAAAGTTAGGTACTATCTCTGTAACAGTAAAGTTAGGTACTATCTCTGTAACGGTAAAGTTAGGTACTATCTCTGTAACAGTAAAGTTAGGTACTATCTCTGTAACAGTAAAGTTAGGTACTATCTCTGTAACAGTAAAGTTAGGTACTATCTCTGTAACAGTAAAGTTAGGTACTATCTCTGTAACGGTAAAGTTAGGTACTATCTCTGTAACAGTAAAGTTAGGTACTATCTCTGTAACAGTAAAGTTAGGTACTATCTCTGTAACAGTAAAGTTAGGTACTATCTCTGTAACAGTAAAGTTAACTATCTCTGTAACAGTTAAGTTAGGTACTATCTCTGTAACAGTAAAGTTAGGTACTATCTTTGTGACAGTAAAGTTAGGTACTATCTCTGTAACAGTAAAGTTAGGTACTATCTCTGTAACAGTAAAGTTAGGTACTATCTCTGTAACAGTAAAGTTAGGTACTATCTCTGTAACAGTGAAGTTAGGTACTATCTCTGTAACAGTAAAGTTAGGTACTATCTCTGTAACAGTAAAGTTAGGTACTATCTCTGTAACAGTAAAGTTAGGTACTATCTCTGTAACAGTAAAGTTAGGTACTATCTCTGTAACAGTAAAGTTAGGTACTATCTCTGTAACAGTAAAGTTAGGTACTATCTGTAACAGTAAAGTTAAAGTTAGGTACTATCTCTGTAACAGTAAAGTTAGGTACTATCTCTGTAACAGTAAAGTTAGGTACTATCTCTGTAACAGTAAAGTTAGGTACTATCTCTGTGTTAGGTACTATCTCTGTAACAGTAAAGTTAGGTACTATCTCTGTAACAGTAAAGCTAGGTACTATCTCTGTAACAGTAAAGTTAGGTACTATCTCTGTAACAGTAAAGTTAGGTACTATCTCTGTAACAGTAAAGTTAGGTACTATCTCTGTAACAGTAAAGTTAGGTACTATCTCTGTAACAGTAAAGTTAGGTACTATCTCTGTAACAGTAAAGTTAGGTACTATCTCTGTAACAGTAAAGTTAGGTACTATCTCTGTAACAGTAAAGTTAGGTACTATCTCTGTAACAGTAAAGTTAGGTACTATCTCTGTAACAGTAAAGTTGGGTACTATCTCTGTAACAGTAAAGTTAGGTACTATCTCTGTAACAGTAAAGTTAGGTACTATCTCTGTAACAGTAAAGTTAGGTACTATCTCTGTAACAGTAAAGTTAGGTACTATCTCTGTAACAGTAAAGTTAGGTACTATCTCTGTAACAGTAAAGTTAGGTACTATCTCTGTAACAGTAAAGTTAGGTACTATCTCTGTAACAGTAAAGTTAGGTACTATCTATGTAACAGTAAAGTTAGGTACTATCTCTGTAACAGTAAAGTTAGGTACTATCTCTGTAACAGCAAAGTTAGGTACTAGTAACAGTTAGGTACTATCTCTGTAACAGTTAGGTACTATCTCTGTAACAGTAAAGTTAGGTACTATCTCTGTAACAGTAAAGTTAGGTACTATCTCTGTAACAGTAAAGTTAGGTACTATCTCTGTAACAGTAAAGTTAGGTACTATCTATGTAACAGTAAAGTTAGGTACTATCTCTGTAACAGTAAAGTTAGGTACTATCTCTGTAACAGTAAAGTTAGGTACTCTCTGTAACAGTAAAGTTAGGTACTATCTCTGTAACAGTAAAGTTAGGTACTATCTCTGTAACAGTAAAGTTAGGTACTATCTCTGTAACAGTAAAGTTAGGTACTATCTCTGTAACAGTAAAGTTAGGTACTATCTCTGTAACAGTAAAGTTAGGTACTATCTCTGTAACAGTAAAGTTAGGTACTATCTCTGTAACAGTAAAGTTAGGTACTATCTCTGTAACAGTAAAGTTAGGTACTATCTCTGTAACAGTAAAGTTAGGTACTATCTCTGTAACAGTAAAGTTAGGTACTATCTCTGTAACAGTAAAGTTAGGTACTATCTCTGTAACAGTAAAGTTAGGTACTATCTCTGTAACAGTAAAGTTAGGTACTATCTCTGTAACAGTGAAGTTAGGTACTATCTCTGTGTTAGGTACTATCTCTGTGTTAGGTACTATCTCTGTAACAGTAAAGTTAGGTACTATCTCTGTAACAGTAAAGTTAGGTACTATCTCTGTAACAGTAAAGTTAGGTACTATCTCTGTAACAGTAAAGTTAGGTACTATCTCTGTAACAGTAAAGTTAGGTACTATCTCTGTAACAGTAAAGTTAGGTACTATCTCTGTAACAGTAAAGTTAGGTACTATCTCTGTAACAGTAAAGTTAGGTACTATCTCTGTAACAGTAAAGTTAGGTACTATCTCTGTAACAGTAAAGTTAGGTACTATCTCTGTGTTAGGTACTATCTCTGTAACAGTAAAGTTAGGTACTATCTCTGTAACAGTAAAGTTAGGTACTATCTCTGTAACAGTAAAGTTAGGTACTATGTCTGTAACAGTAAAACAGTCACACTCAATAAGACTTCACAGGACTAACCACAGGAAAACTGATACTATACTGGTATATAAACTATTTTCACAAATTATTTTTTTATTTCTAACGAACGATAATACCTGAAAGTATTGACGTTCAAGCCGAACATTTGTTTTAATGTTTTAATTACGGAATGTTGCCAACTAATCAGTAGTGACAAATCCACGACGTTATCACTGTATGTTCTCGTTTAAAACCAGAATCCGTGACAATAAAACATGTTGAAACAATTTTACTAGAAAAAAGTCTCTTAATGATTGCTACCTAATTTCATTATGTGAGAAATGTAAAAAAATTCCAGTGTCAAAAAAGATACTGATGTTTCTTATATACTGTCAAAGCATAATAAAAAAAAATCTGAGTTTAAGTACTAGAAAATATCAACAGGGTAGGTATTTACAGTATGCACATTAAAACACTAAATGTAGGCCCTTAAAAGTAGTTGATGTCTTTGAACTGACTAATTGTCTATTACCTATCAAGCTTCTTTCGCAACTGTTTGTTCGGAAAATTGAAGCAATATATTACATTAATACCATTGGTTTTGACTAAGCTACACAAAGAAACAGTCAGCTGGCCCTATTTAGTCTAGCTTGTCATTAAACCATAGAAGTCTTATTTCCCAATACTGTTATCACTGGAAATATAAGACAATGATGCTTGTATACATCCTCAATGAAAAAACCATAAAAAGGAATACAAAATGTGTCTCTAAACAAATATCAAAAACATATCTAGAAATTGGGGAATGCATTTTGAAAAAGCCCGCTGGTTGCTGGAGATTTTTAACAATGAATACTATATTATTCTTCCATAATTATCACAGACAAACTCACTATGAAATATATTCTGCATAAATTCTGTCCTTGTGGATGTAAATGATGGCACGATAAGCTAATTGCTACAACTACGTTATTTAAACCTTCAATCGGTCAAGTAATGTACCGATGATTTAACTAAAAAGAAGACTCCTTTGAAGCCATCCCATGTCAATATCCCAAGCGAAAACGCGGCCCACTTTTATAGGAGGAGCAAATGGAATCAGTTGTTGTGCCACGGATGTGGGTTTTAAGTCAGACAAAACCACATCAAATGAACAGAGACATTCTGTCTTTATAAGTTGTTATGACTTGTAGCTGAAGAGATTGCGATCCAAATGTACCACATTTTAGCGATGCTAAGATATCACCATTTAACGTTGTGCTATTCATTTTGGACATTTATTCGTCGATTTGGATCGGTTGTTTTGTTGTCTTTGCTCCTGGTGGATCGTTTTATCTTATCTTTTTGTGTAGAATTGAAAAACTCAGGATCCGCAGCCATGTCATACTGTACGGTACCATCGTAAATGTCAGGTTCCTTTACCTTCTTCCTTCGTCTAGATCGTTTTTTCTTTCTGTCCATTCCTGTTCCCGTCGATGTCATATTTAAGGGAGGCAACTGCCCTTTCTTGCCAGCAGGTGTCGGTAACATCATTGGATCGATAAGAACCTCCTTGCTTCCTGACCGATCCGTATCCAAGTCTTCCTCTTCAGTGTGGGGAGTTTCCGGTCGATCCTGTTCTGGACGTACAGCGCGTGACATCCTCTTGTGATAAAAAACAAAGCCAACCAACAAGGCGATAATGATGACAAGGGCGACAACTCCGATAACAATGAGAATTAGCCGGAAATCGGACCCTTCGTCGGCGGTCGACTTGCCAGCATTGGGTGGCAAGTTCACTGTGTGGTTATTGAGTGTAATAAGCAAAGGCACAGTGCTTTGTAGTTGTACGGCCGTGTTCGGACAGTTTTCTTTTGCCTATATAAAAAGACAGAAAAGTTTTAAACAACAACATGTGGTTATAAAAAAGCATTCACTTTACGATAACAGCGATTTTACGCTGTTGTGACGCTTCTCCTTACGCTCACGAACACCTCTCCTGTACGTTTGTTAATTCGCGTAATTGTTTTGACATGGCGGGTTCAACATAAATGTATGAGAGGGTTTAACTTTTATCAAATGACTGAAAAGCGCGAATAATGTAGAAATATCAACATTTTTGTGGAATTGCGATTACTCGATCAAGTGGAGTTGCTGATTATCTGATTAATGTATAACTTTCTTGGATATCTCAACCACATTTCTTCACGTTTCCCGTTAACAATGAAAAATAACCTTTTTAACACCATATTTTGTTTACATATCATTAACACGTCATGGACCACAGAGGCAATAACGGAAACACAAACTTGTAATAAATTGCCTGTCAAATATACCTGTATTTGAATGACTTCTGCTGGTGATGTGACATCCAGGATCTGACTTATTTCTCCCGTAGAGGAGTCGATATCGAAACACTGACTAAATAGACCACCTTGTAAGGAAAATGAAAACAGATTAAGTCTGCTATCATCCATGTATATTTAGGACATTATACATTATTCTTGTATATAAGATCCATTAGAGATTTCATTGAATCAGCTTTGATTATGCATAATCATATCAAAACATCGTATCCCAAGTAAGAGAGAGACGAAACCATTCCTTGATAAACATATTGCTGTGTATATTATTTAGCGTATATAGAGTGTCATGTTTGTTTTTACTGTTTATATCATAACACACATGTAATTAATGTATATATTTGATACACGTGATAAGTGTATATATTGTATCATATATATAATAGATGTATATTGTATCATATATATAATAGATGTATATTGTATCATATATATAATAGATATATATTGTATCATATATATAATAGATATATATTGTATCACATATATAATAGATATATATTGTATCATATATATAATAGATGTATATTGTATCATACATAATAGAAGTATATTGCATCATATATATAATAGATATATATTGTATCATATATATAATAGATATATATTGTATCATATATATAATAGATATATATTGTATCACATATATAATAGATATATATTGTATCATATATATATAATAGATGTATATTGTATCATACATAATAGAAGTATATTGCATCATATATATATATAGATGTATATTGTATCATATATATAATATAGATATATATTGTATCACATATATAATAGATGTATATTGTATCATATATATATAATAGATGTATATTGTATCATATATATATATATTGTATCATATATATAATAGATGTATATTGTATCATATATATAATAGATATGTATTGTATCATATATATAATAGATGTATATTGTATCACATATATAATAGATGTATATTGTATCATATATATAATAGATATATATTGTATCATATATATAATAGATATATATTGTATCACATATATAATAGATATATATTGTATCATATATATAATAGATGTATATTGTATCATACATAATAGAAGTATATTGCATCATATATATATATAGATGTATATTGTATCATATATATAATATAGATATATATTGTATCACATATATAATAGATGTATATTGTATCATATATATATATATTGTATCATATATATATATATTGTATCATATATATAATAGATGTATATTGTATCATATATATAATAGATATGTATTGTATCATATATATAATAGATGTATATTGTATCACATATATAATAGATGTATATTGTATCACATATATAATAGATGTATATTGTATCACATATATAATAGATGTATATTGTATCATATATATAATAGATGTATATTGTATCATATATATAATAGATGTATATTGTATCATATATATAATAAATGTATATTGTATCATATATATAATAGATATATATTGTATCATATATATAATAGATGTATATTGTATCATATATATAATAGATGTGTATTGTATCATATATATAATAGATGTATATTGTATCATATATATAATAGATGTATATTGTATCATATATATAATAAATGTATATTGTATCATATATATAAGAGATATATATTGTATCATATATATAATAGATGTATATTGTATCATATATATAATAGATGTATATTGTATCATATATATAATAGATGTACATTGTATCATATATATAAAATAGATGTATATTGTATCATATATATAATAGATATACATTGTATCATGTATATAATAGATGTGTATTGTATCATATATATAATAGATGTATATTGTATCACATATATAATAGATGTATATTGTATCATATATATAATAGATGTATATTGTATCATATATATAATAGATATACATTGTATCATGTATATAATAGATGTATATTGTATCATATATATAATAGATGTATATTGTATCATATATAATAGAAGTATATTGTATCACATATATAATAGATGTATATTGTATCACATATATAATAGATGTATATTGTATCATATATAATAGAAGTATATTGTATCACATATATAATAGATGTATATTGTATCACATATATAATAGATGTATATTGTATCATATATATAATAGATGTATATTGTATCATATATATAATAGATATACATTGTATCATATATATAATAGATGTATATTGTATCATACATAATAGAAGTATATTGCATCATATATATATATAGATGTATATTGTATCATATATATAATATAGATATATATTGTATCACATATATAATAGATGTATATTGTATCATATATATATATATTGTATCATATATATATATATTGTATCATATATATAATAGATGTATATTGTATCATATATATAATAGATATGTATTGTATCATATATATAATAGATGTATATTGTATCACATATATAATAGATGTATATTGTATCACATATATAATAGATGTATATTGTATCACATATATAATAGATGTATATTGTATCATATATATAATAGATGTATATTGTATCATATATATAATAGATGTATATTGTATCATATATATAATAAATGTATATTGTATCATATATATAATAGATATATATTGTATCATATATATAATAGATGTATATTGTATCATATATATAATAGATGTGTATTGTATCATATATATAATAGATGTATATTGTATCATATATATAATAGATGTATATTGTATCATATATATAATAAATGTATATTGTATCATATATATAAGAGATATATATTGTATCATATATATAATAGATGTATATTGTATCATATATATAATAGATGTATATTGTATCATATATATAATAGATGTACATTGTATCATATATATAAAATAGATGTATATTGTATCATATATATAATAGATATACATTGTATCATGTATATAATAGATGTGTATTGTATCATATATATAATAGATGTATATTGTATCACATATATAATAGATGTATATTGTATCATATATATAATAGATGTATATTGTATCATATATATAATAGATATACATTGTATCATGTATATAATAGATGTATATTGTATCATATATATAATAGATGTATATTGTATCATATATAATAGAAGTATATTGTATCACATATATAATAGATGTATATTGTATCACATATATAATAGATGTATATTGTATCATATATAATAGAAGTATATTGTATCACATATATAATAGATGTATATTGTATCACATATATAATAGATGTATATTGTATCATATATATAATAGATGTATATTGTATCATATATATAATAGATATACATTGTATCATGTATATAATAGATGTATATTGTATCATATATATAATAGATATATATTGTATCGTGTATATTGTTAGTATATATTGTATAATTTATATAATTGTTGAATCGCCCTTTTCCCCGTTTGAGAAAAAACTTACTTGGGACAATACTATACACGATTGAGCAGTTGATAGAAAGGTCCTGGTCTATAGCATGAATGGCAGAGGGTGTTACTGTCAACTGTCCCTAGATAATAACAAATCAAAGCATTAGCATACAATCAGATCCATAACTTAATCATAAATGTGAATTAGTATATATGAAAGGCTAACTAGCGCGTGTTAGGAGAATTGAATAGTCGGATCCCTGGGATAAATTCATAGTGAGTTTGGTGTAACCGATTTGTCCTTTCTGGCTTTACTTTGTAAGGAATAGTTCCACACACACACACACACACACACACACCTCCACCTTTGCGAACATGTTTAACCAAGTATATCAGATTTAAACTTACCCGGTACTTGACACTGGTATGGGATTTGTAAGTGAATGTGTCGAAAGCAGGGGGCAAATCGTTCACATCTTTAACGTTTATTCGAAGTGTAGTTGTAGTCACGCGATACATTTGATCCTGGAAAAAACAAGATGGAGGGGATAAATAGCTCTACATACAAATAACATAATGATGTCACCTTACACTGTACATACCCTGACATATACATAACAGGATATTTTGATTTATATATTTATCTATTTTATTTAATATTTTCTCGGTTATTACTGACAGTATGTATCAATACACATTTTCAGTCGTTAAATCTATATACAATAATGTGTGTATGATTCAATATTGTGAGTTATTTTACAGTCCAAATGCTGATGACATTCACCATAAATTAGTGAATTACGTAGTTCCACTTACTGTGACTATCACGTTTACCATATAGTACACTGGCTGTCTTTTGGTATACTCTATGTCAAAGTCTATAGGTTTTGTTAACACGACGTCACCAACGCTTCCGAGTCTGACCTCCATAATGCCTGCCCCATTCACCTGTCAATCAGAGAGAGCTGTCAACATATTCCTATTCCTGTGACCAAGTCTTTCATAGTTTCCGATATATAATGTTAATGTGTAAAACCATCAGGTGCCGTATCATAGGTCCATAATAAAAGCAGAAAGATTAGACATAGTTTACAGTCTCAACATAATTGGATCAATTTCTATACACATCGTGAATACCTGATACAAATGAGCTCTTTTGTGATTTTTATGGTAGATTTGCTGAGAAATTATAGATGTCTCTTTTTTCATTTTTTTTTTATAAAACATTGATATGGAATAGTGTGGTTTGTAGTCTAATTATAGCTTTGACTTTTGATACTAGTGATAAATGTCAAAGAAGTGTGACTAATTAGTGATTGTCTGATGATTTGAGTGACGTTTTCATAGTGATAGCCTATTATTTTGTATGTTGAAGTAAGGGATAGATACGACACAATTAAGGTGTGACAACTCCTTATTGTACCTTTCCGACGAACTATATTGTAATTACATGTTTTTGATTTGGCGTTGTTATGACAATAATTTTAGTCTAATTGGTTCGGGTGTTACACCTGTGGATCAGGGTGTAATACCTGTGGATCAGGAGTGTAATACCTGTGGATCAGGGGTGTATTACTCGTGGGTCAGGGGTGTAATACCTGTGGATCAGGGGTGTAATACCTGTGGATCAGGGTGTAATACCTGTGGATCAGGGTGTAATACCTGTGGATCAGGGGTGTAATACCTGTGGATCAGGGGTGTAATACCTGTGGATCAGGGTGTAATACCTGTGGATCAGGGGTGTTATACCTGTGGATCAGGGTGTAATACCTGTGGATCAGGGGTGTTATATATGTGGATCAGGGTGTAATACCTGTGGATCAGGGGTGTTACCTGTGGATCGATGGTGTAGTTTGTGATTCGGATGACATTACGCTCGAGATGAGGTGGACAGTCTTGATCCGTCAGAGTGTTATTGAGTAGTATTATAACTTTTCCAACTTGCAAACTCTGAAAAAAGTATGTAAAATATTCGTATTAATATTGGAATACAAATCAATACCGTATGTTAGGCCTAATACAGAATTATTTTTAAATGTAAATAGAACAATGTAATATAGGGATAAAATATAAATATTGGAATATTTATCAAAAGTGATAATGTTATTTAGTTTTAGATATCAAAGACTGTAACGATTATGATACAAAGTTCTATTTTCATAGAACTGAAATCAGACAACCCTGAATATAAAAATGTTATGAAACAGTGTTATTCACTTGTGTGTCTTTTGTACAATTTTTTAGATAGAAAGTGCTGGTATATAAAACATATAAAAATGTTATGAAACAGTGTTATTCACTTGTGTGTCTTTTGTACAATTTTTTAGATAGAAAGTGCTGGTATATAAAACATATAAAAATGTTATGAAACAGTGTTATTCACTTGTGTGTCTTTTGTACAATTTTTTAGATAGAAAGTGCTGGTATATAAAACATATAAAAATGTTATGAAACAGTGTTATTCACTTGTGTGTCTTTTGTACAATTTTTTAGATAGAAAGTGCTGGTATATAAAACATATAAAAATGTTATGAAACAGTGTTATTCACTTGTGTGTCTTTTGTACAATTTTTTAGATAGAAAGTGCTGGTATATACAAACATATAAAAATGTTATGAAACAGTGTTATTCACTTGTGTGTCTTTTGTACAATTTTTTAGATAGAAAGTGCTGGTATATACAAACATATCAAAATGTTATGAAACAGTGTTATTTACTTGTGTGTCCTTTGTACAATTTTTTAGATAGAAAGTGCTGGTATATACAAACATATAAAAATGTTATGAAACAGTGTTATTTACTTGTGTGTCTTTTGTACAATTTTTTAGATAGAAAGTGCTGGTATATAAAACATATAAAAATGTTATGAAACAGTGTTATTCACTTGTGTGTCTTTTGTACAATTTTTTAGATAAAAAGTGCTGGTATATACAAACATATAAAAATGTTATGAAACAGTGTTATTCACTTGTGTGTCTTTTGTACAATTTTTTAGATAGAAAGTGCTGGTATATACAAACATATAAAAATGTTATGAAACAGTGTTATTTACTTGTGTGTCTTTTGTACAATTTTTTAGATAGAAAGTGCTGGTATATACAAACATATAAAAATGTTATGAAACAGTGTTATTTACTTGTGTGTCTTTTGTACAATTTTTTAGATAGAAAGTGCTGGTATATACAAACATATAAAAATGTTATGAAACAGTGTTATTCACTTGTGTGTCTTTTGTACAATTTTTTAGATAGAAAGTGCTGGTATATACAAACATATAAAAATGTTATGAAACAGTGTTATTTACTTGTGTGTCTTTTGTACAATTTTTTAGATAGAAAGTGCTGGTATATAAAACATATAAAAATGTTATGAAACAGTGTTATTTACTTGTGTGTCTTTTGTACAATTTTTTAGATAGAAAGTGCTGGTATATAAAACATATAAAAATGTTATGAAACAGTGTTATTCACTTGTGTGTCTTTTGTACAATTTTTTAGATAGAAAGTGCTGGTATATAAAACATATAAAAATGTTATGAAACAGTGTTATTCACTTGTGTGTCTTTTGTACAATTTTTAGATAGAAAGTGCTGGTATATACAAACATATAAAAATGTTATGAAACAGTGTTATTTACTTGTGTGTCTTTTGTACAATTTTTTAGATAGAAAGTGCTGGTATATAAAACATATAAAAATGTTATGAAACAGTGTTATTTACTTGTGTGTCTTTTGTACAATTTTTTAGATAGAAATTGCTGGTATATAAAACATATAAAAATGTTATGAAACAGTGTTATTTACTTGTGTGTTTTTGTACAATTTTTTAGACAGAAAGTGCTGGTATATACAAACATATAAAAATGTCATGAAACAGTGTTATTTACTTGTGTGTCTTTTGTACAATTTTTTAGATAGAAAGTGCTGGTATATACAAACATATAAAAATGTTATGAAACAGTGTTATTTACTTGTGTGTCTTTTGTACAATTTTTTAGATAGAAAGTGCTGGTATATAAAACATATAAAAATGTTATGAAACAGTGTTATTTACTTGTGTGTTTTTGTACAATTTTTTAGATAGAAAGTGCTGGTATATACAAACATATAAAAATGTTATGAAACAGTGTTATTCACTTGTGTGTCTTTTGTACAATTTTTTAGATAGAAAGTGCTGGTATATACAAACATATAAAAATGTCATGAAATATGTTATAGTCATATATAAAATGTGTGTTGATATAGTTATATAACATGTTCTTACCTGAGAATCGTTAATGTATAGGCTGTGTTTTTACCTGTGTGTTGTTATAGTTACATATTATGTATACCTGAGAATCGTTATAGTATATGTTGTGTTTTTACCTGTGTGTTGTTAAAGTTATTATGTTTGTTCTTCATTGCTGGTATTTGCTATGTGTGTTTTTAACCTATCTATTGTGATAACCATAAATACTATGTGCTGTGTTCTATCCGGGTAGTGTTGATACTATGTGTTGTGTTTTATCCTGGCAGTGTTAATACTATGTGTTGTTGTCTTACCTTGGCAGTGTTAATACTATGTGTTGTTGTCTTACCTTGGTAGTGTTAATACTTTGTGTTGTTGTCTTACCTTGGTAGTGTTAATACTTTGTGTTGTTGTCTTACCTTGGTAGTGTTAATACTATGTGTTGTTGTCTTACCTTGGTAGTGTTAATACTATGTGCTGTGTTTTATCCTGGTTGTGTTAATACTATGTGCTGTGTTTTATCCTGGCAGTGTTAACACTATGTGCTGTGTTTTATCAGGGTAGTGTTAATACTATGTGATGTGTTTTATCCTGGTAGTGTTAATACTATGTGCTGTGTTTTATCCTGGTAGTGTTATTACTATGTGCTGTGTTTTATCCTGGTTGTGTTAATACTATGTGCTGTGTTTTATCATGGTAGTGTTAATACTATGTGCTGTGTTTTATCCTGGTTGTGTTAACACTATGTGCTGTGTTTTATCCTGGTAGTGTTAATACTATGTGATGTGTTTTATCCTGGTAGTGTTAATACTATGTGCTGTGTTTTATCCTTGGCAGTGTTAATACTATGTGCTGTGTTTTATCCTGGCAGTGTTAACACTATGTGCTGTGTTTTATCATGGTAGTGTTAATACTATGTGATGTGTTTTATCATGGTTGTGTTAACACTATGTGCTGTGTTTTATCCTGGTTGTGTTAATACTATGTGATGTGTTTTATCCTGGTAGTGTTAATACTATGTGCTGTGTTTTATCCTTGGCAGTGTTATTACTATGTGCTGTGTTTTATCCTGTGCTGTGTTTTATCCTGGTTGTGTTAATACTATGTGCTGTGTTTTATCCTGGTAGTGTTAATACTATGTAGCCTTGTTTTATCCGGGTATTGTTCGAGTCATTCATGGTGTTCCTATGTAGCCTTGTTTTATTACCTATCGTATTTGTACTTGAGTTACTATTATATTCTGTGTTTTTCAAGGATACCATTGCTTTGTATTTGATTCGACTTACATTGTTTTTCAGAATTTCTATTCCTACCTCATTAATTGTCACGGTTAAAGGTTGAGTCTTGAATGTAGGTTGGAATTCATCCACTTCAACGTTGCTCACCGTAAATTTCTAAAATATTTCACGAATTAATTATTTTACCAAACAATATTGATTGATATAGTCAGGTAGCAAAGCTTTGAGCAAAAACACTAACTGTCAGTACATCAATAGAAAACGAACAATATTTTCCACATGTTACTGTCTTGTGGTACTGTTAGACAAATTTGTAATGAAATTGTTGACAAAAACCTTTCTTATTGTTAAAAATGTATTTGTCTTGTATACTTACCATTGCTACGGGACTGGAAGTAACTCCAGGGTCTTGACATGAAATACCAATGACGAATGAGGCCAGTGTTCTATTCTACAGAAACAGTGATGAAATAGAGGTAGATAAGTATATAAAGTAAATAAGTAAATACAATTGGTCTTAAAATCGTTCATGTACAAATTATTTCTTTCAGCTTCACGATGTGGATTGGCACGATCCTGTAAGATCAGGTTTATAACGTTGATGATATAACATCAACTGTACACACATGTATGGTGAAGCCCTTCATCTTAAATACAGTTTAACCGTTTTAAACCATTACAGACGATGGCTAATAATGTTATGGTTTTTAATTTAATAATTACTGCATTATCAACACGCGCCAAGCTATCAGACTATTTCATCTGGATTTATTATTTCAAATTATGTACTTTTTAAAAAAACATTCTTTTGTTTTTGATGATACAGAAATTTTTGTACTACGATTTACATACATAACTTCTACAGAAATATTCCGTATTTATTGGTTGTATCACTGTCAATGTAACACTCGTCTCGGACACTAAGATGTTGATAAAACCCTGAAACAGGTCTGTTTCCAGTGCCTTATTGGTGTTTGCCGCGCCATCAACCTCGCTTATGGTGAAGTTCCACCGCAGTGTCGGTAGATTTGTCGTGTTGAGAAGGACGGTGTCTGTAAAACAAAGCATTCCACGACGTTTAGTCATAAATAGGTGTAGAAAAGTAATCTGTGCAAACCGTTTTACATAACTAAACCATTGTGTCACCAGATATAGGAAACCTACCATTCTCTGTTTCGGTGATTTGAGCAAGAGCAGGAATTGCTTGGACACTTCTAACGCAATCACCATTTACTGAAAAAATAAAAATAACAAAATAAATTTATATACTTAACGTCTACTAATGTAGTCTTTTTCTTTTTATCTGGATAATATCTTATTTTTCTTTTGAAATGAAATTTTAATTGCTTAATCATGGAAAATAAACTTGAAGAAGAATAGAATATCTGTCCAAATGATCGAAACATTTATACATTTCCTGCGGGAATTATTCCGAGTCTGTTACAATACACACCAGTCGTAATGAAGATAGCGACGACACACAGTAAGATCAATGACGAAACAGCCATGACTCGGGAGGGCTTGGCGACCGTAACTAGTGATGTCAAACTGCTTGTTCTCACATAGCTATGCAAATGGGAAAACAAAGGAAAGTTTCAGAAATTGTCAAATGGCAAACTTCAGTGTTTAATTGTTCAAAAGATGTACAATGGAAAAACACATTTTAATCTGCCTTTGGAGTTAGATACAGCGGAGCCATACAATGAATCATCAAATAGCTTTGTCGTCGTTGTATAACTCGTTAGTGATGCTGAAGACCTGATTTACTTCTTAATTACCTGATATATTTCAGACTTTGTTACATTGTGGTCCAACTCCTCGTCTTTGTTTTCACTTGTCGATTATTTTGGATTTTCCTAAGTCGTCTCTAGTCATAAAAATTAAAGCCCTTAGCATTCAGAGGAGTCTTAGCATGATGAAACAGCTGCAAGATGCAGTTTAATTCATTGTTTGTCTCTACTGTATCAAACTCTAAATCTGTATTAAAAGGTGCTATTCACTTGTGTGTCTTTTGTACAATTTATGTATAGACTTACTTACATTACAAAATATCTATTTATACAAAGGTAAATAAATCTCGTATCTAATGCCACATAAACGAACTTTCCTTAGAAAAAGGAAGGAATCGGCGGTATGTCAGGACAATTAAACCCGTGGATATAGAATATACAATACTGTTAAAACATTGTGCTGATTGGTTTTTAAAAGGTCTTGTCTGAATGATGATTTACGGCTTTTTTCTACGGGAAAAAAATCGTCAATGATTCATATCATTAGCAAAATTCCGGATTAATATGTTTTACAATTTGAAAACCATTCGCATTAAGGATTCTTCGTTGCCAAACATGGTGACACGTGGTGTTTGAGAATTACCGGTTCAACAGAAATTGTACAGAATTATGTTGCAACATCAGAAAATAATAATGATTTGAAGAGATAAAAAAAACTTTCAGTGTTGCATTCGAAACCTCCTTCCTGAAAAGCTATACTGAAACCTCCTTCCTGAAAAACTATACTACCCGTCTATTATTAATTCCAATGTATTAGGGATATATATATCTTATGTAACGATGTACGTGGCAGATTCATTAAAAACATTCTCTGTACCTACTTTATATATCAGTGGCGTAGCTTCCATAGAAAGGAAAAGTCCGGACTTACACATAAAAAAATCCGTGCATAGAGTATGTCGGACAAAATTACAATACTAAGGTTGAAAATAAATATCAAATATTTTGATAAATAAAAAATATAGATAGAAAACTGTTGAATAACTAGGCCTAGTGCATTGCTTTCCGGAACTTTACACACGTCATACTATTCTACTTCTCACTATCATTTCAACGTTTCCGACTATAATGTTGTTGAAGTGCAAATTTTCAAAATGAAGAAGTCTTCTGGATTATAAGTCTTCAGGAGTTGAAGTTTGTTGTAAAATAAATAAAAAAAAACTGTCTCAAAAAACGATTCAAAACATCTTTGAAATCATGTAATTCATTTTCCGTCGGGGGCCTTCTCCCCCCGATCCCCCCACCAAGGCACTGTCTGTCCTGGACCCGCTGGGGGCCTAGGCGGCCCCCAGACCCCTCGCCTAGGCTTATACATTTCTACTGGGCTAGCTACGCCCCTGATATATGTAGGATGTCATGAGACATCTGAAACAGTAATAGCTTGATTGCTAGCATTATTTAAACTCTGTTTGGAATTAAAATACTAGCTGTGTCGAAGTTACAATTTAAAGCGCTCCATTGCGCCATAGTTGTCCCTATTTGGAGGGATCACAAATCAGACGACAGCCCTGTCATGTTAACCATGCTGTCAAGGTCATGTTTAGATATTTCCTTGTTTACTATCGTACTTTCTTTGTCAACATATACCATAAAACATATATCTCTATCTGGGATTGTTATGTTACGTGTGCATGTGTAAAACATTAAAATCTGACCAGGAAAAATATCAATATGTAAAATAACAGGCAATTTCTAGATTGTTTCTCAAATAGCATGTATACTGTGGGATTATCAATAGTTCATTTGTATCAGAAGTATTTTACTTAATAAACATTGTTAACGTTAACGAATATCCGTCGTTTATCAGGTACAACAAATACCCTACAGATACCAGACATCGATTAGCAGGTGTAAACGCCGCTACAGCTATAAACAACAGTATTACATGTTTACAACTCATAGGAATTCCACAATTATGACAAAACGTATGTAATTAGCGAAATACAGAATTTAATCATAAACATATTTGTTTGATATTTTCATAACAGACAGTTGATTGACGAAAAGCAATAAATCATAGATTGATTTCCCGCCAGCCTTGTAATATTTAATCCAAATTCGACCCTTACAACAAAAGAACAAAACAGTTCCAAGTTTCATACGTACATGTATCTAATGTTTTCGCTTGAAATTAAGAAAAGCACGTGGAGTACATTTTTCCATTGCTACCCTGTAATGAAGTGACTTAAGATATAGAACATTCCTTTATTATGATTTATAAACTTATCTCGAAATAATGGAAAACCAATGTATCGTTTAAATCTAAATTCCTGTAATGATAATATTTCAAAATTGTATCGTCATTAAGTAAATATTGTAATAAATCTAATTTTTTTGTTTGTATTGTACCATGGTGCAGCCTATGTGCACAGTAAGGACAAATCTACACCGAACAAGCGGAATTCATGTTGACGCACGTCTTGTTTAATATATAAACAAAATTACGCCTTGACTTGTTACTGATCTAGCGAATTATTAGATTATATAAATTGAAGTCAAATTTTATTGGTAATATTTACGGAAACAATTTATCTGCAAGAGATCCTTTTTAAAGATACAGACCTGAAATCTTATAAGCTTTGTAAGCTTATCGGATGTGACAAGTTCAGGGAGTAGTTATTTCGGCTGTTTTATCTCGCTATTGTTGGTCGATTGATACTTGAAGGTAAACATCGATACGGCATGTACTTGACACATACAGCTCGGTGTTTAAAAGTAGGATTTGCACTAGCTAATAAAATCGTCCCCTTATACTGCCCTATGGGGTTAATGTATTTGGAATAAAGGGAACCTTTCAATTGCTTAACCTACATTTTTAATTCCTCTACTAGTTTCCATATTTCAAAAACAAAACAAAATGTTGACAGTCATATTGAAATATGCCTTTACGGAAGTATATGTTCTCTCTAACAAGATCTTTAATAGTCACCACGAGAGACGATACTAAAAAATGTACATCACATCAAGCTACACAATGGATCGTACATTTTCACATTGTTTTTATAGCAGAATTAATGAAATAGCTGCATATCAGGTCAGCATTCAACCGAATTATAGAATATAAACAGTTTGCAAATTAATGAGTAAGTTGGGCATGAAAACATTCATGAGAAAACTGATGGTTAAATTGATCATGAGAAACGTGTTGAGAAAAATGCTGGATGAATTGATCATGCGAAAACTAACGAAAAAAAACGCTGAGAAAATTGAAAATTAAACTGATGCGAAAATTGAACATAGTTATATAAAACATCATTAGTCTTAAACCTTCCGTTAAATGATTATCGAAAGGTGTCAAAAAAATTAACTTGGAATGATGTTTATCTAAGTGGAATAATATAATCTCAAGTTGTGTTGAATGGTTACAGGGGCCCTACCTAATCAGAACAAGGACGTAAACATTTATCTTAACTCTGGATTAACTTCACACACTAAATCTGTAGGTTTGGTCGTAAAATTGTTTATATGGATTTCTATTTGTCTTATCTCTCAACAGTCATGCTCTTCAAGCAGACGTCTATTATATATACAAGTACCTGACTCTGGGGTGAAACAACCTAAGTGCTATTTGTAGCGGTGATAGTTTCACCATCGTTGTCACTTGGAGATCTAACCAGTAATACTATGTCAATACCCTGTTCCGAGTGTTCCTGGACGGTCTCTGCCGGAATGATTGGAAGAATAAGGATATAATAGTGAAAATAATATTCCACTTTTTTGGTCGATCATAAAATATTTGCTGTAGGCCTTTGTTTTAGAATGTTACGTTCATATTATAATAGATGCTCTTATGTTTTATTGATCCTTGGGGTAATGGTCCTTTATCTATAAGTTTATTATTTTTATATTTCTGTATAATATATAATCCTATACTACTGTATGTGGTAATTGTCATTGTATGTTGATGTTGCTCGGAGTAGATTATGTAGATACCATAGTTAACATTAGCCAATTTTAATGTTATATATGGTGTATAGTGTTAATATTGTCGGATTTTGATGATGTAAGATATATATGGTGTATGGTGTAAATATTATCGGATTTTGATGATGTGTGATATATATGGTGTATGGTGTAAATATTGTCGGATTTTGATGATGTAAGATATATGTAAGATATATATGGTGTATGGTGTAAATATTGTCGGATTTTGATGTGTGATGTAAGATATATATGGTGTATGGTGTAAATATTGTCGGATTTTGATGATGTAAGATATATATGGTGTATGGTGTAAATATTGTCGGATTTTGATGATGTAAGATATATATGGTGTATGGTGTAAATATTGTCGGATTTTGATGATGTAAGATATATATGGTGTATGGTGTAAATATTGTCGGATTTTGATGATGTAAGATATATATGGTGTATGGTGTAAATATGTGATATATATGGTGTATGGTGTAAATATTGTCGGATTTTGATGATGTAAGATATATATGGTGTATGGTGTAAATATTGTCGGATTTTGATGATGTAAGATATATATGGTGTATGGTGTAAATATTATCGGATTTTGATGATGTAAGATATATATGGTGTATGGTGTAAATATTGTCGGATTTTGATGATGTAAGATATATATGGTGTATGGTGTAAATATTGTCGGATTTTGATGATGTAAGATATATATGGTGTATGGTGTAAATATTGTCGGATTTTGATGATGTAAGATATATATGGTGTATATATATGGTTTTGATGATGTGATATATATGGTGTATGGTGTAAATATTGTCGGATTTTGATGATGTGTGATATATATGGTGTATGGTGTAAATATTATCGGATTTTGATATATATGATGTAAGATATATATATATATGGTGTATGGTGTAAATATTGTCGGATTTTGATGATGTAAGATATATATGGTGTATGGTGTAAATATTATCGGATTTTGATGATGTAAGATATATATGGTGTATGGTGTAAATATTGTCGGATTTTGATGATGTGTGATATATATGGTGTATGGTGTAAATATTATCGGATTTTGATGATGTAAGATATATATGGTGTATGGTGTAAATATTGTCGGATTTTGATGATGTAAGATATATATGGTGTATGGTGTAAATATTATCGGATTTTGATGATGTAAGATATATATGGTGTATGGTGTAAATATTGTCGGATTTTGATGATGTAAGATATATATGGTGTATGGTATAAATATTATATATGGTGTATGGATTTGGATATGTAAGATATATATGGTGTATGGTGTAAATATTGTCGGATTTTGATGATGTAAGATATATATGGTGTATGGTGTAAATATTGTATATATGGATTTTGATGATGTAAGATATATATGGTGTATGGTGTAAATATTGTCGGATTTTGATGATGTGTGATATATATGGTGTATGGTGTAAATATTGTCGGATTTTGATGATGTAAGATATATATGGTGTATGGTGTAAATATTGTCGGATTTTGATGATGTAAGATATATATGGTGTATGGTGTAAATATTATCGGATTTTGATGATGTAAGATATATATGGTGTATGGTGTAAATATTGTCGGATTTTGATGATGTAAGATATATATGGTGTATGGTGTAAATATTATCGGATTTGGATGATGTAAGATATATATGGTGTATGGTGTAAATATTGTCGGATTTTGATGATGTAAGATATATATGGTGTATGGTGTAAATATTGTCGGATTTTGATGATGTAAGATATATATGGTGTTTGGTGTAAATATTGTCGGATTTTGATGATGTAAGATATATATGGTGTATGGTGTAAATATTGTCGGATTTTGATGATGTAAGATATATATGGTGTATGGTGTAAATATTGTCGGATTTTGATGATGTAAGATATATATGGTGTTTGGTGTAAATATTGTCGGATTTTGATGATGTAAGATATATATTTGGTGTATGGTGTAAATATTGTCGGATTTTGATGATGTAAGATATATATGGTGTATGGTGTCAATATTGTCGGATTTTGATGATGTAAGATATATATGGTGTATGGTGTAAATATTGTCGGATTTTGATGATGTGTGATATATATTTGGTGTATAGTGTAAATATTATCGGATTTTGATGATGTAAGATATATATTTGGTGTATAGTGTAAATATTGTCGGATTTTGATGATGATGTCCAAATTTGGTAATGTAAAATATAATAACATACACTTTCGCTTTGGAACTATTGTCAGATTATTTCTAACGATGCCACTTATTAGTATATATATATATTTTCCCTGTATTATGTTGTTTAATCTGTTAGTTTTCCTGATGTTACTGACAAAATTTCGATTTGCTTTTTATAATCAACATATTTTATTCACTTCCTCATCGTAAAGTCGCTAAATGCGCTTATTATTTTACTAGGTAATCTGTAATTTAAAATCATTCATTCTTAACATAAACTCACATACAAATCTGTTTCATATACATCTCGATATATCATGTAATTAATCATGAAAATGATGTAGGAAAGGAAATTTGTTTTCATAAGCTGATTCCTTCCGTGGGAAATAAAATAAAACGTTTCAAATTATGTTTTTTTTTCTAGAATGAAGTGTCAATTATTGTTTTCGTGCATAAGTTATTTGAATATTGATTTGCATCAAATATGAATGACGTCACAGAAAAGTCCTACCTGCCAATACAACAATCTGTGTTTGATACTGGTCACTTTGACGATTCTGTCAGAAATATTCCTGTGTCTTTCCGAAGGTTCCAAATCAGTTTATCCAAAATGTTACCCGCTAAACTTGGGTGTATGTTTAGAAGACTCTATGGTTCTGTGTCCGTGGTAGGGAGCTTAGGAACCAGTTCATACTTTTCGATAAGGCGGCATGTTGCCAAGATGTCAGCGGGAGGAATTCAACAATATATAACACACCATTCCTCTTTTTTAGTGTTCTTTGATAAACCACTCGTAATGGCGGACGACTGGAAATCAACGTAGTGTGTTTGCTTGATAAATGTTAACCCAGGTACGTGTCCCCTTGATTAGCCTACAGGTAAATCCAGGTAACCTAGGTGGAGGAGATAAGGGAAGTACGGGAGCTAGCCAGTTTTGATTGGTTTAGTGTGTGCTGATAGCAAGGGAGGGTTTGTACTGACGCATATTTCCATATATACGATGTTGACAAATTCACGTTGCCTAATAATTTCATTTACGGTTATCATCAAGCCAACTTTCTGATATCCGAATCAAGGACAGACATATGTGGTATAAATGTCTAGTGGCTAATGGCAGAGCCTAGAACAGAGAAACTTGATATAGATGTCTATTGGCTAATGGCTAATTAGTCCAGGACAGAAAAATCTGGTATACAAAGTCTTATAGTGACTGATCTTTGGTATTGGGCGTATGCTTGGGTACTGAGTATACTCTTCCGTATTGTGTGTTCTTTTTGGTATCGAATAGCTTTTCCGTGTGGAGTTTAATCTTAGATATTAGAATGGTACTCTTTGGTATTGAGTGTACTATTTGCTATTGAGTGTACTCCTTGCTATTGAGTGTACTCTTTGCTACTGAGTGTACTCTTTGCTATTGAGTGTACTCTTTGCTATTGAGTGTACTCTTTGCTATTGAGTGTACTCTTTGCTACTGCGTGTACTCTTTGCTATTGAGTGTACTCTTTGGCATTGAGTGTACTCCTTGCTATTGAGTGTACACTTTGCTATTGAGTGTACTCTTTGCTACTGAGTGTACTCTTTGCTATTGAGTGTACTCTTTGCTACTGCGTGTACTCTTTGCTATTGAGTGTACTCTTTGATACTGAGTGTACTCCTTGCTATTGAGTGTACTCCTTGCTATTGAGTGTACTCTTTGGTATTGAGTGTACTCTTTGCTATTGAGTGTACTCTTTGCTACTGCGTGTACTCTTTGCTATTGAGTGTACTCCTTGCTATTGAGTGTACTCTTTGCTACTGAGTGTACTCTTTGCTATTGAGTGTACTCTTTGCTATTGAGTGTACTCTTTGGCATTGAGTGTACTCCTTGATATTGAGTGTACTCTTTGGTATTGAGTGTACTCCTTGCTATTGAGTGTACTCTTTGCTATTGAGTGTACTCCTTGCTATTGAGTGTACTCTTTGGTATTGAGTGTACTCCTTGCTATTGAGTGTACTCTTTGCTATTGAGTGTACTCCTTGCTATTGAGTGTACTCTTTGGCATTGAGTGTACTCTTTGCTATTGAGTGTACTCCTTGCTATTGAGTGTACTCTTTGCTACTGAGTGTACTCCTTGCTATTGAGTGTACTCTTTGCTATTGAGTGTACTCCTTGCTATTGAGTGTACTCTTTGCTATTGAGTGTACTCTTTGGCATTGAGTGTACTCCTTGCTATAGAGTGTACTCTTTGCTATTGAGTGTACTCTTTGGCATTGAGTGTACTCTTTGCTACTCAGTGTACTCTTTGGCATTGAGTGTACTCCTTGCTATTGAGTGTACTCCTTGCTATTGAGTGTACTCTTTGGCATTGAGTGTACTCCTTGCTATTGAGTGTACTCCTTGCTATTGAGTGTACTCTTTGCTATTGAGTGTACTCTTTGGCATTGAGTGTACTCCTTGCTATTGAGTGTACTCCTTGCTATTGAGTGTAATCTTTGCTATTGAGTGTACTCTTTGGCATTGCGTGTACTCCTTGCTATTGAGTGTACTCCTTGCTATTGAGTGTACTCTTTGCTATTGAGTGTACTCTTTGGCATTGAGTGTACTCTTTGCTACTGAGTGTACTCTTTGGCATTGAGTGTACTCCTTGCTATTGAGTGTACTCTTTGCTATTGAGTGTACTCTTTGGCATTGAGTGTACTCCTTGCTATTGAGTGTACTCCTTGCTATTGAGTGTACTCCTTGCTATTGAGTGTACTCTTTGCTATTGAGTGTACTCTTTGGCATTGAGTGTACTCCTTGCTATTGAGTGTACTCCTTGCTATTGAGTGTACTCTTTGGTATTGAGTGTACCATTGGTGCTGAGATTGGTACTGATTATACCATCAGTGTACCTTTTGGTGTAGTCTTTGGTTTTGAGTTAAGTGCCGGGTGTACTGTTTGGTGCTGATTTTGGTAAGAAGACTACTCTTATGTAACCAGTGTACTCTTATATAATCAGTGTACTTTTGCTATCAGTGTACTCTTATGTTGTCAGTGTACTTTTGTTATCAGTGTACTCTTATGTTATCAGTGTACTCTTATGTTGTCAGTGTACTCTTGTATAATCAGTGTTCACTTATGTAGACAGTGTACTCTTGTATAATCAGTGTTCACTTATGTAGACAGTGTACTCTTGTATAATCAGTGTTCACTTATGTAGACAGTGTACTCTTGTATAATCAGTGTTCACTTATGTAGACAGTGTACTCTTGTATAATCAGTGTTCACTTATGTAGACAGTGTACTCTTGTATAATCAGTGTTCACTTATGTAGACAGTGTACTCTTATGTAATCAGTGTTCACTTATGTAGACAGTGTACTCTTGTATAATCAGTGTTCACTTATGTAGACAGTGTACTCTTGTATAATCAGTGTTCACTTATGTAGACAGTGTACTCTTGTATAATCAGTGTTCACTTATGTAGACAGTGTACTCTTGTATAATCAGTGTTCACTTATGTAGACAGTGTACTCTTGTATAATCAGTGTTCACTTATGTAGACAGTGTACTCTTGTATAATCAGTGTTCACTTATGTAGACAGTGTACTCTTGTATAATCAGTGTACATTTGGTTACAATATCTATTTGGTAACTGCTAGGGAAATCTATTCAAAACATTACGTAATATTGATATCAGGAAATGCTTGCAATTGAAGCTCTAGAGAAGGAACAAGGATGTTCTTTAAGTGTTGCCGTGAGAGCTCTAGAAAAAACATAAGTTGTCCAAATGAATTGTACATCACAAGTAAGAACTCTATATAAGGTTTCCCCCGCGTAAAGAATTAGTGTATACCATATGATAGTGTGACAATCTAACGGGATCGTTTTGCTGCGGAATAAGAACACTGAAGTCTTCCAATATGTCTTTTTCCACATTTTCCACGTCTTATAAATGCATTTTTGTGACTTTGTCGGTTTCCTAACAACGATACTTGGTGTTGTGAATAAACTGAGAATCTGTTTACATCATTGTTTCCTACTTTGTGAAAATATCGCGGCCAAGACGTCCGGTTCTGACACGGTAGCTAAGCCAAGCCTAGTCCAGGTACACATCTTCTTCAGGTTTGTGCACTTTTGTGATAGGTGACAGCAGGATGAGGACTACTGTTATATTTTTAACTGACAAGTATCGACAATTTTGCTGGAGCTTATCAAAAGTCCTTCAGATACTTCCAGTGATAATACTTTCGATACCACAATCTCATTTTCCAGGCTTATTCTTCTGGGTTTGTTGCAATTCAGTACCACGCTACTTTTTCTTCAGGCGTGGAACAATTCTTCCTGTTCTTCTTTTTAGCGGGTCATATTTAGCCAGTTTTTCTCTCTTTTCGTGTTAAAGGAAACAGGAGAAATAACCGTTTTGTTGTCCTACACAAGTTTGCTGGCATACGCATACCACCAAGTTGACACGCAAAGATCAATATTACAAATGACAGCTCATAATGCCTAGAAACAGAACGTATGACGTGTTCCTATTTTCAGCCTCATAATTATTACTTATTTACATTTCATTGATTTTCTTCAAAAAATGTCTGCTGTAGATATAACTCTATGTCAACAGTATTGAACACATGCATCAATAAACCAGGTGTGACAGTTACACATATAAATATGTATAGATATAGAAAATATGGATTGTAAAAGATTCATCATTACCTCATTGTATTGAATCTTACTTCACTTCATTTGTCCCGCGGTACAGAAATACTCAAAATATCACGAGACGCTAGTAGGCTGGTGTCATAAATATAGATCAACTCAACGTGTTTCGTTAGATTGGATAGTTTCATTTGTGTTTATTTAGGAATCATTTTGTAACATCGCTATCGCTCCTGAGTTCTATGTTTCCACCATCAATATCTGCAAAATGCTCAGAACCTTGCTCAAGTATTTGAGTAAGAGACACGCTAAGAAAACCCCAAAATATGCCTAACATTGCCAGAAAGTGGCCGTTTGACTTTAATGAATTTCTTTATGTAACAAATGAACATTTATGACTTCCTGATGATGTGCAACTGATTGCATGACGTCATAGTAAATATCTTATTCACTATAGAAAGGTGTAATAAAGAATACGTTTGATGACAAATCAGAGTAGAGCTTTATGTGTATATTTGAGCGATTAGTGATGGTAGCTGTGTTTAAGTCTGATACACATGCTTCTGTATCCACACCATGCCGGCATCTGTAGGCCGCCCGCTATACCGCGGATTCCACACTGTCATAGCACGTGTTTTTTGTTATGATGGATGACACAATCTCACGGAGGACACTTAACCTTTCACTATGAATGGTGGAGACAAGTAGTTTTTCCGCGTCACTTTGCAAACACTCTGCCATCATCAGTGTTCCGAGGATTTCTCCATCTCTGGGCGCTCACACCTCAGTAATGATTCCTGTAATGTGCATGGACAACTGACAGAGTATATTAAACACGTACATTTTCCATGTAAACTTTGCGATATAATTGGCTATTGTATAAAATGATTCAAATAAGTTAGCAATTTGTATAACGTTGCTACAAATATTACGTCACAATTTACTTCGCGTTACACAATGTGAAGACATTAAAACGTTTTTTGTGACGATGATGTAGACTTTCTAGTTGTGTTAGCCTTAAATGTTAGCATTAATGTGGTCGTTTTAAGAATCCTAGAATACGGACAAATATTCTGTTGTCTTTGGTAGACAAAATAATATACACCATTAAATACATGTCTTACGTGTTTGTTTATCTCAATTACGAAAGTTTTTTAAATTATGAGGCTAGTCCACCTCCTCGTCTGGATTGTGACTTTTCTTTCGATCACTTTGGATTTTCTTCAGTCGACTACTTCCAGATTTAGGCCCCTTGCGTCAATGTCGAGTCCTAGAAGAACGAACAGCTGTATGTTATATTCTTATTAATTGTTCTGCTCTACTCTAACTCTTTATTATCGTCTAAAGGTACTATTGACTTGTGTATCATTTGATTATTCTTCGATATAAGAATAATGTAAGGTTTTTATTTTTTTTTTTTTATTCATTCTTTTCTGACGTGAAATATCCCTGGACTTACCGTATCTTATTAAAAAGTCTCTCCCAAAACAGATTTTTTCTGTGCATATAGTATTTCGTAAACACCTGTCAATGTTTTTGAAGTTTCGTATTTAAGATTGCACGATATCAAAATTTCAAAGCCTTAAGATATGTATTTTTATTTCTCCCTATGAAAAACCTATTTCTTAGTAAGACGTACGTATAATCAACTTGTTGAATTTCTTGCTGAAATCGTGAACCGAGTCGGGAGATGTTTTTAATGTTGTCTATTGATGTCGGAAGAAAAGGAGACCAATAAGACGAAGCTTGAGAGTGACATCTCGGATAACTAATAACACAGTATCAAAGTTATCCAATGTGATTTCAGCTATTTTATTTTTAGTTTCATTCTGATTGAAGTCGAAGACCTGTTTAATAAGGGATGGTCTTCAATTTTAATTATATCATATGCTTTAACTGTAAATTTTCCATGTTTTAAGGTGTGATCAAAACAAGCCGACCGCAAAAAACCTATCCTGGAAATAAACCTGTAGTTTCTTGCATAAATAAACATGAAGTTGATGAAGTTGCTCATTACTAAAGAAAATAAGCCGTGAATTATTTGCGAGATTTTAGTTATCGTGGTCTATTTTGGCGCTCTCTGATAGCAGTCTCATTTATACCGTGTTTGAACATATATTTGGTAACACCGGTATGTATATTTCAATTAATTCAAATGTCAGAACCAAACTAGGGCAGCTTCTTGGCTTTAGATACGATTGATTCAATTGCGACTTCACAAAATAAAGTTACTGTCAACATAACGAAATAGTGAATTTCATGTTTGCTTAGGATTTTTGTCGGTATAATCTATTCCAGTTTTGTGATATGGTGACGTTATTAGAGGCCTGTTTTTTCTGTTGATTGATTTGTAGCCTTTTACAAGATAGGCGTGCCCGATCAGAGATGAGACAACCCAAGGTACTCTCATTTTGCTTACAGTTAGAAAAGGTCCAATGGGATGACACCTTGTTCATTTGATTCCATTATTGTTTAACGAGGTCATTAAACATACAGTGAAACAAAACTCTATTCTTATGTCATTTTAATAGAACAATGAACTCCGCTAACACATCCGTGTATATAGGCTTTGTACAGCATTGGTCTAGTTTTGCTTTGCGAACAGGTATTGAATTTTATTTGAAGCTTATTTCCGTTTGTGAAAGAAATATATTGATTATAAGAGATTTTAATTCAACACATTGGCTTAACTCTATCGACCAATGGTAATGAATGAATGAAAACCATGCCACCTTTAAAATGTAGTGTATATATACTTATCAATTATATCTCCAAACAGTAATTATTGCTGCTATTTCCATGTGATTGATTTTCAGTGACAGTATATTCCTAGTTCTATCAGGGGAGACACAAATCCCCGGACCTGCAGTTGACGGAACGGATATCATGCACATCTAACACCATAAACATTGCAGCGTTGTGTTGCCATGCATGACGCGAATGATCACCCCGGAGTTCCATACAGAAATTTGTATCTAAAAATTATTCATACAGATTACTTATAGTGTAACAGAAAATTGTACTCTGTTTAGGTAGACAGTGATCATGTTTAAATGGGAGTTCCTACACGTGACCAGTTGAAGAACCACGCATACGTGGTGGACTTATATTCGTTTTGAATGTGACATACCGTGAAAGGCGTCATTTATATAGTCCTGTAATATCTCGTTCGTACTGATTTGTGTTGTTTAGTTCAGCATATCGCTGATTAATGAGGTTGGCGTACAAATCAGGCGAGAACGGGGAACAAACCAGCTTCGAGAAACATGCGATAAAATGGTTAACTTAATACAGTTGGAAGTTTTGTACCCGAGATTCCGACCGAATCAGACCTGTGGAGAGTGTCAACACACCAATGGGAGATCAACAGTACACATTATTTGTTATCTTCTTTGTGCATTTTGGTAAGTTAAAAATTACATAACGACAAAAGAAAATATCAACGACACATTCGGCTTATCCAAAAAATGAATTAATGTGAAACTTTAAATCAGAAGAAAGTGTCAATTGAATACAACAATAATTAATATTGTGATGTAGGTGTTAATTCATCACCTGGTGCTGCGTTTGTTCCGAGTTTGGATTAAACGATAATTTAATCATTAATGGGTAGATGTCCTGCGAACATTAATTGATTGTAAAGCATTGTATTTTAAAACGACAAATGTTGGTGAGTAGAAGGATAAAAGATCCAGATGTGTTTGGATGCTGTTTGTTTTGATTTACAACTTCTTTTTATCGTTACGTGGAATAGAATCGTCTAGAGCAAACCATTTTTTTCAGAAATGCAAGCGTTTTCATTCTTACACAGCAGAGCGACCAGCAGCCTGTCGAATACCTTGTACTAAAAAGGAGGAAGAACTTTCATAATAATATTGATGCTTGTTGAATTTGTTGTGGCTTTAAGACATGTTCAAGGGATATCCCTAAACTAAGATCACGACATACCATTTGTCCTGCTGGACACGAATATTAGCACAACATATACCTGCTTATATTTTCTTATCTTAGCCCTGAGTACAATACAAAAGTAACACTGACTGTTACTACTATCTTGACTGTGAAATTATCTTTTTTTCAAACTTTTCCGTGCTGAAACATTTTATTTCATCTGGGATCGTTGACACTCAATACAATTTCCTGTTGTTTGCAGATATTTCGTAACATCTCCGATTTTATTTGCTTTGTTGAGTAGATATAAACCAACTATTTTAAATAGGGTACCATTTGATTAATAAATCGTTGTTAACTGTGTAGCGGTTATGTAGCAGACTAGCAGAAGCTAGACATTACACGATTCAACTTTCCGTGTTCAAGTGGTTTGCCTAACGATCTTTTCTCCATTTGTAAAGTTTAACCTGAACACTTTGTTCTTCGTGCAATGCTTTAAACATATTTCTATAGAATTGTATTGTGTGCATTGTATACGGAGAAACACTATGGTCCCACAACATAGATCAAGGTGTAGGAAAGAGTGTGCTTGTCTGGGATTTGTACCTAACGTGGGTGATATGGTGTAATGTATTGTTTTATTGTGAATATATATCGATTATAAACATCATTTGTAACATGACTCATCCTGTCAAACCCTATTGAATACCTATGATGAAATCCATTGTATTTATCATTGCACAAACCATCAAGTGTTGATTTAGAATACTTGGTTTTACATCATCTTCCACAACGAAGAAAACTTAAATTACAATGCCGTCGTGAGTGCCTTCATCGAGATTATCACTTCTATCTGTAAATAGAGGTATTCATCTGGTAGCGATACCTTCAATTAGTTTTGTGTTTTGGTGTTGCTTGGTCAATAAAAATGTGAGTGTTAAAAGGAATTAATGAAAGTAAAGCTGTGAATTTATGTCTCCAGCTCTGATATTTTTAAAAGTTTTTTAATCAACTGATTTGTATTCGTATTTATGTAATTCAGTATACTTCTTTGTCAACAGCTCCCGGGCCTGCCACGTCCACCACGTGTTCGCACAGATGTGACACTACAGGTATTCTATCTGGTCGTAAGGTTTATTCACATATAAAACAATGATAAACGAACTCAAAAACTTTTTTTTTTTACTTTAGATTTTAATTTCTAAATACGTTTAATGATTTACATGATTTTTGAAGCGCGATGATCTGAGATACATTGCATGTTAAAAAGGTTAAACATTCGTAACATGTTTTATATTATAGATAATGTATCTGTTATCAGAGTAACTACACGAATGTTTTTTTTCCTTTTTTCCATTTATTACAAGTCTATGTAATTATGTTACTTAATTCCCTACAGGTCAAAGCATTGCCCACACATGCTCCGATGCTTTTGCACAAATCATACCCGCATGCGTCTACGAGACCGACCCGGCAGGTAATTCGTGCACTTAACAAAAGATACACTAACGTTAGCACCATTCAATACAAGTTTGGAATTATATACCCCAGAGCTAAATAATAAATTAAGAACAACCATGCACATGAATTAAAAATATCATCATGTTTCCATAGATTGACGTCCAATACCTACACAATAACACACATTTACCTGACACTCTGAATTTTTTTTTTTTTTAATATTTACGATGTTTGTTAATTGAATCGACTGTTGCATAGAATAGTTTTATCGTTTTTGATTTTTAAAAATCATTATCGATTTCAACACTGGTCGGTCCTAAAGTGATTATACAGTTATATGTTGCAGTGTAGTTTATCAGTTGCTATAAATTGTACCTAATATGAACGTACTGTATTTGCATTGAAATGTGTGAATCACTTTTGTATCTTGAACAAAACTTTCAGGAACATGCATTTTGTCTCTGACGACCAACGCCTCGCTGACGTTTGATGTCACTATCAGCCATCCTTTTGAGCTTGTGAATAGGTTGGACGGATATTTCAGATTTAACAGAAACAACACCGACGAAATACTAGAACTACAGCAAACATTGGACGTCGAGACTGTCTACCTTAATACGGCAAGTGTCTCCATGTTATCTAATGTTTGTATAAGATATTAGCAATACCACGGTCATAAATATTCTAAAACATCCTATAAAAACCCTCTACAGAGAGACATAAATATTCCCGCGGTACTATTATACACGATGAATGTTTCTAATCAGATTTTCTGCATTGTATTACTGCAAATATACATTGGTGATATCTACAATATATTGTATTACTGTATACAATGGTGATATCTACAATGTATTGTATTACTGTATACAATGGTGATATCTACAATATATTGTATTGCTGTATACATTGGTGATATCTACAATGTATTATATTACTGTATACAATGGTGATATCTACAATGTATTATATTACTGTATACAATGGTGATATCTATAGTATATTGTATTACTGTATACAATGGTGATATCTACAATGTATTGTATTGCTGTATACATTGGTGATATCTGCAATGTATTATATTACTGTATACAATGGTGATATCTATAGTATATTGTATTACTGTATACAATGGTGATATCTACAATATATTGTATTATACTGTATACATACAATGGTGATATCTACAATATATTGTATTACTGTATACAATGGTGATATCTACAATGTATTATATTACTGTATACAATGGTGATATCTACAATACATTGTATTACTGTATACAATGGTGATATCTATAGTATATTGTATTACTGTATACAATGGTGATATCTACAATGTATTGTATTACTGTATACATACAATGGTGATATCTACAATGTATTATATTACTGTATACAATGGTGATATCTACAATACATTGTATTACTGTATACATACAATGGTGATATCTACAATATATTGTATTACTGAATACAATGGTGATATCTACAATGTATTGTATTACTGTATACATACAATGGTGATATCTACAATATATTGTATTACTGTAAACAATGGTGATATCTACAATGTATTGTATTACTGTATACATACAATGGTGATATCTACAATGTATTATATTACTGTATACAATGGTGATATCTACAATATATTGTATTACTGTAAACAATGGTGATATCTACAATATATTGTATTACTTTATACAATGGTGATATCTACAATATATTGTATTACTGTATACAATGGTGATATCTACAATGTATTGTATTACTGTATACATACAATGGTGATATCTACAATATATTGTATTACTGTATACAATGGTGATATCTACAATGTATTGTATTACTGTATACAATGGTGATATCTATAGTATATTGTATTACTGTATACAATGGTGATATCTATAGTATATTGTATTACTGTATACAATGGTGATATCTACAATATATTGTATTACTGTATACATACAATGGTGATATCTACAATGTATTGTATTACTGTATACATACAATGGTGATATCTACAATGTATTGTATTACTGTATACAATGGTGATATCTATAGTATATTGTATTACTGTATACAATGGTGATATCTATAGTATATTGTATTACTGTATACAATGGTGATATCTATAGTATATTGTATTACTGTATACAATGGTGATATCTACAATATATTGTATTACTGTATACATACAATGGTGATATCTACAATATATTGTATTACTGTATACATACAATGGTGATATCTACAGTATATTGTATTACTGTATACAATGGCGATATCTACAGTATATTGTATTACTGTATACATACAATGGTGATATCTACAATATATTGTATTACTGTATACAATGGTGATATCTACAGTATATTGTATTACTGTATACAATGGTGATATTTACAATATATTGTATTACTGTATACAATGGTGATATTTACAATATATTGTATTACTGTATACAATGGTGATATATATAGTATATTGTATTACTGTATACAATGGTGATATCTACAATATATTGTATTACTGTATACAATGGTGATATCTACAATGTATTGTATTACTGTATACAATGGTGATATCTACAGTATATTGTATTACTGTATACAATGGCGATATCTACAGTATATTGTATTACTGTATACATACAATGGTGATATCTACAATATATTGTATTACTGTATAAATACAATGGTGATATCTACAATATATTGTATTACTGTATACAATGGTGATATCTACAATATATTGTATTACTGTATACAATGGTGATATCTACAATGTATTGTATTACTGTATACAATGGTGATATCTACAATATATTGTATTACTGTATACAATGTATACAATGGTGATATCTACAATGTATTGTATTACTGTATACAATGGCGATATCTACAATATATTGTATTACTGTATACATACAATGGTGATATCTACAATATATTGTATTACTGTATACATACAATGGTGATATCTACAATATATTGTATTACTGTATACATACAATGGTGATATCTACAATATATTGTATTACTGTATACAATGGTGATATCTACAATATATTGTATTACTGTATACAATGGTGATATCTACAATGTATTGTATTACTGTATACAATGGTGATATCTACAATATATTGTATTACTGTATACATACAATGGTGATATCTACAATATATTGTATTACTGTATACATACAATGGTGATATCTACAATGTATTGTATTACTGTATACATACAATGGTGATATCTATAGTATATTTTATTACTGTATACAATGGTGATATCTACAGTATATTGTATTACTGTATACAATGGTGATATCTAAAATGTATTGTATTGCTGTATACAATGGTGATATATACAATATATTGTATTACTGTAAACATACAATGGTGATATCTACAATATATTGTATTACTGTATACAATGGTGATATCTACAATATATTGTATTACTGTATACAATGGTGATATCTACAATGTATTGTATTACTGTATACATACAATGGTGATATCTACAATATATTGTATTACTGTATACATACAATGGTGATATCTATAGTATATTGTATTACTGTATACAATGGTGATATCTACAGTATATTGTATTACTGTATACAATGGTGATATCTAAAATGTATTGTATTGCTGTATACAATGGTGATATATACAATATATTGTATTACTGTAAACATACATTGGTGATATATACAATATATTGTATTACTGTATACAATGGTGATATCTACAATGTATTGTATTACTGTATACAATGGTGATATATACAATGTATTTAATTACTGTATACAATGGCGATATATATAGTATATTGTATTACTGTATACAATGGTGATATCTACAATATATTGTATTACTGTATACAATGGTGATATCTACAGTATATTGGTGATATACAATGTATTACTGTATACAATGGTGATATCTACAATGTATTGTATTACTGTATACAATGGTGATATCTACAATGTATTATATTACTGTATACAATGGTGATATCTACAATACATTGTATTACTGTATACAATGGTGATATCTACAGTATATTATATTACTGTATACAATGGTGATATCTACAATATATTGTATTACTGTAAACATATAATGGTGATATCTACAATGTATTGTATTACTGTATTGGTGATATCTACAATGTATTATATTACTGTATACAATGGTGATATCTACAATACATTGTATTACTGTATACAATGGTGATATCTACAATATTGTATTACTGTATACAATGGTGATATCTACAATGTATTATATTACTGTATACAATGGTGATATCTACAATACATTATATTACTGTATACATACAATACATATTACTGTATACATACAATGGTGATATCTACAATATATTGTATTACTGTATACATATATCTACAATATATTGTATTACTGTATACAATGGTGATATCTACAATATATTGTATTACTGTATAACATACAATGGTGATATCTACAATATATTGTATTACTGTATACAATGGTGATATCTACAATATATTGTATTACTGTATACAATGGTGATATCTACAATATATTGTATTACTGTATTACTGTATACATTGGTGATATCTACTGTAAACAATGGTGATATATATTGTATATTACTGTATACAATGGTGATATCTACAGTATATTGTATTACTGTATACAATGGTGATATCTACAATATATTGTATTACTGTATACACAATGGTGATATACAATGGTGATATCTACAATATATTGTATTACAATGGTGATATCTACAATATCAATGGTGATATCTACAATATATTGTATTACTGGTGATATCTACAATATATTGTATTACTGTATACAATGGTGATATCTACAATATATTGTATTACTGTATACAATGGTGATATCTACAATATATTGTATTACTGTATATACAATGGTGATATCTACAATATATTGTATTACTGTATACATACAATGGTGATATCTACAATATATTGTATTACTGTATACATACAATGGTGATATCTACAATATATTGTATTACTGTATACAATGGTGATATCTACAATGTATTGTATTACTGTATACATACAATGGTGATATCTACAATATATTGTATTACTGTATACAATGGTGATATCTACAATGTATTGTATTACTGTATACATACAATGGTGATATATTGTATTACTGTATACAATGGTGATATCTACAGTATATTGTATTACTGTATACAATGGTGATATCTACAATATATTGTATTACTGTATACATACAATGGTGATATCTACAATGTATTGTATTACTGTATACATACAATGGTGATATCTATTACATATATTGTATTACTGTATACAATGGTGATATCTACAATATATTGTATTACTGTATACAATGGTGATATCTACAATATATTGATATCTATACAATGTATTGTATATTGTATTACTGTATACAATGGTGATATCTACAATATATTGTATTACTGTATTACATACAATGGTGATATCTACAATATATTGTATTGTATTACTGTATACAATGGTGATATCTACAATATATTGTATTACTGTATACAATGGTGATATCTACAATGTATTGTATTACTGTATACAATGGTGATATCTACAATATATTGTATTACTGTATACAATGGTGATATCTACAATATATTGTATTGTATTACTGTATACATACAATGGTGATATCTACAATATATTGTATTACTGTATACAATGGTGATATCTACAATATATTGTATTACTGTATACAATGGTGATATCTACAATATATTGTATTACTGTATACAATGGTGATATCTACAATGTATTGTATTACTGTATACAATGGTGATATCTACAATGTATTGTATTAATGTAAACAATGGTGATATCTACAATGTATTGTATTACTGCAAATATACAATGGTGATATCTACAATATATTGTATTACTGTATACATACAATGGTGATATCTACAATGTATTGTATTACTGTATACATACAATGGTGATATCTACAATGTATTATATTACTGTATACATACAATGGTGATATCTACAATATATTGTATTACTGTATACAATGGTGATATCTACAATGTATTATATTACTGTATGCATACAATGGTGATATCTATAGTATATTGTATTACTGTATACAATGGTGATATCTACAATGTATTATATTACTGTATATACAATGGTGATATCTACAATATATTGTATTACTGTATACAATGGTGATATCTATAGTATATTATATTACTGTAAACAATGGTGATATCTACAATATATTGTATTACTGTATACAATGGTGATATCTACAATATATTGTATTACTGTATACAATGGTGATATCTACAATATATTATATTACTGTATACATACAATGGTGATATCTATAGTATATTGTATTACTGTATACAATGGTGATATCTACAATATATTGTATTACTGTATACATACAATGGTGATATCTACAATATATTGTATTACTGTATACATACAATGGTGATATCTACAATATATTGTATTACTGTATACAATGGTGATATCTACAATATATTGTATTACTGTATACAATGGTGATATCTACAATGTATTGTATTACTGTATACAATGGTGATATCTACAATATATTGTATTACTGTATACATACAATGGTGATATCTACAATATATTGTATTACTGTATACATACAATGGTGATATCTACAATGTATTGTATTACTGTATACAATGGTGATATCTACAATGTATTATATTACTGTATACAATATATATCTACAATATATTGTATTACTGTATACAATGGTGATATCTACAATGTATTATATTACTGTATACAATGGTGATATCTACAATGTATTATATTACTGTATACAATGGTGATATCTACAATGTATTATATTACTGTATACAATGGTGATATCTACAATATATTGTATTACTGTTTACAATGGTGATATCTACAATGTATTATATTACTGTATACAATGGTGATATCTACAATATATTGTATTACTGTATACAATGGTGATATCTACAATGTATTATATTACTGTATACATACAATGGTGATATCTACAATATATTGTATTACTGTATACATACAATGGTGATATCTACAATATATTGTATTACTGTATACATACAATGGTGATATCTACAATATATTGTATTACTGTATACAATGGTGATATCTACAATATATTGTATTACTGTATACAATGGTGATATCTATAATATATTGTATTACTGTATACAATGGTGATATCTACAATATATTGTATTACTGTAAACAATGGTGATATCTACAATGTATTGTATTACTGTATACATACAATGGTGATATCTACAATGTATTGTATTACTGTATACATACAATGGTGATATCTACAATGTATTGTATTACTGTATACATACAATGGTGATATCTACAATGTATTGTATTACTGTATACAATGGTGATATCTACAATGTATTGTATTACTGTATACAATGGTGATATCTACAATGTATTGTATTACTGTATACAATGGTGATATCTACAATGTATTATATTACTGTATACAATGGTGATATCTACAATATATTGTATTACTGTATACAATGGTGATATCTACAATGTATTATATTACTGTATACAATGGTGATATCTACAATGTATTATATTACTGTATACAATGGTGATATCTACAATGTATTATATTACTGTATACAATGGTGATATCTACAATATATTGTATTACTGTATACAATGGTGATATCTACAATGTATTATATTACTGTATACAATGGTGATATCTACAATATATTGTATTACTGTATACAATGGTGATATCTACAATGTATTATATTACTGTATACATACAATGGTGATATCTACAATGTATTGTATTACTGTAAACAATGGTGATATCTACAATGTATTGTATTACTGTATACAATGGTGATATCTACAATGTATTGTATTACTGTATACAATGGTGATATCTACAATATATTGTATTACTGTATACAATGGTGATATCTACAATGTATTGTATTACTGTATACAATGGCGATATCTATAGTATATTGTATTACTGTATACAATGGTGATATCTACAATGTATTGTATTACTGTATACAATGGTTACATCTACAATCTATTGCTTTAGGTATTCAACAACAGTTAGTGTAGTTTTACAATCTGTTGCTTTAAGGTAACCCACAAAAATTAGTGCGTCATTCCTTCGATATTCCTTGTGGTAATTGTTCAAATAATTATGTTTTGATGTTAAAACTTACAAATATGTGTGTAGAGTTTATTCCTTTGACTATTATAAGTATACAATGCAGGATTGTTCCAATGGAAATAGAACATCTTACCAAGTACCATTAACAAGGCATTTAGGTCAATTAAAAGTAAATCATATATCTTGTTCTAACAGAAATATCCTTTTGTTTCAGAATATCACAACACTGGAAATTCAGTTAAAAGTTTCCTGTAAAAACCATGTAAGTCATATAAAAGTTTCTCAAGGGCCATGTTATAGGTCATGCATATGTGTGAGTATGTGTGTGTATTATGTATGAATGTGTGATGTTAGTGTATGGAGGGTGTGAGGTTGTATGTGTGCTTGGTATTATGTACGTATGTGGGATGTTGGTGTATTGAGAGTGTGAGGGTGTGTGTGTGTGTGTGTGTGGTATTATGTGCGTATGTGTGCTGTTAGTGTATGGAGGGTGTGAGGTTGTTTGTGTGTGTGATATTATGTACGTATGTGTGAATTTAGTGTATGGAGGGTGTGTTGTTGTGTCTGTGTGTGTATGTGTGTGTGGTATTTTGTACATATGTGAGATGTTAGTGTATGGAGGGTGTGATGTTGGGTGTGTGTCATAATGAATATATATCTGTACACTACCTTTATGTAATAGACTTGATTTCCTCGAAATACAACGGAAAACATTCTCAGGGTTCTTTAGTCTTTATTTTCCAGTCATAAGTGAAATCCCAAATAAACACCCTACAAATACATACAAATAACAATTACAAATATAATGCATAAATTTCACATCTTTATAATAGAATGTTGCATTTCCCTAATCCTTGTAAAATATACAAAGACTTACAATACATATATACTGGAAGACTTCTTTTCAGACAAATCTCAAGCTCATATAGTTACCTACATCATATATAATAATTTGTTAATAAGTTCACTTCCTAAATAAGGGTGTGAGGTTGTTTATGGTTTGATAAGATAATAGAAACGTCGCCTCTAACATGTAAATAAGGTCATGGTGGACATTTAGATCTCTTATTAAGTGACGGTTGATTGTGTTAAAAAGTCGCCACCAGTAAGACCCTGCATAAAAATGGTCATAGAAGATAAAGGATAATATTTAAACAGAAAATCGATTGTATTATATCCTCCCACTCATTGTCACATTGAAGTGTCCACTCATTGATGTGTGGAAGAGTTACATGTTGAACGATGACTATCGTAAATGAGCTTGGTACCATCAAATCCAGCTCCGTGACAATAACTGTAGAGAAGACACCCAAGTGCATCATAATACATTTCAGTAAAAACTAAATAAATGCCATCTGACATCAGCATAATGGTTTCATTCTAGTTCCAAACGATGGAAAATGCGATGCTGAATTTAACTATAATCGACGACGACGATAATAGCCCCTCTTTTGGTCAAGAGGCTGCTGGTACATGCGTTCTTCCGGTTTTCACTGCTTCTGCGCATGAGCAATACATTGTAAGTATATGTCTGAAGCCAGTTTCCTTGAATCACGAATACATCAGAGTAGCAATAAAATAAAGATTCGTTGTACGTTGATATCTTTGTAAATCCTTACGATTCTGTTGTATACACTTTTCTATTTTCTGGTTTATTCGAATTTATTAATTACAACTTATGCATTATGTACTTATATGATCAGGGTCCCTTAACAACAAAACCCAGCTGCATATGCGCCACAGACGGAGACTTCATTACAAACAACGACATTACTTTATCATTCCTACATGGTAAGGTGTGAGAAAGAAACAGTCTTTATTGTTCTCACATGGTAAGGTGTGAGACAGAAATATTTTTTATCGTTCTCACACGGTAAGTTGTGACACAGAAACAATCTTTATCGATTATATTTAATCGACATGTCGTATTAATGGGTAACATTTTAAAATATCCATGCCCAGGTTTTTAACACAAATTTATCCTTTGAAAATTACCAAACTTCATGGGGTTTTTTGTTTTGTTTTTGTTTTTCAAAACTTACAGAACGATTTGAGTCTTTTATTGCATGTAAGTTGTTGGTTTTACAACCATGTCTGGGCATGATCATCCTCAATATTCCGGGGATTACGATCACTTTTGCTTTCTGCACCCTGGAACATATCATGGCAAACTTGAAGGCACAAGCGAAGCAATTTAATTTGTTCCGGGAAAAAACTTACCAATCACAGGTTGATACGCTCCTTTTGAAGATACCATTATGCGACCTCGAGATTTGTTTTAGGGGTTCAAAGATCAAAAGCAATCCTAACCCTTTGAGTATCGAGGATGGGATATGGTATTTACAAATGTTGCTACAAATCTTTCTACGCCGTATTTTGCAGGGAATCCTCAAGATTTCAGTAAATTCTTTGCAGTGGACTTGATTACAAATACCATAAACAAGACATCTCACACGTCCTCGGACGATCCAACGGAGTTCACCTTCATTATTGAGGTCAGAATTACAGAAACTCTGTCTTCAGAAACAATCCACAATACTGTGAGGATACAATGTCTTAGACACTAAAAAGAGATCGTAAACTTTTGTTATAAACCATCAATAAAACAGCAACATGTCATAATCCAAACTCAAGTTCAATAAAACTATGGCAAAATATGAACAAACGAAAGATTTACGTAGCCACTCCATAAAAAGGACCTGCATAATTCGATCACGTGTTCCAAAAGAGTAAGCGTCTTCTGCTTCATCCGTCATGGAAATTTTAATAAATCCATGTAAATAATGCCACGTTCTCGAGCGAGGACAAGGTATACAACAACGGTACCAACTGGCAAACTCACAAGCATCAAAAACGTCCAGTTTCATAAAGCACAAAGAAATATAATATTTCTCAATAAGATCACTATGACAACCGTAAAGCTTTCTCATTATTTGATTAATCTGCATATTTTGAGACCTTATGTTATGAGTATGTCAGTTACACAAAAATCTTGATAATTGGAACAGACCTTTGAATAGCGAAACAACTACGACATATAAACGCCATAGGTTTGGGATGAGTAAATGTTGCTATCCAGAAATGGAAATTCACAATAGGGAAGTTGAAATCAGTACGCTTGGCCGTGATGGTTTCATTTTAGAAAAAGATCGAGATAAGCGGCAGATGTAAAAGAGTTTGATTTCAATTTCTGGTGGAACATATAATGGAAGAGGTTAAAATGTCTCTTGTTATTTAGATACATGACGTCAATAATATATCAAAAAATTGTCTATTTATCATATGTCTGGTGATGACAGAAAAGATTTTTTTATATAACAACAAATAAGAAAATGTGTTTCAATGACTACCCTTACCTGGAGTGTATTATGCTGTCTCTAGTTATTGTATTTCGATGACTACCCTGTCCTAGAGTGTGTTATGTTGTCACTAGTTGTTGTGTTTCGATGACTACCCTGTCCTAGAATGTATTATGTTGTCTCTAGTTATTGTGTTTCAATGACTACCCTGTCCTAGAGTGTGTTATGTTGTCTCTAGTTATTGTGTTTCGATGACTACCCTGTCCTACAGTGTGTTATGTTGTCTCTAGTTATTGTGTTTCGATGACTACCCTGTCCTAGAGTGTGTTATGTTGTCTCTAGTTATTGTGTTTCGATGACCATCCTGTCTTAGAGTGTGTTATGTTGTCACTAGTTATTGTGTTTCTAAGACATCCCTATCCTAGAGAGTGTCATGTTGTCTCTAGTTATTGTGTTTCTATGACACCCCTCTCCTGGAGTGTGTTATGTTGTCTCTAGTTATTGTAAACAACATATCTGTGGTGGAAATATGTGATCGTGTTATAATCTTATCCTTCCTGTCAACAACTCAGATACACCAAAATGCATCAGTTACTATGCAGCAACGGATTTTAACAAGCTTCACCACTGTATGGAAATAGGGTCAAACAAGTACACCTTTCATTATTCGTGTAAACTTCACAAAGTTGTCAGATCTCCAGACACATCATTTGTCCTTTCCAGAATATCCAAAGGTCTCTGAGTAAATCTTTCATTCAGTATTGCTTTGACTTCGTTGCATTACAACTGTCTTCTGTCGTTATTTTTGTTTGTTGTTTTAGGCTACAGAACAGTCTGCACAAGGACGCAGCATGGTTGCAGTTCTAAGTGTTGGTATTGAGTCTGGCTACCCTGCTGTGGTGACGACTGTACATAAAGCCAATGACAGTGTTAAACTAGTCTTACAAGCTCTCAGTGCCATTATACTTGCGGGATTTACTGTTGGTTTTGTGATTCTTATTTGGCACAGAAACAAACGCGTGAAACCCATGACAGAGGTAAAAGACGCCAAGTCTAGTGTCATTGCGTGTTTCACATCAAACGGTATTAACGAAACTGCTCGTCCTGAAAACAACTCCCAGTGCACAAAACAGACAGAATGGACATTGGAGGCCATCGACGAGGAACCGGAACTGATGTCAATGTGACGACTTACTAAAATGTACCGATGAGTCGAGTATAATTAACATTGAGTGCATGTTGTATAGTTGTCTTTTGTCATGAAAATGCAGTTTGGAACGCAGTAAGAGTTTTTACACTCCCATAAACAATGATGCACATTGCGTTAAAAAGCTCAATGTTACATGGGTTTGAATATGTAAATTGAATAATTTGAAAGGACGACTTTCATTAGCATATTTACAAAGTATCATGTAATAAACATGTATTACCAGACATACCGAAATGAAAAAAGAGCTTAGAATCGACTACATGCATCATGCTTCCCTCATATGTCTATTCTAAAGAACCAATGAAGCGCATTCTGAGACGAGAAAGTGTTACACTTCCGGTCCCGAAAGAAAAATAGAAGTCGGGACGTTTATGCCATATGAACAATCAATATGAACCTTTCAAGTGAAAAGAAAATGTTACATTATTGATGTGTGTTACGTTCACGTTATTGATTACTTCGAACGTTTGCAACTTACCTTTGTGATGTAAAATGTCAAGTTTGTGAAGAGAAGACAGATAAAAAATGGCAAATAGAGAAACGTGACATTTTGTACAGAAAATACGGGGCTAGGAGCGAAATTCAAATACCCATGGAACTATGCCCCCTCTCTCTTTTGGCATACCATGAAACTATGTTCCCTCTCTCTGTTGGCATACCATGATCTGTTTTGTTTTCAGGCGATGTTGATTTTTTTTTAATATTAGAATATAACATGACTTGGCTCTCCAATTTCATTTTAATTTGATTATGTATGTGAAAGAAGAAACCGAAAATAACCCCGTTGACCTCAACGTAACCATATAAGTTGTAATATGATTCAAGTGATTTATTGTTTACTTTCCATCTCTATATACAGTATACCAACATTCCTGTTTTCTAAACCTTTGGATTTTGCATGTCGCATTTGACATGCTATTTTAGGAAATGTTCTAAATATAAGAATTCCCACAATAAGCTTCCATACTTGATAGAAGAACTTACAACTGAGGGTTTAGAAAAGTTCGCGTTTTAACAAGCCAAGTTGTCACTTACTCATGAAGCAATGTTGATCCTGTACTTAAATAAATTATGTAAGATGTTTAACTAATAAAACAAAATATTCATCAAATGAAATATATACTAAATCAAATATCTAATCTAACAAAAGTTGATTAAACAAATTGAATATTCATTTTTTAATTTGATCAAGGACTGGAATACCCCTGTACAAATAAGGGCAACTTGTCTTGCGATAACAGGACACCAATAAGAACCAAGAGTAGCCAACATGTTTTTTTCTGTTATATACGGGGTTACACATTGAAACTGACCTTGAACTTACAGCATAGTCCCGTGGCATACTATGTGAATATAAAACGATCACATACACACTATCATTTAACAGGTTGATCATCATTGATGGCAAGACAGGTACATGGTATGGAATACAAGACACCCAATGTATCTACCAAGACTTTTCAAGACTTTGCATAATTCTGTAAAATGCTCACAAAATAACTAACACGTCTCTTTATTTTCATAAAATTATGTACTTGCTCGTATTTCTGGTAGAATCCCGGTGTACATCAGTCAATCTACCGAATCAAGTGCGACATTGTCAGTGAAACAGAGGTTAAAACGTCTGCAACATTTCAATTATATTAAACATTTGAATTTTATACATACTGTTAGTTGATGTGTAGCCGGATCAGTGCTACACATAGATGTAATGGACTCCATGTCACAGAACAAGAGCAAAAATGAGATAAAACAATGCTGTTGAGTTGTTGTTGTTTTTTCGCGGTTTTTTTTTAAAGATAGGTGGAACACGTTTAAAAGCACGAATTATATTTGTTTTTGTTTACCAACATAATTAGTATGATCTTTCTAGCTCATTCATCAATTGTTACACTGAAAAGTAGGGCACTATATTTGAATAACCATTGACTTATCAATCTTCCTAGTCTTTACTGGTTTCTGAGATGTTTCTATAAGTACTGACTGATTAATGTTCAAGGTCAGTCAGTTCTGTTCCATCCATTTAATTTTACTCTTAAGATATGCTGAAAGACGACGTTTTATCTAGTTTAAAGTGCATACCTCCGACATCTAGAGAGGCAGCATCAGGGCATGTGTTGAGTAAACAGTTACTGAAAGCATGAAACGTAAGGGTCCTAGAATGGATCCCCGTGAAATGCCAATTGATGTGGATTCAAAAGTATACTTTTGAAATTAAAACGCTGTTTTTTGGACAGGGGGAAAAAGTACACCACCTTCCTACTACATTGATCAGTGCCGATTTAGCAGTATGGTTCGTACGGAAGTGAACTGTAACTAAAGAATTTGTTGTCGGAACTTTAAGTATGAAACGTGGGCGTGCTTTTCGGGTGTCTGACTTACAAATGTAAGTACAGTGACCAACCTTGTACATACAAAATTGTGTACGAGTGTGTTGATAACAGTTTCGCCAGCAAGTTTCATTAAGTTTATACAGAGGTTATCAAGACATGTGGCTTTGTCGCCATCTTGTGGTTTTATTTGCTTACAAATAAAAGTCTTATCTACATGAAAAATAACAAACTTGCTTGTCGTGTCATATCTATCAGCTGTGGTAGGCTTTTGTCAAATCTTGATCCACATTCTAACCAATGGAACTGTACTGATTATTGAAATAGTTTGTAACATCTGTCACCTTGGTGAAAATTAGGAAGATTAACCAAAGTGCTTCCCCGTGGTATAGTCAATTTTCATAATCAATATCCGAGAAGTGTCACCCATTTTGATTTTTACCTGATCATTAACAAAATCATAAGGGCAGGACTAAGAACAAAGGTAGACTTAGGCGTGGAACTTGAGAAAGATCTTTCCTGTACTTCTCGACAAATAGCGATAGCAATGGTTCATTATCAAAATTCAAGATGGCCTCTTTTCACTTATTGTATTTTTCTAATCAGTAACAAAATCGTAAGAGCATGACTGAAAGCCGAAAGAAATTTTCACGTGGAATTTGATAAAGATTGCACTTTATTTCTTAAGAAATATCGATAACAAAATGTTAGGGTCGAAATCCAACATGGCCGCCTGTCTGACGAGTCCCAAAATTGAAAGAACACGACTAGGGGACATGGAATTCGTCACATGAAATTTGAGTACGATGTATAAAGAGTACTCGAGAAATAGAAATATCGTGTATGACAATGTTTACCTGCAAATTTCTGTCATTTTATTTTACTGAGATATACTTATAAATATGGTTGGAACTACAACCAGGAAATAAGTATTTTATCGTATGTTTGATATCGATATTTACGCTTTCTTTAAATGGGATCTTGTATTCCAAAGTTTCTGATATTTTCAAAAGATTTATTTTCGCTTAATGATTTGCCAAGACCACAAATATTGTTCAATCTTTCCTGTGATCCTGTGACGCATCTTTCTGGACCTTTCAAGACTTCTATTCAAAGTGAATTTCTTTTCGTTCCCAGAATCCGTTAAATAATGGTTTAGAATGTAACAGAGGTCATTACAAGTTGTGTCCCTTGAATGTCCAGGCGATCGTTAGAATAGAGAGTTTTCTTTAGAACAAGCAGTGTTCATCAGAATTGGAAAGGTTAATTAGAATAGGCATTATTCGTTAAAATAGACAGAATTTAATCAGTCTTCCCTTTAACAGACGATTAAGTCTGTACTTTTGACTGACAGACACAAGTAATCACACCATACACTATGTATCCCCAAGAATGTCTTTCTGTCTTAAATAATTTCCTTTTGCAATTTTTTGCAGGAAACATATTAACGTTGAAATTTTCTTTTGAAAAATATGTCGTCACAAAATAAATCTTCATTAAAGTGTTCTAACAATGATAAACGTGGCAAAGTCTATGTTGGGGAATATCTTATCTGGAGATGTTAGTATGTGAATGATATACTATCTATCCTCCATCGGAACACTGACAGGAAACCTTTTTAATGTAAATATTTAAAGATCTAATTGTTGTTTTAGATTTAAGGAAAATAAACAAATTTGGTCAATTTCTTGCATAATGATTTTTCCGGAAAAGTCGACCGATGTTGGTTCTCCTATTACAATACTCCTTCATTTTCCAAAATGGCTTCCTTAGCAAGGACACCGCGACTTCTGCATGGAATGAAGAAAGCGATTGCTTCACCTGCACAGTTTTCGGTTACCTCTCGAACTCTGAAGGACCACAGAAAAGACCAAGGCCCTAATACAGACGTGATAACACATACAGGACAGGTAAAACGTATTTCATAACTCTATTTATTTAGTCTGCAGCCGTCAATCCACTGGAATCGCACTTTTTAGACCTTTGAAGTATATATTCCTGCTATTTCAGTAGTGTAATAGTAATATTTTCTCCTGTAGAGCGTCCTATTCTTGTGATTATGTTCAGTTTTGCAGGTTGGACAACAGTCCATTAACTATTCCTCAGATGCAAGGCTAGTACCAATCGAGGGGTTGTGTCAAACCAGATATTAAGATAACTGTTAACCATCAGCTGAACAAACTTATTCCTACTCGCTCTGTACTGCACTTGTCGGTGTTTCATTTAGGTCTTGAAACACTGATTAGTGCCTCTAGTACCGGGAAGGTACATGAATCGACCTGGACTCTGCACTATATTTGTTTTAGATAATGGTTTCAAACCGGTTGATTAATAAAATCAAAACAAGAAAAAGATCACCAGACAACAAACAGATTTCTGGATGAGTAATTCTGGAAGCAATACGTGATACACTAGGTTGTACATGAAAAAGCATGTGTGCAATCAAGGACATTAGACTATGGAATATTTCTTTGTCAATACAAATAGTAATAGCAAGCAGAAATTTGTCATTGGTAGGGAACAAGTTGTTGAAATTTGATATTTCAGGGTTACCTTTTTTGTGTAAATGTATTATTTTGTTTATTTTGATTGTAGAACTGGGATCAAGAGGATCACAGAAGAATACGCTTCCATGGAAAAGACAAACTGGTATATCTGTAATTTTGTTTTAGTACTGAATATGATAATACCTCAAAATTTATGGTACCTTGAATTGGGTTTGCAAATTTCTTAAATAAGTTATTTACATACAAGCATATGATGATCAGTTGTATGTATATCTAGTATATACATTATGTGGTAATTGATTGCAGAAAGTTACAAACTTCATTATGGTCAGTTCAAATAACATAACATGTGCCTGTGATAATTTATGATATAATTTAATATTAACACATTAAACAACAGAAAATCTTTTCAAAAATATGATGTTGACATTATTATTATATCAGATATAACTAAAACATTGATGGCTCAAAATATCAATTAGCTAACATCTTGGTTACCCTTAGTTATTGTTTAGCAAGGACAGATGAAATATCACTACACAATTTCACTCTACACAAAACCATGCATTTCTGTAATGTCACTATACACTGACACCAATCTAATGAAAACAGTATAATGTTACTACACTAGGATCATTAATCTACACAAAACAGTAAAACTTCACTTACACAACACTACATAATCATCAAGCCAAATATTAAAATTATAAATGAGTATTCATGTAGTAATATCAAAGAAAAAAGTAGATCTGTCTTGGTGCCTGTAAACTGTATATATTGCATAGATTTAAATTTTTAATTGAAAAGTCTCTGATCAGTTGTCAGGACTGTACAATGGTGTTGTATTTTGTAGGTAAACAAGACCTTTGCCCAGGATTTAGTAGCTGCTGAACCAGTGGTAGTGGTCAATGATAGGCAGGTGATGAGCAATAGTGGTGGTGCTTTAGGCCATCCAAGGGTCTACATTAACCTGGTAAGTGATAACAAGTCACATTATCAGATCTCCCTGCATCAATGTTCTGTTCTTTTAAACAGTTCTTGTTATCACCCTTTCTTGAGAAGTATGGGGAGGATCTTTCTTAAATTTTACAGGTCTGATTTTGAAATTTATCTGAAAATGATAAGGCTATTAGGCAACCATCTTGGATTTTATCATTAATAGATTGTTATTGTTATTTCCATTTCTGGAAAAGTAGGTTTACCTTGGTCCCCAGATCTGCAAAGTTCATTTTGAGACTGATCAGGAGAACAAGATGGCCGACACACAGACATATTGATTTTTGATAGTCATAATTGTGATTGGATGGGTCTTTCTCAATTTCATATGTAGGTTGCCCTAGGTCCCTAGTTGTGCACATATGATTTTGGGACTGATTTGAAAACCAAAATGACAATCTGTGATTCTGACAAGGAAAATTGACAAGGTCCCTTTGTTATCCCTTGTACCTGTAAAGGTTACCTCCCTTTTGAATAGCTATTTTTATCATCCTTTACTTATTTCTCTTTGAAATTCCAAACTTGTTGTTTCAGGAGAGAAATAAGATTGCTGCTAGGTCATGTTCTGTTTGTCTTTTTCAGGATGCTGATAAAGTGTCAGTTTGTGGATACTCTGGGCGGAAGTTTATACAAAAGAAATATTATGATGCTCAGAAGCATGGAGCCAGTATTACTTATGATGATTACATGAAAGAAATCACAGCTCCTGACTTTTGTGGATAGTTTATTATATTTAAACCATTATGATTTTGTAAATGTTGGTGATATTTTGTGAATAAATGAAACACATAACTAATTTTTGTTTGTGTGTTCGATGATGTTCATGACATTTTGATATAATACATGTATGATATATCTAGTTTAAAAACAGAATTTATTGTCAAATGTACAAGTTGATTACTTGTATATAAATCTGCCACTCTGCTGGGTAGACTGATATGTCCCAATATAGTCTCCTAATTGAAACATTTTCTGATAAATGTTGGATCTCCAGTGACATACATACAGACTTACTAGTACCTTGTTATAACAGATATCTCATATTATACTATCAGTTCCGCCAACTTTGTTCCAGATCCAAAGCACCAACAAGAAATGTCTTGGTACAAATATAGTTTGTTGGATTTATATTGACTTTCACAGTTACTTCAAAAGAAACGACAAAAAAAATCCCAAAAATTTAGTAAGTGGGTCCAATTTGAGCGTTGAACGTCAAATCCATGTATTAAGGCGCATGTTGTATCGCGTAAACAAACCCTAGTTATAGGGGTTATCTCCCTTAACCTGTGCACGGGATGTCTACTCTCATTGCAAATGAATACACACGCATTGTACACATAGTACTAAGTATTCTTGAAGATGAGAATGTATCCCTTTCATGTGAAGCGAAGTATCTATTGAAAAGGAACTGATGTTAAGTTTATGTATGTATTGTATTTATGTGGACCGTCAGGCCCTTGGAATAAAATTGATTTGGGGAATAATGAATGGAATTGATGGAGTTGTACCACAGGACCACACAACAATTGACAGGCTTTGAATACACTTGCTTTTCCTGTCAACCTATGGCTCCTACCTTTCTAGTTACAGGTAGGCGGGCAACTCACCACAGTGAATGCCCCTGTCATTGGTTGGACAGGAGTATGGAAAAGTCAACATGAGACCATGCAGAACGATACGACTGTGGTGAAAATTAATGACCTCAGAAACTCAGATACGATAATTGTATTTGAATTAATCATCAATTATTTGTTCTTTCTTGTTATTTTAGCAGCGACTTTACAGATGAATTATGTTAATCATTTTTACGTTTTACTTATTATGCCAATTAAATCATCCTTTTAGAGACAGAAAATTTCGATATAAATAGCTACAAGTGGCCGTGATTACAAATCGCGCCGTAAAATATATGTCCATTGCTCTGTAGCTCTGTACTCTATGTAGCGAAAGGATTGTTTTAGTTAGACGTCAAACATAACCAAAACGATACACTCATATTACCGAGCGTCGTTTTGATGTTTGATAGCTGTTGAATTGACATTACCGCGATTAAGCCTCAAGGAAGACCAATCCTATATAAATTGAGAATGACCAGGGACCAAAAAGCTTTTCGACTTTTTGCCACATAACAAACCTCAAGTCTCGTTTTTCGAAAATTAAGGTCGCTAATTAGCGTGTTTTTTTGTCTATTTGCGTACGACTTGCCGTCGTTTCCGTACTTAAGAATATCACTGTTTCTGATTGGATACCACATGCTCCTCTGTCTCGTGTCGCCATATAGCAGTAAATGATTCAGGAATTGACAAGTTTGACGGAAAACTTTTACACTGCGTTAATCTGAAACTATATTTATTGTCTTGCGTTTAAAAGTTCAATCTTGTACCGAATGCCATCACCACGGACGTAAGATGAGAATCGTGACGAGGGACCCCGGTACGCCCTGTTCGTGATTCCATTAACCTCCGTTAAAATAGATAGGATGAATTAAAATTGATCACTATTTCCTCGAAAAACTGAAAAGCACATGTGATTATTGTACTATTTAGTGTCGAGAAAAAAGTGCCCTAACTCGGAAGCTTATCGGTCGAGAATTCTCCCTTCCCACCATGGTATTTGTCTCGAACAAGATGTCAATAAAAATGAAGTAAAGCATAAGTATAATTAAAGTGTCTTAATACTAGAGTGACAACATTACAATAGAAAAATACATTTACAGCTGTTAATTAGTACCAGACAGTCGGTGCTCCTTGTGAGTATATACAGTCGGTGCTCCTTGTGAGTAGAATAGGTAAACCCTGTTATACAGCCGGTGCTCCTTGTGAGTAGTATAGGTAAACCCTGTTATACCGCCGGTGCTCCTTGTGAGTAGTATAGGTAAACCCTCTGATACAGCCGGTGCTCCTTGTGAGTAGTATAGGTAAACCCTCTGATACAGTCGGTGCTCCTTGTGAGTAGTATAGGTAAACCCTGTTATACAGCCGGTGCTCCTTGTGAGTAGTATAGGTAAACCCTCTGATACAGCCGGTGCTCCTTGTGAGTAGTATAGGTAAACCCTCTGATACAGTCGGTGCTCCTTGTGAGTAGTATAGGTAAACCCTGTTATACAGCCGGTGCTCCTTGTGAGTAGTATAGGTAAACCCTGTTATACAGCCGGTGCTCCTTGTGAGTAGTATAGGTAAACCCTCTGATACAGTCGGTGCTCCTTGTGAGTAGTATAGGTAAACCCTGTTATACAGCCGGTGCTCCTTGTGAGTAGTATAGGTAAACCCTCTGATACAGTCGGTGCTCCTTGTGAGTAGTATAGGTAAACCCTCTGATACAGTCGGTGCTCCTTGTGAGTAGTATAGGTAAACCCTCTGATACAGTCGGTGCTCCTTGTGAGTAGTATAGGTAAACCCTGTTATACAGCCGGTGCTCCTTGTGAGTAGTATAGGTAAACCCTTTATACAGTCGGTGCTCCTTGTGAATAGTATAGGTAAACCCTGTTATACAGCCGGTGCTCCTTGTGAGTAGTATAGGTAAACCCTTTATACAGCCGGTGCTCCTTGTGATACCCTGTTATACAGTCGGTGCTCCTTGAGGTACCCTTTAGTCGAGTAGTATAGCCCTCAGTCTGCTGTGAGTAGTATAGGTAAACCCTCTTATACAGTCGGTGCTCCTTGTGAGTAGTATAGGTAAACCCTGTTATACAGACGGTGCTCCTTGTGAGTAGTATAGGTAAACCCTCTGATACAGTCGGTGCTCCTTGTGAGTAGTATAGGCAAACCCTCTGATACAGTCGGTGCTCCTTGTGAGTAGTATAGGTAAACCCTGTTATACAGTCGGTGCTCCTTGTGAGTAGTATAGGTAAACCCTCTGATACAGCCGGTGCTCCTTGTGAGTAGTATAGGTAAACCCTTTATACAGACGGTGCTCCTTGTGAGTAGTATAGGTAAACCCTCTGATACAGTCGGTGCTCCTTGTGAGTAGTATAGGTAAACCCTCTGATACAGTCGGTGCTCCTTGTGAGTAGTATAGGTAAACCCTGTTATATACAGACGGTGCTCCTTGTGAGTAGTATAGGTAAACCCTGTTATACAGTCGGTGCTCCTTGTGAGTAGTATAGGTAAACCCTCTGATACAGTCGGTGCTCCTTGTGAGTAGTATAGGTAAACCCTGTTATACAGTCGGTGCTCCTTGTGAGTAGTATAGGTAAACCCTTTATACAGCCGGTGCTCCTTGTGAGTAGTATAGGTAAACCCTGTTATACAGTCGGTGCTCCTTGTGAGTAGTATAGGTAAACCCTGTTATACAGCCGGTGCTCCTTGTGAGCCCTGGTCGGTGCTCCTTGTGAGTAGTATAGGTAAACCCTGTTATACAGCCGGTGCTCCTTGTGAGTAGTATAGGTAAACCCTGTTATACAGTCGGTGCTCCTTGTGAGTAGTATAGGTAAACCCTGTTATACAGTCGGTGCTCCTTGTGAGTAGTATAGGTAAACCCTGTTATACAGTCGGTGCTCCTTGTGAGTAGTATAGGTAAACCCTGTTATACAGCCGGTGCTCCTTGTGAGTAGTATAGGTAAACCCTTTATACAGCCGGTGCTCCTTGTGAGTAGTATAGGTAAACCCTTTATACAGCCGGTGCTCCTTGTGAGTAGTATAGGTAAACCCTCTGATACAGCCGGTGCTCCTTGTGAGTAGTATAGGTAAACCCTGTTATACAGCCGGTGCTCCTTGTGAGTAGTATAGGTAAACCCTTTATACAGCCGGTGACAATGAGTTAGTGTTTCGTTTTATCACGTTTAACAGTTTGACACATATTAAACTACTACCTCGTCATGTAGAACTACAGAAATACATCAGTGATTTTGATGTTCTTCAGCACGCGTATTGGTCTCGTTACTGTCCCGATCCTCAGTTTGAGAACATGTCATTATTTGAATTTGACAAATTTGTCGGGTTTCATGAAGTAGACACTCGACTTTCTGGAATACACCTTTTATTTTTCAATGATTTCCTGGGAAATATCTCCTTTATTTATATTTAGTCCCGGTTTCGTCAAATTTGAATTCAAATCACTACTTGTCTATACCCCTGTATATGCTTGTTATTTTTGTTACAATGCCTCCGTACTTTCGTATCATTAAGTAATACATGATGGCATTAAATCAATGTGTTCTCTTTTGACTCATTACCTAATTCAGATGCTTCCTTTATGCAATTAAATTTTACCGTCCACTTGTGACCCTGGTTGTTGGTGTCCCTCCTGACACCCGTTCGCATATGACCCTGGTTGTTGGTGTCTCTCCTGACACCCGTTCGCATATGACCCTGGTTGTAACGAGGACGTTAAGCTCTTAGAAATGGCCGTCGTATGGATTTGTTCTACACGACGTTACGCGTTACATGTACTGAATATCACTTATACAACACAGTAACGCCTCGACGTTAGTTATAGGTTACAGATCCTGGACGTTAGGCGAGGGATTAACAATATCACGCAGAGTTAAAGGTTACAGATCCTGGACGTTAGGCGAGGGATTAAAAATATCACACAGAGTTAAAGGTTACAGATCCTGGACGTTAGGCGAGAAATTAACAATATCTCACAGAATTAAAGGTTACAGATCCTGGACGTTAGGCGAGGGATTAAAAATATCACACAGAGTTAAAGGTGAGAGATCCAGGACGTTAGGCGAGGGATTAACAATATCACACAGGGTTAAAGGTGAGAGATCCTGGACGTTAGGCGAGGGCTTAACAATATCACAGAGTTAAAGGTTAGAGATCCTGGACGTTAGGCGAGGGATTAACAATATCACACAGAGTTAAAGGTTACAGATCCTGGACGTTAGGCGAGGGATTAACAATATCACACAGAGTTAAAGGTTACAGATCCTGGACGTTAGGCGAGGGATTAACAACATCACACAGAGTTAAAGGTGAGAGATACTGGACGTTAGGCGAGGGATTAACAATATAACACAGAGTTAAAGGTTACAGATCCTGGACGTTAGGCGAGGGATTAACAATATCACACAGAGTTAAAGGTTAGAGATCCTGGACGTTAGGCGAGGGATTAACAATATCACACAGAGTTAAAGGTTACAGATCCTGGACGTTAGGCGAGGGCTTAACAATATCACAGAGTTAAAGGTTAGAGATCCTGGACGTTAGGCGAGGGATTAACAATATCACACAGAGTTAAAGGTTAGAGATCCTGGACGTTAGGCGAGGGATTAACAATATCACACAGAGTTAAAGGTTAGAGATCCTGGACGTTAGGCGAGGGATTAACAATATCACACAGAGTTAAAGGTTAGAGATCCTGGACGTTAGGCGAGGGATTAACAATATCACACAGAGTTAAAGGTGAGAGATACTGGACGTTAGGCGAGGGATTAACAATATCACACAGAGTTAAAGGTGAGAGATCCAGGACGTTAGGCGAGGGATTAACAATATCACACAGAGTTAAAGGTTAGAGATCCTGGACGTTAGGCAAGGGCTTAACAATATCACACAGAGTTAAAGGTTACAGATCCTGGACGTTAGGCGAGGGATTAACAATATCACACAGAGTTAAAGGTTAGAGATCCTGGACGTTAGGCAAGGGATTAACAATATCACACAGAGTTAAAGGTTAGAGATCCTGGACGTTAGGCGAGGGATTAACAATATAATACAGAGTTAAAGGTTTAGGCGAGGGATTAACAATATAATACAGAGTTAAAGGTTAGAGATCCTGGACGTTAGGCGAGGGCTTAACAATATCACAGAGTTAAAGGTTAGAGATCCTGGACGTTAGGCGAGGGATTAACAATATCACACAGAGTTAAAGGTTAGAGATCCTGGACGTTAGGCGAGGGATTAACAATATCACACAGAGTTAAAGGTGAGAGATACTGGACGTTAGGCGAGGGATTAACAATATAACACAGAGTTAAAGGTTACAGATCCTGGACGTTATGCGAGGGATTAACAATATCATGCAGAGTTAAAGGTTAGAGATCCTGGACGTTAGGCGAGGGATTAACAATATCACGCAGAGTTAAAGGTTACAGATCCTGGACGTTAGGCGAGGGCTTAACAATATCACACAGAGTTAAAGGTTAGAGATCCTGGACGTTAGGCGAGGGATTAACAATATCACACAGAGTTAAAGGTTAGAGATCCTGGACGTTAGGCGAGGGATTAACAATATAACACAGAGTTAAAGGTTAGAGATCCTGGACGTTAGGCGAGGGATTAACAATATCACGCAGAGTTAAAGGTTACAGATCCTGGACGTTAGGCGAGGGATTAACAATATCACACAGAGTTAAAGGTTACAGATCCTGGACGTTAGGCGAGGGATTAACAATATCATGCAGAGTTAAAGGTTAGAGATCCTGGACGTTAGGCGAGGGATTAACAATATCACAGAGTTAAAGGTTAGAGATCCTGGACGTTAGGCGAGGGATTAACAATATCACACAGAGTTAAAGGTGAGAGATCCTGGACGTTAGGCGAGGGATTAACAATATCACACAGAGTTAAAGGTGAGAGATACTGGACGTTAGGCGAGGGATTAACAATATAACACAGAGTTAAAGGTTACAGATCCTGGACGTTAGGCGAGGGATTAACAATATCACACAGAGTTAAAGGTTACAGATCCTGGACGTTAGGCGAGGGATTAACAATATCACACAGAGTTAAAGGTTAGAGATCCTGGACGTTAGGCAAGGGCTTAACAATATCACACAGAGTTAAAGGTTACAGATCCTGGACGTTAGGCGAGGGATTAACAATATCACACAGAGTTAAAGGTGAGAGATACTGGACGTTAGGCGAGGGATTAACAATATAACACAGAGTTAAAGGTTACAGATCCTGGACGTTAGGCGAGGGATTAACAATATCACGCAGAGTTAAAGGTTAGAGATCCTGGACGTTAGGCGAGGGATTAACAATATCACACAGAGTAAACTTATATGAAATATAATTGATCCTAGCGATATGTATATCAGTGCCTCTAACGACATGAGGCCATCTTTTGCTATAGAACGGACTACATATGTAATACGTAATCATAACGAATACATACAATACTTTTACAAGCCTTTATTTTGTATAGATATATGTAATTGTATTATAAGAGTAGGTACACGTATATTAATCACAGACTGGAACAAAATAGACGAATCACGTGCCTGTAGTGAACATATATAGTCTCCTTTACCTGTGCTGCTGACGTCAGGTGTAATTTATAACAAAAAAGTGTGTTATCCATCCATATCGTCAGGGAGAACTTGTACAGGTCACCAACAATAGATTAATGGTGATTAGGATAAGCTTCAATGCTTCTCTCAGATGTACGAAGTCACATGTTAGAAATAAAAGGTTAAATGGTACTGACTGATATTTCATTGTGTGGTGTATTGTGAGCTTGTTTTACACAGATTTCACAGCAGATTTCGAAACCTGAAGTATCTACTTTGAAAAAGAAATAGATGAAAAGGCATTAGACTGACCCAGCTACAATAATATACATTTATTTTATATTTAATATGTATCTAGCTCTGTACTTAATAAACAAAAGTATCCAAATGGGACAAAAAAATATATACTCGTGACTCGGTAATATCTGAACGTAACTTGACGGGAATGAAATTTATCTACTGGTGATAATTGATCTCCTTTCTTTACGTTCCTGTGAACCCTGTCGATCAGTTTACCACGATAGGCTAAATGTTACTAACTTCCCGTCAAATATTGCCTTGAAAGCAAGATGTCGCCACATGCAAATGTAACTTAGGTTCAAGTGATATTTGGAAAGTTTCTGAGAAAGATATTTTAAATCGATTGATGTTGTTTTAGTTAACCGACTAGAACAGAATCCTTCAAACATACACGACTACACTTAGAAAATCAAAATATGACTCCTTACAAGAACATTCTGTGCGGAAATCGAACTGCTTTTAAAAGTATCTCGTTTTTTAAATACCCTTTTTGAAAAAGCATCGTGAAATCACAAGTGCGCTCGTTTGCGTGGTTTCCGTACGAAGTTTTGAAAGCTATGTTTCCTCATGTGTATTCCACCTCGGACACCTTCACACGGCAGATTCAGCTCGCTCACTTAATTTGCTTATCCGCCATTTTGGATTGCGAATACACTGTTAAGCCGATATAGCAGAAAACGGGTGCATTCTTAAAACTAACGGGACCGGACCTATTTTTACCGATTGATTAATACACCCGACACCGTTCCGTATGCATTGATATAAATACAATAATCATCGTTATATCTACGAGGCTCCCTCGAGAATCACCAAACAGAAGCTGTAAGTGCTGTATCACCTTTGTCGACATGCTATAAAATGGTATGTTGTCACCGTTTTCCTATGACTTTGGATGACACTACTGGGTAATTCTTCGAGAATGCAAATTTCCCCATATATTTACTGTAAAGGCTTTTTTAGACTGTTAAATTACATAGAATTGTAGTTTATCACGAATTTATGCACAGAAGCTGAAGGGGCCAGCAACAAGGTAAATGGAGTCTTAATTTGCAGGAATGGTATGATGTGAAAAAAGTCTCGGCTTGTATTTTGAACCCGTAGTCACCGTTTAACAATTTCTCAAATAATGATCAGATTGCTACTGTGTGCGAGGCCATTAGAGGGACTCTCACAATTAGCGCTGTAAAGTTATAATAAAGTCTTACATATTTCGAAGGTAAATGTGTCTGATGAATTTATTTGATTACTAGTGAACAAGTGCAATTACACAGCATAAATTGGCATCATTATGCACTAAATCTCACAAATAAAACGAAATTAAGAATTACTTCGCCTCTACCGCTAAAACTGGATACAAAGTCAAAAAATAAAATAAATATATAAGAAACCCCCTCCAAACCCTTGTTAAAATGCTTGCCATTTTTATGACGTCATAAATATTCACTTATCACAAATGCATTATTTTGTGCTAAAAATAACTTTACATCTTGATATATGTATTTCAATTTGTTTTTTAACATGTGCATTGTTTGACCTCTCAGTCAGTGTCTTTTTATATCAATATTATCAATATTTATCTACCTGCTGTTTTCAAAATTTACCGAAGTAAGTTCTCGCGAATCGTCTATGGGATTTCCAGAGATCAGTGGCTATTTCTAGCCTGTTGTTCATTCCTCCTCCAGAAGTTCCACTCGAATATCGGGACTCATTGTGTTGTGTCGCGATAGACATTGTCGATAGAATGCGACGGAAGTTCCATACAAGTACCGCCAGTCTGCCATGATACGGCGAGCCTCATTTCCATTCACCCTCACACGATCTACATCCGCATTTCCGTCAGAAACCCACATTGAGTTGTAAATCATAAACGGAAACAGTCGTTTGTTTTTGAAATTAATGTTTGTGACAGTGAGGGAAGTTTCAGCAAATGCAATATGAAGTTCAATGGTTACAGTATTTCCGTTAGCGTACGTCAAATTCAGAATATTTTTCCTGATGTCAATCTCTACCTCTGAAATAGATGCAAATGGACGCTCATAATCGGGGTCTGTTTCCCCAATTAAAAGAGAAGATCCGAATGGAATCCAATCGACACCAGGAGGTGCTAATGGTAGAATCCGGAAGTTACCATCCCGATAAAGGACAATTATTTGAGAGAATTCGTGGTTTCCCCACGGCAAGTGTGTGTAAATCCTGACGTAGTCAGCTCCGGTATAGACCTTCCCTGAATCTGTCATTTTAACCACCATATCACCGTCCGACCGCCAGAAAAAGTCAACATTTACACCCTCTATAATTTTCTCTGAATTATCAAACACTTTAAACGCTGTGTCCTCCTTTGTCTTTCTCTTATTTAAAGATATCATTGCTACATCGATTTCGAACGGAAGGTCTAGAGGCAATAACAAGCGAATGATGTTTTCAGGACTTTCATTCCATGTGTAGTCTGATACATGCCAGGTATGATTCGTCTTTTCAGGCGAGAATGTTATGAATTCGGATGAAGACCATTTCTTCTCTCTCCCATAGTATGTTAGTCCTATTTCAATTGGTGCCAAAACATTTCTTAGTTCAACATAAAGCCGAGATCCGATCTCAGAGTCCACCACCCCTTTGTTCGGACCGTCCGGACTAAAGAATGTCACAATGATATTATGGTCGTCATTTTTATCGTGTGTAATGATTGCCTTTCCTCGCTTGAATTGTCTCATAGAAAACGGATAAGTAAGATTTTCAAAACGCCAAAGTAGGTCATTTACCATTCTGCAGTTTGTGAAATCAGATCCTCTGTGGTTAACGAATGCTTTGTATTTAGGATGCATCGCTTTAACTGCAAATTTAGAAATACGACTGTGGTAGAACGGAATACGAACATTATCTTCTTCGGCACACTCCGTCCGGTAGCTCCTCTGTTCCATCCGGGCACTGGCAATAAAGTCCTTTCCTTCTACGTGAGCATATGTGATATCATTGAAACAAAATACGTTACATGTAAATGCGTCTTCGTTCAGGTCTTCGTCACTAACTTTGATCATTACAGCGTCTAGTTCCACTCCAAATTCATCTGCTGACGTCACGTTGACTGTGACGCTATGACGCCCAGCATCCAATGTCCTCCTAAGGCCCACAGGACTTGTAGACTCAAAAATATTCCAACCTTGTCCAGACAGTCGTGTATATTTAGACCTAGTGGATCCAACTTCATCCCAATCTAATAAAATAGACAACTCATCCTCTCCGCCATCGTTTGAAATAACTAAACCAGAGACCTGCACATCAGCTTTCTCTGTTAAACAGAAAACAAGCTTAATCATGTCGCCAGTCTTTAGAGAAACGGCAAGCTCTTTTTCTGCACCGCTTCTTGCGTTCAGTCGATGAATATTTGGAGAAGTGAATTCAAAAGCATACAACCTGAATTCCCTTCCCGATACACCAGAAAGCTCTATCAATAGGGCTGCCAATGTAACTAAAACAAATCGGTAGAGATTCTCACCACACGCCATTTTGTGAAGCGTGAATCACTCCGTTAAGGAGGAAATAGAAGTGATGAAGTATCACTAGGATCACTGTATATAAGACGATCGAGTCCGGTAATCTCGCGGAACGTAACTGAAGGTGAACAAAACAGTGGTGGGAAGTGTTGTGTGTGATGGATGGCAGTCGGTCACTGCTCTGTACGGTGGCCCAGATACGACATGTACAAATACATCTAAGTAAGTAGTTTTTGTGGCAGGTTTCTTACACAGACTTCATCTGCTATTGAGTAAGGCAAAGGCTGAATTTATCGAGGAACTTATCAAAACAGGTCAACAAGACCTTGCAAAGTCGTTTAAGATATATTGATGACGTATTGTCTGTAATAATAAAACATTTACTGACCACGTTCATCGTATGTACGCACCAGACCATGAAATTAAAGATACGACAGACTCGTCTACATCAGCCGTTTGTCCGATCTTTTCCTACGACACCAACATGGACAGCTTTTCGCCAAGTGTGATGATTTCTATTTCCTTACAGTGAGTTTTCAATTTCTGGATAGCAACATCTCTGCATCCCCAACCTATGGTGTTTACATATCGCAGTTGGTTAGATATTCACGGTTCAGTTTGTACAAGAAGTTGTCAACTGACGGACAAACTCGTGATACAGGGTTTCAAAAGATGCAGGTTGATGAAAATGATGGGAAGTTTTACGATCTCGGTGAGAAATATTCTATTTCTTTGTGCGATATGAAGCTGGACATGTTTGATGCTGTTGGTTCCACTGTTGTATACCCTGTTATCGATTGAGAACTTGACATTAATTCTTGCATTGATTAAGGTTTACATGACGGGTGTCGTCGATAGAGCAGAAGACAGTTCAGGAACACATGGTCTCATTTGTTTTGTTTGTTCTGTCATTAAGGAATTATTTTTGTCTCACGAATAAAGCCTTGGTATAATGATGTAAATATTACACATAAAATCTCTATTAATGATTCATCGCTCAAACTTCAACAGAACTCATCAGCTGTCGATTCTTTGTTAGTTATGTTCTATAATATTACAAAAATTCTTAAAAAAATATCCTGACAATTTCTGACACATGACGAAAATCTCATTTGTTTTTGTATAAGATGAACGTCTTGGTAAGAAACCCGTGACCGGAAACCTATAAGTTGAGTTACTTAAGCCTATTTTAACATATATGGGCTGTCGTAGGACAAACAACGGTAACTCCCACTGCCCGTAATGCAACATAATATTATGTCATAATTAAAGCACGTGACATCTAATGAATACCGTATCCTTGTAAACATGAAAGCCACGATATGTATAATAGGAATATTTCATCAAACCTTGTTATTTTACGTAAATGGTGATTAGTTAATTAAACAGCAGTTTATGTTTATATCCTAATATAAACAGATGCACAAAACGTGTCAAAATATACATAATATACCTACTTAGGATAAACAAATAATAAACATCCTTCTCGTCTGTGATAGCATACACTGGCGTCATCTCAAACAACATTAATACATTGACCAGATATACACACCGTGAATTTTCTACCAGTGAATTGTGTTTTATACAAAAATGTTTGCATAATTAATATTACATTCATACTGTCGTTATATTAATGAACACAAATGTTTGTGTGATGTGAAGATTATTATGAATAGGTAGACAAGCATCGCCTATCTGTTACTCAAACATGATGGATGTTCAAATTGATTACGAAATCTAGTTAATACACTGGAACCGATCCCTTTATTACTGAAAGGTGATAACCTGTGACGTCCGCCTTACATTCTTTAAGCTAGATGATACAAAAACGTTACTGTTTTGAGACTTTACGAAATCACCCTTACACTCCTCGATTCTTTACTGATCCTCATAACATTAATGGAGATAAAAGTATTTCGATAATCGAATGATTTATAAAACTGGTAGAAATCTCGTGTAAAGTCAAAATCGTGTAACAACATTTCTGTAACTGTAAATAAGTTATCGAGGGACAAAATAGCTTATATGTGTCTGAATGAGAAAAAGTAGACATCGTGGAAAGCCCGAGCCTTATATAATGTTTCTTACATAGAATAACAAATTATTTTTGCATTTCATATTATTGATTACATTTTCCCCATCGAAGTGTAAATCCTCGCTAACCAGGGGTAATCAATAAGATACCATCCTTTGTAGATACTGTATAGATATCCTTGGAAAGCGGAGATGAGTGAAAATATGAAGATGATATTTTTTCTTCAAATATCAGCGTTTCGCGTAGAAAAAATACAAAGAATGGACATGATCAGTTATGGTGTTCGAGCAGACCAGGTGTTTTATATCATTAGTACCATTTAACATATCAAACTAATATCATCATTGTTAAACGATTATTGTATTAGTATTGGTCAATATACCACTTCGCTGGTCTGGCTATTTAAACTGAATGAACAGACTGAGCGGAGAAATAACAAGTTGCCTGTAACTCAGTGTTTTTCCTTCAACTTTTCTCTAAAATGAAAATCTTCCCCACACGTCGTAAGAACTGTCTACCAAAAATATTGTTTTATTTACATGACTAGTAAACAAGTGTTTTTTATTTGCTACGTTTCATTAACTGTTTCGCTCTACTGTATCTAACTCTATAAATGTGATAAAAAGTGTCATTCGTTTGTGTGTCTTTTGTACAATCTTTGACCAACCAAATGTATTCATACTTTTTACTTTCTTTTTTTGTTTTATTTGTTTATCTTGTTTGTAACTCGTATTAGTCATCACACACGGTAAAACAGGCAAGAGTTCGACGATTTTTGTTTTTTATTGTTTTTTTTTTTATTTTTCTGTTTTTTGTATTTTTTTGTTTTGTTTTTTCTTAATGCGCGTTCTGGATTATCGGATTTAAGGATTGGTGTATGCCATTTACGTTTATTATAAAAAAGCGTTTACATTTGAGTTTATTCATTTTGATGTCTAACGGTAGCCTCTTGTCTTGTTTTTCTGTCCACGTGATGTCTACTAAGAAAAAAATGTACATCAGGTTAGATGTCAGACAGTAAAACATGCTCTCAGCTGCCATAAATCTTCAGTACAGGTTTCAAACAACGTATCGCCATGAAATCAAAGCCTTTGGTTTATAGTCGTACATGTTTGAAACACTGTATCGTCTGAAAATCGACGTCTTATGGTTCATACAGGTTATTTTTATATATGCACAGGTAACACACGCTGCAAACACACAGCCAATCTTTATAATTATTTATGCATTAATGCAAACAAATAACGGTCGTATGCGATGACAATGTTCCATTTTAAAATTGCATTGGTGTCACCATAAAACGTCCTCTCCAGGCCCGACATACATTACCTATATAGCTGATGTAAATTGACTTCATGAATAGTACTATTAACATTTAATTACACGGAATATGCGAAATATTAATGAGACTTTAAGGAATGTCGGGCTTTAAATGTGCAAATCTGATAACTTACAGCTAAGAAAGAATCTGGTTTCCGAGAGTTCACATCACGGTATTCTGGTCGTAAATGTTAATTGAGATATTAAGAATTGTCATATTTTAAATGTTTTTTTTTCAGCTGTACGGTTACCAGTTTTACTCGTGGTTTCCAAATTTTTGAGAAATGTTTTCTGACAGGTTCATCTTTTAGGCCAACCTACAAATCTTTTCCTACTCAAGTCTGTCTTACATTCGTGAATGGTGAGCTGTCTCGGATGCAATATTTATATTTTCTCCTGAAAAATATGTAATATAAATCACATTTATAATAAAAGAAAAACTAACATACAATGTTTTCACGACTTCAATATACTCGTCGTAACTATGGTTACCATTTCATTCTAATTAAGGAGACAACCTGGACAAAACTGTCACTGTTATTACGGAAAATAGTGGTAATAAATGTGTTAACTAGAGTCGTAAGCGTGCGGAGTTGTTGGCAATCTTGACAATAAATAAAATAAGTACTTTTGGAGATGAAAGTCACACAGATACTGACGTCATCATTTCTGTTATACAGTAACTGTCGATGTAACAAAGCAGTAAACAACAGGTTTGATGAAACAAAATGGACCGGTTGACATACTCTCCACTATGTATATAGACAAGTGGACCGACTGTCAACAATATATATAGACCAGTGGACCGACTGTCAACAATATATATATAGACAAGTGGACGGACGGTCCACAATATATATAGACATGTGGACAGACTGTCCACAATATCTATACAGACAAGTGGACAGAGTGTCCACAATGTATATAGACAAGTGGACCGACTGTCCACAATGTATATAGACAAGTGGACAGACTGACCACAATGTATATACAGTGAAACCTCGTTATTAAGACCACTTTGGGGACTGGACAAAAGTGGTCTTAACAGCGAGGTGGTCTTAATAGTGAGGTGGATCAGATTGACCACAAAGATCCGTAACTCTGTTTAATATAAAGAGTATATATATCATAAAGTAATGTACATGTATATTATTCAACAATAATAACTAATAATAATAAACTAAAATGTTGAATTTTATGAAATGCATGTAAAAAAGACAAAATTGCTGAATTGACAGAAGAATGATTATGTATATATTCCTTAGTTTATATCATAATATACATGTATATTTGCTATTGTAAACGTTGAATAAAAGGAAACAAACAATCCATTTTAAGTTCAATTGGAATTTAACGTTAATTTTGCAACTATTTTACATAAATTTACGAACACGTTTACTCTGTATTTGTAACAACTTTAATGAAGTCACTATAAAGTCTTTCAACGCTTCATTTTTCACTTAAATTCGCAAACACATTATCTTTATCAGTGTATCACTCAGTACAACACATTTTTCATTTTATTAAAAAAAAAAAAGAGTCCAGTGCACAATATTGCGAAGAGCTACGGATCTGGACAGCCTCCTCTTTCATACGTCCTTTTATAGCGATACCTCGTTTCGTTTCCGTGGTTTCGTCGTTGCTTGATAAAGTTCATCGGGGTTTTGTGACAGAAAAAATGTGTCATACACGTTTTTTTATTGTCCAAACGATATCGAGAGTGCAACATTGCTACAAAAACAGTTAAAAAAACCCTCGACAACGCGTGCGCGTGCAAGCCAAGGAATATCGGCCGAAACGACTTCATAATTCACTTTTGGGTACGCAGGGCTTCTAAGGTGTTTAACAGCATACCTACCGATCTATCAATATATAATTAACAAACAACAGATCGCTATTAAAACGTGTCTAGCACGCGGTTTCGGACGGGTAGGCCAAGTTAATCCGATAATGATGTTTACTTCGTTTAACGCCATCTGGTGACAGGGTCGGTAACCCGTGACGAAAACAATGGTCGTGAATGACACACATGTTCGCGGTTCACTGCCCACCAGGTAAACTTTAATCACTGGTCAGACCGTGGTCGTAATTGTGAGGTCAATTATCGTTAATAAGTGGTCGTTGGGACTGTAAGAAGTGGTCGTTATACGGAATAGCGGGGTGGTCGTAATACTGAAGCGACCAATACAAAGATATATAGTGAAAAAAACGGGACTGAAAAAAGTGCCCGTAGTAGCGGGGTGGTCGTAATTTTGAGATGGTCGTTAGGTGAGGTTTCACTGGAGACAAGTGGACCGACTGTCCACAATATCTATAGACAAGTGGACAGACTCTCCACAATGTATATAGACAAGTGGACGGACTGTCCACTATATATATAGACAAGTGGACCGACTGTTCACAATATCTATAGACAAGTGGACGGACTGTCCACAATGTATATAGACAAGTGGACAGACTGTCCACAATGTATATAGACAAATGGACGGACTGTCCACAATGTATATAGACAAGTGGACCGACTGACCACAATATATATAGACAAGTGGACAGACTGTCCACAATGTATATAGACAAGTGGACCGACTGTCCACAATGTATATAGACAAGTGGACGGACTGTCCACTATATATATAGACAAGTGGACCGACTGACCACAATATATATAGACAAGTGGACAGACTGTCCACAATGTATATAGACAAGTGGACCGACTGTCCACAATGTATATAGACAAGTGGACCGACTGTCCACAATATATATAGACAAGTGGACCGACTGACCACAATGTATATAGACAAGTGGACCGACTGTCCACAATGTATATAGACAAGTGGACGGACTGTCCACTATATATATAGACAAGTGGACCGACTGACCACAATATATATAGACAAGTGGACAGACTGTCCACAATGTATATAGACAAGTGGACCGACTGTCCACAATGTATATAGACAAGTGGACCGACTGTCCACAATATATATAGACAAGTGGACCGACTGACCACAATATATATAGACAAGTGGACAGACTGTCCACAATGTATATAGACAAGTGGACCGACTGTTCACAATGTATATAGACAAGTGGACCGACTGTCCACAATGTATATAGACAAATGGACGGACTGTCCACAATGTATATAGACAAGTGGACCGACTGTTCACAATGTATATAGACAAGTGGACCGACTGTTCACAATATATATAGACAAGTGGACCGACTGTCCACTATATGTATAGACAAATGGACCGACTGTCCACTATATATATAGACAAGTCGACCGACTGTTCACAATATATATAGACAAGTGGACGGACTGTCCACAATGTATATAGACAAGTGGACCGACTGTCCACAATATATATAGACAAGTGGACCGACTGACCACAATATATATAGACAAGTGGACAGACTGACCACAATATATATAGACAAGTGGACGGACTGACCACAATATATATAGACAAGTGGACGGACTGTCCACAATATATATAGACAAGTGGACGGACTGTCCACTATATATATAGACAAGTGGACAGACTGACCACAATATATATATAGACAAGTGGACGGTCTGACCACAATATATATAGACAAGTGGACGGACTGTCCACAATACATATAGAAAAGTGGACGGACTGTTCACAATATCTATAGACAAGTGGACAGACTGTTCACAATATATATAGACAAGTGGACGGACTCTCCACAATATATATAGACAAATGGACCGACTGTCCACTATATATATATACGATTTTGTTGCCTTCTTGAAACATTATTCATTATTTTCATTATTTCTATTGGCATATTGATATACATATAGTCAATGAAAATACTTAAATATTATTGGATTGCAAGGATTGTTCTGATAAAGCACGAGATAATCAAGCTGCCACCCCAACAAGTTCGGCAATTAACTTCAGTAAAACAACATCCCTCTGGAGTCATTTCTCATCGTGTCTGTACTTGTAAAAGTTTACCCTGGCCACTTTCATTTCTCTATATTATATATATATAACATAGCACTAAATCGTTGAACACCTGAGAATTAAAATACCTCAGGCATAACTGACAATAAAAGGCACAACCGACTCCTGTCTATCAAATCCTATATTTTATACAGAGCTATTACGTTGTGGTAGAAACATTGCTTGTGTTGGATCAGGGTGCACATTTTGTGTAATGGATGCTCCAAAATAAAAAAAAAGATATTCCGAAAGGTTTCCATCTCTATCCAAGAGTGGCTTTGTGTACTTCTTTAAGAAGACGGTAGAGACTAATAAATAATTGATGATGTAATCATTTGTTACAAATACTTTAAACGTTATGAGAGGAAGCCATGAACCATTGGTGTTAGAGAAGTCTGTCCGAATCCTCCAGATGTGCTGAAATCTGATGTTACCTGTACAACTGAATTCTCTTTTCCATCTTTGAATAGTTTGTTCTATGATGCAAGCTCGCGCATGTGAAGTACAATTCTATTGCAGTATATGCCCTAATATGTACTACCTCTTATCACTCTGCACGTCGGGCTGTCTTACTGAAATTAAAATCATGGTGTCCTGCTGACTCCTGTAGGCCCAAACATCTCATTGACAGTGAATTACATCCAGAAATTAAATGTGGACAAGCACCTCCCATTAAAGGAGAGCCGTTTTATACTTTAAGACAGACTGACGTACCTAACTAATACATGTTTTATGAAATGTCGGTTGCGTCTCAAATAAAATGCACTGAAATGTTCTAAAAACTCGTTAAGAATTAATGATAATCTATGCTACATCACCCAACAAACGTATATTAAATAAAATTAGATATAGAACAGTTGTAATGCATTTGCCTCATGGTGCATGGGAATGAATATCTGACAAATCATTCCTCCCGATTGGTGTACCTTTACGTTGTTTGGGGACTTTGCGTGTTGGTGGGAAAGTATTTCACAAATTTCTTCCAGAGTCGCAGGTATGTCGCAGGTATGTCGCCTCGATTGAAAGCTTCGCTTGTAGAGAGGCATCTTCAATCTTCTTGTTGCGATGTACTCGATGGGGAACTTAACCCCCCCTTACACCGACTATGAGTCCCTGTTGCATGCACACAGTTATAACAATTGTAAAAAAATGTACAAATTATGAAAATATTAAGGCATATAATTTAGGAAAATGAATTTTAGGTCTTGATTAACATTAACTAGCACGTAGTTGGTATTAAAGGACATGTGGCGGAACAATCTCCAGACACCTTGTCACTATATATTCTAACAGAAGTTTTAAAAGGATTAAAAGGTGAAAACAGGTATGTTAATATGGTAATATAATAATGATTTGGATCTTATATATGTATTCCTAATTTACTCACTTGGTCTCTGTTCATCTTGTTTCAAGTACAAAAAGTCAGAATTCATTCAAACGGTCTTACATACACTGTTACCTTAGTACTGGGCAGTAGCAGTCAAGTGGCGGGGCAATCCCAAACAGCCTGACAATTACACTAGACAGTGAACTTATCGGGATGATCCTTCCAGTGGGTGTTCAGTCTGGTTTTGAAGCTATTCACAGAGTTTGCTGTAACACGATTGTTCCACGAATTAATTACGTGGTTGGAGAATGTATTTTGCAGGTATTGAGCCGAAACGGTCTTGTATACAGTTTACTCCTGTTCTCTCTCGTGGCTTTGTATCCTGGTTGTACAAACATCCAAACCAGTCAGGTTAATGGTTAGAGACCAGACAACTAGTTACCACACAGAAATAAAGGTCACCCAAACCAGTCAGGTTAATGGTCAGAGACCAGACAACTAGTTACCACACAGAAATAAAGGTCACCCAAACCAGTCAGGTTAATGGTCAGAGACCTCACAATTAGTTACCACACAGAAATAAAGGTCACCCAAACCAGTCAGGTTAATGGTCAGAAATAAAGGTCACCCAAACCACAGGTTAATGGTCAGAGACCTCACAATTAGTTACCACACAGAAATAAAGGTCACCCAAACAGAGACAGTCACACAGGTTAATGGTCAGAGACCTCACAATTAGTTACCACACAGAAATAAAGGTCACCCAAACCAGTCAGGTTAATGGTCAGAGACCTCACAATTAGTTACCACACAGAAATAAAGGTCACCCAAACCAGTCAGGTTAATGGTCAGAGACCTCACAATTAGTTACCACACAGAAATAAAGGTCACCCACAAAATAAAGGTCACCAGTCACCCAAACCAGTCAGGTTAATGGTCAGAGACCTCACAATTAGTTACCACACAGAAATAAAGGTCACCCAAACCAGTCAGGTTAATGGTCAGAGACCTCACAACTAGTTACCACACAGAAATAAAGGTCACCCAAACAAGTCAGGTTAATGTTTAGAGACCAGACAACTAGTTACCACACAGAAATAAAGGTCACCCAAACCAGTCAGGTTAATGGTCAGAGACCTCACAATTAGTTACCACACAGAAATAAAGGTCACCCAAACCAGTCAGTCAGAGACCTCACAATTAGTTACCACACAGAAATAAAGGTCACCCAAACCAGTCAGGTTAATGGTCAGAGACCTCACAATTAGTTACCACACAGAAATAAAGGCCGCCCAAACCAGTCAGGTTAATGGTCAGAGACCTCACAATTAGTTACCACACAGAAATAAAGGTCACCCAAACCAGTCAGGTTAATGGTCAGAGACCTCACAATTAGTTACCACACAGAAATAAAGGTCACCCAAACCAGTCAGGTTAATGGTCAGAGACCTCACAATTAGTTACCACACAGAAATAAAGGTTCACCACACAGAACACAGAAATAAAGGTCACCCAAACCAGTCAGGTTAATGGTCAGAGACCTCACAATTAGTTACCACACAGAAATAAAGGTCACCCAAACCAGTCAGGTTAATGGTTAGAGACCAGACAACTAGTTACCACACAGAAATAAAGGTCACCCAAACGAGTCAGGTTAATGGTCAGAGACCTCACAATTAGTTACCACACAGAAATAAAGGTCACCCAAACCAGTCAGGTTAATGGTCAGAGACCTCACAATTAGTTACCACACAGAAATAAAGGTCACCCAAACCAGTCAGGTTAATGGTCAGGACCTTCAGGTTAATGGTCAGAGACCTCACAATTAGTTACCACACAGAAATAAAGGTCACCCAAACCAGTCAGGTTAATGGTCAGAGACCTCACAATTAGTTACCACACAGAAATAAAGGTCACCCAAACCAGTCAGGTTAATGGTCAGAGACCTCACAATTAGTTACCACACAGAAATAAAGGTCACCCAAACCAGTCAGGTTAATGGTCACACAGAGACCTCACAATTAGTTACCACACAGAAATAAAGGTCACCCAAACCAGTCAGGTTAATGGTCAGAGACCTCACAATTAGTTACCACACAGAAATAAAGGTCACCCAAACCAGTCAGGTTAATGGTCAGAGACCTCACAATTAGTTACCACACAGAAATAAAGGTCACCCAAACCAGTCAGGTTAATGGTCAGAGACCAGACAACTAGTTACCACACAGAAATAAAGGTCACCCAAACCAGTCAGGTTAATGGTCAGAGACCTCACAATTAGTTACCACACAGAAATAAAGGTCACCCAAACCAGTCAGGTTAATGGTCAGAGACCTCACAATTAGTTACCACACAGAAATAAAGGTCACCCAAACCAGTCAGGTTAATGGTCAGAGACCTCACAATTAGTTACCACACAGAAATAAAGGTCACCCAAACCAGTCAGGTTAATGGTCAGAGACCTCACAATTAGTTACCACACAGAAATAAAGGTCACCCAAACCAGTCAGGTTAATGGTCAGAGACCTCACAATTAGTTACCACACAGAAATAAAGGTCACCCAAACCAGTCAGGTTAATGGTCAGAGACCTCACAATTAGTTACCACACAGAAATAAAGGTCACCCAAACCAGTCAGGTTAATGGTCAGAGACCTCACAATTAGTTACCACACAGAAATAAAGGTCACCCAAACCAGTCAGGTTAATGGTCAGAGACCTCACAATTAGTTACCACACAGAAATAAAGGTCACCCAAACCAGTCAGGTTAATGGTCAGAGACCTCACAATTAGTTACCACACAGAAATAAAGGTCACCCAAACCAGTCAGGTTAATGGTCAGAGACCTCACAATTAGTTACCACACAGAAATAAAGGTCACCCAAACCAGTCAGGTTAATGGTCAGAGACCTCACAATTAGTTACCACACAGAAATAAAGGTCACCCAAACCAGTCAGGTTAATGGTCAGAGACCTCACAACTAGTTACCACACAGAAATAAAGGTCACCCAAACCAGTCAGGTTAATGGTCAGAGACCTCACAATTAGTTACCACACAGAAATAAAGGTCACCCAAACCAGTCAGGTTAATGGTCAGAGACCTCACAATTAGTTACCACACAGAAATAAAGGTCACCCAAACCAGTCAGGTTAATGGTCAGAGACCTCACAATTAGTTACCACACAGAAATAAAGGTCACCCAAACCAGTCAGGTTAATGGTCAGAGACCTCACAATTAGTTACCACACAGAAATAAAGGTCACCCAAACCAGTCAGGTTAATGGTCAGAGACCTCACAATTAGTTACCACACAGAAATAAAGGTCACCCAAACCAGTCAGGTTAATGGTCAGAGACCAACAATTACCACACAGAAATAAAGGTCACCCAAACCAGTCAGGTTAATGGTTTGAAATAAAGGTCACCCAAACCAGTCAGGTTAATGGTCAGAGACCTCACAATTAGTTACCACACAGAAATAAAGGTCACCCAAACCAGTCAGGTTAATGGTCAGAGACCAGACAACTAGTTACCACACAGAAATAAAGGTCACCCAAACCAGTCAGGTTAATGGTAAGAGACCAAACAAATAGTTACCACACAGAAATAAAGGTCACCCAAACCAGTCAGGTTAATGGTCAGAGACCTCACAATTAGTTACCACACAGAAATAAAGGTCACCCAAACCAGTCAGGTTAATGTTATGGTCAGAGACCTACCACTAGTTACCACACAGTGGTCAGAACATAGTTACCACACAGAAATAAAGGTCTTTACTTTTAACACATTGTTTTGCTTGGTGGACAAATGTTATGACATAATGGGTTGATGGCAGTTTCCACAATTTAGATATGATAAATCGGAAAATACATGACTATTTTTTTATTTTTGGAAATAAAGTGACAAATGTCTTCGACATGTATATCGCTGAGAGAAAAAATATGTCCCAAAATGTAGACAAGGGGTATCTTTACAGCACTTAAAGACATTTAGTGTTAAAAAAAGTAAATTACATGCCCTGTGGACCTTTTACTTTCATATTTTCATATTTACTGGAAAGGGAATTACATGATCTGGTATATTTTAATGTCTCTGGAATACTGCAAGGTTGAAAACATCGAAGTGAGGTGAATTTGGGTACTTCGCCCTATTACGACGTTTGTTTCGGTTTTTGACGTCCTCGTGGGCACTAGACTGTCATTGGCGGATTTTCAATTCAAGTGGTATGTTATGGAACACGGGCAAAATGGCGGCGTATTAATTCGAAAGGAGTTAGTAGACATGTGGCTGGTTGTTCACGCACACTAGCTTCAGACCAGGTAAAACGAAGATGATTGTATACATTTTGGTTACATAGGTACACAGGAATACCTATTTATAGCATAGATTTGTAATAATTGTTGCGTTTCACGTCATGTCACAAGTGATGATCAGATGTTGTTTTTCCGACGTTGGACGGACTGGTGCAAGATAAGCTAAGAGTGAACAGAGAAGTATATATTCTGTCTCTGTGTATAGTCTCGCTACCATTGTGATACGAAGTGTACACCCGTGAAGATGAATGCACTCATTATAAGAGCATTAACAGGAGATGTCACGTCGACTGCATTCTCTTGTTTTGATTTTGTAGAAAACTGACACAGTAGAGAGTACGTGCAGATTGTCGCACGGATATACACATCTTTGCTTGGATTTGAAATACAGAAGTACATTGTAACATTTTCGCTTTCTTTTTTATATTGATAAAGCTATGGCAAGTGCGAGGAACAAAAATGGAACAGGCACTGAAAAGGATTGTACAGATGAGGATGAAGACTTCATGTTGTCCATGGACCAGTGGGATGTTGTGGATGAAGCATCCGGATCAGATGAAGACACAGGTAACCGGGTCAATGAGGCGGTGAATAATGGACAGGTAGAGCTTAATCAGGAAGTTCAAGGTGATCAAGATGACTGCGATGTGATCACTGAAGAATCCAATGAGAACAAAGAAGACAATGATGAAATTGATGATGACCAAGTTCATGTGTTGGAGGATGAAGCTGATAATGTTAAAGACAGCTTGTCAACTGATCACGAAGAAAGCGCTACTTGTACAGAGTCTAGAAATCTCAGTTTAGAGAAGAATAACAATGATAACAACGGTGATACAGCTGTGTCTGGAGACTTGAAAGGTGAAAAATTAAACTTTACTTCCTTCTAGGTATTATAAATACAATTATTAGCTACACTTCAATTTTCTAGAGATGCTAATTATATAAAGCTCACATGGTCTAAAGGACCAAGCAAGGTGAGCTTGTGCTGTACTTTGGTATACAGCATTATTCATTATATTAACTTGATAACTCCCTGCAATGAATAAGAATTTATAAGAAAATATTTCATCAGATATAACTGGAAGGGAATAGAATTATACAGCCAGGGGAACTGAGAGGAAAACTATGCATTAGATTAACTTCTCTAGGACTTTTTAAAGGGGTGACAAGTTTATTATTGGACAGCATTTTACAGTGATAATATTTCACATATTTACTCAGGAGGGGTGGATGGTTCAGATGTTAGGAAGTATTCTCACATAGAGTTTTACTCATGATAGAAAGTCCCTAGAGCACTTTGAGAGATTGTCATAAGGACCATATCTTAGGCCAAGAAATGTATACAAAACAACAATGCTCCTTGGATAGTTTTCACAGAGTGTGGTTCAACTTCTGAGGACTGATAATTAACTCCACATAATTCCATTTTATGACATGGGAAGGTTGTGTAATTTTCACTACTTACAATAACTTGGCATGAAATACAAATACAATCATGTAACATGATGAAGTATACAGGTCCAGCCCTACTATTTGCGATATTACTGTCAACTAAAGCACTTTACTGTGTTTATATCAGTATTGTTGGAGATTTAATACTTTTACCCTATGTTTACAGAACCAAGTGAGTCATCAGTTTTGGTATCTAACTTCAGTCTATGGCCAGAGTTTACGGTAACTTTACAGGATATTGACGAGAAAACTGGCCAGTCTCGAGGACAAGAGTCCACAATCACATCCTCTGTAAAATCTGCTGTTGAGGAAAACCCCGAAAATCTGAAAGGGAGTTCTTCAGTTGTTGATTTCCAGGAGAATGCACCTGCTAGAGAAAAGTTGAAGGCTGAAACTGAAAAAGCTGCAGAAGATGAACTACTTAAAGGAAGTGAACCAGAAGATGAACTACTTAAAGGAAGTGAACCAGAAGATGAACTACTTAAAGGAAGTGAACCAGAAGATGAACTACTTAAAGGAAGTGAACCAGAACTGTGTAATGAGGTCATTGCAGAAAAACAAAATGTCGCTGGTGATCTCATTTCTGATGGTTTAGAAAATTGTGTTGAGGCTAATGAAGACACTGAAGGGAAAGATGCAGTCAGTATTGAAGACAGAAAAACAGATAATGGTGAAGAGAGTATGGAAGTAGTAAGTGAGATGATAGAAGAAGGGATGGAATTAGAAATGGAAGAGACGAAATTGAGTTCTTCAGAGAGATTTCGGAATGTAAAACAGAGGGAAAAGGAAGGATCTCACGTGGATGATAAACAAGATGATAAAAAAGAAGAAATTCAGCCATCAAAAGAAAAGGAAGAAGACAAAATTGTGGAAGTTGAAATCCAAAATGATGAGAATGATGCACAGGAAGATCATGAAAACAATACAAATAGAGATGAAGTTGGAGGAATGGCAAAAGAGAATGAAGAAAAGATGGAGGAAATGGAGGATGGAGGTGAACCCGAGAAAAGAATGTCTGGAGATGAAGTGGTTGAAGATGGAGAAACAGAAGAGAATTTGCAGGAAGATGGTGATGAGGAAGACAATAAAGAGCATGGTACAAATATCGATGTAAACAGTGTGAAGAAGGATGTAGAAATTGTAGGTAAAGCAGTTAGAGTAGAAGTGGTCCAGCCCAAGGACAAACTTCCAAAAACCGTACCAAAAGTCAAGCCTCGTAAGAAACCTACCACCAGCACAGAAGTCAAGGTTGGGGTGAAGAATGTTCAGCCTCCTAGGGCTGATGGCAAGCCACCCATTAAGGCTGAGGCAACTCACAGCTCACATGTTTTAGGTAATGTTAAATTCTTTTTACACTGTTTGTCCCTGTTCATCACTAACAGTGTGTGTTCAATGTTCTATATTCCTGGACAGCTATAAGCGTATATATTATAAATTAGCTGCTCTACTTAGTAATAAAGGATCATGAGATATGGTTATAAATATAATTGTAGCATTCTCAAGCCCATGTGATTAATATTTTTACTGTCATCACTGTCGACAAACATTAAAAAGTAAGATTCATAGCTGATCAGACTTTATCAATTTTGTCCACATATGATTATATTTTTTTTTGTGTTTCCAGATTTGAAGATGACCAGTGTAACTGTGGACGATCTGGGATCCAGAGATATGATTATCATCCTTAAAAGTGCTATACACTTCAGTGTAGACTTTCCTGGACATCCTAATGGTGTTAAAGGAATAGGGTAAGTCGCTCTGTAATGTCATCCGGTATCGGTGAAGGCAAATTTGGACATGATTCTCATCCAAAGAATACCTGTCCCTGCGTACATCAGTACAGATTGTACTGGTGTTTATGATATATGATGGTAGGGTAGTAATTAGTAGAAAACAAACCACCTGTATGATAGTATTAAAGGGAATAGGAGCGTTACATTATATGGTGGTAGGGTGATAATTAGTAGAAAACAAACCACATGTCTTTGCATTTATTCAGTTGAGTCATTCATTTTCTATTTTCTTTTTTCTTTCTGTTTTATTTTTGAGAGTCAAGAGAACAGATCTGAAAGTCATTTGAAATCACTAGATCTTGAAAGAAACATGAACACTCTTCAGGGGTTGAAGTGACATGTAACCTGTGTTGCCGAAAGAGGCATATGACCATTGTAAATAGCAATTTTCGTACTGTTCGTGTTTCATCCATGTGTAAGTTTAAATTCGTGTACAAGCAGTTACAACACAAATTTGATGGAACCCTGTTATCCTTATATACAAGAGAAAAGACAAATCTGGTATACATGAAGATATTTGTAGATCTTGTTAAATTCAAACTTTCTAACATTCATTGGTCTGTCACTTTGTGATACGGATCCAGATTGAGGTTACGTGTGCACAAAATAATTATCCATCATTATCACTACGGGGATGGAGGCACAACGTCCCTGAGAGTACAATTCGGTGAAAATCCCGATGAACTGGCCGTTGATCCAATAGTACACACAAGGTTTCACTAAAAATCCAGGTAATGAGTACAAAGGAGTGAGTCCAACACAGTAGTTCTTCTGTATACTTGATGTTAATTGTGGGTTGTTGTTAAAAACACTCCACAATGAACATCAAGTATACAGAAGAATTATCATGTTGGACTTGTTCCTTTGTTCTCATTATCCATCATTATGTTAGTATGTATAGTAATAAAAATGTGTTGTTTTAATATTTATGGCTTCCTGTGAATTTCAGCACTGTGACGGCTACCATATCCCTGGACAGGAGACACACAAGTATAAAGTACTTAATGAAAAATCTAGCTGGTCTTTACTATGAAGGCGTCAAGTTTCCAGACCTGCGACAGAAGTATTTAGAATGTATTGGTAAGCTTTTAAAGTCTTTGTTTCATGTTTCATATTTGGAAGTTGAATGATAGTTATCGAAAGAGAATGGATTGAAAAAAATAACACTCAACATGTGTGAATGAATAGCCAAATTGATATTTACTTTAGTGAGCTTCAGAAACTACAAATTTGTAATGTTGGATTTCTGTTTCTTTTCAGCAAAGGAATGTAGAGGAATGAACCTGCAAGGTAAACATTTGATTAGGATAAAGTTTTAGTGATTTTGCCCTGGCACTGTTCTTGCTGTGCTTCAGAGTTCTTACATTGATTTTTTACTGTTAGCTGTGTACAGGTGGACACAGCATGTAGCTTTAATGTACTGTATAACATTGTTATTACAAAGGTGACTTTGTTAACACACAATATTTTACACTGTTGTTAAAGTGCTGTACACTCACGTCGCACTATGTAAGAAATTCTCCCAAAAGAGGATATGTAACAAATCAGTTTTTATATTTGTGTAACATATTTTGGGACTTTGTAATAACAAAGTTCTACTGTTCAATATCTGAGTCCATGCCGTGACTTTCTCAAACTGTTAGTAGTGTGATGTTGAGTTTATGTCGTGTTTTTCATTGGAAGGATCCAATACTCTGTATTATGTACCATGTACCTCTATCTTCTCTCATGGACTCCGTGATTATGATGCTGAGGCTTCAGTAATCATGTTCACTCTTAGCATACCATACATACCTGGTAAGCACATGTATCACAAGTTGATAACGCTGCTATATTCCTGTGAATGTGTGGTTATTTACATTATAACAGAAGTTAGGCTTGCTTTCTCGGAATCACTGTGATTATATGTATTTTCTTTTTTTTTTTTTAATTTGGGATAAGATCTAGACTGAATTTGGAGAGGCTATTTCAGGGGAAATGTCTCTCTTGTAAAATCTGATTTTGTAATTAACTTAATTGTTGGAAATCCTGCAGTGGAATATGTGGACTGTGTGTGATGTGTTGTGAATCAGGATTTGTGTCGTGGATACAGAGGTGCAATCAGTGAGATAATCTAATGGATGATCATAGCGATTCCTTTTCAAGGGAGATGTTTTTCATAATTTCAGGTTTTCGTGTTAATTCACAACTTGGACTGTTACTGTCAAGGGTGGCGAAATTGTCCAGAACCCATGTTGTATTTGCTTATCATTCACAGGTATACACCCAAAGCAATATTCTCTGTTTGCTTACCAACTTCCAAAATACACATCACGAGAAAAACTCAAAAAAGTTTTTCCTAACTACAAAAGATCGTTCCTAGCGTATACAAGAAAAGGTATTGGGTAAGTTTGATGGTAGTCAGGATGAAAGGTAAGTTAAAAAAATCTATTGTGTATGGGAAAAACTTTTGCGTCTGTTGTTGAAATTCTGGCATGGGTCAGAATGTTCAAAATGTACATAAAATAAAATGATCTTGTAAGGTATATTGCATGCCTCTGATGTATATAAAGGTAGTTTCTGATGTGTACATTGATTTGTTTCATTAATTATATAGACATTCTATTAACAGATGAGGTTTGATACAAAGGATTGTTCAAACCATTGTGTTCACGTGATGGATAGATAAGAAAGTATTGTAACATAACTGTTATACCCTCATAACAACAATATTTTATGTTACTGCAAGATGTTCATAACTTTTCATAAATTACCAGTCAGACAAGAAAAATCTCCAGTTTGAGAAATTTACAAAGAACCAACATCCTGCTGAGTTCATGTGTATGTTAAGGTTCTAGGCTTTATATACATCCAAACGTAGAAAATAACCTACGCTAACATTTTAAACAAAAAAATAGCAGAGCAAACAAAGAATGGCTGTTAAACCAATTTTGTGACAAATTTTTAAGATGTTGATAAATATTGACCTGTCCTGTTTACACCAAGACAGAAATCTAATGACTGAATTCATCTTCAAATATCACCAATTCAATGTAACAATACAATTTAGTCAACATAACGTGCAACCGTTTACAATGAAACATGAAGTTACAAAACAGTAAACAATGCAGTATAAAAAGTAACCAACAGAATAGTGTTGGTATGTCCATGTGTTCTGAGAAGTATATTTATCTCCATGGTGACAACTTTATATTCATCTCCATGATGACAACTTCATGCGTCATGGTGTTGATCTGTTTGGGTTGCTTTACAGTCGTCCTCAGAACTCAAATGTGCGATTTCCATGCTTTATACAGGTGGGCTGTGCTACAGTTCAGGACGAAGGAGGAGACCTTGAGGATCCTGGAATCTACATGTGGTGAAATTACATTAGAGAGAAAGGCTCTGCCTACATTTCTTAGTCCTGTCTCTCTTCGTACAGGTAACATACTCTAGGTTGCTATGGAAACTATGATCGATGTCACAAGCACAATTTAGTGTGTTAACCATGTACTAGTTTATTATACACTAGAAAGAGAGGACATGTTCAACTATTTGCTTGATAATAAGACATGTTAAAAAGTAAATTAAAACACTGAGGTAATTATGTGATCAGATTTCAGCAATCCTATGCTTACCTCTGTTGAGAGGACAGTTACTATGTTTAGTTCATAAGACATTCCAAGTAACTCTCGCTGTATTGTCTAATCAGGGCTGTCCTGTAGAATGAGATAACATTTACTTAATTTCATTTGTGAAATGTTAGCAATTATTGTTTTGTTTTTATTAAGTGTAAAGCTTGTTCAGATAAGATCGACTCTCTTTAAGATGAAAGCAAAACAGTAATGTTGGAGTAATGCAGCATACTTTTTCAGAGGAGCTGACCAGTCCGGATTTCAAGGCGTGGTTTTTTGACTCGAGATTCAACCCTGGTAGGTAACATCTGATGAGATCTAGGCTCTTTACTTTGATGTAGATGTTAATGAAAAAATTTGATTATTTGAAAAGCCAAGATTTGTTAGTACATGTATCTATGAACATTTCTGGGAGGAATGGTATATGAATTACTCTCTATCTCTTCATTTTTTCTTGGGTAAAATGATGTGCCAATATGTGATTGGTCTATAGTTGTTTACAACATCTTGAGGCTCCTGTGCAAATTAAAACGGTCACCATCTGGTATTGTACCAGACAGAAACAGTAGATTATTTAATGTTACTGGTTTATAAAAATAAGCTCTTGACTCATTGTTCATGTATATTGTTAATTACTGAAGTTAAAAGTCTTTCCTTTTTATGATTCGTTTCAGGAGGGAGAAGTTGGGGACCAAGAATGGGGAGAGATAGATCTAGAGAAAATGTTATACAAGAAGAAGCCCGTGACACAAAGCACAAAGAAAAGTTGTTACAAACAAAGGAAAAACTGTCTTCCAAGCAGCAGATAGACACAACGCAAACCAGAGATGACAAACCGCAGATAGAAAATGTAGGAAGCATGCAGGCAATGGATATAAGTCCTCTGACAGCGAAATTATCCACAATTGTTTCTGACAGGAAGATCGGACAGAGTACAGGACAACCCAGTGTTAGGTGTCTAATCTCTGTCCTTCCAACTGTTGAAAGTCAGGAAACAGCATCGACCAGTGTTAAAGGTCAGGCATATGTGTCACCTGTTATAGAAATTAAGACATCACCATCTTCTGAAGTCAAAGGTGAGACAGCTACAGCATCTAAGATCAAAAGTCTGCCTTCTACAACTACTGTCAAGGCGAAAGTTCAGGTAGCTACATCTTCTGCCACCTCCAAAGCAAAAGGACAGATTTCTAAAACTCCTAATGTCAAAAGTGAAGTACCTACTGGTGTCAAAAAACAAAATACTACCATTACTGTGATCCAGAATAAGAAAGAAACAGGACCTCAAAGTGAACCCCAAACTAACATGCAACCCACAGTCAGCCAGAATGTATCAAATGCATCATTGGCGTTACAGACTTTAGATGACAAGACTTGTGACAAATCAGCAGTATCAGGTACAGATACTGAGGCTTTGACAATAAAATCAGAAAATGTTCTGCTCTCAGAATCTAATTTAAAATTAGAAGAGGAAGTTTCTATACAAATAGAAGAGGAACAGGTGAATGAGGGTGCGCAGGATGCAGGAGAACAACAGGCTGATGAGAAACTTGATGGTGGTGTGGTTGATTTGAATACAACAGGGAAAGATGATGTAGAACTTGGAACAGAGGGGACAGAAGGTGTAGAGGATCCCGATACTGAGGAGAATGAGGATATGGATGAAACAGGGGAAGAGGAAGTGATAGGAATCGATACAAATGAAAACAAGGATGATGATGATACAGGAGAAAATGAGGAAGTGGAAGATGAGGATGCTGTAGAACTGGACCTAGAGGAAGATGAGGAGGTTTTGGAAATTGAAGTAGGGGAAGATAAAGTTGTTGAAGGGGATGCAAAGGTAGAAGAGGAGGTTGTGGAACTTGACGAAATGAAAGAGGAAGAAGCTATTGAATTGGATGAAGAAGATCAGGATGTTGTGGAATTGGGTGAAGGACAGGAAGAAGATGTCCTAGAAGAAGAGAACACTGTAGATGATACAGAGGAAAATGAGAACGTAGAAGGAGAAAAGGAAGACGAGAATGCAGCAGAAAAACAGGCTGTTGAGGACAAGCACACTGTTCAAGTAGCAAGGCAGTCCACAACTGAACCTATCAAATCCTCAAGAAAAGGGAAAACATCCTTGATTAAAAGTTCAGTCAAAAGCCCTTTGAAGAAGCATGTTTCCAGGAAAGCAAAATCAGGATTAGTGAAAGGTGAAGGTGACATGTATGACAATGTATCACCCTATGACAGCATATCTCCATACGACAGTATCTCTAGTGATTCCGAACATGACGGCCTCAACAAAAAGGAATCACCCAGGAAGAAAAAAGTGATGGAGGATAATAACTTGGATACACAGCTTGATAATGACAGTATATCCAGTGATTCTCTCCCACCTGAGGACTTGAAAAAGAGCAGCAAGGGAGGATGGGATTACATACGGGGAGTGTGGGACTCAGTCAGTGGTGAATCTGTGAGCAGTGTTAACAGTGAGTTAAGTGACATCAGCTCCAAGGACAGCAAAAGCAGGAGGCACAAGAATGTTAAGAAAATGGAGTCTGATGATGACTGGGACAACTCCTCTCTCAGTAATGTTTCTGATGCTGGTTAGTGTACATTTACATTTTTCCTTTTGTAATTTGTACTCATCTTTCTTGTCCAGTGAGGTATGTTGGTTTATGGTTGTTAATACTGTATAAAATTGATACTTCAAGGTTAATGGTTAAATTACATAAACAGTGAATCAGAAAGGGAAACTTTTCTTAATTGATTTTTTTCCATTGTAGAGAGTGAGGGACATCGACATATATCTTCACGCAAAGTAAGTACATGTATTCTGTATTATAAATGAATATTCACTGAAGTTCATATTGCATATGTTCAAAGATTCATTGTACTGTACAACATCTGTTCATTGTATCGTACATCCAAAGTGATCAGAAATCAAATGTATTGGAAATTAGACTGATATACCTTAATGATATCAGACAGAAATGTTTAATATTGAAAAACTGTTCTCCTAAAATCGATGTTTGTATCTTTTGGTAAAATTATAATTCATCAAATTCAACGTCATTTGTTCATCTTCCCACCCTGCCCACTGCTCCCTCACCATATCTCTATCTTCCTTGTGGTCCCCATTTCACTATCTCTCCAATGTTCTAGTTTATGGTTTGTATGTTTGATTTTGTGAGATATATAATTTTAATATTCTTTCTCCAGGATCTGTCAAACAAGCTTCATACAGCCCTTTCAGATGAGAAGTAAGTGGACATATCATTTATATTTAAGCACCACACCCCTTTTTTGCCATCTGATTCAGAGAACCAGGATAACCTGATGCCATTGTGTTTCATCCTTCATGTGCCTTGTGTAAACTTTTATTCTTAAGTCCTTCTTAGGTTGCACCAGTGATTGTTATTATTGTTACTTTTTCACCAAAGTGATAGACAACACACAGCAATAATTAATGGACTCTTTTCCAGAAAATTGAACATGGAATTGGCAAAAAGTTGAGATGAAGAAAAAAATAAGAATAAAAAATAAACAAATACATAAAATAAAAAACCTATTGAACCAGTTGTCTTGTAGTTAGTCCAGTATAACAGTAACGTTTCTTTGTTTTGTTGTTATAGATACAAGGAGAGTGATAGTGCAATGGTAGCTTTGCTGCGGTCAGCTCTTGATGTAGTGGTCCACAGTAGGGACAGGTAAGTCCCGAATGCTGATTATTAACTATCAACACTTATTGTGTATTGGACAAGGCTGATTTTTTACACTTCAATTTCTACAAAGTAATACAATGTCAGTGAGCCAGCTTTGACTGGGCATATTACATAATGGGATGTAAATTAGATGTAAACTTAATTACAGGTAGTTACTAAATGTTAAGTACAGTTACATATTGAAATCAAAGGAACAAAAGATAATGAGCAAAGATTGAATGCAATAATTTGGCTGTTTTTACACAGACTTATACTTCTGGGTCCTGGTTTAGTTATGTGCTCATAATGTCCGGTATTTCAGTGATATCTATAGAGACAAACGTTTTACTTGTCTCGTGACTGATAATTACTTTATGGATGCATCAAAGTTTGGAGCAAAGTCTTGAGACTGGTACTAATTCTAGACGTTGATTGACCCTCTAGATTTGACTTTTTGACATGTATAGTTAAAGAAAACACATGATAAAGCTAAACAAGGTTGAAGATCTCTGCTATAATTAATCAAGACAAATCTGTACATCAGCACATGCATGACAACACAATGTATTTTTCTTCAGACAAAGCCCCTCACCTCCTCCGAAAAGAAGCAGAGTGCGAGGTGTCTCCCCAAGAAGAACCGATTCATATCGCAAGTACAAGCGCTCTCCTTCTCCAGACTCCTACAAAAGACATAGGGATTTGTCACCATTAAGAGGTCACTATTCAAGGTCAAGGTCACCTGTAACGAAGCACAGAAGATCATTTACTCCATTGAGATCTCACAGTTCAACTTCCCCATTGAGACATCAAGATTCTTTGTCCTCTTTACAAATGCGAGAGTCTATCTCTCCTCAGAGAGGTAGAAGTTCACTTTCCCCAATGCAGACAAGAGGCTCCTTATCCCCACGCAGGTCTTACCGGTCACCAGTTAGAGATACATATGATGGTAAGAGGATGTCCTATTCTCCAGTCCATGGTGACCGATATCAGCAGAGGAGGACTTCGCCTCATCACCGTACTCACAGACATGGGTTATCTCCGGTCTCTGTGTCACCTGTGAGAGATAGGTATAGTCGCAGCTCATTTTCCCCAAATACTTCAGAGTATGATAGAAACCTGCATGATAGAGGAGGTCAGTACAGACAGAGGGATGTATTTACTCGCGGTAGAGTGTCCATTTCCCCACAAAGGGCCACCTATTCTGGACACAGGTCATCGTCTCCAAATAGAAATTTGTCATACAGGAGGGCAAGGGATTCCATATCCCCAGTAGGCAGGGAATATGACCGCAACAGACGATCACTGTCCCCAGATGAAAGGCATAGGCGATATAACCGAAGCAGACGGTCACCTTCCCCAGATGTTAGAGGGTATGACAGGAACAGACGATCGCTCTCTGATGATTCTAGGAGATATGACCGAAGAAGAAGATCACCATCCCCAGGTGCAAGGGGCTATGGTCATAGCAGGCGATTACTTACCCCAGAGTCAAGAAGCTATGACCAGAGCAGAAGGTCACTGTCTCCTAGGACAAGGAGTTACGACCGCAACAGGCGGTCATTGTCTTCAGTTAGGCAAAGCTCTTATGATCTACATAGTCGAAGTTCAAGGTCACCTGAAAGATCCTATGTAAGGCATAGGTCACCTGCAAGGTCTTTATCTGATATAAGCCAACAGTCCGTTTCTAGAAGTTTGAGTCCTATATCATCAAAATCCAGGTCAAGGTCACCTAGCGTGAAGCGAAAACATCCATATGATGATTATGCACAAGACACTAAAAAGGCGAAGTTGGATCAGCCAGGTAAAAATGATAGGTTTATCCTTCAGTTTTATGATAAATGTAAGAAATTACTGCATGATTTTATATACTTCAGGATACTAAACAGCAACATTCACTTTTGTTTTTCTTTGAAAATTAGTATGAAATTTGTACCCATTCATTCTCCCGTTTTTTGGCTGATTTCAAGTTAAATGTCCTTTTCAAGATGTAAATTATGGATAAGCATTCAACTCAACAAACCATCTGTGATGACTTCTATAGAAAATCCTACGTTCTCTACTGATTATGATCATTAGGTCATAGCCCAAAGTCCTGACAGATAACCTTCTATACCACCAAATCTTGTCATCGGCTGATTTTGTTTTGGGAGTTAGGTTTATTTTAGGTGTCCTGTTCGTTAGGTTTATTTTAGGTGTCCTGTTCTATGTTAGCTGATAGCTTCACCAATGCTTCTCTTCTACAGCAGCTTCTTATACAGCGACTATTGACTTCAACAAACCACCCCCATCCAGTTCAGTAGTGGCTGCCTCCTTCTATCCTGATACAGGTAAATTTAGTACAATTAGTGCAGTATTGAATGTTGTGATGGTAATAGACTTAATTATTCTGATAGAAAAATCTACTGAACTCTGTATTCACTTTGAAGGTAACATCAATCTTGAACATCATCTGCACTAGTGTTTCTATGTAGAAAGTCTATAAAGTAAATACTTATTTTAATTTGATTTAAACAACTTTGATATTCATCAAACTGTCTGCAAATTCATTAAAATAATAAAATCTCAAGTTGGAATTTGACCTGGATTTGAAATGTATTATGGCAAACATTGGTTTCTTTACTTCATTGGGAGTAAATCTTAAAGGAATCATTTTGTTTAATAAAAACAGCTCCTAGAAGTTTGATTTTCAGGCAGATGAAAATGTGATACAGCAGTATTTGGCTATTTTACAATTCCATATCTGAGGTGGCTTTTGTTTTAGACACCATTTACAGATAATATATTTGAAGTATTTATTATATAAGTCCCTCATTTAAATGAAGAATAAACTTAAATAATGGCTTTGATCTGATTGTCATATACGTTCTAGATAATTCAGAAATAATAAGTTTGATAATGCATCTACTTGCTCTTGATTTTAAACCCAAATTTGACAGAGAAACTAGTTACTCAAGGAAGAATGGCCATCATTCTATTGATACTGATGCAAGAGGTGCATCACATTTGTGAAGTTTTAACTCTGCATCTGTCCTTTTAATGGCACAAGCATATTTTAATCATTGAGGTGGGGCAGGGAGAAGATCATTGCCAGATGAGGAATGAGGATGTAATTGTGTATTATCGTGGAACAGACTTGGAATATATCTGAGTGTGTGGTAGTACTGAAGTAGTACATGTATATAGCCTGTAGACTACCAAAGTCATGTATTTTCGCTTGTCTAGTTACTCGGATGAGAGTACCGTGAAGAAAGACATGCAAAACCATTTGTTTAAGGCTTCATTACTTGTCATTGATCACTAAACCATGAATTAAAGGCACATTTTTACTCATTTAATTAGCCACATTTTGTCCTTGAGCCTTTTATTTGATATATTTTAACAATAATGTTATCGTATGTATTTAGGATTTTACACAATGTTGTATGCCTGCTACTTTCAAGAACAAGAGGATGAAAATTAAAAAAGAGATGACAATTTTAGATTTCTGTGTGGATTAAGTTTTCATTTATTATTTTTTCAGGTTACCGACAGTCGGGAACAGCATATTCTCAACAGCCTTCAGTTACACCTACAGTGCATGGCCAGTATGCAGCACCATACCAGCCTGGTCTGGTGCCACCTCCACCGATATTGACTCCATCCCGTCCCCCTTTCATGTACTCACAGCCACCATTGCCATTCATGGGTCCCCAACACCCACCTTCCATGATGCCTCCTCAACTCCAGCCCCCACCTCGGATGATCCTGTCGATGCAACAGTCGACGTCTTACTCATCACCACAACAGCCATCTGTGACAGTCACCGCCAAGAAATCATCCCAGCCACAACGACGTCAACTCATCCCTGTACCGGAACAAGGATCCCAGTCTACTGCAGGGTCTACATCATTTACAGCAAAGTCAGTGGGTGTGGTCGACCCTCCGAGAAGGATACTCTTTGTAGGAGACAGTCTTATACATCAGCTCAGTAATGATTTTGTCGGCCAGAAACAAAATCTGAACTTACATCAGCGTGAATTTCAAATTCATTGTGTGGGAAAGTTGGGAGGAGTAGTAGGAGACTTGGAACCTCCAGCATTGAACCATACTATGAATGAAATTCAGCCACATAATGTGTTCATACAGTGTGGCGGTGATGACTTAGACTCACCAAACTTTAACCAAATAATGACATGCCTACCTACCCAACTTGTGTCAATTGCACAAAGACTAGTCGATGGGTTTGGTGTTCTGTCTGTTGGGATTCTGCAGATTCTACCACGACAGACAACGAAACATGTGGCCTGTGATTCCTACAATCTAGGAGCTAACCAAGTGAACTCTAGTATCAAGGCTCTCTGCAAGAACAATGACAATATCTTTTTCTGGAACCACAAGAATCTAAGAAATATTGATGTGATCAGTATCGGCAATAGTGGTATTCGCCTGACTGAGACAGGAATGGTCAAGTACTTCCGATCAGTCAGAGGTGTGACCTTATTTGTGGGGCGTGGATCAAAGAAAACAAATCTTCAATGAATATTAACATATTTCTATTTCATGTTCAAAACTTTGGAATTTATTAAAAATTTCTCATTCCTCAGTAGTATCAGTTCTACACATTCTCACATTCACACTTATTCTCATTCACCAGAACATGAAAGTGTGAAAGATCCAACGGGTGATTTGATATTTTTTATCGTGTAGTTTTTGGCTGAAATCTTGAAATCGTTTCCTCTACATACAAAAAAATGTTTGAACATATGAATGCTTAAGAAACGCTTATTAGGCATGGGAATACTTTGGATGTGTTAAAGGGATAATGAAATATTGCTTTATTGTCAATAGTAAAGCTTTGTTGATTGTTGTAGAAGAACATTTTTTGCTATTTAGTGATGTAATCAAAATATTTTGATAGAAGTATCACTCATTTATCTGATGTCTCATGATTGTGGTGAAAACATTCCATCTGTTGTTTCTTAGTTTATGAATGGTTTTGATGCTAAGGACATGAGATAGGTTGAAAATTTAACAATGTTAAGTGTTGTATAAACTGAATGTGCAATGAATAAAGAACATAGAGTAATCAAAGATCTTTTTTATATTATACTTATATTATCCTGATCTAGTATCAAACAAATTAGTATAAATCATATTACTAATTTAATGGAAACTGTATCAGCTGTGAGCTATTACAGGAATAACTGTAACCCATAGCAGGATTAACTGTAACCCATCACAGGATTAACTGTAACCCATCACAGGATTAACTGTAACCCATCACAGGATTAACTGTAACCCATCACAGGAATAACTGTAACCCATCACAGGATTAACTGTAACCTATACAGGATTAACTGTAACCCATCACAGGATTAACTGTAACCCATCACAGGAAAAACTAACCCATCACAGGAATAACTGTAACCCATCACATGAATAACTGTAACCCATCACAGGATTAACTGTAACCTATACAGGATTAACTGTAACCCATCACAGGATTAACTGTAACCCATCACAGGAATAACCCATCACAGGAATAACTGTAACCCATCACAGGAATAACTGTAACCCATCACAGGAATAACTGTAACCCATAGCAGGAATAACTGTAACCCATCACAGGATTGACTGTAACCCATAGCAGGATTAAATGTAACCCATCACAGGAATAACTGTAACCCATCACAGGAAAAACTGTAACCCATAGCAGGAATAACTGTAACCCATCACAGGAATAACTGTAACCCATCACAGGAATAACTAACCCATCACAGGAATAACTGTAACCCATCACAGGAATAACTGTAACCCATCACAGGAATAACTGTAACCCATCACAGGAATAACTGTAACCCATCACAGGAATAACTGTAACCCATCACAGGAATAACTGTAACCCATCACAGGAATAACTGTAACCCATCACAGGAATAACTGTAACCCATCACAGGAATAACTGTAACCCATCACAGGAATAACTGTAACCCATCACAGGAATAACTGTAACCCATCACAGGAATAACTGTAACCCATCACATGAATAACTGTAACCCATCACAGGAATAACTGTAACCCATCACAGGAATAACTGTAACCCATCACAGGATTAACTGTAACCCATCACAGGAATAACTGTAACCCATCACAGGAATAACTGTAACCCATCACAGGAATAACTGTAACCCATCACAGGAATAACTGTAACCCATAGCAGGAATAACTGTAACCCATCACAGGAATAACTGTAACCCATCACAGGAATAACTGTAACCCATCACATGAATAACTGTAACCCATCACAGGAATAACTGTAACCCATAGCAGGAATAACTGTAACCCATCACAGGATTAACTGTAACCCATCACATGAATAACTGTAACCCATCACAGGAATAACTGTAACCCATCACAGGAATAACTGTAACCCATCACAGGAATAACTGTAACCCATCACAGGAATAACTGTAACCCATCACAGGAATAACTTTAACCCATCACAGGAATAACTGTAACCCATCACAGGAATAACTGTAACCCATCACAGGAATAACTGTAACTGTAACCCATCACAGGAATAACTGTAACCCATCGCAGGATTAACTGTAACCCATCACAGGAATAACTGTAACCCATCACAGGAATAACTGTAACCCATCACACAGGAATAACTGTAACCCATCACAGGAATAACTGTAACCCATCACAGGAATAACTGTAACCCATCACAGGAATAACTGTAACCCATCACAGGAATAACTGTAACCCATCACAGGAATAACTGTAACCCATCACAGGAATAACTGTAACCCATCACAGGAATAACTGTAACCCATCACATGAATAACTGTAACCCATCACAGGAATAACTGTAACCCATCACAGAAATAACTTTAACCCATCACAGGAATAACTGTAACCCATCACAGGAATAACTGTAACCCATCACAGGAATAACTGTAACCCATCACAGGAATAACTGTAACCCATCACAGGAATAACTGTAACCCATCACAGGAATAACTGTAACCCATCACAGGAATAACTGTAACCCATCACAGGAATAACTGTAACCCATCACAGGAATAACTGTAACCCATCACAGGAATAACTGTAACCCATAGCAGGAATAACTGTAACCCATCACAGGAATAACTGTAACCCATCACAGGAATAACTGTAACCCATCACAGGAATAACTGTAACCCATCACAGGAATAACTGTAACCCATCACAGGAATAACTGTAACCCATCACAGGAATAACTGTAACCCATCACAGGAATAACTGTAACCCATCACAGGAATAACTGTAACCCATCACAGGAATAACTGTAACCCATCACATGAATAACTGTAACCCATCACAGGAATAACTGTAACCCATCACAGGAATAACTGTAACCCATCACAGGAATAACTGTAACCCATCACAGGAATAACTGTAACCCATCACAGGAATAACTGTAACCCATCACAGGATTAACTGTAACCCATCACAGGAATAACTGTAACCCATCTCACGTATAACTGTAACCCTTACCAGTTATTACTGTAACCCATCACAGGAATAACTGTAACCCATCACAGGAATAACTGTAACCCATCACAGGAATAACTGTAACCCATCACAGGAATAACTAACCCATCACAGAAATAACTGTAACCCATCACAGGAATAACTGTAACCCATCACAGGAATAACTGTAACCCATCACAGGAATAACTGTAACCCATCACAGGAATAACTGTAACCCATCACAGGAATAACTGTAACCCATCACAGGAATAACTGTAACCCATCACATGAAAAACTGTAACCCATCACAGGAATAACTGTAACCCATAGCAGGATTAAATGTAACCCATCACAGGAATAACTGTAACCCATCACAGGAATAACTGTAACCCATCACAGGAATAACTGTAACCCATCACAGGAATAACTGTAACCCATCACAGGAATAACTGTAACTGTAACCCATCACAGGAATAACTGTAACCCATCACAGGAATAACTGTAACCCATCACAGGAATAACTGTAACCCATCACAGGAATAACTGTAACCCATCACAGGAATAACTGTAACCCATCACATGAATAACTGTAACCCATCACAGGAATAACTGTAACCCATCACAGGATTGACTGTAACCCATAGCAGGATTAAATGTAACCCATCACAGGAATAACTGTAACCCATCACAGGAATAACTGTAACCCATCACAGGAATAACTGTAACCCATCACAGGAATAACTGTAACCCATAGCAGGAATAACTGTAACCCATCACAGGATTAACTGTAACCCATCACAGGAATAACTGTAACCCATCACAGGAATAACTGTAACCCATCACAGGAATAACTGTAACCCATCACAGGAATAACTGTAACCCATCACAGGAATAACTGTAACCCATCACAGGAATAACCCATAACTGTAACCCATCACAGGAATAACTGAGGATTAACTGTAACCCATCACAGGAATAACTGTAACCCATCACAGGAATAACTGTAACCCATCACAGGAATAACTGTAACCCATCACAGGAATAACTGTAACCCATCACAGGAATAACTGTAACCCATCACAGGAATAACTAACCCATCACAGGAATAACTGTAACCCTCACAGGAATAACTGTAACCCATCACAGGAATAACTGTAACCCATCACAGGAATAACTGTAACCCATCACAGGAATAACTAACCCATCACAGGAATAACTGTAACCCTCACAGGAATAACTGTAACCCATCACAGGAATAACTGTAACCCATCACAGGAATAACTGTAACCCATCACAGGAATAACTGTAACCCATCACAGGAATAACTGTAACCCATCACAGGAATAACTGTAACCCATAGCAGGATTATCTGTAACCTATTACAGGATTAAGTGCAACCCATTGCAGGATTAACTTTAACCATTACCATAGCTCAATAGATTGCCTTGTTTCTGCTTTATATTATTTTTATTTTTCTGCTTTACATGCGAGTACATCTGTCTGTTGATATGTGAAAATTGCCAACCTACTTTCAAAGAAATTGATGAGAGTCATTGTAATTCAAAACAGTAATGGCCTGACCATTATCATGTCTGTGTTATCACCTTGAGAAGTATAAGATGGATATTTCTGCAGCTTTATATGTAGGCTCTATTTGATCCCTATTTGAGACTGACAGCCATCTTAGATTTTTAAAATTGAAGTTTGTTTTCACTATTTGGGGAGAAGTACTGGAATGATATTTGTTAGACTTGATGCATAGGTTCCCCACCTTCCCTAGTTGTGCCTATCCATTTTGGAGACTGAATAGAAAATAACATCGCTGACAGATAGCCATCTTGGATTTTGAAAATTATACTTTATATATTTGTGCATCACTGGTAGCAATTATATTCAAAACTACATATGCAGTTTTCAAAGGGACATACTTAAACCATGACTTAATTTCATCTATTTCATCACAAGGAACTTAAATCCATCATCATCAAAATTGGGTTATTCAAATGTCCAACCATCAGTAGACAGTCCTTGGTATCACTATTTCTGGAAAGGAACTGGATGGATGGGTTCTCAAATTTCATATATAGGTCCCTCTTGGTCCATTGTATTACTCTTTTGATTTTCGGACATGTCAAGAAATCAAAATGGCTGACAGGCGGCCATATTTGATTTTGAAAATGAATTGAGAAATTGTTTTCTTTGGCCCCTGGTTGTGCCCTTTCGATTTTGATTAGGAAAGCACAATGTCTAACAGTTGGCCATCTTACATTTTGACCATTTTCTCAGGGAAGCACTGGATGGATCATTCTAAGATTTCATATGCAGGTTCCCCTTTGCTCTTTTGCAATACTTTTGTACAAAGACAAAGACGAACAAGTCTTTGACTACTACTGATCTGTTTGTAAAGCTAACCTTCATATTTCCGGCAGAATAGATTGGTCAGCACATAATTAGTGTAATGTAATCAGGTGGAGTACTGGGCTACCATGGTAGGGTATAAAACATTTCTTTATCAATGTGTGGTAAGTATTCCAGTGAAATTACATAAAAATTATCTCCTAATCTCGCTAGCTCTGGTAGTTAGTATTTGATGGATTACACTTGGTCCTATGTGACGTGTTGTCCATCTTTCATATCTAGTCGTCAATTTCTTGAGAAGGCAGTCAAGTTAGACTGTTACAGTTTCTTATCACTACTGATATTACTTGGGAAAGCACCCAAACTAGTCATTTTCAAATTTCATAATTTCACCTGTCTATACAATGTACAGTTCAGAGGAAAGAAAAATAAACAAGAGGCCCATGTGCCTTTTTCAGACCAATCCGAAATTAACAAACTTTGGTCAGGATCATGTCACGATCATTTCAGGTAAGTTTCAGCTCAATGAGACATGTAGAACTTGAGAAGAAGTTGAATATGTTTATGACGAATGACATACGACGGACAACAGCGGACAAAAGTCAATTGCAATAGGTCATCAGACCCTTCGGTCAGATGACCTAAAAACTCGAGGAAAGACGAGACCATACAATGGTGCATGTCAGGATCACTTTGGAATTAATAGTTTGGACATAGATAGAAGTGGATGAAATGCAGATACATGAATCTGAAGTATTGATGGTCATTTAAGATTTTGTAAAAGATACACAAGTCAACAGCACCTTTTAATACAAATTTAGAGTTGGATACAGTAGAGACAAAGATTGTACAAAAGACACAAGAAAATATCACCTTTTAATACAAATTTAGAGCTAGACACAGTAGAAACAATAATTGTACAAAAGACACACAAGAGAATATCACCTTTTAATATAGATTCAGAGTTGGATACAGTAGAGCGGAACAATGAATTAAACGGCATCATAAAGCTGCTTCATCCTTCCAGGACTTGTCAGTGATGATAAGGGCACAAATTTTGAAGCCTCGGAGTCCACTTATGAAAACCCAAAGGAATCAAAACAAAAGTCAAACTCTAGATGGTTCATTAGCCTGTAAGGAGAAATGTGTCTGGTGGCCAACTCGTATTCCCCCTTCACTGTTTCCAAAGAGACATAACTTTCTGAAAAGGGTAAGATAGCTCAATTGATATAGTCTACACACACATACAAATTATAAGGATTATAGCCAGCAAGTATCATTGAAATTTTAGGAGTAGCAGTGACATTGTTGTGTCTAGAGACGGATGTTCAGACAGACAACCTGATTCAAGTGTAAACAAATCCCCCTCCCCCACTTCATTGTGGAGGGTTATAAGTATACATGGTCTGATTCTAGTGTAAACAAATCCCCCTCCCCCACTTCATTGTGGAGGGTTATAAGTATACATGGTAGTGTCTAGAGACAGACGGTCGGACAGACAATCTGATTCTAGTGTAAACAAATCCCCCTCCCCCACTTCATTGTGGAGGGTTATAAGTATACATGGTAGTGTCTAGAGACAGACGGTCGGACAGACAATCTGATTCTAGTGTAAACAAATCCTTCTCCCCCACTTCATTGTGGAGGGTTATAAGTATACATGGTAGTGCCTAGAGACAGATGGTCGGACAGACAACCTGATTCTAGTGTAAACAAATCCTTCTCCCCCACTTCATTGTGACTTTGTGTCATTGTGGAGGGTGATAACTATACATTGTAGATAACATTCTTCATCAGGAGATAACAAGTAACAAGTCAGGTGTGATTGTAGAAATATTATGTATTGGCAACAAAATTAACATAATCAATAAACATGATAAATTTTCCCGCTCATTAATTATAACATACACAATACAATGTTTTATATCTGTCAAACTGAAGTGTTAATAATAAAGTATGACATACCAACCCTATCTAACATAACTCATTATACAGGTAATATGAAAGAGGATGACTCATTACACAGGTAATATGGAATAGATTGACTCGTTATACAGGTAATACGAAAGAGGATGACTCATTACACAGGTAATACGAAAGAGGATGACTCGTTACACAGGCAATACGAAAGAGGATGACTCGTTACACAGGCAATTCAAAGGAGGATGACTCATTACACAGGTAATACGAAAGAGGATGACTCATTACACAGGTAATACGAAAGAGGATGACTCATAACACAGGTAATACGAAAGAGGATGACTCATTACACAAGTAATATGAAAGAGGATGACTCATTACACAGGTAATATGAAAGAGGATGACTCATTATACAGGTAATACGAAAGAGGATGACTCATTACACAGGCAATAAGAAAGAGGATGACTCGTTACACAGGTAATACGAAAGAGGATGACTCATTATACAGGTAATATGAAAGAGGATGTCTCATTACACAGGTAATATGAAAGAGGATGACTCATTACACAGGTAATATGAACAAGGATATCTCATTATACAGGTAATATGGAAGAGGATGACTCATTACACAGGTAACAATAATAATTTAAATGGCAACATTATCATGATTTTAGTTTGAAAGTCTGTAACATCTTTCCGAAAAAGTTGATTGTATCTTTCTAGAAATGACCAAATTTATATTTCAATAATTCTGATACTGTAAACAAATATGTACATGATTTACAAACAGTAAACACTGACAATGAACACACATAACACCTACTGTAGCCTTAATTTGTCATCTTGGATGATCTTATTTCATTTTTGATATAAAATTAGCTTTACATTGCTGAACATTCTTTAATCTGTGTAAACACTAACATGGCACAAATACTGAACAAAATGTGAAAATACTGCTTAATTACACAATGGTCATGACTGTAATGACAATCGATAGAAAATGTTCCTTCAACAGTCTTTATACTTCCATGGCAACAATAACTGTATCGATGATATGATTGGTTCCCAAATTAATAGTCCTCATAATTCCTGTTCATTCCTTGATTTCCACCGCCACCCATCTGTTGCCGATTTCCTCCTGAATAAAGCAAACAATAACCATATAAGGTGGCAACAAATTGACAACAAATGAATGTCTTTATATTGACCTTTTTCAATAAATATAGGACTTCTTGTTCATAGATGAAATATTTAAAAAAATGTAAAATGTACTTCTAGTTGAAGAAATAAAAAAGAAACAAGAAGCCCGGGGACCTTAATGGTCACCTGAATACAAAATCTTTCAGCAGGGAGAATAGTTATTGATTAGTGATTGAAATGAAAAGAACTTTAAAATATGTTTTCAAGATCGTGGACATGGCCGTCATCTTGGATTTCAGACCAACTCAAAAAGTAACAGCACTTGGTCAGGGCCATCTCAGAATCATTTCAGACAAGTTGGAGCTCAATCTCCTGAGAAGAAGTTTGAAATAGGTATTGCACAGGAAAACCATGATTGTGTAATTATGCTACAAAATGGCCTACCTGGCTTCCATGTCAAAGTTTTGACAAGGGCGAAATATAACAACACTTTGTTAGCTAACTTTCCTTAACATTTCCACCAATTTTTAGCTCAATCGCACAAGTAGAACTGGAGAAGAAGTTTAAAATATGTTTTTCAAGATGGTGGCCATATAGCAAAATCTGGTCAGGACCATCTCTGGATCATTTCATGCAAGTCTGAGCTCAATCCCACAAGTGGAACTTTAGAAGAAGTTTAAGACGTGAGTAGTTTGTGCACGGCAGACAGTGGACGAGGACAGATGAAGCACAATGACTATAGGTCATAGGTCATCATGATCCTTTGGGTCAGATGACCTAAAAAGTCCTTTTTTCTCTTCCTTTATCAAAATTTACTAAGTTTTAAAAAAATACCAGCATGAAAATAAGCAGCCTAGTTCTGATAAAGAGGATCTAGAAGGACTCACGATATCCCTGATAAAGAGGATCTAGAAGGATTTATGGTATCCCTGATAAAGAGGATCTAGAAGGACTCACGATATCCCTGATAAAACTTGGAATCAAAGCATTAGGACTGTTAGATCACCCGAATGTACTGAATATCAGATCAGGAATACTTCGATGAATGATTAAGAATTGAATTTTCTACTGAGAAATCGTCCCCAAAAAGCAAAAAAAAAAAACACAAATGCGGAAATCTATTGCTAATTTAGTGTTTCAGAAAAATCTTGTGGAAAAGGTAGTAAATCCTGCACTAGACAAACTCCTCTCCAAACGAAGACTTACTGACAGATTCAAGTAGACCCCTAGCTTTGTTGGTACAGGGATAAGTGGTACCTTTGTATAAAATATGACAGACATACACTTGTTCTGTGTTCAGTTTTCTATGTATTAGACCTGTAACTTTGTTGGGGTAGAGATAATTGGTAACTTTGTATAAAATATGACAGACATACACTTGTCCAGTGTTCAGTTTTCTATGTATAAGACCTGTAACTTTGTTGGGGTAAAGATAATTGGTAACTTCGTATAAAATATGACAGACATACACTTGTTAGTGCTCAGTTTTCTATGTAAAAGACCTGTAACTTTGTTGGGGTAGAGATAATTGGTAACTTTGTATAAAATATGACAGACATACACTTGTTCAGTGTTCAGTTTTCTATGTATAAGACCTGTAACTTTGTTGGGGTAGAGATAATTGGTAACTTTGTATAAAATATGACAGACATACACTTGTTAGTGCTCAGTTTTCTATGTAAAAGACCTGTAACTTTGTTGGGGTAGAGATAATTGGTAACTTTGTATAAAATATGACAGACATACACTTGTTAGTGCTCAGTTTTCTATGTAAAAGACCTGTAACTTTGTTGGGGTAGAGATAATTGGTAACTTTGTATAAAATATGACAGACATACACTTGTTAGTGCTCAGTTTTCTATGTAAAAGACCTGTAACTTTGTTGGGGTAGAGATAATTGGTAACTTTGTATAAAATATGACAGACATACACTTGTTAGTGCTCAGTTTTCTATGTATAAGACCTGTAACTTTGTTGGGGTAGAGATAATTGGTAACTTTGTATAAAATATGACAGACATACACTTGTTAGTGCTCAGTTTTCTATGTAAAAGACCTGTAACTTTGTTGGGGTAGAGATAATTGGTAACTTTGTATAAAATATGATAGACATACACTTGTTAGTGCTCAGTTTTCTATGTAAAAGACCTGTAACTTTGTTGGGGTAGAGATAATTGGTAACTTTGTATAAAATATGACAGACATACACTTGTTAGTGCTCAGTTTTCTATGTAAAAGACCTGTAAAGTAGACCATAGGATCCTATACCTTGACTGTATCCCCCTCTGCCAGCTCCACGACCTGTTCCTCCACGACCTGTTGCTCTGATTGTTCCTCTTTGTGTTCCTCTCATACTTCCTCCACGCATGCTCCCTCTACCACCTCTATTCATTCCTCCACGGGATGCCCCTAAGCCTGGTTTGGAGTACTGGTTCTGTATTTGGGTCCGATATGATCCCTGTCCCCCAGAGTAGCCCCCACTTCCCATTGTAGAGTTGTGGCTCATCGAAGATCCTCCTCCCCGACTTGAAGAAAATTCTGATCAGACACAAAAAATAGTTTTATATTATGAGCAGAGTCACTTGTGGGCAAGAACAAATAATGTGTTTCTAAGCAAACATCACAGAAGTTCTTTCAAGAACAACAAAAGCGTAAAAATGAAACAGAAAAAAAATATCAAATCATTAAATTCTTGCCAAAAGCAGAATTCACTGCTAGGACACTATGCTTGATATGTATGGCAAGATTTAAAGAGATATGTAATGATAATTTTCACAATGTAGCCTGGAAAGTTTGTAAACAGTAAATTTATATTTCTCACTGTGTTTCCATGGTAACAGAGAAAATATTAAAAATGAAATCTGGCCAATGATAAAAGGCACAAATAGGGCACTAGCCACTTAAGTAGGGCACTAGCCACTTAACTAGGGCACTAGCCACTTAAGTAGTTTTCTAGTTGTAACCAGGAAAATGGATGGACAGATGGATATATCGAGTCCAACTAAGCTGGTATCTCCATTAAATGACCTTTTACAGGGAATGAAGGATAAACAAGAGGCCCATGGGCCTTAACAGTCATCTGACAAAAAGCAAGCCAAACCTAGAAAGTGGGTTGAGGTCATTCATTTGAACAAACTTGGTAGCCTCTCCTCCAAGCATCTTACAGGCCCAATATCAGCACTCATGGACTTTTGCTTGTTGAGAAGAAGTCGTTTGTATATTTTAACATATTTGACCCCTGTGACCTTGAAAGTGGGTTGAGGTCATTCATTTGAATAAACTTGGTAGCCTTTCCTCCCAGCATGCTACAGACCCAATATCGGCACTCATAGACTTTTGCTTATTGAGATGAAGTCCTTTGTATATTTTAACATATTTGACCCCTGTGACCTTGAAAGTGGGCCAAGGTCATTCATTTGAACAAACTTTGTAGGGCTCCATGCCAGCATGCTATGGGCCAAGTATTAGCCCCCTAGGCCTTCTAGTATTTGAGAAGAAGTTATTTAAAGATTTTGACATATTTGACCCCTGCGACCTTGAAAGTTGTTCAAGGTCATTCATTTAAATAAACTTGGTAGCCTTTCCTCCCAGCATGCTACAGACCCAATATCGGCACTCATAGACTTTTGCTTATTGAGATGATGTCCTTTGTATATTTTAACATATTTGACCCCTGTGACCTTGAAAGTGGGCCAAGGTCATTCATTTGAACAAACTTTGTAGGGCTCCATGCCAGCATGCTATGGGCCAAGTATTAGCCCCCTAGGCCTTCTAGTATTTGAGAAGAAGTTATTTAAAGATTTTGACATATTTGACCCCTGTGACCTTGAAAGTTGTTCAAGGTCATTCATTTAAACAAACTTGATAGCCCTTCATCCCAGCATGCCACAGGCACAATATCAGCAATCTGAGCCTTTTGGTTATTGAGAAGAAGTTGTTTAAAATTTTAACATATTTGACCCCTGTGACCTTTAAAGTGGGTCAAGGTCATTCATTTGAACACACTTGGTAGTTCTTCATCCCAGCATGTCACAGGCCCAATATCTACACTCTGAGCCTTTTGGTTAATGAGAAGAAGTTGTTTAAAGATTTTAACATATTTGACCCCTGTGACCTTTAAAGTGGGTCAAGGTCATTCATTTGAACAAACTTGGTAGAGCTCCATGCCAGTATCCTCTGTGCCAAGTATTAGCCCCCTAGACCTTCTAGTATTTGAGAAGAAGTCGTTTGAATGAAAAGTTTACGGACGGCGCACGGCGGACGACGACGGACGAAGCATGATGACTATAGGTCATCGGACCCTTCGGGTCAGATGACCTAAAAACCCACATTTGTGTAACTTCTTGATATAATCAGTTATGAGCTAATCAAATCATGCAGTCTGAATAAAGACTTTCCAGAAAAAATCTGCTGTTTTTTGCTGCAGAGATGAGTTTGGCTCCTTTAAAACAGCATCTACCTGCTCTTGGTCGTTTTTGCATCTGGGTATGATCCTCATCATAAGGCTTTCTTCTTTTTAGGGCTACAGGATTGGGTCTCCGCATTGACAGGGATGTGCCGGGGTGCCCAAGGGAGCTGCTTGCAGAGCCACGGGCAGGTGACTTGCTCCTGTGATAAGGCAAATGATGCAGTAATATCATGTACATCATTTATTATGATACAAGAAAGTGGTCATCTACTCATTGGACTACAGATGTTTGGCTTAGAGTCTCTGAAATGTATATATTATCTTTAAGAGTGATGTCAGATAATCCCTGTCCCATCAATTTTTGGAACTTCAGATGAAAAAATTCTTCAGTACTTGAATTACCACCTTTTGGTGCTATATTGGGTTTTCTTGGCATACTGGTAACTGGGTGTGCATGAATGAAATTAAATAACCTAGGTCATTTAAATAACACAATCTGATAGAGAACAGTTATTTTTGGTATTAATCAATCCTAGATATTACCCTTCTTTCTTCTGCATGGCATCCAGAGCTGTCTGTAGGAGAGCAACCATGGCACGGTCATCCTGGACACCTTGTCTTTAACAGCAAACAAAGTCAACATAACAATAACATTACATATCATAGAGTTATCACCTGATCCAGGTGAAAATAGACCCAATATACATTGCTGCTAGTGAGAGCACAAGTCAAATAGCCAGGGATCCCAGGTTCACTAGCAGTCATCAAAATAAATACTGAACACTGTTACAACAGTGACCATATATTTACCCAGGGTCCTCCTAGGGCTCACAAATGTATCATAATTCATGATTTATTTCAACGACAAGATCTACATCACAAATAGTTCCCAGACAAAGAGATATTACAGATATTTAATGAAGATGATATATTTACATCACAAATAGTTCCCAGACAAAGAGATATTACAGATATTTAATGAAGATGATATATTTACATCACAAATAGTTCCCAGATAAGGAGATATTACAGATATTTAATGAAGATGATATATTTACATCACAAATAGTTCCCAGACAAGGAGATATTACAGAAATGAAGAAAATGTTGTTAAAAATGAGAAGCAGTCAAGTCATATCAAATGGAAACTACAACAAAATAAATTAGCAGGTACAATTAGAGGCTGATACCAATCTGAAATGAGAAGTGATATCTCTTGGAAACCTAAAGAGAACAAGACAGAAAAGTTACCTTTCATTTGAGAGGACTACTCCAAGCTTTTCAGAAAGATCCTGGAAATAAAGGGAAAGCAAAAAGATAGATTTGTAGGACATAACAAGAAATCTGTAGGCAATTAAAGGGCCTTTCTGGGACCTGTTTACAGTTTTATCGGTCTTTATTGGCTAACCAGCATAAACAATTACATCACATCATAATACAATAGCAAGTGCTTGCAGTGATACAGACATATTATGGAGGATGGACAATAGGGTTTGACATTTGATCTAACCTTAGAAGCAGCAACTAGAAATTTTGCTAGATTACTTAATTTTTTCTTATTTTTAAAAGAGAGAAGATTAACTAGTTTTAACATAGATGGACATACTCTATAATATCGATCCATATAGCAAGTTCTAAGAACACTGTATAATGGACAAACAAGAATATTCATCTCCGATAAAGTAAAGAACATACTTTTAACAGTGTTATGAATGCACACCATCCAAAGGAAGGATCGATACTTAAATAGGCACCAGAAAAGTCAATTCTGTCCCTTTGTTCTCTATATAATAAGAGAAAGACAGAAAATTCTCTCACAAAAAGTAAAAAAGTCTGATTTTCACCATTACCACCGATGCAGTAGTACTCTACCTTGAATCAGATATTCCATGTTACCAACAGGATCAGTTGTGTTATGGTAACTTACCCGACGAGAAGCTGTCTTCTTCACCCCTCTTCCTCTGAGATCATCATCTAGAGTAAAAAACAGAAGTAGAAGAAATTATCATTTTTCCCTGGTAAACCATTGGGTGGGGGATATACAATTATTAATTTGATTTTAATGAAATTTTGATTGATACAATGTCATAAAAGTCCACCACTATTAATTCATGGTTTTCAGATGAAAGCACCTGCGTGTAGTGCTATTTACGGTTTACAGACGAGTACTTACGCTTGCCTAAACTTAACATTTCCTACAAGACTATAAAGTTGGGACCATGCTTGCTGAAACTAATTAATTACAGCATCCCAAATAACATGTTTACAAATAAATAAAATTAATCCTGAAGTGACTTGTTGAGAGATTAAGTTGTAATACCTCGTTCCATGCTGGGTGAGTAATCTCTGTCATCCCATATTGGACTTCTCTCCCTCCTCTTGCTGACCTGTTGCATTCTCCTAGGTGCTAAGTCCTGTCCCATCCTGTCAGCAGATCTTGATGGCCGGTCAAAGTCATCATTCCTGCTGTGGTGAGATTCTGCTCGCATGAAGTCATCCTCGTAGTCGCTGTTATCACTAAAATTTCCACCTTTGTTGTAATCTCTATAGTTACGTCCAAAGTCACCACTGTCTCTACTGCTCCTCCGATTTCTATCATAACCATCATCTCTGCCTGAATCAAAGCTGCTTCTACTGTTCCGTCCACCTCCATAGCTACCTCCTCTCCCACTTTGTGAATAACTGCTTCCTGTAGTAAAACTACCCCTATTCCCTCTAGATGAGCTGGATGGTCGAACATCACTGGTACGCCTCATCGTGCCATCCCTTTGAGAACCTCTCCTGTTGCTGAAGCGACCTGTTTCCATAGTACTCCCAGCACTCCTCCTTTGACGCTGATCACTAAAAGACCTGTCAGATCCATAACCTCTACCTGGGGAAAGACTCCGGTCAATTCGATCCCTACTTCTTGACCTTGATATTGAGGAGACATTACTTCTCATTCCTTGAATATTTGATCCCATCTGGCCCATTCCTTGGTTCATGTTAAGGCCTCCCATGTTATTTCCTCCCATGCCCATTCCTATGCCACCACCACCCATGTTTCCCATCATTCCAGTTCCCATTGCTCCCATTGCAGGTGTCATACCCATATTTCCCATTCCCATACCTGACCCCATGTTCAGACCACCCATATTTCCGCCCATTCCAGTTCCCATCATATTCCCCATGTTGGATGGGCCCATACCCATACCACCCATGTTTGCAGCCCTTACGTTGAGCCCAGGAATGCCCATATTTGACCTCATCCCTAGGCCCATGTTTGACCTCAGGCCTGTGCCCCTATTGCTTTGCCTCCTGCCACGAGTATTCAAGAACTTGTTGTCGCGGAAATTGCCACGACTGAACCTGCCAGTATTCCGTCTGTCCATGGACGGCCGACTCACTTGAAGGTTATTCTGTTTGCTATTCCAGTACTCCCTTCTCTCTGCGATAAAGAAGTGACACATTAGTAGCTTACTGGATCATTTTGTTCACAAATGACGTTGGAGGTATATACAGTATTATCTGATAAGCCATATATATACCATGCAGCAGTAAATCTAAGCACAGCTTAAGTCTGGCCTCCATCTAGATAGCCAAGAAAACCTTCTTTCACCATTTTTGTTCTGTTTCTTATGAACACTGGTAACCCGAGAGCATTCAGTGGTTGTAAGTTGTAGTCATTGAAATAGTAAGTTACACGTCACAATCCAGATGAATTCACAGCCCAATCAATTAATAAGTGACATATGTTAATTCTTTGACATTTCTTTTAAAGTCTCTGACAGCAAATTAGAAACATACACTTTATTTAGACATGCAGGAATATTGAGACAACATTTTGAAAATTTTAACAATATGATAAATTTTTTAGTATTCAAAGAGTAAGCAATATGTATCTGTATACAACTCATTATGGATGCTAAAAAATTAGAAACTCCAGCAAGTTAGTAACTGCCAAAGGGTCTGTATGCATAAAGGTCTGTATTGTATTCATTCAGATACTTTGTATAACAAAATATACCCCAAGTATTCTGATTCATTCTTGTGACGAAATGTATAAAATATTCAGATTCAAGTGAATGAATTTCAAGATGCACTTAAATAAAAGATATGTACATTTTTCCACATCATTAAAATACTGATATTCTATGATGTGTCTTACTACACATAAAAAAACCCAGATTACAACAAGAGATGATTCATATGAAAGTGCTTTGTAAACTGGCACAATCTCTTTTTGGTACTGTAAACATGAAAAGTTTGTTTTGCACAATGCTGATGCATATATATTAAAATGCTTCAACTTATCAATATATAAATGCTGACATAGCTATCTAAATAACCAAAGAAATGATGATGTTGTTGATGACAACAGTTAGAGGATAGGATGGACACTACTCACAACATTAATCTAATTCTACATAAAAGAAAACTCTTACTGTCTGACAGGTAGAACAGTTTGCCCCATAGCCACTGCTGCACACGTGGTGTTGAAGGAATCTCAGGTTTACCTGGAATAAAAACAAGTTGTTGCCATGGTTATTGTGTTCCACTCTATACTACTGTGTGAACAAGAGCACTTATTTTTCACCTTATGGTTGTTATTTTTTTGGGAAAATGTCAAATAATACATCTTATTACTGATTTTACATTACTAATGATAACATGGAACTCCATCTTGGACACATTAATAATAAAATTTACAATCTTCAGAGATATTAATTTCTCTGGACCACTGTGTATCAAATTAAATCCTAAATCCCACCATGTTATACAACGAAGATTCTTCTTCCAAATGTTTTAACATCGGCTTAAACCTAGTACAAATTTTACTCATTCTAATTCAAAACATCATCAATCAGGATATGCCGCCAGAGTCATTTTGAGGTGGGGTCTCATTGTAGCTGGTGGCTATCACACTGAATATTACAGGAGAGGCACATTGCACGCCATCCAGAGCATTAAGGGTAAAGTATCTTACTCAAGAACACCCATCACATGGTTCTCACTCTCAATCACTACATAGTCCACACTTACACCCATCACATAGTCCACACTCTCACCCATCACATAGTTCTCACTCTCAATCACTACATAGTCCACACTCACACCCATCACATAGTACACTCTCTCACCAATCACATGGTTCTCACTCTCACCCATCACATAGTCCTCACTCTCACTCATCACATAGTTTTCACTCTCAATCACTACATAGTCCACACTCACACCCATCACATAGTCCACTCTCTCACCAATCACATGGTTCTCACTCTCACTCATCACATGGTTCTCACTCTCACCCATCACATGGTTCTCACTCTCACCCATCACATAGTTCACACTCTCACCCATCACATAGTCCACACTCTCACCAATCACATGGTTCTCACTCTCACCCATCACATAGTCCTCACTCTCACCCATCACATGGTTCTCACTCTCACACATCACATGGTTCTCACTCTCAATCACTACATAGTCCACACTCACACCCATCACATAGTCCACACTCTCACCCATCACATAGTCCACACTCTCATCCATCACATAGTCCACACTCACACCCATCACATAGTCCACACTCTCACCCATCACATGGTTCTCACTCTCACCCATCACATGGTTCTCACTTTCACCCATCACATGGTTCTCACTCTCACTCATCACATGGTTCTCACTCTCACTCATCACATGGTTCTCACTCTCACCCATCACATGGTTCTCATTCTCACCCATCACATGGTTCTCACTCTCACCCATCACATGGTTCTCACTCTCACCCATCACATAGTCCTCACTCTCACCCATCACATGGTTCTCACTCTCACCCATCACATGGTTCTCACTCTCAATCACTACATAGTCCACACTCACACCCATCACATAGTCCACTCTCTCACCAATCACATGGTTCTCACTCTCACTCATCACATGGTTCTCACTCTCACCCATCACATGGTTCTCACTTTCACCCATCACATGGTTCTCACTCTCACCCATCACATGGTTCTCACTCTCACCCATCACATGGTTCTCACTCTCACTCATCACATGGTTCTCACTCTCACCCATCACATAGTCCTCACTCTCACCCATCACATGGTTCTCACTCTCACTCATCACATGGTTCTCACTCTCACCCATCACATGGTTCTCACTCTCACCCATCACATGGTTCTCACTCTCAATCACTACATAGTCCACACTCACACCCATCACATAGTACACTCTCTCACCAATCACATGGTTCTCACTCTCACCCATCACATAGTTCACACTCTCACCCATCACATAGTCCTCACTCTCACCCATCACATAGTTCTCACTCTCACCCATCACATGGTTCTCACTCTCACCCATCACATGGTTCTCACTCTCACCCATCACATGGTTCTCACTCTCACCCATCACATGGTTCTCACTCTCACCCATCACATGGTTCTCACTCTCACCCATCACATGGTTCTCACTCTCACCCATCACATAGTTCACACTCTCACCCATCACATAGTTCACACTCTCACCCATCACATGGTTCTCACTCTCACCCATCACATGGTTCTCACTCTCACCCATCACATAGTTCACACTCTCACCCATCACATGGTTCTCACTCTCACCCATCACATAGTTCACACTCTCACCCATCACATAGTTCACACTCTCACCCATCACATGGTTCTCACTCTCACCCATCACATAGTTCACACTCTCACCCATCACATAGTTCACACTCTCACCCATCACATGGTTCTCACTCTCACCCATCACATGGTTCTCACTCTCACCCATCACATAGTTCACACTCTCACCCATCACATGGTTCTCACTCTCACCCATCACATAGTTCACACTCTCACCCATCACATAGTTCACACTCTCACCCATCACATGGTTCTCACTCTCACCCATCACATGGTTCTCACTCTCACCCATCACATAGTTCACACTCTCACCCATCACATAGTTCACACTCTCACCCATCACATGGTTCTCACTCTCACCCATCATATAGTTCTCACTCTCATTCACCACATGGTTCTCACTCTAACACCTTATATTATTCTCACTTATCACTGAGATCAGTATCTCATGTTTACCTATGTCTGTGATCCTGCTGATCCGCACTTGGTGCTTGCCAATCTTGATGAACTTGTTTTTGTGAAGAAAGGCAAGACAGTCTGATTTAGATTCCATTTCTACCACAGCCCAACTAGAAAATAAAACCCACACAGATCAAGATTCAGTATTCACATCATCTTCTAAAGAATGACAAGATCATTTATAGTGATAGAGATGTTAGTGAGGAGGCACAGTAATCTCCATTCATTACTTGTTCAATGTAAATCAATGCAGCTCAGTGAAATATATTTTCTGTCACTGACAACGCTGTAAAATTTCCTGTGAGTGTGGAGAAAATGTTACTGTCAATGTATTAACCTGTGCATATTCTTTTTTTCAATTTCACCTCAAATATTTTCAAATAACTGCAATGTTAACCAGTACATGTACCAAGGTAAAAGGTCTGGAAGGTTAACACTATGAAAAGAAAACTCTTCACGTCTTGCACCATTATCTGCAGAGGCCTCGTGTCACAGGAGGGAGACCCTAATAACATGATGATATTTCCAGTTATGTTTCAAGTGTCTGTAGATCAGCCAAATGTGCTAGAACACTCAGAAATGAGCTATCATCTCTCAAAACGTGTCAAAGTCTGGCAATAAATGTAAAAGTCATACAGGGATTATCTCCCCCTGGAATAGTGTTTCCTGTCAGGTTTATCTGATACGTTGACAATGGAGTAAATGGCATGGCCAGATCTATCTGTAGGTAAATCAATAACATACTGATATTATAGTGCGTTTCTATGAAATGACACCATCTGTTTCCACCTTGGGAAATTAAACAATTCATTGTTGACAATATAATATAGTTATGGAACTTCTGCAAAGGACATTGTTCCTGATTCTGAGACTTTGAAACGAGAAGTTCATTGATGGGTTGAATCAATGTAAATTGTTAATGTCAGTCTCGGATGGAGAAGTAGAGGACGTGTACACTGGATGATTAATTCTACAGCAGAAATTACAGCATGTATAATGATATAAAGCAGGTTAAGGCAGTACATTGTAATTACATGCTTTTAAACTCCAATCATCAGCTAATATTGCTGAATAAGGCTTATTTAATGTTGTAGTACATTTATTACTTCATCAACATACAGAATGACTTTTAAACAAGATTTAATTATACAGCAATCAGTGCTGATACAGCAATCAGTGCTGTTACAGTAGTCCAAACAACAAGATGGTTCATTATTAGTGTCAATATCAGGGGCAAGTTTAGGTCAACAATCTCCTGTTTATGGCTGTCACTTTGTCATGCAACAGACACTTAGAATCTGGGTCATCTTCAAAACTTTAGAAACACAAAATCAGAAATGTTTCAAAGTTAATGGCTAATGCTTTTATTGAGTGTACATCTCTAAACCCCTTCATGGGCTCCTTAGATCAGTATTCCACATATGAAATGCTAAAACTTTGTATATATCCAATACAAGCTGTTCTACAGTATGTACTTCAGCAAAGGGTACTTCATTAACACAAATTAACAATCAATGCCATTCAGTGTTAATCCACTCTCAGTACCAACAACATATATGTTGGGAGTAGGGACCAATCATGTCCCTGTGACATTTTTATTCTACTAATGATAATGAGTGTTTTCTTTTTACTATACAAATCAGCTCATTGATCCATGAGAATGGAATAATTTTCAAAAGATGATTACTGTCTCTCACCATGACCAGAAGTATTGGTATAGCTGCTCACCTGCCTGTGGCGTGTCTAATTTGCCTTCCCCAGGGCCTCACTTTACTTACTTACCCCATAACCTTGCCCCCTGGCTTGCGGGCTACACAAGCCCTGACCATATTAGGTATGTATTCCTTCAGTGACAAGTCTGTTGTATCTTCAGGTAAATTCTTCAGGAACAAAGATCTGTCCCTGGGATGGCCCTCTGTAAACAACACGCAAAGCTGAAAATCAAGTCTTCATCAAGAAATATTGAACTACAATGAAAATGCTTCCTCTGTGCGAGATCCGAGATTGAAAACATCCATATATATTGGCAGTGTTTACTTCTCTTTTTTCTCCAGTGTAGCTGTGAGTCACTGAATCATGACTCATTAAATGTTAATCTCATTTATCCTCATACAGTATGTACAAAATGTACAAAGCTTAAAATATTTTGTAATATTGAAAATCCTTTGTTGAAATTCATTCACACAAAAATACCTGTGATATCATTGTCATTTACAATGAAATCCATGCATAAAACTTTTGAAATAGAATGCTGATCCAGCATCATAGATTCTACATCATTTCCATCAAAGATGGTGTTAGGATAATTCAGATATCACATGATCAATCTACTGGTATATATTTAAATTGTGACATTTTTTTCTTTCAAGAAATTCATATAAACAGCATATACTGCTTTTCTTCTGCAAGTAAATATATATATTTTCATTTGGGATCTTAAGACACAATCAACAACCCTTTGTAATTCTCTTCAAAAAGTCTTTTTATTTCTTTGAGTCAGTTGTGTATCTTTAAAATTTGACCCATTTCTGATGTTTTCGACATCCTTAGAAGCGTTTGAATTCATGTTGTCATTTTTGATGTATACATTGATATGTGGATCCTTCAATTCTTCCTCCTTTCACTGATCCATATTATCTAAGTTGAAAAATCCAGTAAAACAGTCAACATTGAAATGAATTACGACTGTAAAACTTCCAACAGAACGGTGTGCATTTGCCTCTCTTCTTCATACACTTCAGGCTACATGTCTTGATAAACAATGCACGCTTCAATTGTTATTTCATTAATTTCTTTCCTGTCTTTCAATTTGTAACAACTTCACCTGATGGTAGATGTTTGTACAACATGACTTGTTTTTACTTTTCTCTTCCTGAACACCTGTACGGTTCAGTGGACAGTTTCTGAATGTCTATATTAAGGACACATGTCTTTCTCAAAGTTTTTTCCACTTGACAAGACATATCAGCAACACTTTCTGACAAGAAAATGTGTGTTTGATGTCTGGTAAATTTTTTCCAATGTGAACATTTCCTTAGTACAGAATGACATTCTTTTGACATAAATATTGTCAATCAGTACAACAATTCTTTGGAAGATGAATATTGAATTATATGGTAAAAAACCAGTAAATGCAATCTTTTCAAGCAATGCAAAGTCATAGTCATCCATCTTCTACATCAGCTTTGAAGACACTTTGATGTCAGTAATCCTGATGATCAATGGTTTAAACATTTGATCAATGTCATCCATACTTCTATAAGCTTCCTCCAAAGGTCTGTTTGGTGATAAGTCTAGTTTTCTCCTTACCATGCTAAAGTGGCTAATGTTTCTCCAAAATCCATGTAAGTCCTGCTTACTAAACATTAGTTGAGTTGATTGGATAATACCTGTATGAAGTGTCTCTTGAATTCAGGATCCCAACCGCCAAAAAAAAAAACCATGCTAGGTAGTGTCCGGCGACAACTAAACCAATTTCTTATTAATGATCGGTGTTGGCCAACAAAGAAAGCTCTGATACATCAATGTAGTTTAATGAGACAAAATATGGATGTATCAATTAGCATATGCTGTGTAAATTTCTAGCTTAAAGTTTCATCCTACTGCACTTTTCAGATGAGGACAGCTTACATAATTAATAAGCGATATATGTCCCCTTCTGGACCCCACAAGCTATTACATTTTTGTGCGAACTTTGATGAGAAAGAAGAGTGTTGACAATGATTTTCTAAAAATAGTAACAGTGACCTTTACCTTGAGCCAACAACTCTGAATCTCAAACTTGTCCAATATATTATGATTTTTTTTTGTAAATGTATGAGGTTTCATCAAAATCCTGCGAGGAATGAAGAAGGAAGAATATTAACAATTATCTTAAAATAGCAATAGTGACTTTGACCTTGACCTAACAACCTGAAACGTAAAGTTTGTGGGTGAAAGGGGTTTGATCAAAATCCTGAAAGATTACTAGAGCACTGACAAATTTTGGTGTTTTATACGTACATTGATGGACGGACGCAAGGAAGGCAAACAGGTGGACAGAGAAAAAATTATAGTCTTCCCCGATTTCATCAGTACAGGACAAATAATTAACATGGACAGAACTGATTACTAATGAGAATCAATGCTGAACAGTGAAATAATTTGTTTTCTTATTGAAAATTTTGAAATAAATTCTAATGGTGAAAATTTTGAACTGTATATTTGTACTTTCTGCTTTTTTCTGTATATCATTTAGAAATTTATAGAATATTTCATGATATAACAATGTAATATGAAGAACTACACTTACATGTGTTCTTCAGGTTTTGGTTACTAACTGGTTTGGGTTAATTTTTTCATTAATTTGCTGTAATTTTCAATCATCTACAAATCAGTGCTGATCAGTAAATCTTACCTTGTAATCCCAGTCTTCTGCAGTAATCATCTAAAATGTAACAAAAAATGCATAAATAAACTTCAACTAAAGTAATATTAAAAATTGGTGGAGTAATTGTCGATTAATTTTCATGTTAAAACATGTTTTTAATTAACGGTAATCGCCATTTACCATTAAAATCAAATTTGTAAATGATATAATGACTTATATAATAGCACAGGGTGTTTGTGTTGATAATTGACTGATGAAATGCATTTGGAGGGTAGTGTTGTGCTTTAGATAAGTTTGTACTTACTTGTTTTCTTTAGTAAGTGTTCTGAGCATTCATCAATTTTGATTCCTAAGAGCCTAAGGTTTGACAGACTTTTGATGAGGTTTTCATATCGTGCTTGACTGGAGGCGTTGAAAGCAACTTTCATTTTTCTGACAGGAAGAGAAACATACTTAATGTGCTCATTATTTCACCAAAAATTCGTGTCGATTTCTTCCTCTTACCACATCTTACACACTATATCCTACATTATTTAACATGATGCATTCTTTTGGCTACTAAGAAAGAGATTTCCATCTGAACGATTATCATACAATGTTGTATCAATAATCCACTTAAAATCATGTCACAATAAAATTAACCTTAAATCAACTTTGTACCAGGACTATGTAAAACAAACCTATAGGTGATAACATGGGAGGGGGCTTGATATTCCCAACTCTTGGGGACATTTCTATTGATATTCCCAACTAATGGGGACATTTTTAAGTTATGTAAAACTTGTAATCAAGTTTTTAGATTGTACCTGGTAATAACAAAAAAAAATGTTTAATAAAATAAAAGAGCATGCTGACCCTAGTGTACGCGTCCCACTGTCATCTTCAAAATCAATATGGATTTCCTTAGCTTTGCAGAGACACAGGAAAAAGTCATCAGACTTGAAGTTTCTCACTTCTACATCCCTCAAGGTGACAGCTGGTAACAAAAACACAATTATAATGTTATAACAAACTTAATTAATTGTTATTGATATACATATTAAACGGTCTGGATAAACAGAAGCCTTGAAGCTAATACTTCTATAGTATAATTACTTATCAAATACAATTAAATTCTATACACTGTGAATATTAAGTGATATTTTCTTGAAGTTATCAACATAAACACTAACTGTAAAATGAACATTCAATGATCAAATTGATCTTTACAACTAATCTGAAAATCACCATGGTGATTACGATGAATATCATTGATTAATATCCTGGTAGATGTGAATTTGATAGAAATCAGAGGGCTATGTAGATCATTGTTGAAATGGTTACCCAAGTTCTCCCATTCCTTCGTCATGGCTTCATAGTCTGCCTTTCTCCTTTCCTCCGCTTTGGCTTTGGCTTCAGCTCTAGCTTTAGCTTCAGTCTCAGCCTTAGCTTTTCCTTCAGGTTTTGATTTTACACTCTTTCCAGCATCCTTCGATTTAGCAGTTTCTTTTTTCTCAACTTTCTTTGCAACTGTTTTCTCTTCTCCCTCAATCTTATCCTTTTGATCCTTTTCTTCAGTACCATCCTCTTTGTTACCGACTTCTTTTTTGTCAGAACTATCATCACCTGTAATTTCTGTAGCTGTGACACCATTCGCCTCAGTGTCTACCTCCCTCCCCCCTGCTTGGTTTTGACTTGTCTTTTCCTCTGTTGTTTCTGTTACATCAGTTTCCTCTTTGTCTTTGGAAGTCTCTGTACCTTTAAAATAAAAATCAGAGTTTTTACTTTTTTCTTTGAATTTTCGCTTTCGTCACTCTCTAGTGCTAAAACAAGAAAATCAATTTTAATGTTGTTGTCATTATCTCACCATAATCACCACCTTTCGGGCAGTGTTCATGATAAATTTTTTCCATGGAGGTCACTGACTATGTATTTTACCATTTAAAACAATGACACATTAAATTCATAGACTATATTGTACCTGACTGGTATCAAAGAAATTGTAAATGGAATCTGTTGAACAATTGTGAGCATCATCTCATAACTATCTTCTTCTCATCAAACAAGAAAAACATTTAACTGACTACTACCAAGACTGGTCCTGTCTACATATAAAGATCAAATGCCATGCAAGATGGATTTCAAGACCTAACATCTCAAAGTGTACTTACCATTATTTGGTTTTGTTGATGAATCCTCCATCTGATCGCCTTCTTCAGTCTTTCCAGGTTCCTCTTCCAGATTTTCTTCTCCTTCATGGAATTCCTCATCATAACTGGCTTCCATCTCATCCTCAAGGTCACCTTCATCTGCATCATACTTAGGACCTGTAGGCATGTCACTGTCATCTATCATGATGTCGTGGTCAATCTCTCCCCCATCATCTCCTTCATGTTCAGATCCAGAAGCTTCATCAACAACATCCCAGTTATCTGTCATAAACATTTCTACTCCTTCCTCATCCTCCATTTCTTCTCCATGGTCCTCATCACCTTCCTCCTCTCCTTGTTCATCAACTCCTTCACCGAGGTTCTCATCAACATCTTCATTCTCACACTCAACATTGGCAGTCAAGTCTGAAGCTTTGTCATCTGCTGGGGTTGCCATTTCTTTCAATAGCAATGCCACTTCTAGATCTGCATATAAATTTCATATTATGTAACGTTAGTATTAGCGATGAAAGTGCTTAAACAATTTGTGGTGTCATTTTCGTAATCGAGATACAAATTATTTCAGAATATACACAAGCATGTCTTCTATTGATAGCCTATATAATGTATTTTTAATGGTAAATGTATATCAGACAAACATCAATGCTTATGCAAAATTTCATTAACATTGGACGAGTAGTCTCGCTGAAAATGAGATCACATGACCTATGACCTGTGGAGAGCAATCCCATATAATATATTCTAAAAGGCAACAATTGTATAAAATGTGGACAAGAATGGCCCTTACAGGCAGAAATTATTGCAGGGCAGGAACTTTAACCCACTATCTTATATAATTTTACAACAAACCACTCCAGACAAGCAACCTGTGTACTCTGCATAGTCATGATTGGCCAGTAAAAAGAAAAATCGCATGGAAACTGAAGTGTTACTATTATTCTATTTTCCATCGAATACTTTTTCATAAATAGTGATAACCATGATGGTTGATAATCAAGATGGGTGTCTGCCGGCCATCTTGTTGCTTTGGATCAGTTCCAAAATGGGCTGTGCAAAACTGCAGAATAAGGCAAACCTATTATATATGAAATTTGAGAATGATCCATTCAGTACTTCTCCAGAAATAATGTAAAAAAAAGAGCTGTTTAAGGCCAGATGGTGGACTTTATCCAACATCCATTATCGCTGACTTGGTGTTAGATGGTAGACCAACTACCAACAATGGATGAAGGACAATTTTATCAGCCAAACCATTTATTTACTGATGGTGGCCTAAAAATGTATCTGAATTGCTGCGGTTTTATTTTTAATTGAATGATACCAAATTGATATGTGTTACAAGGAGAGTGATTACACACACAGTCTTGCTGAATTACAGGGATAAACGAGTTATTTAAAAGGAAAACAACCATCCATCTTTCCAGTGTTTAAACACCCGTCAGGAAGGTGAATAAAGTTTTAATTGTTAAATGACGCACTGTGTTGATTTTTAGCATGGCAGACTTTCCTTCCTTTACAACTAAGTATGCGTAGCGTAAAATGCCACCGCTGCAACGAACTGCAGCATAAAATATGCTCATGGAACAATGAGTCTGCGTTCTGAGGAAGTTTATCCTCTGTAATGAGAGAATGCGTTGGAGTTCCAGGGGAATCCTCGAGCTCTCGAACATGCGTAGAGGTATTACGATACTGTTAGTAATACAGCTAGATTGAGGCCATTTTTAAAATATCACAGGTATGTGACCTATACATATTTGGTATTTGTGATTAAAGGTTATTTTCTTATGATAACGTTCATTGTCATGAATATATCAAGTTCACCAAACGGCAAACAACAGCAATACAAAATTACCTTATGGAACAATGACGACCAAAGCCACCTAGAATTATCCCCCATGTAGCATTTACTCGATAGAGGGAGCAAAGTGAATAAATATAATTTCTCATGAAGTCAAGTAATTCGATTGAAATTTAAACTCAGATTACAGTTGATCTTCAAAAATGCTTCAAATCTGAAGATAAAAAGCAAAACAATAAAAATATATTTGAAAACATTTATATCTTAATATATCCGGATAATTGAAGACCGGAAATACGACTAAAACTAGATCGCACAACGCCGCTGTCACGTGTGATAAGAAAGCAGCTTTTGTCCATTTTGGGTTTAGGTAATGCATAGACAAGATTGTTTCATATATCTGCAGTAGACAAAGGAATCATTACACCATGTTTGCATTTGATTATGACTGATGTAATCATAAAAGCATGGTAAATAGAGCACCCGATTGGCCCATTTCCCGATGTCTCTTTGACGTTTACCTGCCAACTAAAGTAATTAAAGCACCAAAATATATATGTAAATATTAAATACTATGGACGATCTTTGACTAAAAACGTGTTCATTTCTCTATTTTCGACTGGTGCAGTTTGCAAAGATACCAGGTTGGTTATATGTTGATAAGAACATTACCTGTTTTCGAATGTTTAATCTTCATTTAATGCTGTCGGTTATCTATCAAGAGTCGCGAAGCTCAGCAACATACATGTAGGCATTGTAATGATGTTTTCACTGGCATGTACGTAGTCTGGAAGGGAGATATGAAGATGGCAGTTACAAAGCACGTTGTACTTTAGTGCCTACAATCTATAATTCCTGAGAGTTATTGTGTAGTTTTCTGTAGTATAAATCATGATATCAGCTTGTATATGAAGAACATATCTTTCAGTCTTTATGCAGCTTGCATATGAAAATGATGATTTGTATATTCCTTCATGATGGGAGGATTTGTTGCCCTGAAACAGTTTTATGCTCATTTTTCTTCTGTTATCTTTGGAGGTAATGACTGAAGATTTGGGTGTGGCACCTCGATCTCGAAGAACAGGATACACAAGTTTTTAATATAGTTTAAGAAATATAAAAAAAAAAATATAATGCAGTTATGGCCCTTTGTATGTAGAATATGTCATATGGCAGTTTTCCAGATTTTTTCCCCAAATTGTTGTGGGGTTGATCATTATAATCAAGGGACCTGGTTTTGGGTGAATACATGGGTTTTAGTGACCTGAGAAACTGTGTGATATTTCCTTTGGTCTCTGTAAATATCACCTTAGGGGGTTGATTAATCCTCACCTGGAAACAGGTCAGGGATTATGTAATATCCAGCTCACTTTTAGTAAATTCCTGTAAGATGTTCATTGAACATTTAACCATTCCAATAGAGAAGTCTGTTATTGTTTGTTAATGTTACCAATAGTTGTCATTACTCAGTGATCATTATTTCTCTTAGATCTGTTTAGGAAAACATGACAGTTTAGTTCAGCAATAACATTGACAATTATGCCATCAGATCCCATTTATGTATGTTTAAAATCCTTGTCCCTAGAGTGATACACGAAACTATGTGAGGGATTTGGGGGCAACTTTTCTAGTTTTCCTGTAGTTATTGTTTGAATGCAGAGCAAAATGAATCCACAAAATAAAAGAATTCAAGTCAGTGAGAGCAGGTGTATCAGAATGGTAAAATGTCTCGTATCATGACACTTAAAGAAGTGAAAATAGCATCACTTTACACATTTAACTTTACAGATACAATAAAATTTAACTTCAAAATTTAATTTCAGCTTACCATATTTATTTACTTTGCCAAATTCTGTATCTTACTAAAGTCTTCCATTGTATGGTGGCACTGTTCATTTATGTTAAACTGGATTCTGTAAAATATGTAATGACTGCCTTTTGAATTTCAGTTCCATATAAACTTGTCAGGTAAGTATTTAATTTCTAAAGGTAATTGCCTCAGAATTGAAATAACGAGCAGAAACAATTCATGTCAAATTTTATTTTATTTCAGACAACTTAAATTAAAGATGGCTGAAAATACAGAAAATATGGATACAAGTGAAAATATTGGTCAGGATATTGATGAAACAATTGATGAACTGTCAGAACTAGTAAAGGATGATGCTGTCGTTGGTGATAAAGAAGAAACGAAAGAAGATGAGAACATGGACGATTCCACGGATAAGAAGGAAGAAGATTCCAAAGAAGAAGAGGACTCCAAAGCTGAAGAGAAAGATTCTACAGAGGAGATTGCTAAAAAGAAGAGAAAGAAACCAAATTTCATTGATAAAACACAAAGACCACCATTAGTTAGAGGTAAGAAATACCCAGGCAACCACTGAAAAAGTACAGGTACCACCCTTAGTCAGAGTTAACAGATAACTATTGATAAAGCACAGGTACCACCCTTAGTCAGAGTTAACAGATAACCATTGATAAAGCACAGGTACCACCCTTAGTTAGATATAAATAATAACCATCGCAGATAAAAAAAACCTTAGTGCTTAAAGTATTTACAAATAGCCAAGACTACTAATGTGTAATTAAATGTAGTTCCCTGAACAGAGAAAAATATTTAAAGTTTTGTTCTAATTCAAACTTTTTGTTTTAAGTTGTTCAAGGTGAAGTGATCATTAATAACTTCAAAATGAAAGATGCTAAGATGAAGGATTTCCTGACCATCCTAAGCAAAGCTGATAGCTTTGTCTTTGAGTACAATACTGAAAGCACACAAAGCAGCCAAACAGAGGAAAACAAGAACCAAAGGATTGGGTTTGTATAATCCATACTTTAATTATGTATATATATGTATAACAGAATTGGAAACACTTCTGATTAATAAAACTTGAAGTGTTTTCATATAAAATCTTCAGAAGCTTTGCAAATTTTATTATTTTCTGTATATGTACTGGACACTGCAAATTTTGAATTTCTTATATACTGTTGAAACTTGTCTCAAAATCGTTTATGTTGAAATTCTGTTTTAGTCAAAATAATTTCCAAGTCTCCATTATTTTCCTTCTTCATCTTTGTGATTTTCGTTCGGATGAGTGGAATTTCATTACGTCAAATTGCAGTCGAAGTCGAAGTGCAGTGCTGGAAGTATTTCCAATTGATAGAGTCCATATCTTTGTGTGATTTGTTAAGTCTAGTGCTTGTATAATGTTTTCTATAATAGGAGAAAGATTTCCAGTGTCGCCTTTATCATATGTTTATTCATTCATAGTAAAGTCCTATTAATATGATCTGTCCCCCACAAAAATCAACAATTTTACAGTGGTCCATACTTTACTGTGAATACTTAGACTCTTGTATTCATGCTAAGCTGGTGTAACTAAGTGTTGGGTTTATACACAATTTTGACAGTTATTGTTTTCATGTTTTCTATCGTCATTTATGTTCTGAAATATATTTTGTAATGTTTTAACTTTTAAAAGTACCGGTAACATTAATATCTCTTTGGCCAAATAATCCAATCGTTTTCTGGTTTTATACATTTTCTTGTTTTGTAGAAAGATAACACTGACCTATTCTGCAAAAAAGGATTTCAAAGCTCTTTCAGTTATCAACATTCTGGCAGATCTGGTTGATTTTGATTCTGGTATTGAAATAATAGCACCAGACTCCATAAAGAATGAAGTGGGTAGGTGATTGACTTAGTCATGTTTAATTATTCAGAAAATGAGCTAGACTTCCTGTTCTCCTATGTATATAATATAGCAGGTTCCAATGCTGATTAAGGCAACTAGATTAGGGTATTTTATAAGTGATGCATCATTTTGATAATTCTAGTCCTTTATAAGAAAAAGTCTTGTTTGGCATGAGAAAGTGCAACGACTGCTGTAGACAAGTTTTTCAGTTTAGCATAGTATTAAAGATGAAGACACCTGCTACTTCCATTTGAGAGAAGAATCCTTACAGTTTAACCAGAAAAGAAGTTCCAGTACCATGGAAGTCGACTAATGCTTTGTAGAGAATGTTAGCACAACATTTAAAACACCTACATCTGTACCTACTGCATGATTCATCTTTTTACTTTGCCTTATATTATTGAAAAAAATTATATAGAACGATATGATATTAAAAACTAATTTAAGTTTAGATCATTCTGGAGTTAATTTGATTTTGTTAAAGTGTGTTTTGGATGACAGTTTTTCATATTTTTTTGGAACAGATGCTGAGCTATACGGGATACGAAGACACCTGTTAAGTATGTACATACTGGTATGATATATAGTATAATCAAAGTAGGACGATATCCAACAGTTCCAGATATTCTAGTTCACATCCAGTTTCTTTCTGTTCTAAATACAGGCCTAATACACTAATATTTTACAATGCTAGCTAAATGGTAACAATAGGAACAAACAGGCATAACTAATTCATATTAAATTGATTTATTGCAAAACTATTAGACAAATTAAAGAAGGAATGTGTGAACTACAATTCAGTTTCCAATACTAAATTGTACATCATTCAGTTATCAAATTTATTTTAATCGTGAACAAAAAAAATCTCTTTTGATTGTGCAGTGTAAAACCTTATAATAAAGATTCTCTTTTGATTGTGCAGTGTAAAACCTTATAATAAAGATTCTCTTTTGATTGTGCAGTGTAAAACCTTATAATAAAGATTCTCTTTTGATTGTGCAGTGTAAAACCTTATAATAAAGATTCTCTTTTGATTGTGCAGTGTAAAACCTTATAATAAAGATTCTCTTTTGATTGTGCAGTGTAAAACCTTATAATAAAGATTCTCTTTTGATTGTGCAGTGTAAAACCTTATAATGAAGATTCTCTTTTGATTGTGCAGTGTAAAACCTTATAATAAAGATTCTCTTTTGATTGTGCAGTGTAAAACCTTATAATAAAGATTCTCTTTTGATTGTGCAGTGTAAAACCTTATAATAAAGATTCTCTTTTGATTGTGCAGTGTAAAACCTTATAATAAAACCTTATAATAAAGATTCACAGAATGATTGATTATTTATAATTGAAAAATGATCAACAGTTAAAATCATTTTGGTTACCTATTTATCTGATAGTCCTTCAAGAAATCAGTCCAATTTTTACTTTCAAACTTTACAATATCAATATAAGAATTCTAACATAAACAAATACGTAATTATCTAAATAAAGGAAATGTACAGGTATTTAAAGTATGTACACACAATAAGGAACATCAGAATAATATACTGGAATATAATGATAAAACCAATTAGGGTTTTAATATCAATGAGTTGATCTTGAAATCAGACTTTTCAGTAGAAGACATCTTCATAGGGCTATAGCTAAAAAAATGTTTATAGAAACTGCCATGAAATCACACTTTTCACCACAAGATATGTAGGTAAGGCTAGTTGAAGGATTTCCATGGAAACTGGCATGAACATAACACTTTTCACTTCAAGATATTTAGGTAAGGCTAGCTAAAGGATTTCCACAGAAACTGGCATGAACATCACACTTTTCACCACAAGATATTTAGGTAAGGCTAGCTAAAGGATTTGCACGGAAACTGGCATGAACATCACACTTTTCACCACAAGATTATCTAGGTAAGGCTAGTGAAAGGAATGTCTGCAGAAATTGCCATGGAAGAGGAGGACACCTAAAGGATGCCAGGCACAAATATACAATTACTCAAAACAAAGTGTTAAGGGCGAATATGACCTGAAGATGACATTAAGGTGACTGGAGGTTAGCCTCTGGGTACTCGAGGAAAACTAGAGGAGTCAGTCTCACATGGTGAAAGGTCAAATTTAGAAAAATTGAACTGCAAAGTGTGTTGTGGTGTACAGGAAAGGTCTGTCAAACTAGAAGCTGGTCTGCTTCCTCACATACTATATGTGCCAACGATTACCTACCATTCCCTTGCTGGTGATGTGAATTTCCAGTATGATTAACAAATGCTGTATAGCATTTGTTCAGCAACTGACAGGTAGCATCAATGATGTGTTCATGTGGTGTACACATCTAGATGCCATGTTTTATTTATACAATGTACTTATGATGTGCTCTCACTTCATTCAATTAAAATCTTAACTGTAACGAGAAAAGCAGATTTATCTGTATTTAAGTATTGTAGCATTACTTGTTCTTCTTGATTTCTGATTGAAAGCCGTTTCAGCGGCGCTCAGGATACATTGGAGTGTATTTATCAATATTATATTCTTACAATGCATGTATATAAGCACATGAAAATTGAGCTTTGAATATGTTGAGTATTGTCCAAGTGCATACATGTATGCATTTGATATCACTATGACCAGCTTCAATATAACAGACTTGTATATCACAGTGATATACATGTACCGATGAATAACCGCAGATGATGAACGTCATCTGCTTCTCTGAAGATTTCCCATTTATTGAAAAAAGTTAAAGTTATTTGACTGCAGATAACTTTAATCTGTTTAAATGTGATAAATTGAAGTCAAACTTAATTATCAAGATATGAGGACATCATTCTCAAATATATTGGTTATAATTACCTGAGATTCCGAGCCAACACATGAAAAATGTGACGAAATAAAACAACTGGTCATATTGTCTAGGCAACACCTCTCCAGCCACAGTAACTCGGGTTACTATGGTTACAAACAATTTGTCTATATGGGTAGTTTGTCAATTTCAGGTCAGGCTAAAGATAAAACTTTGTATGTAAACGACATAACAAATGCTACAACCGAAGAGTTCTTACGGGCCTTAGTGCCTGATTGTACCAAAGCTCATATACCTGTAGACTCTGAGGGCAACAAACTTGGGTAAGTATTCCTCCCGGCTGGTGGAAGACCTATCTTACATTGCTTTATTTGCTGATTGATGTGTAATTGATTTACAGACACCTGTGTAGTGTTGCTGATCTCAAGTTGTTCCATCCTACATATTAACCATTGATAATTCAGACCTTTTTTAAACCAATATTTGATCAAATCTGGTAATCAAACATCTCTAATATAATATATAGAAATTGTACTTTGTATTTGGCATATCAGTGATACTTATTTCTTGGAAAAGTTTATAGATCTTTCCCTTCTTCATTAAGTTATGTCAACCAAGGTATTTGAAAAATGTGACATTATTAAGCTTAACTTAACGATTTCATTTCAAAATTTTTGTCCTGCAGGGATCCACTTGGGTTAAATTATTTAAAAGCCAAACCTGAGGATGGGTTTCACAACTTTAGAATTACTTCTTTCTGAAGACTATAAGAAATTAACTCATTTTCATAAAGTTTTCAACATAAACTGTATGAAATATTCATGTCCCATTGAACTGGAACTGTAATAAGGGACCAGATTTGCACTAGCCTATTAGAAAAGACAATTGTTTTTTTATGATATACATGTACATGTACTGTTCTGAGGATGCTTAAAAAGTGTATAGGTCTCATGATAGTAACTGATATAGACATTCTTGAAGTAATTGAAAGGTCTATTACTATGAATATTTAAGTCTTGACATCAATTCTTTATTGTGCCCTAAACGTTTAAACGCTTATGTACTGGTAAAATGGTGTAACCTAGTGATTCAATGCATTTTCAGTTGGGCAGTGCTTGAGTTCAGAAATGGAAAGGAGGCGGATGAGTGTATGAAGACTGTGAAGGAAATTGAGCTTGGGACTGATAACAAGGTTGTTATAAGTCGTGCAGAATCAACTGATCCAGCAGATTTAGAAAGAGGTAAATAATTATATGTAGAAAGGAACAGTAGGAAGTTTAAAACTATTTTGTGTAATGATCTTTAGGTAACCAGTTATGAGTAGCAGTGACCTAATTTCCATCACATCTATGTCAGAATCCATGTTTCTATCAAGCCTTGGCAGATTTTGGGTTCACTTTTTCAAGGTATCTCAAACTGCAGGTCAACTTTCCATATCCCTGCTATTTGGCTATTTATTCAGAGGTGCTGGGCCCAACAGGGGAAGTAGAAATTATCATTGATAAATTCTTCTCCTTTAATGAAGGGATTTTGACCTGATTTTAAGTTGAGCATCGCTTTGTACTGGGGATTCTGTTTACTATGAACAGAAGATCTGGCCAATTTGGGAGAAATGGAGGTAACCCTTCAAAAATCTTCAGTCTTAATAAATTTGATTTAAAGCTGTGTAGGGCATCAATAGGTGAAGGAAAACAAAAGTCAGTTTTGTTTAATGTTGTGATATTTTTTCTTTTTTTTTTACTGTTTTTCTAACCCAGTCACTTGACTATTGCAATAATATGACAACAGTAATTTCGCTATCTCCATACTATGGCTATAGCTTCTATGGCCTCAATAGTCATTCCTAGTGTTATTGTGTTTAAAATATCCCTGATATAATTGGACAAACCCCACAGAGTCCATGGTTTGTAATTGGGGTGAAATCACTCTTTTGATTGGGAACGAATCTGTCTTTGTTCTAGCAAAGGAACTTCACAAGAACAAGCCACCAAAAAGAAAGAAGGCTCCACAGACACCTGCCAAAGATAAAAAACGACAGTGGAACCAAGGACCAGGAATGCTGGGACCTCGACCTCTGATTGGGTCATCACCAAAGGGGGGTAATATGGGCAATTCTGGCAGAGGATGGTCACAGGGAGGAGGTGCATGGGCAGGAGGGGACATGTCAGGATCTGGCCGACAGATGAACTATGACGGTGGATTTGGCAACAGAGGTAATGCAAGAGGGGGCACGGGTAAGCCTAGACCTCATACAGCTGGCAGCAAGGGAAACTATGGAAAGCAGGGGTCATTTGGTGGTAACCAAGGTTATGGAAACCAGGGTTTTGGAAAGCAAGATTTTGGAAACCGCGGTTTTGGAAACCAAGGTATATATATATATTTGTAATATGAGAAATTTTCGAGCTTTATGTTTAAAAATTGTAAATGTTATCTGCCTTAACATCACAAGATATATATTGTGTTAGAATTAGTTTGAAATCTTGTCTCCCTTTATTATCAATCTAAACCTATTGTTTTCAGTCAGTACTCTTCCTTTTGTCTTTGTTAGTTATCTGGAAGATAACCTTGACATATATCCTCTAACACGTGCCACAAGTGAAGCATACATACTTATCCAATGAATCACCTGATGTTGTCTCTAGGTTATATGGGAACGAATGACTTGCCATTTTACTTCATCATTTTCTCATCGTGTTCTTTAGTACAATGTTTTTAATATGATGGGGAAAATATCTGTTTCTGAAAATTCTTTGACTTCTGGTTGATAATTTCATTAGTGCTCAATAGGTTTTGAAAAGAATATAATTTTATATGATGTTAAACCTACACTTTTTCAGATTATGGTTACCAAGGGTATGAGCGTCAAGGAAGATATTCAGAAATGGTAAAGATTTTAGACATTTTTGTGATCTTAAGTAATAAAAGATTCTTGTGAATTAATTTCCAGATTATATTTATCATTTTTCCCAAATACCAGATATGATCAGCCTTTCTTGAATATCTTGGTTATTCCCAGGCATCAACTATAATAAATCAATGATCATGTCTCTCAACAACATAAAATTATTGTCACATGCATATTTGTACATCCATGACAACAATATTGAAACCAAGATGGAAATATCCTGTAGTACAGTGATCGAGGAAAAAAAAATCTGTACATAATTATACAATATGTTTTCATATTTTAGATCTAATTTTAGTTAATTTGACAGTTTATGTAATATGACCTTTATCTTTTTTTCAGCATGACAATTATGGGTAAGTTGTAATTAAGTCTGACCTGTAGTAGTTGTTTGATATTGATGTGCCTTTGGGTATGTTTAAAGTATAACAGTTTTAGGGTAATATGTATGTTAATTTAGGGTAATGTGTATGTTAATTTAGGGTAATATGTATGTTAACTTAGGGTAATATGTATGTTAATTTAGGGTAATGTGTATGGTTAATATGTATGTTAATTTAGGGTAATATGTATGTTAACTTAGGGTAATATGAATGTTAATTTTGAGTTCAAATGCATGCTACTGGTGTATTGATTTGGAAAATGTCAAAAGTTTTACTTTTGATTTTGTATTTTTTAAAGTATGAATCATAAATATAGATAAAAGTCGAAAGTTTTCTTTTGTTTAAAATTATTGAAGTTATACTTTAGGATATCCCAAAAAGATTTTAAATTCCATTATAAAGAATCTGAATGATTTAACCTCTGACAATTTTGGCTAAGATTTTATTGTATTACAGAGATGGGCGGGGGAATATGGATGATGATAACATGCTGGATTTCCTTCAATCTGCAATTATGGAGATGAAAAACAAAAAGAGGTATTCACATTTGATAGACTGAAATTGTATGAAAATGTTGCAGCTTCCAACTGTTGTACTGTCTTCCATTTTCATGGCCTGGAAGCTGATGTCAAACATAAACTTGTATAGGTCAGGGAGATATCTTCACATAAACCTTGATATTTATTTTTGACCTGGCCATTTTTCAATCTCTTCATAAACCTGGGTGTTTAATTTGACTTTATGCAAGCCATGGGGCTATTTCTACCTAAAGCTTGGTATCTAGTTTAACTCTATGCAGACTTGCAGCCATTTCTATTTAACCCTAGTTAACATTTTGAATTTTGAAACCAATGAGGCAACTGAAGAAACAAAAATTGTTTGAAAGAAATGTCAAAATGTAGATAGGGAGGTGCACTAGCCTGTAACTTTCATTCACAATAATGTAAAGTACATGTATTTTTATTTCTTTTTATTTGAATTCTCTGTTTTTGTTGTGATTGGAAGATCAGACAGGTTATTTTCATAATATCACTTATTTATCTAATTTGTATTTTCACTCAATTGCTACAGTGCCAAGATGCAGTCTGGTGGGGATCGATGGGGAGGTGGTGCATATAGCCAATATGAAGGATTTGTAGATAACCCAAAGAGGAGACGAGATAACTGGAGTGATCCATCTGACAGAAACTGGGGATCTGGCAGGAGTAAGTAGTTTGTTCTCTGTAGAGGTAGTATGTTATTATGATGACATATTGTTTAACATAGGTTTGATGACATATTGTTTAACATAGGTTTGGTGACATATTGTTTAACATAGGTTTGATGACATATTGTTTAACATAGGTTTGATGACATATTGTTTAACATAGGTTTGATGACATATTGTTTTAACATAGGTTTGATGACTTCTAACACACACCTAGTTCCATTAGTTGGTATTTGTGTGATCATTATTGTGTGTTATTTCACAGATAATCAGGGAAGCAGGGGACAACAGCAGGGACTTGGAGTATGGACTCAGGGTGGTAATCAGCAGAATAGAAATGATATGGGCCGCAGTGGTGGCAAAAATTACGGAGGTGGTTATGGAGGTAAGGCCAGACCTGAAGTGTTTGTCATGCTTGTTTCCTGTCTAGCTTCGACAAAGACTTTCCAGACATTTATCAACTTCTGCAGGCCCATTCTGATTTATTGCTGAAATGTTAGTTTATTTAATTGTCTGATGAGGATAGGTCAGCATCAGAATTGGGAAACAATATTTGGATATTTGATATCGCTGTTATTTCTGCATCAAATTTTGTCAGCTAAAATATCAAGTGCATTAGAGACGAGACCCTTAACCTGGTAGTTGTACAGCTTTCTTGTGGTAACTGATTTCTTATAATTATTTCACAATGGAAGAGACAGTAAGGCTGATTGATATCAGTTTCTCTGAGACAATATCATATAGAAAGTTTGTTATGTCACCAACAATGTTGAAATTTCTTAATGTTTATGACCTTATTGACTCCTTAGTGAAAAATTCTTGATTTTAATCCTAAACATTTTCATAAAATTTTCTTTCCCAAAATTAGATTCAATATCACTGTCATAAAGATTTTAACTCACAGGACAGCCTGGTACAAAAAAGTGGATTCAGTGTTTATGTTGTCTTATATATAAGGAAATATGTGAGTAATAGTGTGATCATCTTTGTTTTTGAAGTACTGCTAGATCTGCTAGGACTATTTTTAGCCCACCATCATCAGATGTTTTGCTTTTCAAAGTGCCTTACTTCCATGGCCTGTAATCTGTCTGTTAAAAAATATATTTCTATAAGGTTTTTCCTTTGGTCCCAAGTTGTACCTGTTTCATTTTTAGACTGATCAGAAAACCAAAATGCCTGACAAGCTGCCATATTCAATTTTGATTATGAAAGTCTATTATTGCTATTGCTATTTCTTGAAAAGTACAGGATTGCTTTTTCTCAAATGTCATATGCAGGTTCCCTTCAATCCCTAGGTGTGCCCTTCATATGTTCGGAGAGTAATTAGCGAAAAATGTTTGACAGGTAGTCATCTTAGTGTTAGACTATGTAAGATCGTGTTTGCTATTTCTTAAGAAGTTACCGATTAATCTTTCTAAAATTATGTGTAAGTTCCCCTTGGTACCTTATTTCGCTGATTTTAAGACGCATCAAAAAACAAAATTCCTGACAGGCATCTGTCTGCGATTTTCACAGTGAAAGGTTGTTATCAGTATTTCTGAAGGAGATTTTTCAAAGTTTTCAAATTTCATATGATAAAGAGCAAAACAGAGGTATGTAGAGAAAAGTAATGAAAAGATCCAATAAATATCAAACAATGGTGGGCATCATGATATTTCTGGGATGTCAGTCACGATTTCGACATCTTATGAGGAACCTAAAACAGTTGACAGAGAGGAATTGACCATAATTCTAACAGCTTTACAAACTTTCATTTGTAATAACCAACCAGGAATGTTCCTCACATGATACAAAATGGTTCAGTTATTTTGTTAAGGTTGGATTGAAAATCCAGCGATGACCACCATCTTTAGAACATGTTTTTAACCTTCTACAACTAGATGGAAATCACCAGGAAAGTCAAGAAAACTTCAAATTCTACCATTCTGATAAATCTTAAGTACTATGGCCCTCGGAAGGTTCTGGAACAGGATTCATCAGATTAGATATAAAGATTTTCTGTGCAGTTTTTTTCTGGTTATAAATTTAGGTATAGCAAACCAACATACAAATGCAGACACAGTTTGTATCACCTTGAATTTTGTTGAACAAGCTTTAATTCCATGAAGTCATATAATACCTTTGTATGCTGTCATTGAATCTTTGTTCTGTTGTAGGTGGACAATATGATTCATACAGCTCATATGGTGGACGCTATTGAGCATCATTCTAACCTGGACACCAGTGAGACAATTGTGGAGACCGGCACATGTCATACCGTTGAGGCTATTAAGTACCTTGGTGGACTCTGTGTAGCTGTTATTATTGTGATCAAGACTATCAACAACTTATCAGCATAAGTTGTTGTTTATATCAGACTTTATCAGTGTTGTAAAGTGTTGGATGTTACATCTTTTTCCTTATCGTCTTATCTTGTCATTTTTTGGACTCTTAGTAAGTCCAACAGCATTTCATCTGTTGTTTTCATGATTGTGATTTGTTATCCCAGGATATTAAGTTGATTGTCATGTAAATATTCAGTTGTTAATTTCAGTAAAAAAATGAGATTTTCATTTGTTTAGGATCATTCTCATGATGATCACTGATTTATGATGTATTTATCATCATTCAAATTATGAATAAAATTCAGTGTACAAAACTTCAGTTATTTTTAGCTTAGTAAGTATAATGTGCCTGTGAAGTTTTGGTACATGCAGCATCTGTTGCAGTAACTTTGTGTGCACTCGAATTTAAGCCCACCTTCATCAGATGGTGAGCTGGTCAAATTGCCTTCCACCTTCATCAGATGGTGAGCTTGTCAAATTGCCTCCCTCCTTCATCAGATGGTGAGTTGGTCAAATTGCCTCCCACCTTCATCAGATGGTGAGCTGGTCAAATTGCCTCCCTCCTTCATCAGATGGTGAGTTGGTCAAATTGCCTCCCACCTTCATCAGATGGTGAGCTGGTCAGATTGCCTCCCACCTTCATCAGATGGTGAGCTGGTCAAATTGCCTTCCACCTTCATCAGATGGTGAGCTGGTCAAATTGCCTCCCACCTTCATCAGATGTTGAGCTGGTCAAATTGCCTCCCACCTTCATCAGATGGTGAGCTGGTCAAATTGCCTTCCACCTTCATCAGATGGTGAGCTGGTCAAATTGCCTCCCACCTTCATCAGATGTTGAGCTGGTCAAATTGCCTCCCACCTTCATCAGATGGTGAGCTGATCAGATTGCCTCCCACCTTCATCAGATGGTGAGCTGGTCAGATTGCCTCCCATCTTCATCAGATGGTGAACTGGCTCATGTTCAAGTTCAAGTTCTACCTGTGGGATTGAGCTCAGACTTGCGTGAAATGATCCTAAGATGGTCCTGACCAAGTGTTGTTATTTTTTGGGTATGTCTGAAATCTAAGATGGCCACCATCTTAAAAAACATATTTTTCACTTCTCCAGTTCCACTGGTGCGATTGAGCTAAAACTTGGTGGGAATGTTAAGGAAAGATAGTCAACTAAGTGTTGTTATTTCTAGCCCTTGTCAAAACTTTGATATGGCAGCCAGGGAGGCCATTTTGTAACATGATCGCGCAATCATGTTTTTTTCTGTGCAAAACCAATTTCAAACTTCTTCTCAAGTTTTACCATTGGATTGAGCTCCAACTTTACTGTCAAAAAAAAGGTATCACTTGTAACAGTTACCTACTCCTCACCAAAGCTACCATGTGCATCATGGAATCAGCTTCTTAGTAAGATTTCATTCAAAGAAGAAAAAAGGACCCTACTCCCTACTGAAAGTTTTTGTAGTCAGATGACTGTTTCATCTGTAACTTCAGAAAAATAAAGATCAGTTTTCCTGATCCATATACAAATATAAGGTTATTCATATGTCCCCAAAGTCAAATAAAATAGAGCTGTCCCCCTCACATGCAAACAAAAAGAGTCTCTTCTTCAATAAAAGGGAGTCCTTTATCACCATAGACAACGGAGAGCTCACTTGGAAAAAGACCACTCACATACTCAAAAGTTTTGTTCAAAGATAAACTCACTACACTGATATGTAGTGACTAAAGACTGAAAAGGAAAGCAATCTAGTGACAAGATATTGGTAAAGGAAAGCTCCTCAATGACCTCAGATTGATCAAGGAAAGCACACCAGTGACCTCAGACTGATAAAGAAAAGCACACCAGTGACCTCAGACTGATCAAGGAAAGCACACCAGTGACCTCAGATTGATCAAGGAAAGCACACCAGTGACCTCAGACTGATAAAGAAAAGCACACCAGTGACCTCAGACTGATCAAGGAAAGCACACCAGTGACCTCAGATTGATCAAGGAAAGCACACCAGTGACCTCAGACTGATAAAGAAAAGCACACCAGTGACCTCAGACTGATAAAGAAAAGCACACCAGTGACCTCAGATTGATCAAGGAAAGCACACCAGTGACCTCAGACTGATAAAGAAAAGCACACCAGTGACCTCAGACTGATCAAGGAAAGCACACCAGTGACCTCAGACTGATAAAGTAAAGCACACCAGTGACCTCAGACTGATCAAGGAAAGCACACCAGTGACCTCAGACTGATAAAGGAAAGCACACCAGTGACCTCAGACTGATAAAGGAAAGCACACCAGTGACCTCAGACTGATCAAGGAAAGCACACCAGTGACCTCAGACTGATCAAGGAAAGCACACCACTGACCTCAGACTGATCAAGGAAAGCACACACACCAGTGACCTCAGACTGATCAAGGAAAGCACACCACTGACCTCAGACTGATAAAGTAAAGCACACCTGTGACCTCAGACTGATAAAGGAAAGCACACCTGTGACCTCAGATTGATCAAGGAAAGCACACCACTGACCTCAGACTGATAAAGGAAAGCACACCATTTACATCAGATCTATAAAGGAAAGCACACCAGTGACCTCATACTGATCAAGGAAAGCACACCACTGAGCTCGGACTGATCAAGGAAAACACACCTGTGACCTCAGACTGATAAAGTAAAGCACACCTGTGACCTCAGACTGATAAAGGAAAGCACACCATTTACATCAGATCTATAAAGGAAAGCACACCAGTGACCTCATACTGATCAAGGAAAGCACACCAGTGACCTCATACTGATCAAGGAAAGCACACCAGTGACCTCAGACTGATCAAGGAAAGCACACCACTGACCTCAGACTGATCAAGGAAAGCACACCACTGAGCTCAGACTGATCAAGGAAAGCACACCACTGACCTCAGACTGATAAAGTAAAGCACACCTGTGACCTCAGACTGATAAAGGAAAGCACACCATTTACATCAGATCTATAAAGGAAAGCACACCAGTGACCTCATACTGATCAAGGAAAGCACACCACTGACCTCAGACTGATCAAGGAAAGCACACCAGTGACCTCAGACTGATAAAGTAAAGCACACCACTGACCTCAGATTGATCAAGGAAAGCACACCACTGACCTCAGACTGATAAAGAAAAGCACACCAGTGACCTCAGATTGATCAAGGAAAGCACACCAGTGACCTCAGACTGATAAAGAAAAGCACACCAGTGACCTCAGACTGATCAAGGAAAGCACACCAGTGACCTCAGACTGATAAAGTAAAGCACACCAGTGACCTCAGACTGATCAAGGAAAGCACACCAGTGACCTCAGACTGATCACACCAGGAAATCAAGCACACCACTGACCTCAGACACACCACTGATAAAGGAAAGCACACACAGTGGACACACCAGTCAGATCTGATCAAGGAAAGCACACCAGTGACCTCAGACTGATAAAGGAAAGCACACCAGTGACCTCAGACTGATAAAGGAAAGCACACCATTTACATCAGATCTATAAAGGAAAGCACACACCAGTGACCACACCAGTGACCTTAGATGGTAAAGGAAAGCACACCACTGACCTCAGTGATCCACACCACTTAGACTGATCAAGTAAGAGGAAAGCACACCAGTGACCTCAGACTGATCAAGGAAAGCACACCACTGACCTCAGACTGATCAAGGAAAACACACCTGTGACCTCAGACTGATCAAGGAAAGCACACCAGTGACCTCAGACTGATCAAGGAAAGCACACAAGTGACCTCAGACTGAAAAAGGAAAGCTCACAAATGACCTTGGACAGATAATTAGGAGCTCAGCAATGATCTCAGGATGATAAGATCCTAGATGACAAATCACATCGGTGACCTGAGATTGCAAGAAGAAAGCTCTTTTTGTTAATTTGAACAGCAAATTGCCATTGAGGCAAAAGTTAAAAGTACATAATCAAAATTCAGGGCTATATTTTGAAATGTTATTTATGAACAAATGACATTTATAAAAAGTTCACCAAGATGATTATTAATGTTAAGTGATCTATGTTGGTCACCGATACTCAAGGTTGAGAGTGGATGTTTTTTTTACCTCCAATTTCTGTTAGAGTCAGCTGCATTTGTTGTTTACAAACAACAGACCACACAGCTGGAACACAGCTGACGATATATTTTAATGCTTGAAGGATGAAAAAAAGAAAAAAAAATGAAAAAATAATCCTGGCAGCGGTGGGATTCGAACCCACGCCTCAGAGAGACTGGTGCCTAAAACCAGCGCCTTAGACCACTCGGCCACGCTACCTCCTATTACATTAATGGGAAATTAAAAATATTATCAATATTTTTATAGATCTTATCAGGCACACATATAAGAAACTTTTGGAGATGTCTGATACTTAGATAGCAATTGAAGATTACACATTAATTAGACTCCTGCAAATACGGTGTTATGTTTGGAATATCATTATTTATCAAGTCATTTTCTTCTTCGGAATAAATTCGTCGGAAGGCATCGGATGTTTTCATACAAAGTAGGCCTATATTGTGGTAAACAACAAACGTGACCTCATGAAACTTATCGAGTCAAGGCTCTTTCCACATTAGCAGCAAGAAAACAACGTTGCTTGACGCTGTCGCAGACGAGCGAGCGCTCTGGCATTTGTAAGCATCAGGTAGGAATTTGTCTGCGCTGAAATAGAGCAATGCAGTGTCATGCATTGGTGTTTAATAGGTGTGTCAAGGCATGTAAACAAGTTCGTGGTGTCCCAGGAAAGGATTTTTGAGCTAAATTATGTTTACTTATGTTATATGAAACTGAATAACGTTACGTACATGTCCCCTAATAGCAGTGGACTCCTAGACGGTTTGAAAGTTTTGAAAAAAATGATAATTCTAGCAACCTACCAATGAATGTTGAATAGTCTGGGCCTAGTTTACTCTGTGGGCTTTGGAAGCATAGTCTGGGCCTAGCTTACTCTGTGGGCTTTGGAAGCTGAAATAGCACACGGGAATCGGGACGTATGAAGAAGGGGGATTGATGACTGCACAGCTTTGGGACAAAAAATATTTAACTAAGAACACAGATGAACCTCCATTTAGCACTGCTTTAAGTCCATTCATTATATGTTCCCTGTCTATAGTGTCAATAATAAAAGTTTTGAATACATGTAAATCAAATGATGTGTAACAGCACAACAGGAAAGAGGATGTTCAACTTTATAAGCTACATATGCACTGTTTTTGTGTTTTGACTGATGTAATTATATAATCTAATTGGTGTAGGTCTGAAATTTAAAGCAGCACAATATCAATATGACACCTGACAACGCCTTTACGAGAATCCAATTTTCTTTCTCAATTGTTTATGCAGTTTTATCACACAGGTCTCCCAATTTATTTTCAGGTCAGACAACAATTTGAAGATGCATAAATTCAAATTGCTTTGGGGTATTCCCTGTGATAATCAACTATTCTGCTGATAATTAGAAAGAGATTACACTGGAACAATTATCAGAGTGAATTAAAACAGTGGATTGAATGATCACAAGGTTGGTTAATATCAGGATAAAACAGATTACAACATTTCCAATAGATTAAAGTTTATAAGGGAGCACAGCTATCTGTATATCAAGATGTCGACGAAAAGTTCAGAAACCTATGACAGTGATGATGATTGGGACATGCAGTTGTATCCTGAAATCTGTCAAGTTTCCAGTACTGATGATGACACCGGAGCAGATGCTTCAGATGAACGGGAAGACACGGAAAGTGATAGTGAAGCACCTGCCATGCCTCCACTAATGTCACTCAGACAAAGAAGATTGAGTAAATCTGTTGCTTTAGCATCGCTGAATACTCTTCAAACCAGTTCAGGTGCATTGAAATTAAACATTAACACTGCAAGTGCACGAGCAAGATTCAATTGGGCGTTGGCAATTAAGAAGGCAAAATTGTTAAATGACCCATGGAAAGCTTTTCATATTGAAGACATTGATTCTGAAATTTGCATCCGACATCGTTACAACCCACACAAGAAAACTTGGTTGACAGATGAAGTAAAAGTCAAGATGGAATCAAAGGTAATGAAAAAGTAATTTATAAACTATTGCTTCTAATCCTTATTTTGTTTTTTGTCCTTTTTTTTTACAATTAAGTGTAAACAAATAACCGTGAAAGGAGAATGAGACATTTACATATATAGATGGGAATTTTGAATATTCGTGTTGTTTTCGTAAAAATCAGAGGAGATTGATAATTTGTTCCTCTTTGTTTTCAGTCCTTTAACAGAGGAGCAATGAGAAAATGTTACCGTCTGTAAGTATTACATTTACATATATCCAGTAAGGAGATGTCAAGGTTGTGAAAATGTTCCTTTAATCCCTGTGGACTACCCATTGTTAATAAGTCTCTTTAATACCAGGATCAGCCACAGAAGTCTGTGGATTGAATGAACAGACATCAATGATTAAGCTGTATTTCCTGTATACTGATCACATCATACTAATTATTGAAGTAACCCATACTCCATACTTTGATGGTTTGATTAAGTATCTGTCTATATAGTTACATTTGGTGTAAAAGGCATGGGCAGTTCATGTGCAGAAAGGGTTTGTTCTATTGAGACACGTGGTGGATGCTGAACTTGACCTACATTTTATAATTCAGTAACTATGTTATGCATCAGCTGTATTTGAGTAACTGTCTTGCATGATGATCATTGGTAGGATACAGCTCTGCTTCACAATATTTGTTGTCAATGCCAAAATCAACATTGATATACATTTCACACTGTTGACACTAAAACATTTAGGTTCGTGTTAAATGAAATTGCTCTACTGATTAAATTTGCTTCAAAGGAGCAGCTGTCAGTGTTGTTCTAGTACATGCAACATAGCATGTTGCAGAAGGTGATATTTATCAATGTTTCATGTGACGTGGATAGTTTATTACACCTTGGTATCAGTGACCTGGTTAACTCAGCACCACATTAAAACAACATCAGTGAAAACCTGGAATTAATTAAAATACTGATACTACTGTATTAATGTTAAGTTGTTTTGATACTGCCATAACACGACTTGACACAGCCATTCACTATTTATATTATATACTACTAATCTGAGACATCTGACTGGGTTTGTATGTCCAATGGGGATATCAATACCACAGGGACCTGTAACAATGTTCCTGGGGAGTGAAAACTAGTTATAGTATACCATATAAGCCCTGATCTCCCAGAAATATTGTAACAGGCCCCTGTGATAGTATACTATATAAGCCCTGATCTCTCAGAAACATTGTGACAGGCCCCTGTGATAATATACCATACAAGCACTGATCTCTCAGAAACATTGTGACAGGCCCCTGTGATAGTATACTATATAAGCCCTGATCTCTCAGAAACATTGTAACAGGCCCCTGTGATAGTATACTATATAAGCCCTGATCTCTCAGAAACATTGTGACAGGCCCCTGTGATAATATACCATACAAGTACTGATCTCTCAGAAACATTGTGACAGGCCCCTGTGATAATATACCATACAAGTACTGATCTCTCAGAAACATTGTGACAGGCCCCTGTGATAATATACCATACAAGTACTGATCTCTCAGAAACATTGTGACAGGCCCCTGTGATGGACATGGTAAGGTTATACATGTAGTGGAGATTTTGTGGTTTACAGAAACAGGGTAAACAATTTGATTTCAGTAAATAACAAAAAAATTACATCAGTTTAACTATTTTTTAAGATATAGTTACAAATATATTGTTGTACTTGTGTCAACACAGGTTATAGGGTGTATTGATTGTGGAGGGGAGGTGTTTGTTTGATGTGACAGTTCTTGGTTTTGGGAATTTGTTTGGCGCTTGAGCAAGCCAAAACAAACCTAGTGGTGAATGTAGTGTAGCTGTCTGCTTAGATGGAGTATCTTGTCTCTCAATGATACAGTTTTTTAGTACTTTGTATCCATAATAGTCCATACTTGGGTCCTTTGTATTAAAGCTAGCACACGGAATCTTGTTTCCTTGTCTGTTTCTTTTTGTATTTCTCTTTGGTAGACCTATGGTTTCGCTGTAAATTAAATTAAATTCAAATGTTGGAGTTAATTATACAATTGTGTAAAATCTTTGCCTAATAAGCAGAGCTTTTTCTAGGGGTTCTTTGGGGCTGTATATGGGTTCCATTCCCAGTTGGATTTATTTCAAAATGTGACCAAATTCCCTTATGTTTTACTTCTAAAACTTGTATTACCAATAGGCTTTATTTCCAAATTGAAATTAAAACAGGCTTTCCCAGATAAGTGGGGATAAGCCCTGATGTTTACCTGATGTAACACTTGTAGTGCTCTAACATGTTCCAACAGAGCTACCAGGATTACAACATGAAAGCATCTAAAATAGCTTACTGAAATATCTAGTGATAGATTTGAACAGCTAGCATTAAAATACTGTTTTCTAAATCCTACACATTTTTATCACTTTGCCGTACTTTTATACAATTAAAGATGTTGTGTTGACATAATTAAAATAATCTTAATTAGTATTAATGGAGTCGATTCTCTGTGTACACGTGTCTGGCTATATTATTGTTGATCTTACATGGAGGTAGGTGACCTACATGACCCAGTTCAGAGACACTTGACCTTTGTTGTAAACAAGCTGATGGCAGAGCTCTGGATGGCCCAGTTACCTGTCCCAGGGATCGATCTTGTTTATAAACAGATGTAATTGTTGAAGGGTAAATATTTTTAGAAATGTCAAGTAAGTTTTATTGTACTTTAGTCAGTTGTGTTACTGTTGGGTGATTACACGTATGGAGGAGACTAGCTGTAAATCATATATATATCCCCACAAGTAAACAAGGAAAGCAATTATATGAAAATTGCTGAATTTTTCACACTGCATTAATTATGTTTTATTACTGTTGTGTATTATAATAAATCGGCTATTGTTTCTATCATCAAACCCTTGTAATTGTCTTATTATTCCTTGTATTGGAAGACATAATTAATATGATGTCATATTTTCATGTATATAAAAAATCAATGGTTATTTGATATTGATAGATTTACCACCAGAAACATGTTTACATAGGTTGACATATGGGGTGATATATACACATGGTGCAGACACAGTCACCTCCCATGTGATGACTAAAAGTCATGTGGATGATGCATATGTTTTAAATAAAAACACGGGCTTTAGGTACATTGTAGAGAGAAGTTAACATTAATGATTTTTTACGGCTGAGTGCAAGCAGGGCTTTTCTCTGAAGGCTTTGTGGGGCCATATGTGGGCCCCATTCCCAGCTGGATTTATTTCGAAATATTTTCCTGAAATCCTGAAATATATTATTTATTTCTTAAAAGTTTACTTCTCAACTGATAATTTTCTCCAAAATTAGGATAAAAATTTTCAAATGAGTGGAAAAAAAGCCTTGTGAAAGTAAACTTGATAAACTTTATTTTACAACAACTGTGAAACACTGTTTATGCATGAATGGCCAAGGTTGTAGTGATATATGTAGGTTTTCTTGACAATGTTACACTTCTTCAGAAATAAGAGAAAATCTGTATAGTTAGTTAGGCTTACTTTTCACATCTGATTTTAGGAATTGAACCGTCGTTGCCTCTCAGATCTGAAACTACTCAATTTGTAAATGTGTTACCGTAGCAGTCATGTTTCTCTCTAGCTTTAGAATCATATATATATATATCGTATGATCCTCACACAGCTGTTAGACGGTTGTGAAAATTGAAGAGATTATCAAGCTGAAAAAAAAATATTAACCTGGATCAGGATATAATAGCAGGAGTCTGCCACCCTTTTTGTCTGATAGTATCTCCTGCTCAGTCAGTAGTGCAAGACTTTCTAGTGATTTCATTTGTGATAGGCTGGGTCATGTCGGCTAGCACTGTGTGTCATGCTTCGTTACAAACATCGGCTAATGTAGTATATAATCTGTAGAATATAGGATAAAGGACGGGAATGATATTTGTCATTTAAATTCTATTTTTCTTTGTGCTACACTTGGTGTAATAATTTCAATACAGTTTCTGCGTCTTTTACATAATTAACTTTTAAATTAAGTTTTAATTTAATTAGTTTGTCTGCAGCCCTGACTGAAGGGTTGGACCAAATTTATTGTGACTGCAGTATTCCTAGCATCAGTTACTCCATGTTTTCTTGATAACACAACTTTCATCTCTATAATACCAGATTGGATCTAGATACATAGGAGCCATAGTGCTAATGATTTTACTAATTGAGACTGAAGTATTTTCAGTATTTCATGTTTCTGTTTTTAATTTTGTATTAGATTGAATTTTTAAAATCAGCTTAGATAAATGTATACTGATACTGTTAAACAATATTGTATGGTTAAATGTGTACCCATACTCTCAAACAGTTTAGATCACTACATCTCATTCTCTGTTAGATATTTGTACAGATAGAGATGTTGTTAATTTAACTGCTTATTAACCAGTGAATAAGAAAGTGTTTACCATTCAAATTGTATTTGCTGTGAGGTAGGAAACTTGCAGTTGTTTACCATTATTCATTTGAGGTCACTTTCACAGTCGAGTATGTACCTGTACACAACAAGGTGTTCAGGACGTAGGCATATATAGGGCACATGATATGTGACACCAGATGTGTTGAGCTCAGTCAGATGTGTAAACAGGGATAGCTATATGTTTATAATTAATAAGAGTACAGGCAAACATCAGCACTTTATCTATCTGTTGAAAAAAGTAAACATCTATGAATCAAAACACACAGACAGAGCTATTCTGATATATCTGTTTTTTCAGTGTAGTATCAATACACACAGACAGAGCTATTCTGATATATCTGTTTTTTCAGTGTAGTATCAATACACACAGACAGAGCTATACTGATATATCTGTTTTTTCAGTGTAGTATCAATACAATAGCGCTATTCTGATATATCTGTTTTTTCAGTGTAGTATCAATATAGACAGAGCTATTCTGATATATCTGTTTTTTCAGTGTAGAATCGATATCGACAGAGCCATTCTGATATATCTGTTTTTTCAGTGTAGAATCAATACACACTATTCTGATATATATGTTTTTTCAGTGTAGTATCAATACACATATATTCTGATATATCTGTTTTTTCAGTGTATTCTGATATATATGTTTTTTCAGTGTAGTATCAATACACACAGACAGAGCTATTCTGATATATATGTTTTTTCAGTGTAGTATCAATACACACAGACAGCTATTCTGATATATATGTTTTTTCAGTGTAGTATCACATATATATATATGTTTTTTCAGTGTAGTATCAATACACACAGACAGAGCTATTCTGATATATATGTTTTTTCAGTGTAGTATCAATACACACAGACAGAGCCATTCTGATATATATGTTTTTTCAGTGTAGTATCAATACACACAGACAGAGCTATTCTGATATATATGTTTTTTCAGTGTAGTATCAATACACACAGACAGAGCTATTCTGATATATATGTTTTTTCAGTGTAGTATCAATACACACAGACAGAGCTATTCTGATATATATGTTTTTTCAGTGTATATCTGTTTTTTCAGTGTATCAATACACACAGACAGAGCTATATATATGTTTTTTCTGATATATACACACAGACAGAGCTGTATATTTTTTTTCAGTGTAGTATCAATACACACAGACAGAGCTATTCTGATATATATGTTTTTTCAGTGTAGTATCAATACACACAGACAGAGCTATTCTGATATATATGTTTTTTCAGTGTAGTATCAATACACACAGACAGAGCTATTCTGATATATCTGTTTTTTCAGTGTAGTATCAATACACATAGCGCTATTCTGATATATATGTTTTTTCAGTGTAGTATCAATACACACAGACAGAGCTATTCTGATATATCTGTTTTTTCAGTGTAGTATCAATACACATAAAGCTATTCTGATATATCTGTTTTTTCAGTGTAGTATCAATACACACAGACAGAGCCATTCTGATATATATGTTTTTTCAGTGTAGTATCAATACACACAGACAGATATATATATGTTTTTTCAGTGTAGTATCAATACACACAGACAGAGCCATTCTGATATATATGTTTTTTCAGTGTAGTATCAATACACACAGACAGAGCTATTCTGATATATCTGTTTTTTCAGTGTAGTATCAATACACACAGACAGAGCCATTCTGATATATATGTTTTTTCAGTGTAGTATCAATACACACAGACAGAGCTATTCTGATATATATGTTTTTTCAGTGTAGTATCAATACACATAAAGCTATTCTGATATATCTGTTTTTTCAGTGTAGTATCAATACACACAGATATATCAGAGCAATACACATAAAGCTCTGATATATATGTTTTTTCAGTGTAGTATCAATACACACAGATATATATGTTTTTTCAGAGCCACACAGACAGAGCCATTCTGATATATATGTTTTTTCAGTGTAGTATCAATACACACAGACAGAGCCATTCTGATATATATGTTTTTTCAGTGTAGTATCAATACACACAGACAGAGCCATTCTGATATATCTGTTTTTTCAGTGTAGTATCAATACACACAGACAGAGCCATTCTGATATATCTGTTTTTTCAGTGTAGTATCAATACACACAGACAGAGCCATTCTGATATATCTGTTTTTTCAGTGTAGTATCAATACACACAGACAGAGCCATTCTGATATATATGTTTTTTCAGTGTAGTATCAATACACACAGACAGAGCCATTCTGATATATATGTTTTTTCAGTGTAGTATCAATACACACAGACAGAGCCATTCTGATATATCTGTTTTTTCAGTGTAGTATCAATACACACAGACAGAGCCATTCTGATATATCTGTTTTTTCAGTGTAGTATCAATACACACAGACAGAGCCATTCTGATATATCTGTTTTTTCAGTGTAGTATCAATATCGACAGAGCTATTCTGATATATCTGTTTTTTCAGTGTAGAATCAATATAGACAGAGCCATTCTGATATATCTGTTTTTTCAGTGTAGAATCGATATCGACAGAGCTATTCTGATATATCTGTTTTTTCAGTGTAGAATCAATATAGACAGAGCCATTCTGATATATCTGTTTTTTCAGTGTAGAATCGATATCGACAGAGCCATTCTGATATATCTGTTTTTTCAGTGTAGAATCAATATCGACAGAGCTATTCTGATATATATGTTTTTTCAGTGTAGTATCAATACACATAGCGCTATTCTGATATATCTGTTTTTTCAGTGTAGAATCAATATCGACAGAGCCATTCTGATATATCTGTTTTTTCAGTGTAGAATCAATATCGACAGAGCTATTCTGATATATATGTTTTTTCAGTGTAGTATCAATACACATAAAGCTATTCTGATATATCTGTTTTTTCAGTGTAGAATCAATACACACAGACAGAGCTATACTGATATATCTGTTTTTTCAGTGTAGTATCAATACACATAAAGCTATTCTGATATATCTGTTTTTTCAGTGTAGTATCAATACACATAGCGCTATTCTGATATATCTGTTTTTAAGGTCTCAGGAAGAATATTGATTACCTAGGGGTCTAAGGAAGAATATTGATTAGCTAGGGGTCTGAGGAAATATATTGATTAACTAGGGGTCTAAGGAAGAATATTGATTACCTAGGGGTCTAAGGAAGAATATTGATTAGCTAGGGGTCTAAGGAAATACATTGATTACTTAGGGGTCTGAGGAAGAATATTGATTAGCTAGGGGTCTAAGAAAGAATATTGATTACCTAGGGGTCTAAGGAAGAATATTGATTAGCTAGGGGTCTAAGAAAGAATATTGATTACCTAGGGGTCTAAGGAAGAATATTGATTAGCTAGGGGTCTAAGAAAGAATATTGATTACCTAGGGGTCTAAGAAAGAATATTGATTACCTAGGGGTCTAAGGAAGAATATTGATTAGCTAGGGGTCTAAGGAAATACATTGATTACTTAGGGGTCTGAGGAAGAATATTGATTAGCTAGGGGTCTAAGGAAGAATATTGATTAGCTAGGGGTCTAAGGAAGAATATTGATTAACTAGGGGTCTAAGGAAGAATATTGACTAACTAGGGATCCTAGGAAGGATGTTGATTAGCTAGGGGTCTGAGGAAGAATATTGATTACCTAGGGGTCTAAGGAAGAATATTGACTAACTAGGGATCCTAGGAAGAATATTGATTAGCTAGGGGTCTAAGGAAGGATATTGATTACCTAGGGGTCTGAGAGATGGATAATGTTTAGATAATGGACAATGAGAGGGATAATGTTAAGCCAAGGGATGCAGAGAATGATCCTATTTAGCTATGGGTCTAACAGATAGGTCATGTTTAGTTTAGAGCTCTCAGAAAAGGGTAATGTTTAGCTAGCTATATATAGAGGATGGAAGGGGATTATGCTAGCTACAAAAAAAGATTTGATAAAATAAAGATCATTTTGAAATATGCACTGTATCAAAAGCCACATGTATAATTTGAAAAAAAATACTTGTGTTTAGATTTTATAAATATTTTAGGTTTGTAGTTTTACTGAATAGGAAGTTCATGCTAAATAGTTCCCACATATATTCAGAAAATGTGTGTCGTGGTTATATACTTATACCACTAAATGATATATAAGTTTGTATGTTAACAACTCAATTCTTTTAAGAGGTCTTGGGGATGCACGTTATAATATATTAAAATACTTTATACATACATGTAATTTGGATAGGACTTGGGAGGAAGTGTAGTGTTGTTGTACATATATTCAAGTATTAGGAGAGGGATAATATTAATGTATAGTGAGAAGAAATGATATTAATGTATACACCGTATGCATTTGTGTTTGGAAGGAGGATGGATGGCTGGGAGGGGTGGGAAAGGGGATTGGGTAAACCTCAGGAGTCTGTCACAAGGTTTTGGAAGGGGGAGGTGGGGTGGGTGTGCAAGCTTGTATGGTACTACAGCTAGCCCTCATTCCTAAGAAACATTGATACAGGCCTCTGTGGAGTAAAATATGTGTATCTGGCATATGTTTTGGGTAGGGGAAATTTGTGTACATCATGTGTGTACGTTCAGGAAGGGAGCATAACAATGCTTTTTGGATGTGTAGATTAGTAGGTCTGACAACATTTGAGAAAGTGTTATTGTTGATGTGTAAGAGTGAGTAGTTTGTGTCTGAGAGAAAAGTAGTAGTACAGGTAGAGAGGTCAAGGTCATTGTTATACTTGTCTTTTGATTATTTTGGTCACAAATCAAGTACTAAAGTTGATCAGAACTGACAGCGCTGTCATTTAAATCACCTGATCAGGTGTCACCCTTATAGGGATAAAACAGCTATGTGTTTATAAGTATTCTACACATTTTTGATTGTAGAAATGTTTTTATAGTGTGTTCTAATGAATGTAATAGAATACTCTGAGATTTTGTGCCAGTTGTATGTTTTGTGTATGTGGTGTTAACAATAAGATTTGGTTTGTTGTTGTTCTAAGTCATAGCCAAAAACAAGGAACCGGAAAATACTACATGGCTGGTAAGGTGGAGCTGAGATTGTGTTTAGGACTACTCATGAGGGAAATCTTGGAACCAAGGTCATGACTTGGTGTTTTTGTGTTTAGACTGGTAATGTGAGAAATCTCACTGGGATAAATAAGGATTGATCTTGATACTCAATTAGCCATTCCTGTATCTGGCTATCCATTTAAGTAAGAAGTCTCCAATATATTATTATGATATAAATCTAGGTCTCGTACTGCTCATCTTAAACTGATCGTGACTGGTGCCAGTACTAGTTCATTTTTACCTAAAATGTTTACATTGTTAACGAGATGTTCTAGTAGAAACCCACACTGTGTTAATTCTTCATTCCTAGGAATAAACTACTAGGTGAAGGGTACACAGATTCAGTGTTGTACCTTTATACTGGAAGCAAACATGTTTAACTGGCTTACTCTTTACAAAAATCTAAAAGTTTTATTATACCTGTAGTTTTTCAAAGTCAATTTTATTTCATATTTTAATATCAAATGTGATTTAACTTTGTTATGTAGTAAGTAGGTCATAAGATGTTCTTATTTGCGTCATAGCAATCAAAAGATGACATATACACAAATCATACACTGTTATAACTTATTCATTAGCTATCACACCTGAGGCACATGTAGAGTTGTCTGTTATGACATAGGGTTTGTAGATAACATCAAACTGTTGCCTATATATATACCTGTACAGGTAAAACGCTTTTGTTTTCATTCCTTCTGATTAAGGTAGACACTTGTGCTATTTGTTTAGTAAAACTTCCCATGTTTCTGTATCATGTATATATGATATATATATTGCAGGATCTTATAAAATTATAGGCCTCTGCATTTGATTTACTTATCAAAACACAGAAATATAAATCAATGACTTGTGACATTAGGTTGCATCAAGGTCATATGTCATACGTATTATTTCCTCATCCACCCATTGTTCATCAAAATTTACTTCAACATTATGTATATCATTATAATGATTTATTGTACCATGGTAATTATTATATTGAAAGAGAAACTTAGAAATGTCTTGTTTCCATCTTGGCATTTTGTGTAATTCTGTTTTACATGGTATGCTGTACCAGTATTTGACATAAAGTTATACAGTACAAAAAGAAACACTCTGTGATTATATATATGTGATTTCTCCATGTTGTCTGATCTGTTCCCTTAACAAGACAATTGACATGACACAGATGGCATTGTGGAAAAGAATTCAGAACAAAATTGAAACATTTTTAGATAGGGAAGACTCTAACAAGTTGACCTGACTTTTCCCTATAAAAAACCCCCAACAACACACATCTTCTTACCCTATGTAAATAAGTGTGTTTTAACATTATACCATGAAATGTTTCATGCTGTCATATGGCTTGTTTTGGTTTGTTGCAACTTTTTAAGAAATTTTGAATCGATTGCTTTAACTTGTTGAAACTTCTTGAGAAGAAAGAGGAGAGAAGGCAAATAAAGGCCTGACAAGACGTCTTATAGTTTATCTTTGTCCAGGGTCCTTTATATTATGTTAAATAAGGTACTTGTACAAAAGGCAAAAGTAATGTGCTTAGTTTATTATCTATAATCTGATTATTACAGGTCTGGGTACCTAATAGGATTAGGACGTATACAGATGTGTGTACAAACATCTATAGACTTTACAAAGTAAATTAGATATGTTTTCAAACAGGGAGGGTATAGATCTAAACAATATTAAAAACAGAATGTTATACATATTTACTTCATTATTAATAAGAATATTTTTTGAATCCTAACTTTGTGCACCTTGTCACATAGGATGATGACATATGGGGAAAGACCTTGTATAGATAGAGTTATGATGATTATGTATGTCTCATAAAATAAAGATTCCTGCACACTGATAATGTATATCTCATATAAATTAAAGATCCATGTACACTGAATATGTAAATTATGTATAAATTAAAGATCCATGTACACTGAATATGTAAATTATATATAAATTAAAGATCCATGTACACTGAATATGTAAATTATATATAAATTAAAGATCCATGCACACTGATTATGTGTATCTTATATATGAAAGATCATCTAATGCTAATCAAGAATATTGCACGTCTATAAAAAAAATAATGCCTTATGTATTTCAGGAAAAAGCTGTCTCAGTTCCTGAAGCATCAGGACTGGAGCCATGCTGGTAATTACGTGGCCAAAAACTACATACAGGCAGTCGACAGAGAGGTGTATTTCCAGGATGTCAAACTTCAGATGGATGCAAAACTCTGGGCAGAGGAGTACAATAGACACAAGCCTCCAAAAAAGGTATCATACTTTTAATGTTTTGTTATCAAACAACAAATCAACATAATCATTTTTTTGTACATTTATATTCAATCTATAAAAGCAAATCTTTAAAATGAAAAAAGTGTGCCATTCATAGAATCAATTTGACATATTGTACCTATTTCAGTGTATGATATATATACCACTATCATATACAATCTCTTAAACTGTTTTAGCATCAGTGGATTGCACTTAAGCATGTAGACATTTCATAAATCAAGAGGAAATAACTCTGTGTAATGAACATTGATTAGCATGTAAAAGTGATGTGTGTAGTTTGTTATGAGTTACATTTTCTCTGTTGTCTTGGATATGAGGACGCACAGCCAATCAGTGTAGATATTTATACATGTAAATAGAAACATGCCATTGCTGTTTTTTTCATCGACATAACTGACTATTGCTTAAAAAATAAAACATGAAAGATAATTAAGACAGATAACATTTCTATCATTTGTTTTCATATTGTACATATTATGTAATAGAAATAAGTGTTTACTGACTTCTGTATCTGTGTTATTTTCTAAAGGTTGACATATTCCAAATGTATATCTTGGAGTTTAAAGACAGACCAGGTTGTCCCCTGTATCACCTTGAGCATTTCATAGAAGGTCATTATGTCAAGTATAACTCCAACTCTGGATTTGTTGAGGATTCACTACGTTACACTCCACAGGTAGGTCAAGGTTAATTACAGGTAGGTGAGGACTAATTACAGGTAGGTGAAGACTAATTACAGGTAGGTGAAGATGAATTACGGGTAGGTGAAGATGAATTATGGGTAGGTGAAGATTACGGGTAGGTGAAGACAAATTACTGGTAGGTGAAGACTAATTACAGGTAGGTGAGGACTAATTACAGGTAGATGAAGAGGAATTACGGGTAGGTGAAGACTAATTACAGGTAGGTGAAGATGAATAACATGTAGGTGATGACTAATAACATGTAGGTGAAGGTTAATTACAGGTAGGTGAAGATTAATTACAGGTAGGTGAAGACTAATTACAGGTAGGTGAAGACTAATGACGGGTAGGTGAAGACTAATTACGGGTAGGTGAAGACTAATTATGGGTAGGTGAAGACTAATTACGGGTAGGTGAAGACTAATTACAGGTAAAACGTAACAGGTTAGTGAGGAGCTGCTGTGACTAGCTTGTTGCCTGAGGAAAAAAGATAGCATTTCACGTACAGTTCTAGTGTAATATCTGAGATATGGAGATAACATTTCACGTACAGTTCTATTGTAATATCTGAGATAGGGAGATAGCATTTCACTTACAGTTCTATTGTAATATCTGAGATATGGAGATAGCATTTCACGTACAGTTCTATTGTAATATCTGAGATAGGGAGATAGCATTTCACATACAGTTCTATTGTAATATCTGAGATAGGGAGATAGCATTTCACTTACAGTTCTAGTGTAATATCTGAGATAGGGAGATAGCATTTCACGTACAGTTCTATTGTAATATCTGAGATAGGGAGATAGCATTTCACGTACAGTTCTATTGTAATATCTGAGATAGGGAGATAGCATTTCACGTACAGTTCTATTGTAATATCTGAGATAGGGAGATAGCATTTCACTTACAGTTCTAGTGTAATATCTGAGATAGGGAGATAGCATTTCACTTACAGTTCTATTGTAATATCTGAGATAGGGAGATAGCATTTCACGTACAGTTCTATTGTAATATCTGAGATAGGGAGATAGCATTTCACTTACAGTTCTATTGTAATATCTGAGATAGGGAGATAGCATTTCACGTACAGTTCTATTGTAATAAAGCTGAGATAGGGAGATAGCATTTCACGTACAGTTCTATTGTAATAAAGCTGAGATAGGGAGATAGCATTTCACTTACAGTTCTATTGTAATATCTGAGATAGGGAGATAGCATTTCACGTACAGTTCTAGTGTAATATCTGAGATAGGGAGATAGCATTTCACGTACAGTTCTAGTGTAATATCTGAGATAGGGAGATAGCATTTCACTTACAGTTCTATTGTAATATCTGAGATAGGGAGATAGCATTTCACTTACAGTTCTATTGTAATATCTGAGATAGGGAGATAGCATTTCACGTACAGTTCTAGTGTAATATCTGAGATAGGGAGATAGCATTTCACGTACAGTTCTAGTGTAATATCTGAGATAGGGAGATAGCATTTCACTTACAGTTCTATTGTAATATCTGAGATAGGGAGATAGCATTTCACGTACAGTTCTATTGTAATATCTGAGATAGGGAGATAGCATTTCACGTACAGTTCTAGTGTAATATCTGAGATAGGGAGATAGCATTTCACTTACAGTTCTATTGTAATATCTGAGATAGGGAGATAGCATTTCACTTACAGTTCTAGTGTAATATCTGAGATAGGGAGATAGCATTTCACTTACAGTTCTATTGTAATATCTGAGATAGGGAGATAGCATTTCACGTACAGTTCTATTGTAATATCTGAGATAAGGAGATAGCATTTCACGTACAGTTCTATTGTAATATTTGAGGTATGATGACAGCTTGTGATTTACAATTCTAATGTAATATTTTTGATTTTGTGTTAACAGGCTCTCAGCCACTTCACTTTTGAACGGTCTGGCCACAAGCTGATTGTGGTGGACATTCAGGGAGTTGGTGACCTCTACACTGATCCTCAGATACATACGTTAGAGGGTAATGAATATGGAGACGGTAATCTTGGAGCTAAAGGCATGGCTCTCTTCTTTCACTCTCACATCTGTAATGAAATCTGTCGGTGTCTTGATCTTACAGAATTTGATCTCTCTCCTCTGGAGCTCAATGCTCACAAAGACATCCTTCGCCATCAGGTAAATTTAATCCTGTTCTATTCATGGTTTCATTTTTTTTATGAAATATTTTGGTCAAAGTTGAAATCATGGTGAAAATCTTAACATAGTGGTCCTAATATAATTGATGACAAATGTACATTGGTTTCATTACTGTATTTGCTGACACTGGTTTTAAATCTTACATACCAGGTAATTATTGTTCTGTCATATAGGTGTAAGATTGTACATATTGTTTTGTTGTATTGTATATTTTGTGTCATTCATTCCTGTGTCAGTATTTTTTTGGAAGTCTTAGAAATTTTTTAAAAACCCTTTACATCATATTACCATTTTCTTGCAGAGAAAGTCGATGATGAAGACGAGGTTAAGAGGGGATGAGGAACGCTGCATTTCTCTCTCATCTCCCAATTCCAAGGTTGACATTACACGGTTTTTAGAGCGCCAGCGATCCAACTCGTCAGTGCAGAGTGACTCTGCTATCGATGAGGATACAGATGAAGGCATGTTTGTTGACAGTCCATCACCAATGGTGAGGCATGGCCGCATGAGGTTCATCAGTGAATCCGAAAGGTCGGACAAATCAGACAGCCAATCCTCAATGACTGCAGAGGTACACTTCCTTATTTTATATTCTAAATAAGTTAAAATTCTTCAGTCCTTATTATTTATAACTAGATTATCCTTCAGCCTCAAACAGAAGAGAAAGATCAAAATCAATGGTAGGTAGCAGACATTGAGCTAGCGTAACATAACTTTGTTTACAGGAGTCAATCGTTTTGTATGTGAAATATAGCTATCATAATATATTAAAAATAGCAGGATTAATAGATATGAAATTCCTATATACAATTCCAGCTATCTTTAAGGATAATGGCTATATTTCACATCTGATGTTTACATTGAACATCGATCCTGTGGTATTCTTCACATGTTGTTGTATGATAAGTCTGCAAATCAAAGAAAACTTACCCATTCATTACCACCCTGGGCACTTATTTGGTCCAAGTTTTTGTTAATTATTTTTCATTCAGCTGCTCTGAGCTGTTTTTTGGTATATCCTGGTAATATAAATTTATACACAGCTGATGATAATGTATATGTAATAGGAAGAATAAGTGAAAAACACCCTGCCACAGCTGGGGTTTTAACTATCAATCCTCTGGTCTCTAGCCGGACACTTTACCACTGGACTAAAGGCAAACTCTCACTAGCTGAGGCTAGTAAGGGGACCTGTACTCTAAACTTCAATATCTACATCATATACACACTAGAATGATTTAGGAAATCCTGTTTATCTTCAGATTGATGGCCTCGGAGTATCTCAGGTGGGAAAAAAAACTGAACTGAGTGAAGACCTAGTCACTGCATGTTATGAATGTCACTTCAGTTTTGAATTACACTTAACATTGTTTTAGTTGAAATTTCTGTTTACACATGGAAAATACATTTGACATGCTCAAGTTTTTATTAATATTTGAAATGTTTGACAAAAAGAGTGATTGTTGACACTATGAATTGCAACTTTCTTATGCATGGAAAACTTTTCAGAATACTACTCTTCACTTGTTTTCCTTATCATGTCTGGATAACTTTTTTGTTGATCAGGGTTTGAAATTTGGCATTTTCACGTTTGGAGTATAAGTTTTGATTTTAAATATGCTGAGTGTTTTCACCTATAACATTGTTGTAACTAACAAAATAGATAATTAGGTGATGTTAACAGTTTCTGAATTTCAATTCCAATCTCCAATATTCAATATGGCCCTCTTATTGAGACGTTAGTTATAGGTGGTAGACTACAGAGATAAAACAGCTGTTAAAGACCAGATATTGGTTGTAGACTAAAGCTGTTAAAGACCAGATATTGGTTGTAGACTAAAGCTGTTAAAGACCAGATATTGGTTGTAGACTAAAGCTGTTAAAGACCAGATATTGGTTGTAGACTAAAGCTGTTAAAGACCAGATATTGGTTGAAGACTACAGCTGTTAAAGACCAGATATTAGCTGTAACACTCAGAGCCAGGATTTAGGAAAGAACGCTATTTGTACAAATTGTGTATATTACTGTCACAAAACCTTTTGTATTTATTACATTTCTTCATACATTCATATAGAAATTTCAGAAAACACCAACAATTTCAATTTGGATTGGCCCAGATGTTTGGTAGGGACTTAAAAGTGAATCACAAAGAAAATGGTGAAACAATTCTGTAGAAACTGTGGAAAAATTCAACACAATAACTTCTCAAAATAAATATATGCATTTCTCTGGGTTTTTCTGTACCCAAAAACCTGTAGTAGATGAAGTAATGATTCTATAACATGTTTACGATCCCAATTTTTCATTCATTAGGAGGAGCATGAGGCGTTCCAGAGAATGGCACAGCAAAGAGCTCGGCCATCTTGTGTTGCTATGGAGATAGACTTCAGGAAATTGATGAATATAAAGGTTGGAGATTCAACCCTAGGAAAGGTAAACACTAACTTTACTGTCCAATTTGTATCATGTGTTGTGTTTGTGCTTAAGTACATGGATCTCACTCACACATAACAATGTTGCCCATCATCCAACAACTTGTTGTGATCTCAACTCTAATTGAGTGTCTCGCACATAACTGAAAGTCCTTTGGCAGAATCTTGTTGCCCATTAAAGAGGATGTGTTTCAACTTGAACCAAGAGCATAGGCACCATAAAATCTTGGTCTGTGATATGATGTTACTATGTTTCAGACATCTGATGTTGTATTGCAAAAAAGTTGTATTTATGACATCAACTCATAGCTGTTGAAGAGTTGCAAGTAGTTGAATGTGTCATCAATATCATTATTATTATATCATGTAACTTAATACACAGATTCATCATGAAATGGCTAAATACCATGAAGTGGGGAGGTTTGTGGTCGGGGAGGAGAGAAATGAGAAGGATATAGACTGGGAATCGGCCATATTTCACGAGGAACATGCGGCAGAGCTGGGTGAAATGGAGGCCATACTGACCCTGGCCAAGCTCTACCTGGACATGGAGAGGGAGGTCTTGATTAGTTGTGTTATTGAGGTAAGCAGGATTGAGAGATCATGCCCCAGATTGATGAATCTTCCATAGAGATCATGACCCAGTTTTATGAATCTTCCTTAGAGATCATGCCCCAGTTTTATAAATCTTCCTTAAATTAAGGAAAACTAACTTGCATAGAAAAGCATTAGATCAGGTAAGAAAAAGCTATAAGCTATATGTCATTATCTTATGTAATGTTTTTTTATGAGCAGTTTTAAGTTAAGAAAAATTCTTTAAGTTAGATAAAATTCATGGAAGTGGGGTCTGATGTCAGCACCTTGGATTTTTTGTAGGATATATATGTTTCTGTTTACCTGTGAAGCTTCACTACCTTATCTGAATATATAGTAACACTGTTGAATGAAAGAAGATAAATCGTGTGTTACCATACTTATTAATTTGGTGTTGATTTGGTGTACAGAAGAGTGATGAGAATTTCAACATTGGTGTTGACTACATGGTGGAGGCTGCTGAAGCTGGAGACCGTGGAGCAATGATCTACATAGCTAAAGCATTTGAGACTGGCATTGGCCTTGGTACTAAAAGGTCAGCACTGTAGTACTGTCATATTTTTACTGTAAAAACAATTGTTCCAGGAATACAAGGTGTTTTAGTTATCAAAGAGTAGAGTAGTCATCAGGTAGGAATTTTCCTGTGAGCAACTTGTGTCTGTGAATGACATCTAAGAGCAGAAAAGGACATATAAAGACAAACAGTTCATGAACTGTTCACAGTGAGTTTACCAATTAACAAATGAATACAAACGAGAAATAACTGCTATGCTGAGTTAGGGATCCGATATAACCAGCCTCCTTAATATTGTCGTTCCTTGATTTTGCTTTTCATGAAAATACCCTTCTGTTTGAAGAGTGATTTGTATTCATTGTCATTAAAAAATATGAAATTTTTGTAAGGCAAGCTTTCTGTCATTGGGCCTGACATAGGTAGCTGTAAATACTGCTCTTTCTTACTTATTGAGTCACCTGACTAAGGGTTAACACCTGCCACAGTCCTGTTATGTCACCTGACTAAGGGTTAACACCTGCCACAGTCCTGTTATGTCACCTGACTAAGGGTTAACACCTGCCACAGTCCTGTTATGTCACCTGACTAAGGGTTAACACCTGCCACAGTCCTGTTCTGTCACCTGACTAAGGGTTAACACCTGCCACAGTCCTGTTATGTCACCTGACTAAGGGTTAACACCTGCCACAGTCCTGTTATGTAAAATGTACCTATCTATTGTTACCAGATTAGTTGTTACAATCTTGAAAACTGGGATGGAGTGAATAGGATATGATAGATAAATAAACAATCTTGAAAACTGGGATGGAGTGAATAGGATATGATAGATAAATAAACAATCTTGAAAACTGGGATGGAGTGAATAGGATATGATAGATAAATAAACAATCTTGAAAACTGGGATGGAGTGAATAGGATATGATAGATAAATAAACAATCTTGAAAACTGGGATGGAGTGAATAGGATATGATAGATAAATAAACAATCTTGAAAACTGGGATGGAGTGAATAGGATATGATAGATAAATAAACAATCTTGAAAACTGGGATGGAGTGAATAGGATATGATAGATAAATAAACAATCTTGAAAACTGGGATGGAGTGAATAGGATATGATAGATAAATAAACAATCTTGAAAACTGGGATGGAGTGAATAGGATATGATAGATAAATAAGCAGTGAACAGAGTCAAATTAAGATAATTGTTGATGCTGTAGATCAATATCGTGGGAGGATTCCCTGTCCTGGTACGAACGGGCCATTGAGACTGACAACCATGATGAAGGTGGCGAATACAGCTGTACAATGGAGGATCCTCTCCATATCCTTATAGCTAAAAAGGCTGAGCTGCTGCACAAAGGGGGCCATGGTCTGGAAAAGGACCCATCAACAGCAGGTACATAGATTAGTCCTGGTCTAGTCTTAACAGTTGACTTTATGACAGAAGATTAGCTTTCATCATATTTAATGGCAAAGTTAATTCTTGCTGGTTCATTTCTGCTATTGCTTAAAGTGAGGCAGCATGTTGGGTTGGAAGTATGCCTTGTGTGTATGTGCATGAATGACATATACCAGCCAGGGAAAGTGCCAATTCGGAGAGCCAGGCAATGTGCCTAGCTCGAGTGAAACATGCTGAAAGCAAGCTTACAACTGGCAACTTGAGTTTACTGTTTAGCTCAAACTACAATCTGTTTGGGTGTTGATTTTTTTTAATATTTTGACATTGTCTTTTTATGTAGGTGACTTATACAATGAGGCTGCAGAAGCAGCCATGGCTGCCATGAAGGGGAGACTGGCAAACAAATACTTTGCTCTGGCAGAAGAGGCGTATGGGGAGGTTGAGGAGGAGGAGGAGTGAGGGAGATGTAGTAGGAGAGAGGAGTGATGTGGGGAGTCTGTGAGGACTGACGAGGCATTGGTCAGTCTGGCTGAGGATGGAACATTTTAGACGTCAAGCATTACTAATCATGAAGAATTCTCCAGAAAGATTTTTAGTGTCTTGACAATCTGTATTCATGTACAATGTAACTTTTTCTATTTTTTCATGATTTTGTTCAAATAGTGCTGATGGTTACTTTGTTTATTTATCAACGGTTATAAATGTTCACTGCATGTTTTGTAGTTCAGTGTGATAAAGTTTTGTATGAAAAGCATCAGTTAAGGAGGTTTCTTGGTATTTTTTAAGCATTGTTATGACTGTGTTTGTACAAAGGCACACTCACTGGGTGTTGATGACAGCGGACATGGATCTCGGACATGTGGTTATTTACAGTAGCTGCACCCTATATCATGATGAGTTTGTCGTTATGTTTAAGACTCTAATGTTATTGGGAGGCTTCAGATCAACCCCTCTTGTAACTGGTGTTTGCTTAACCACAGGAAAAGTCAAGATCTTGCTTAAGACTTATTAATCTCAGGAACTTGAACATAACATCTGGTATCGGCAGAAATGTATGATGAAGAGTAATCAGGCCCCTGAAACAACATTTACACAATCTTCCTTATCAGAATTATAGTTTGTAGTTAAAACATGATATGTCTGACCAATTAGTAAAAATATTTTTGTGAATTTGTTGTCTTTGATGGAAGATATCTTATAACAATGTCCAGTACCCTGATAATGTACATCTTACAGGTAAACAAATTGTTGACAATATTTCATTAAGAAAGGGCAATCGTTACTATGAATGTATTTGGGTCAAAGACATCTTTTATTGATAGGCAACCTGACATTTGGGACATATTGTGTGTATATTTCATTGGCATCAGTTGGTACTTTTATGTTTCTGAAAGCAATATGTGTACAGATCTTGATGTTTCCTGTGGCTTAAGAAGAGATCTGAGTATGTGAGGGGTTGTTTGGAGAAGCTTCAATGATATGAGTGTCTTAAAGTAATGTCTTGGAAAACTCCCCTCGATATAAGGTTCACTTTTGTAATTTACTGCTTGCCTGGTACCTGTTGTTGTATCCGCTGTCCTGAACACCTAGTGATACTGGGTATGTTCTATTGTGTTAACTTTTTCTGGGACAGACGAGTACATATCAGTCCTCATTAACATATAAAGCCCTCTTATCGAGACTTTAGTTATAGGTTGTAGACTATACAGATAAAACAGCTGTTAAAGACCAGATATTTGTTGTAACACGCAAGCAGTCGGGATATAGGAAATTTATTTGTACCAATCAGTACTGGTATTGTGTACATTACAAAACCTACATATCCCCTACCACCGACTTACATACACATATATGTGTTATCACAGCTCTGGATCTTTTTACCTGTGAAAACTGAAAAGTATGACCTTTTAATTTTTAATTTCTGACCTTTTTTCAATTTTTTTTTTTTTTTTGTAAAGTGTATAATGATTGTTAATGAGTCTGTGATAATTCCTGGTTTTTCAATATTAACAGACAATGTTCTTGTCTCTAAAACACAAACCACAAATTGATAATTTGTAGAAATAGATATTAGTTACTGAATGATATTTTGAAAGCATTGAGATTATGATTAGCGTTTCAGCTTTCAGTGATAATAATTTCCGAGTGATAAGTATGGTCTCAAGTGACAGTGCTTTATAAAGACAAAGGTTTCACAGTTCTATACCTGTCTCTGTATGGGCTGATATATCTTTAAACTTACTGATAAACATGCAAACATTTCAGGGCTGTCCTTCAGTGAAGTGTATAAAAGAAGATTTATTTGTATGCCTTGTATCAAGTTTATAACTGACAAATTTACGTGTAAGTGATGTGATAACAGGGATATATGTGAACATACTTGTTTTGTTTTTTTCTGCAGAATGATTGAAATATGTGTACTTACAGGGTTTTTGTGTTAGACATTTACCGTTTTATATTTTTCTTACTTTCATTGTGATACTAAATACTCCTGTATTTGATATAATTGATCTTCACTCTGGATAATTCTGACACCAACTAGGCATTCAGTTCAGTTTCACTGTCTACTGTGGACAAAAGGTGGTGTTCAGTTCCACTGTCTACTGTGGACAAAAGGTGGTGTTCAGTTTCACTGTCTACTGTTGACAAAAGGTGGTGTTCAGTTTCACTGTCTACTGTGGACAAAAGGTGATGGTCAGTTCCACTGCCTACTGTGGACAAAAGTTTGTGTCCAGATTCACTGTCTACTGTGGACAAAAGGTGGTATTCAGTTTCACTGTGTTCTGTTGACAAGAGGTGATGGTCAGTTTCACTGTCTACTGTGGACGAAATCTGGTGTCAGGTTGTTAGAGACTTTGTGTTTTTGACTTTTACATTGTGTCTCAGACATGTGTATAAATTGTGTATGTGGAATATCTTGTGTAACAACTACATCTACTGATGTGTTCTACCTGGCAGGTTAGAAATACAACATAGATGTACAGGAATAATAATTGTCTTTTATGTTTAAAACTACACATTATTCCAATAATCTTTGTATTAATTGTATTATGTAAAAGCAATCTAACAGTGCAAAATTCATAGAAGATACACATTCATCTACATAAAAAAAAAAATAATTAAAAAAAATTTTTAAGTGGTATCTTTAGTTTATACCTAATATTGTGCTCCTTAAACATGAACGTACATGTATGTATAACCTACTAGTGATGTGTATCATTGAATGTCACTAAATGTACATATGTGTACTTAAAAAATGTTTGTGATTTGTGACATATAGTTTCTTCTCCATTCCATAAAACCTGCTTTGAATGGAATGGTGTGTTTTTTGTGAGATTTGTAGTTTGGTGTATTGATTTGATAATGGACCTCAGTATGTGTTTTCTGCTGGAGGACACAGAAGGTTTGATAAAGGAGTCGCCTGTCAGACTTTTTGTTTAAAAGTTTTCATGTTTTTAATTTTCCATGTTTTAGCTTCATTGTAGAAATTAACGGAACCCATCACTACAATCAAATACCAGATGAGTATTTGATCATTGTATTTATAAGGACTTTGTAATTTGTCAATATATTTTGTGAAGCTGGGTTGGTGAGCATCAAGACAGTGGTCTATGAACACTGCCATTATTTTTGTCATGGGTCCTGTTGATGAATATGGGCATGAAAGCCTGATAGGGGCCTGTTGGTGGATGTTGATTGAAGATGTCCACTGTGGAAAAAATGGCCCTGTTGGTCCTGTTGATGAGTATGGACACGATGGCCCTGTTGGTCTTGTTAATGAGTATGTACACGATGGCCCTATCGGTCCTGTTGATGAGTATGGACACGTATCCCTATCGGGCCTGTTGATGAGTATGTACACGATGGCCCTATCGGTCCTGTTGATGAGTATGGACACGATGGCCCTGTTGGTCTTGTTAATGATTATGGACACGATGGCCCTATCGGTCCTGTTGATGAGTATGTACACGATGGCCCTGTTGGTCTTGTTGATGAGTATGGACATGATGGCCCTATTGGTCCTGTTGATGAGTATGGACACGATGGCCCTATCGGTCCTGTTGATGAGTATGGACACGATGGCCCTATTGGTCCTTTTGATGCGTATGGACATGGTAGGGCCATGTTGATGAGTATGGACATAGTAGGACCATGTTGGTGAATATAGATTTGAATGTTTTGAAAGATTTTCTCTTAACAAGTAGTTTGTTTGAAGTACCCCATATAAGTTTCTAGTTAACTAATCTACCTCCATTGTTTTCTTATGGTAATACAGCAAAGGCAATGGTTAATTTCCCTGGAAATCGTGATATTGTAATTTCCAAGTAAAACAATTTCTATATAATTATTTCATGATACCGGTCTTGTCTGGATGAAGCCAAGATATTCTCATTTTAATTCTTTTGAGGTGTAAAATTGTCACAAAGAAATTGTTTTCTTTGGAGGATTTTAAACTTTTAAAGGGTTATGTTAGCTTTTGTTCCTTCTATATATCACCATTGTAGGTTTAAAATTCATGCTTGGAACTTTAAACTGCCACAGACCTATTTTTTTTTATCCTTTGGTCCATCTTAAAGTTTCTTGAGTTTTTTTATATATAATTTTTTTCTTTAAAAACAACAAAAAAAAAACCTGAAATAAAAACAACAAAAAAATGGTAATAAAATTAAAAAAAAAAAAACATAAAAAGTACAAGTATAAAAAAAAAAAAAACCCAAAATATGGTGATTTCTTTTTTAACAAACCTTTTTTTCTGGAAATAAGTACACAGTCAGTGTGGCCTATTTGCTAGAAAGTGTGATTTTGTGACAGGGAGGAATACTGACCATGGATTTATCACATGGTTACCTAGAAGATTGGCAGGAATTTTGTTCTTTTTTTTTAACATTGACTCTAACCTTCATTGTATTTGTTTTCATACCTTATGTTATGTCATGTACACACTTCTTTTATGAAGATTGAAACTGATCTCACATATTGTGTAATGCCTCCAACCATAGAAATAGATGATAATCCATGTTATACGTCAGAATGAATTATCGTAATCTAACTTGTATCCACTAAATCTGACATGCTGGTTAATATACATGTCAACCTGAAGTAACTGGTACAAACACCAACTTGTACATGAATGAAATTTTATGGTATTTATGTTCGATAACATACTAATGACTTGACTTTTGGCAATTTTAATGGAAAAAAATTGTATTTATTTTTAGGTAAATGTTATTGTTGTGAGATTTGGATACCAACAGGGGTTATTTTTAGCTCTTCAATAATGTAACCCTTTCATATACATATAATATCATGAGGGTTATATGATAGATTTAACATGTACATTATCATTTTTTTATGATATTTGTAACATTTTGGACAGTACTATTGTATATACAGAGTGCTATTGTGTGTACTGAGTGCTATTGTGTATACAGAAAGTTCTTGTGTATACAGTGTTATTGTGTATACAGTAACACCATCATACACCACAGTAACACCATCACACACTACAGTAACACAATCATACACTACAGTAACACCATCATACACCACAGTAACACCATCACACACTACAGTAACACAATCATACACTACAGTAACACCATCATACACCACAGTAACACCATCACACACTACAGTAACACAATCACACACTACAGTAACACCATCATACACCACAGTAACACCATCACACACTACAGTAACACAATCACACACTACAGTAACACCATCATACACCACAGTAACACCATCACACACTACAGTAACACAATCACACACTACAGTAACACCATCATACACACCATCATACACTACAGTAACACCATCATACACCACAGTAACACCATCACACACTACAGTAACACAATCACACACTACAGTAACACCATCATACACCACAGTAACACCATCACACACTACAGTAACACAATCACACACTACAGTAACACCATCATACACACCATCATACACTACAGTAACACCATCATACACCACAGTAACACCAACATGTACTATACTGTATGACCATAGGAAATTATCATACACTATATTGTCAAGTGCCATGTGCTTCATTGATCTTTTGTTAGCATAGTGATATTTAGGACATCATGAAGAAGTTTATAAATTTGTGTTGTCTAGAAATGTCTCAATTTGATTGGGTGTATTTCGTAGAAGGTCATCAGGTACACGAGATTTATAGTGGTATAACTCTAGTGTGTTACTCTTAGGATATATATCTATGTATATATGCTACAAGTAATTTAAAAAATCATACATTGAATGTCATATCATTTCTTTTTTGATAACATCATCAATGATATAGGGCTGTTTTTGTTTTGTGGACAAATTACTTCAGTAAAGTTAAAAACTTGATGCTAAGAGATTTTCCATGACAAAGTCTTGGTTACAGAGGAAATTATGCATGTAAGTAGTCAGATGTAGCCTTAAGTGATGAAACTTTGTATTTACTAAATATACAAATAAGTCATGTGGCCAAGTCAAGCAGTATTTTCTCCCTCTGATGATTTACGGATAAAACAATGATGTATTACTGAAGTATATTAAATCACTCACAGAAACAAATTGTGATATATCCTCTTGGATTTAATTCTGGGCATTAATTGGGTAGTCTCCCTCTACCGACATTCGATGCATTCCATTTTGAAATTAAATGATACATGTGTCGATAATACTGCTGATTTTTCATGGCAAGTAGACAAGACAAAGCTCAATAGTACATGTCTTTTAGGAATCTACCATAAATGTTTTACCCGGATTTGTTTGTGTAAAGAAACCTTTTCACTAAAACCTGGTTATTTGTCTTCAAACATGGTAATATGTAGATTTAGGCTGCATTTTTTGTAACCTGGTTGAAACGGTTCAGGCGGCCTGAAATTAATCCACTATACATGAACATACTGGATGTTGGACCGGATATATGTAAAGCTCAAAATGCACAGTTTCAGAAGTTCCTATAAATCATTAAAAAATTTAACTAAAATTAAGATACCATCCACTTCACTCATACTTTGTAGGACAATGCTCTCAGAAATATGTGAGTGCATCGACTCTACCTTGTGTGCTGAAATTCTGAAAATTAACGATAAACAGCAAGTTAGTTTCGGACAGGTAAGGCTGGACCCCTCAAACTGCATGTGCCAAATATTCCGCAGTCCAGTCTGGGTCCCGGTCTGTACCTCTCTTTTTTCTTGCAGGTTCAACCAGTCTAACCGTTTCAACTGCTTACGTGAAAGCACCCTAATACTCCAATAATTGATGATGTAATGTTGCTGTATCATTTACAGCTGATCTGTCTGAAGTATCTGACAATAAACCATTTAATCTTAAACTGTTTCCATTTTTTTTGTGTTTACCAATGCATAGAAATTAATACGTCTATACTGAGCAGTAAACAGCATACATTTATGATAACGCTAAAAGCGATGGGCCATCCATATGAATGACTGGATCTTGCTCTCTGTAAGCGTGAACATATTCCAATAACTTCTACAGAGTTTATCGGCCAATCAACATCCTTATATTATGTAAAAATACTAGGTGAGATGAAGGAGAACTTAATACTCCTGGCCAATAACAAGCTACTTCTCAGTGGAGCACAACTTGCTCTATTCACCTGGTACCAATCTACATCAGCATTGTATAAATTACAGTGTGTCTTGGCAGCCAGTGACTAGCGTGTAAATCTGCTCCAGGTATTCTGACAAGATAAGACTTGTGGTTACAACAGAACACACCACTCACTGACAACAACTTTAACACAGTGGGTGTGTGTGTGTATATAACATAGACTATAAGATCCCTAACAAAACGTGTCAAGCACTTCAGCATGACTAAGAAGTCTCACTTCAGCTATGTTTAACTGTCATCAATAGCTGCATGCTTGTCATGACCAATCCCTTTCTCTCGGGACAAGCATTGACTACTACAAACAACACAGATCTCCCGACCAGCTTATTAACAGATAGCCTTTTGTAGTCCTATATTAACAGTGAAATCAAGCGTCGTCATCAACAGACTCTGTTCAAGGTCAGTGTGAATCAATAATTGTAACACATTAGGTTTAGAAATGAAAATAAGCTACAACTTAAACACATTAAATAACCAGGTAACCTAGACCTCGCACATCACACTGTACACTTAAAATATTTACAGGTCAGTTCTGACAGTGAACCATCTTTCGATCAAATTAAAAAACCACAACAATACTCATCAGAAGAATCCAAAAGAATGGTTTTATTTGTTATTAGAAATAATTTGTTAATACAATAAATATGAGTCTCGTAATATCTAGCAGACTGATACATACAGAAGACTGAGTGCTGACCTTACAGTATTACATTGTAAATATGTTTCAGTTACACTTATATGACACAGGGATAATTGTTGACAATGCAGTGGAAATCTTGCTGTTTACACTGCTCGGTGTAATGTCTACAGGAGTTGATGGAAGGTTGCAGTATTGCATAGGTCTGACTGTCCCCAGTATTTACTGGTGTTCCCTTAACTATAGATAATGTTTATTACAGGCGCCCATCTGTTGATATACTGCTGGAGATGGGCGATATTACAGCGGTACACATTCTTGTGAAAGACTTGTGGTATGAAGATGTCTAGGCTATCTTGAGACCAGAAATACTCTTTTCCAGGGACTGAAACATCAAAACACATTTCAATCATCAGTATCACTGTCAGACATGCTGTCAAACTTTAACTTTAGTGCTTGTTTTGCTTGACCTAATTATACAACTCTTTTTTGAAATGTTATCAAAAAATCATGGAGAAATTAAATTCACTAAGCCATAGCTTCATGAAGGTTCAATTTTTTGGATTTTACAAAAAAATTTGTTTTTCATGGAATTTTGATATCATGGATAAACATAGCTCAATAAATCTCAATTTGTTTGAACAACTTGTGGACATATGAATTCCTGGATCAGGAGTATCCACAAAGTTAATGAAAATAAGTTCCTCTGAACAATAAAGGTTTCACAGTAAGACATATATTTCACGTATTTTGGATTTGTCCTGTAATCATGAGGAAGACTTACTTTAAAGTCCCAAATGATAAGCTGGCCATCTGCTCCAGAGGTAGAGAATTTTGTACAGTCAGCCTTTGTCCCAGCATACACAGACACTTTGCTGCACAAATAAGGTAAAATTTTCTTTATCAAAGTGAAAACAAATGGAATATAGCGCCCAAAACATAGACAAGGCTAAATCATAGGTTCAGAGAGAAAGTGAAAATTTCTTGTTCTAGAATCAACAACTATACAATATGGACATTGTTTTTAAAGGGAACAATATGTAATACAGTAAAAGATTTTCACAGTAAAAACACTTCGAGTATTTCATCCCCAAATTGAGCTCCCGATATTGTAAGAGTACTGATCCCAGATCTTCACTTACGTTATGGTGTTTTGATGCTTAGTTTTCACTTCCCCGGTACTCTCTGCTGTTCCTGTCTTGTCCATCTGACGGAATCGATTCATAGCACTGAAAACAAAGACAGAAAATTTAAATATCTTCTAAGTTAATTTAAAAATAAAGTGGTAAGCAGCCATTTCAGAAGGAAGTGAACAGTTCGTTTTACTCAGATGGATGTGTGCTGCTTGAAGCTTATTTAGGTAGAATTATGTCGAACCACTCACTTAAAACAATACTGGACACAAAAAGAATATTGATGGTATGTGCTTCAGCTACGTGCTGGTTAACCGAGGTGATGGAAAATGTCTAGGGACATCAAACAAAAAGTGTTCTGACCTCATTGTCATTTGGTCCTTCTCCTGTGGAATGTCTAGATCACTGATGAATGTTACTTGTCCATCGTCGCTGTGAGTGAACAGCTTTGGGCAGCAGTCGTAACCCTGCAGACAAATATACAACAATCATAGTCACACTTATTAAAAAAGGTACAAAGCCTTCCATCATTATCATACATTGTGATCTGTTCAAAAGGAAATTTGAGTTACCAGATAAGGGATTACCCTCAATGTCTTTATATGTGAGTGGTAAGGTAACTGTTTGCAGACCATGTTGTACATGTACTTGGTCACCCAAATCATACTGTAGACTTACCACACAGACCATGCTGTTCTCAGTCACCCAGGTCATACTGTAGACTTACCACACAGACCATGCTGTTCTCAGTCACCCAAGTCTTACTGTAGACTTACCACACAGACCATGCTGTTCTCAGTCACCCAGGTCATACTGTAGACTTACCACACAGACCATGCTGTTCTCAGTCACCCAGGTCATACTGTAGACTTACCACACAGACCATGCTGTTCTCAGTCACCCAAGTCATACTGTAGACTTACCACACAGACCATGCTGTTCTCAGTCACCCAGGTCATACTGTAGACTTACCACACAGACCATGCTGTTCACACTCACCCAAGTCATACTGTAGACTTACCACACAGACCATGCTGTTCTCAGTCACCCAAGTCATACTGTAGACTTACCACACAGACCATGCTATTCTCAGTCACCCAAGTCATACTGTAGACTTACCACACAGACCATGCTGTTCTCAGTCACCCAGGTCAAACTCATGAAGGGCAGGAAGTTTCCTTTGACAACAGCGATGCTAGAAGGAAAAGTAGAACTTGAAAGAACAATCACTAGGTAAGAAGTTACACCTTGTAATTTTTCTACCTTGGCTACATTTTGAAGTTATCTGTGTTCAGAAGACTACCAGTTTCATGGCCACCAATGTTATACACTGATATTTCCTAAGGAGTACTACATCTATGTATAAATGCTAACAACTATTATTTACTATAAAGATACATCCACTTTTAGCTCACATATCATTGGTAGATTGATTTCATTAAAAAACTATTGAAAATTGGCAAATGTTTACAACTGATATATTTGATGGTATGATAGCATGAAAACAATTTTATTTGGTGTATGTTTTGTAACCAGTGGTTTTTTTTTTCATACAAGGTCATACTTACGCGTCACCACTACCTGCCATAGCTACGGACACGCTAGCATCATGTCCTACCCAGGCCAGCTTTTCTCCGCTAGGGGAAAATGACACACTGTGTACCCATCCACCTGTACAAACAATCACATAATTCTGACAAAATTGAAATCTACTAGATATTTAACTTTAATATGCAATATAGGCTGATTTTGTGATCTTGAAAAATGAAATTAACAGAAGCATTTAACCAGACAGCCCATCATCTGATGATAGACATTTCTAGCAATTTTATGATAAGAAAATGTTACATATTCAATTGATTATATGACTGATACAATGATTTTTTTAAATACTTGAGGAAATGATTTTGACAGGTATTTATAGATATGTTTACCTCCACCATTAGAGTATTCACACATGAGATTTCCAAGTGTCATCTTGGATCCCCAGGTAGTGGCAGAAGGTTTCTTCTCTATGTCCTTTATGTAACCGGAGAAAACTCTGGAACAAAACATGGGTATATATTAAATAGCTTCAGTAAAACGAGAGAGTTTATCACAGAATCTAACTATGATGCCAGAGATAATGGCGTGCAGTGAAATCAAATATAACACCAATTTCTGACCAGCTGATTTGTAAGTACACACAATATAATTTCATATTTATAAAATAAATCAGATAATGCTGTTATAGTTTACTGTGCGACATTTATCAATGAAACTTCATTCTACAGTGAAATGACTCAACGCAAAATGCTTTAACTAGCTGTAAATAGACAAAATAAAAGCTCTGAAATGTCTTTGTATCTGCAGTTTTATACTGATGTGTAGCTGTCATTTTCTTAAAACTTCCTCTCAGTATTCATACCATGCTGAGACCACTGACATCAGTGAATATTTTCTGTGATGAATAATATCACATAGCATGAACTTTATTTGTTATGTTCCTGCCTATGGATTTCTCCGTTGTGGTTTGGGATAGAATAGATTGATCAAATGTTTGATCCAGTAACACAAAGGGCTGTAACTAGTTACAACTGATACATCCAAAAATGCAGAAATCCTAGAGGAAGCATGGCGCTCTCCAAGGAATTATCTTCTATGGTTCTATGTAGACTGATCTACTCTTCCACTAATAATGTGATAACAAGGAAATCCAGTGAAATCTATAAACGATCTAATAAGAAACTGTAATAACATACTTCAACGGCTAAAAATCAAAGATGATGGTATCTAGCCAGCCATTTTGTTTTCTTGAACAGACACAAAACTTGAATAACAATCTTCAACTGTCTAAATATGGCTGGCTGTTAGCCATTATATATCACTGATAGGATTTCAAACTAATTTGGCATAACAAAAGACAGGGGGGAATCTATATTTGAAATTTGAGAAATGCCCCTCCAATGCTTCTCAACAAAAGTTGTTTACATATGGACAGGTGACAGACCATGGACAAACGACAATTTTAACAACCCACCATCTGTTGATGGCAGTGATGATGTTGGGCTTAATCTATTCATGTCTTTTGTGGCCTTGTGACCTTAAGTGACCTAAATGTGTTGACAAAACTTGAAGCACATCTAAACCAATCAACCAACCAACACTGAAATAATGATGTTAAGAGATTCTAAACAGAGGGGAATCCAGGCAGATTTCCCGAGGATAAAACATGGCTGATTCACAGAAATTCAGTCTGAAGTCAATGTATTTATCTTACCTTGCCTTAAAATCTGTGGAGCCTGCTGCTAACAAAATGTTGTTAGGATGCCAGTCAATGCTGCAAAACAACCCAGATTCACTATTACATTACACTAATTAATTAAGAGTTTCACCACATTTATCAAAAGCATGTCCATTGGGGCCTGTGTTCTCACAAGTTAGTAAATCTTTCTTCCAGCCACAGACAGATTCCATGTCAACTAAAATATAATTGAATTCCTTTTTATTGGAGGATATCTCTAATCAGAGTGCTTGTCTTAGATATCCACTGAATTATTTATAAGAAGTTTGGTGATAAATTCTGTCAGACAGACATTGTTTACACCTATTTGGCTCTGTCTCTTTACCCTGAAACAGACATATCCCACATCTATATAAAGATGCTTTCCCTTATTCCAGAGTAATAATGAATAATGATGTATGTCTGTCAACACAAGAGGACTTTATTCTGTTTTTAAGGAGTATTAGACTCTCACAGTTTCAATGTTGAAGCAAACAGAATAAAACCACTCTACTTTAGAGTTTTAAGGGTATTTTCCCCTATGGTACCTTGAACACACTTCATTTACACAACAATAATCTCCATAGGTCAAGGAGTGCTCAGTAAGTAGGGTTTTGTTTTTGTAGTATTTGTAAAAGATTTGAACCTAAGCTAAAACAAATAGATTTCTCCAAGTCTGTCATTAATCAATAAAAGAGAGATTGACTTACCAAGTTACAGTTGATCGAATCGGCTTCTTGATATGCTTGCTGACCCACCACTTATTGTCTTCTTCAAAGTAGCAAATTGAGATGATACGAGCACCACTCCCAACTGCAAATTTGTTCTCTGAAACAAGTAATCGTTTTAAATGAACTAAATGTTTCTTAACTGTACAAAATGTATATCTTCTTCCTGAACAAGAATAGGACAGGTATCATACAGTATTAAAACAACATACTGATACCAAACGAAACCAAGCATTTCTCACCATCTGGTGACCAGCGCACGCAGGTCGCTGCACGGTTGATTCGTAAGATCACAAGGACTGGTTTCCATTGACCATCATCTTGAAGAGTCCACACATAGGCATTCCTGTCCTGTAGTAGAAAAACCAGTTCTAATTAAAACAAGCAACAGGCATTCCAAATAATTATGAATCAATATCTCTAACCTTGCTTTTAACCATCAAACTGATGAAACAACATCATTATTTATATAAAGTGAACACATGGTCCAATATCAGAGCTCAGTAAATCAGTCCCATGTACTTTGGTGGATGTAAGTGACAAATCTTACAAAATATTCCTATATACACCGCAGATCATGTCATATGTGAGGACTAAAGGCCCAAAACTCTTCAAAGCACACAGCCAAAAAGCTGATTTTTGTAAGTGACACTCAGATTTCTCAAATAAAAACTCCTATTCAAAATTAGCAATTGTATGTGATAGAGTAATTGCAATACATCTTAATTGATATGGTCCAATATCAGTGCTCAATAATCCATCATACCCATGTACTTTGGTTGATGTAAGTGACTAATTTTACAAAACATGTAAGTTTGTATGGTATATACCAGGTACAAGGACTGTGACATCAACAGATAAACTGTGTTAAATATAACAAACTGGCAGAAGTTACTCACAGGTGTGTAAAATCAAACAACCATACAGTATATAATAAACCATGGACAGGTAAAACTTAGGCATACTACAGTGAAATATCATAAAGTCCACACTAACAGATCATGTACAAGAGCATAAAACTTAAGGTTTGATGGAGTTTTAGGTTAACTTACCGCACCACATGTGACTATGCTGTTACTTTTAGGTGCCCAGTCAATACTAGTTACTCGCTGTCCATGTTCTTTCAGGGTGGCCGTGTTATTGTATGTGATGCCAGTCTTCTTAAACACTTTCACCTCATGGTTGTTGAGGGAAACTGCAACCTCTAAAACATGATAAAAAGATATAAGTAAAAACCAAGGTTTTCCCCCATACAGAAATATCCAAAAAAGCACACTTGTATGTGTGTAAATATGTATGAGGTGTGACAGATATTTTCATCACGAGTTACTTCCTGCTTAAAAATATGTCATACAATTGATTACCTATTAATCTCAAACTATCCCCTACTCTAGCCATCAACATCCATTGATATGAGAAATAGTAATACTGGTATCAAATGGAGACAAGCAATTAATCTCAATAATCTGAATTCTGAATGAATTAACTACGTAGGATCCAAATATCTGGTGTTTGTAAAATTATGAGTGACATACGCATATCTATTTCTTTAAAATATAAAGCCTCTTTTTTGAAAGACATTATCCTGATGTAATGAACAGGCTTTCTTACCTGTGTGATTGCTGTTCCAGGCATGAGTAGTGACTGGATCTATACCAAAACTGAATGTCTCTGGCATTGTCACAAGTTTTCGGCTAAAAAGAGAGATCATGTTTTCAATTTCAATCAATGTAAAAAGTTCTTGAAATAAACATAATGACAGTCAAACCTGTCTATAAAGGCCAGTCAATGGAACATAAGAAATGTTGTCTTTATATACTGGTAGTTATTATACAGAGGTTCAATTACTATGAATCACATTACATAGGGAACCAAAAAACCAGCATTAATAGACAGGTCGTTTTTGTATAAAGGTAGCTTTTAAGATTGGTTTGACTGTATTTACATAGAAGTCAGAGGGAGTATCAGAGAAGGACCAGAAACAGGGACGCTTAAACTACCTTCTCTTGTCATAGAATCTGTTCTATCAGATATATTTTCTCCACATGTACCAGTACTTTATGTACTGGCAGCAATGTTACATTAAATGAAGCGGAAATCCTGTGGACTTGGACAGGAATTTCACATTTTTCAAATGAGTAACAATATAACCATTGAAGTTTAAAAGTCTGGAAACCACTGTAACACAAATCAATGAGGAATAGAAACACCAGTCTGTTATTACAGACGTTCAACCTATTTCCATCTCTGTACTAGTATGTACGTTCGCTGTAGGCCTACAAAACTACACAAACCAAAGGTCATGTTGTCACATCCTAACCAGGGCTAATTCCATCCACAATGTAAAATGATATGCTTTATCATTGTCTCCTCTGTTTCATTTAGATAATACTGGCAAATATCGTGTTAATCTGTCGCAAATATTTGGAGGATAAAGAGTATCATATATACAGAATATTAATTTCCTGTTCTTTGAAACATGATGATTCATAGTCAGTGATAAGATTTGTTCTGATCTTCTGTGAAATCAATTTTTATGCAGAAATATTGTTGTTCGAAGCTACGAAACAAAAACAATCCATTTACCCAAATTGATGCTAATGGATATTCCAGTAATGTATTCGTGGACTCTGGCCAGTCGACACGAATGGCTCTCCTCAGTAATTATCTACACAAACCCAAAAACCAATGCGGAAGCAACACGCCCGGTGTTTCATGTGATAGCCTATATATGTATTTATTAATTGTCATATCAAAGCAAACATCTTACATAAATCGAATATATCTTATTAGCAGGTAATAGAAATATATTTTTCAATTATAATCGTGCGAAATTTTGCAAAACAAAATAAATGATATTTTATATGTATAAAATATGAGAAAATTACACGAGGATTTCATGTGTACTTTGTTCAGTAAGGTCAAGGGTCAAAGTGAACTTCCTGGATCTCCGATACAATACACAGTATATGCCATGTGGATTAGCTGTCAAGATGCAGTACATTCGTGTATTCACATTTATGTGCATGTTAGTTTCGCTATGCACACTATCTGTTGCCGAAGATGACGAAGATCCTGTGAAAAAAGCAACTTTATGCGAAGGTATGATTATATTATGACACGAATTGAACTCTGTGGTTATATCAGTATTATTTCCATGTATATAAACAGTTATTTCCATACCTGCTATGTATACATGGAACTCGCATCATCCTTTTATAATTATCCCTACCTCTGACAATAAACCTTAAACTATCAATTTGTAGCAGGAGACTGAAAGTGCAATGACCAGAATGGAACTCGAACTATTTTGGAAATTTTGACCAGTTCATTAATTGCAGCCCTTCCTTCATAGCTTGTCACATCACTTTTTTTCCTTCCTGGCTTATCACATCATTCTCCTTCCTTCATGACTTGTCACATCTCCCTCTTTCATTCATAGATGTCACATCTCCCCCTTTCATTCATGGCTTGTCACATCACTCTCATTCCTTCCTGGCTTGTCACATCACCTTTTTCCTTCATGGATGTCAAATCACACTCCTTCCTTCAAGGCTTGTCACATCATTCTCCTTCCTTCATGACTTGTCACATCTCCCTCTTTCATTCATGGCTTGTCACTTCACCCTTTTTCTTTCACATCTTGGCATATCATCTTCCTTTCTTCCTCAGATGGCATGGCATAGCAAGTTGGCTTTTTTTTTTTTTTTTTTTTTAACTTTCTTTTTATTCAGAATTTTCAGCAATATATGGTATTGATTACATTCATAGCATATCATATTCACTCAGACATCACACAGCTCACATGTACACTAGCTTGCAACATTGATAAAAAACACACATATATTACCTTATTAAGAGAAACAGGAAAAGAAGAAAAACAGAGGAGAATGGCAGAGAGAGAAAAACAGGAAAGGATGAAAAAAAAATATTAATAAATAAATCCTGATTTTGCACTGTAGCTCATCTATTTGCATATGGTTAGCTTTTTTAGTAACAGACTTAAATTTTTTTCCTCTACAGTTTGTAAATTCTTAGCCACTGAGCTAAATGCTAGACTTGAAGAGACAGGCAAATCGAAAGCAGTGTTAGAAACTGGTCATGGCTTCGACAAAAAGAAGAAGAGAGTTCAGTATCAGAAATCGTAAGTTTCCTTGTTAATGTCAGACTTAATGTCTATTCCAATTTTTTACGTGACATTTCTCATTTATTTATCAGATATCAGTAAATTTCCCTCTTATTTAACATAGATTGTCCTGCTGTTTATCAGGTAATGTTTATCAGGTATTGAAAATTTTCAGTTAATGTGAATTTCCCTGTTGTTTATCAGGTAACATAAATTTCCCTGCTGTTTATCAGGTAACATAAATTTCCCTGCTGTTTATCAGGTAACATAAATTTCCCTGCTGTTAATCAGGTAATGTAAATTTCCCTGTTGTTTATCAGGTAACATAAATTTCCCTGCTGTTTATCAGGTAACATAAATTTCCCTGCTGTTTATCAAGTAACATAAATTTCCCTGCTAATAATCAGGTAACATAAATTTCCCTGCTGTTTATCAGGTAACGTAAATTTCCCTGCTGTTTATCAGGTAACGTAAATTTCCCTGCTGTTTATCAGGTAATGTAAATTTCCCTACTGTTTATCAGGTAATGTAAATTTCCCTGCTGTTTATCAGGTAATGTAAATTTCCCTGCTGTTTATCAGGTAACGTAAATTTCCCTGCTGTTTATCAGGTAATGTAAATTTCCCTGCTGTTTATCAGGTAACGTAAATTTCCTTGCTGTTTATCAGGTAACATAAATTTCCCTGCTGTTTATCAGGTAACGTAAATTTCCCTGCTGTTTATCAGGTAACGTAAATTTCCTTGCTGTTTATCAAGTAACATAAATTTCCCTGCTGTTTATCAGGTAACGTAAATTTCCCTGCTGTTTATCAGGTAACGTAAATTTCCCTGCTGTTTATCAAGTAACGTAAATTTCCCTGCTAATAATCAGGTAACATAAATTTCCCTGCTGTTTATCAGGTAACATAAATTTCCCTGCTGTTTATCAAGTAACGTAAATTTCCTTGCTGTTTATCAAGTAACATAAATTTCCCTGCTGTTTATCAGGCAACGTAAATTTCCCTGCTGCTTATCAGGTAACGTAAATTTCCCTGCTGTTTATCAGGTAATGTAAATTACCCTGCTGTTTATCAGGTAATGTAAATTTCCCTACATCTGATGTGAACCTTTTTGGGTAAGATGATCATGATGCAGGAGAAGTGTTATTATTTGCTTGAATAACAAAACCATAAAGGGAAACTGTATCAAAGAGGGAAACTGTATCAAAGAGGGAAACTGTATCAAAGAGGGAAACTGTAACAATAGAGGGAAACTGTATCTAAGAGGGAAACTGTATCTAAGAGGAGAAACTGTAACAATAGAGGGAAACTGTATCAAAGAGGGAAACTGTATCAAAGAGGGAAACTGTTACTTAGTTACTTAGAGGGAAACTGTAACAATAGAGGGAAACTGTATCAAAGAGGGAAACTGTATCTAAGAGGGAAACTGTAACAATAGAGGGAAACTGTATCAAAGAGGGAAACTGTAACAATAGAGGGAAACTGTATCAAAGAGGGAAACTGTATCAAAGAGGGAAACTGTATCAAAGAGGGAAACTGTAACAATAGAGGGAAACTGTATCAAAGAGGGAAACTGTATCAAAGAGGGAAACTGTATCTAAAACTGATCTAAGAGGGAAATTGTATCTAAGAGGAAAAACTGTAACAATAGAGGGAAACTGTAACTTAGAGGAAAAACTGTTACTTAGTTACTTAGAGGGAAACTGTATCAAAGAGGGAAACTGTATCAAAGAGGGAAACTGTATCTAAGAGGAGAAACTGTAACAATAGAGTGAAACTGAAACAAGAGAGGGAAACTGAAACAATAGAGGGAAACTGTAACAATAGAGGGAAACTGTTACTTAGTTACTTAGAGGGAAACTGTAACAATAGAGGGAAACTGAAACAATAGAGGGAAACTGTTACTTAGTTACTTAGAGGGAAACTGTAACAATAGAGGGAAACTGTAACAATAGAGGGAAACTGAAACAATAGAGGGAAACTGTTACTTAGTTACTTAGAGGGAAACTGTAACAATAGAGGGAAACTGTAAATTAGAGGAGAAACTGTAACAATAGAGGGAAACTGAAACAATAGAGGGAAACTGTTACTTAGTTACTTAGAGGGAAACCGTAACTTAGAGGGAAACTGTTACCTAGTTACTTAGAGGGAAACCATAACAATAGAGGGAAACTGTAAATTAGAGGAGAAACTGAAACAATAGAGGGAAACTGTTACTTAGTTACTTAGAGGGGAACTGTAACAATAGAGGGAAACTGTAACAATAGAGGGAAACTGTAACAATAGAGGGAAACTGTTACTTAGTTACTTAGAGGGAAACTGTAACAATAGAGGGAAACTGTAACATAGAGGTAAAATGTAACTAAGAAGGAAACTGTAACAATAGAGGGAAACTGTAACAATAGAGGGAAACTGTTACTTAGTTACTTAGAGGTAAACTGTAACATAGAGGGAAACTGTTACCTAGTTACTTAGAGGGAAACTGTAACAATAGAGGGAAACTGTAACTTAGAGGAGAAACTGTTACCTGGTTACTTAGAGGGAAACTGTAACAATAGAGGGAAACTGTAACCTTAGAGGGAAACTGTAACTTAGAGGAGAAACTGTTACTTAGAGGGAAACTGTAACAATAGAGGGAAACTGTAACTTAGAGGAGAAACTGTTACTTAGAGGGAAATTGTAACAATATAGGGAAACTGTAACAATAGAGGGAAAGTTTGTGAATTTTTTGAAACTTTTGATAAATGGGTTCTACCATGATCTATATTTAAAGAGAATCAAAAACATAATATAAGGTCAGTTTAGAAACTTTTCAAAATGAAAGGACACAAAATGCATATATATTGAAGGGTTCAAACTGAAACTGGTTCTGGTTTATATATCTCAACCTGTCCAGTATTCAGCATTTAGTTTACAAACATGTATACAGTGATTGTGACTTTAGGATGAGAAGTTGTGTTAAATCTTCAAGTATTGATCATGAGAAAAATGTATGGGGCATTGTTAACTGTTTATGGCATTGTCATTACAGGGAATTGAGACTGATAGAAGCCCTTCATGAGCCTCACATATGTGAACAAATCCTGAAGTACAAGGTCCACAAGGAGAAGAAAGGCTCGCTGAGATTTGACAAAAGAGAGAGTGAAACTATGCAGACTTTACATGGTTTAGTGTACGTGAGTTTGTAGAACTAGTCATCACTTAACATACACTACTATTTAGGTCATCTGACCAAAGGGTCTAATGACCTATTGCGATTGCCTTTTGTCCTGTGCCGTCCGTCGTATACATTTTCAATTTCTTCTCAAGTTCTACATGTCTCATTGAGCTGAAACTGAAATGATCGTGCCATGATCCTGACCAAAGTTTGTTAATTTCGGGTTGGTCCGAAATCCAACATGGCCGCCATCTTGAAAACACATTTTCAACTTCTTCTCAAATTCAAAAATTGAAATCTTGTATTTTATGTGAGATGACCGTTAAGACCCATGGGCCTCTTGTTTGTATACACTGAAGCAGTCATTTTTGTAGGGTTTTATCAGATGAGTCCAGGAAACCATATCCATAATTTTGATGAGTCCTAATGCTAAAAGATACCTTGTGGGAGTCAAACAGGAAAAACGTTCCAAAAATCTGTAGTAACATGAACAAACATTGATGGGGACAGCTCAGTTGATAGGGTTGCAGCCTCGGATGACAATCTGAGGTGTGTGGCTTGATCAGGGTCAGTTTGTATTTCTCAGGTGACGACCTGTGTATCTCTGAGGAAGCTAAGATCATGCTTCATCCTCTGCTGTTATTGTTGTTTCTTAAATTACCCACTTAGAAAGTGTAAGGTAGCCAACAGCCACTTGAAGGAGACCCTGCTTCCAATTGACCCTGACTGTTCATGGGTTCCATTCCTTTTAATAAGAAAATGTACTGACTATATTATAAGCCTGTATTAGACAAAGCCTCGTGTATACACTTACTGGAAACGTGAAGCTAATGGCACGTTTGGATGTCAAGGTCCATCAAACTTTGTATAAATTAATGACCTTGACACTTTGTCATGTTAACATGTGAAAGGTCTATTGATTTTGTGCATATAAATGATCTTAACATGTTTTGTTGGCCAAACAGTCCAAATATACATGTCTTTTTGCTGATTTTTAATTGTTTCCTACTTTAGAAATAAGGGAGTGAAGGTGGATCTGGGTATTCCTCAGGAGATGTGGGATTCACCCTCTGCTGAGGTCACTGATATGCAGAGAAAGGTGAGTGGGAACCAGAGAGGTATGTGGACAAACTGCGTAACCCTACATTAATGAGAAAATATATATGCCATGTGTAATTCTACATAAAAGTTATTGCTATTCTCTTAACATGTCATGGCTTGTCATTCATCTTCCAGTTTGATATTTCATCCTAAAACTCTAAAACTACTTGGTGTATTTATTTCAGTGTCTTTGATGTAGTGTAATTGATAGAAATCTTTACTGTTATGATGTTTTTTTACTTCTGGGACAATGGAGATCTTCTCTTCCAAGAAATTATTGAGAGGAAATAATTAGAGTCAGTTGTATAAGTCTTTCTCTCTGACATATCCGGTCAATATAAGTAAGGTCATTTGGTCCCTGGGAGGCAACAGCTGAACAACAATGACTGAATCTACCATTATTTACAAACAGATGCATTTGAGGTTCTGTCACAACTGGGTCCATAGGATTTTAAAAAATGATGAATTGACAAAAATTACTCTGGCAAGATTATCATAAAGGGAAAATGTTTGACATTCACTGACCTTGTGGAAGACAGACTCTGGCATTATTGATTGTAGTGTTTCCAAATGGTAGAAGACCATGAGGAGGACATAGAAGACTGGTACTTTCATAACCAACAACGAGATATCATGGAGTACCTGTGTGCTGATCTCGTGCTCCGGAAGGGTAACAAAGGTAGATATCATTCATTTTAATTCTTTGTAGATAAGTATTTTCAGTAGATAGTTTTCTCCTGTTTCTTTATTTATTGGTCATTTGAAATCCATTTCGGTTGAGCTCCTTGTATCAAATGTTCATCTGTTACTGTGGTTATTATGTCAAAATGATGCAAATGATATGATAATTAATTTGCTTGATATCAATCTTTGTTTGAAGAGTGCCTTTATGAACATACTGATCCAGAGCTAGAGGATGCCCAAAACTCCGAGGACATGGATCATACACAAGTGTATATAAAACTGGAACTAAAACTCTTGGAAAAATAAAAAAAAACCAAAAAAAAAAAAACTGGAACTATCATTGTGTTTGACTAAAACTCATGGAAAAAGATGTTAAAGGAATAACAGATGTGAAAAATAAAAAAAAAAAATACAATGGAACTAAAACTCATGGAAAAATAAAAAAAACTGGAACTAAAACTCATGGAAAAATAAAATAAAAAACTGGAACTAAAACTCATGGAAAAAATAAAAAACTGGAACTAAAACTCATGGAAAAAATAAAAAACTGGAACTAAAACTCATGGAAAAAATAAAAAACTGGAACTAAAACTCATGGAAAAAATAAAAAAAACGAACTAAAACTCATGGAAAAAATAAAAAAAACTGGAACGAAAACTCATGGAAAAAATAAAAAACTGAAACCCAGAACTCATGGAAAAAATAAAAAACTGGAACTAAAACTCATGGAAAAAATAAAAAACTGGAACTAAAACTCATGGAAAAAATAAAAAAACTGGAAAAAATAAAAAAACTGGAACTAATACTCATGGAAAAATAAAATAAAAAACTGGAACTAAAACTCATGGAAAAAATAAAAAACTGGAACTAAAACTCATGGAAAAAATTTTTAAAACTGGAACTAAAACTCATGGAAAAAATAAAAAAACTGGAACTAAAACTCATGGAAAAAATTTTAAAAATCTGGAGCTAAAACTCATGGAAAAAATAAACAAATCTGGAACTAAAACTCATGGAAAAAATGAAAATCTGGAACTAAAACTCATGGAAAAAATAAAAAAAAACTGGAACTAAAACTCATGGAAAAAATAAAAAAAACTGGAACTAAAACTCATGGAAAAAATAAAAAAAACTGGAACTAAAACTCATGGAAAAAAAAAAAAAAAAAAAACTGGAAAAAAAAAAAAAAAACTGGAACTAAAACTCATGGAAAAAATAAAAAAACTGGAAAAAAATAAAAAACTAAAACTGGAACTAAAACTCATGGAAAAAATAAAAAAAAAAAAATAAAAAAAAAAAAAAAAAAAAAAAAAAAAAAATAAAAAACTGGAACTAAAACTCTCATGGAAAAAATAAAAAACTGGAACTAAAACTCATGGAAAAAATAAAAAACTGGAACTAAAACTCATGGAAAAAATAAAAAAAACTGGAACTAAAACTCATGGAAAAATAAAATAAAAAACTGGAACTAAAACTCATGGAAAAAATAAAAAAAACTAAAAAAAAAAAAACTGGAACTAAAACTCATGGAAAAAAAAAAAAAAAAACTGGAACTAAAAAAACTCATGGAAAACTGAATAAAAAAAAAAAAAATAAAATAAACTGGAACTAAAACTCATGGAAAAAATAAAAAAAACTGGAACTAAAACTCATGGAAAAAAAAAAAACTAAAAAAAACTCATGGAACTAAAACTCATGGAAAAAAAATAAAAAAAAAAACTGGAACTAAAACTCATGGAAAAATAAAAAAAAAAACTGGAACTAAAACTCATGGAAAAAAAAAAAAAACTAAAAAACTGGAACTAAAACTCATGGAAAAAATAAAAAAAAAAACTGGAACTAAAACTCATGGAAAAATAAAAAAAAAAATAAAAAAAATCTGGAACTGGAAAAAATAAAAAAAAAAAACTGGAACTAAAAATAAAAAAAAATAAAAAACTGGAACTAAAACTCATGGAAAAATAAAATAAACAAATCTGGAACTAAAACTCATGGAAAAAATTTTAAAAACTGGAACTAAAACTCATGGAAAAATAAAATAAAAAACTGGAACTAAAACTCATGGAAAAATAAAATAAAAAACTGGAACTAAAACTCATGGAAAAAATGGAAAAAACTCATGGAAAAATAAAAAAAAAAACTGGAACTAAAACTCATCTGGAACTAAAACTCATGGAAAAATAAAAAAAAACTGGAACTAAAACTCATGGAAAAATAAAAAAACTGGAACTAAAACTCATGGAAAAATAAAATAAAAAACTGGAACTAAAACTCATGGAAAAATAAAAAAAACTGGAACTAAAACTCATGGAAAAATAAAAAACTGGAACTAAAACTGGAAAAAATAAAAAAAAAACTGGAACTAAAACTCTAAAACTGGAAAAAAAACTCAAAAAAAAAAAACTAAAAAAAAAAAACTGGAACTAAAACTCATGGAAAAAATAAAAAAAAACTGGAACTAAAACTCATGGAAAAAATAAAAAAAAAATGGAACTAAAACTCATGGAAAAATAAAAAACTGGAACGAAAACTCATGGAAAAAATGGAACTAAAACTCATGGAAAAAAATAAAATAAGTCTGGAACTAAAACTCATGGAAAAAATAAAAAAAAAATGGAACTAAAACTCATGGAAAAATAAAAATCTGGAACTAAAACTCATGGAAAAAATAAAAAAAAATGGAACTAAAACTCATGGAAAAAATTTTGGAACTAAAACTCATGGAAAAAATAAAAAACTAAAAAAACTCATGGAAAAATATAATAAAGAACTGGAACTAAAACTCATGGAAAAAATAAAAATAACTGGAACTAAAACTCATGGAAAAATAAAAAAAACTGGAACTAAAACTCATGGAAAAATAAAAAAACTGGAACTAAAACTCATGGAAAAATAAAAAAACTGGAACTAAAACTCATGGAAAAATAAAATAAAAAAACTGGAACTAAAACTCATGGAAAAATAAAAAAACTGGAACTAAAACTCATGGAAAAATAAAATAAAAAACTGGAACTAAAACTCATGGAAAAATAAAAAAAAAACTGGAACTAAAACTCATGGAAAAATAAAATAAAAAACTGGAACTAAAACTCATGGAAAAATAAAAAAAAAACTGGAACTAAAAAAATGGAAAAAACTAAAAAAAACTAAAACTCTGGAAAAATAAAAAAAAAACTGGAACTAAAACTCATGGAAAAAATAAAAAAAACTAAAACTCTGGAAAAAAAAAAAAAAAAACTGGAAAAAACTAAAAAAAAAAAACTGGAACTAAAACTGGAACTAAAACTCATGGAAAAAATAAAAAAAACTGGAACTAAAACTCATGGAAAAATAAAATAAAAAACTGGAACTAAAACTCATGGAAAAAATTTTAAAATCTGGAACTAAAACTCATGGAAAAATAAAATAAAGAACTGGAACTAAAACTCATGGAAAAAATTTTAAAAATCTGGAACTAAAACTCATGGAAAAAATAAAAAAAACTGGAACTAAAACTCATGGAAAAATAAAAAAAACTGGAACTAAAACTCATGGAAAAATAAAAAAAACTGGAACTAAAACTCATGGAAAAAATAAAAAAACTGGAACTAAAACTCATGGAAAAATAAAATAAAAAACTGGAACTAAAACTCATGGAAAAAATGAAAATCTGGAACTAAAACTCATGGAAAAATAAAAAAAACGAACTAAAACTCTCAAAAAATTTAAAAAACTGGAACTAATCATGGAAATTTCCTTCATCCCTGAACTGATTAAAAAAACTGGAACTAAAATATACATATAGTTGTTGATCTAGTAAGTTGATATGAAAGGGTATCAACGTTTCCTTAGCAATATATTCTGCCACCTTGCCATGTATGTTTTAGCCCTCTGGATCGGCTATCATCAGGACACAGCTTTGTACATGTAGTGTAGGTATATATTCTACAGCTTGCTACCACTAACTTCTTTATGTGAATGTGCACAACATAAATGACACTTTTATGTCAGTTTGGTTTCTTTTTTCCCCAGAAAAATCCAAAGGTGAGACAGGAGACAAATTCCAAGAAAATGGCAGGGATGAGCTTTAAGGAAGTGTTGAAATCTCCGACAGACTTTCTGCATGTACAATACAAATTTTGAAGAGCATAATTGCTAAAAGTCAGACAAATAAGTATAAATCTCCAACCACAAGTCCTGCAGTCTCAGATGTGTTTAAAGATGTGTTCACACTTAGCATTTGTATTGAAATCTCAGATAAAGATTGAAGCCTGGTGAATATTTCTCAGATGAGTATGTGAAAATATAAGATGATTTAGAATATCTAGGACACATGGTCAGTACTTTAAATCTCCTAAATGTTGGAGCTCAAATGTCAGGAAAGGATGATTAAAACACTACTTATTTCAAAACATTTTCTCTGCATCATCGAATATTATATTTCACAAAAATGAAAAAGTTATTTCAATGATAAGATCCTGATTAAAAAAATCTGTAAATTTTTTTTATTCACGAATATTAATGGCTGCCATGGCAACCTTTTTACTCCTCAACATACACCAGACAAAAAGTTAGCTCCCTTTATTGTCCACCAGTTGAGACATCATAAGTGTTTGATTTCTGATAAGAGTATTTTCATTTGATTAATGCTGAGGTATTTCAAATAATCATTACAGAACCAAATTTGATGTATAATGCCCTGACAAAAAAATTTAATGTCATTTTTTAAGTTAATTTTAGAAATTAGAGATGGTCGTTATAATTAATCATAAATTGGAGAGGTGTTCAACCTTTTTGTAGTTCATGTTACAAGTTTATATACAGGTGAACTTGATACAGGCCTCTAAAGAAGTAATTAGCCAACCAAGCTTAGATGAGGTGTATGTATTTTGTTGTGAAACTTTCTTGTTGTAGTGAAGTAGAGATCCAATCAGATAAACATGTAAATAGTTTTCCTTTATTTACACATTGTTATTCACTTAATTGCATGAACTTTGTAATACATCAAAAAATACATAATGAAATTGATAGTATGTTGTGGCTACATGTTCCTCCAAAGAAAGGAAAAGATGTCAAAAGCTGATGTAACAGATACTGTACAGCTGGTTATTATTGTGGGGATGATATTTTCACCATCTCAAAGTACATTTATGTGATCGCGAAAATTTAATCCATGAAATAATGACGCTTGTGTACAAGATGTCTTTTTACACATCACCAAGTTTTAATTTGTTAAAATATAATTTTTTCCTTTCAAAGGAAAATCACAAAAATTTTAACCTGAGAGAAATTAAGGATTGTATGGTAATTGATTGTGCACTGTACTTGCCTTTAATGCTGTTCTGTGTATTTAGTTACTTGATTCTGGTGTGTAGAAAGTTGTTATAAATTCCACATCATCCATCTGAGAAAATGTGTAAACATCATGTGTATAGGCCTTCTACAGGGCAGAAAATGTGTAAACATCATCTGTATAGGCCTTGTATAGGGGAGAAAATGTGTAAACATCATGTGTATAGGCCTTCTACAGGGGAGAAAATGTGTAAACATCATGTGTATAGGCCTTGTATAAGGTAGAAAATGTGTAAACATCATGTGTATAGGCCTTCTACAGGGCAGAAAATGTGTAAACATCATGTGTCTAGGCCTTGTATAGGGGAGACAATGTGTAAACATCATGTGTATAGGCCTTCTACAGGGGAGAAAATGTGTAAACATCATGTGTATAAGCCTTGTATAGGGGAGAAAATGTGTAAACATCATGTGTATAGGCCTTGTATAAGGTAGAAAATGTGTAAACATCATCTGTATAGGCCTTCTACAGGGCAGAAAATGTGTAAACATCATCTGTATAGGCCTTCTACAGGGGAGAAAATGTGTTAACATAATGTATCTAGGCCTTCTACAGAGGAAAAAATGTGTAAACATCATCTGTATAGGCCTTGTATAAGGTAGAAAATGTGTAAACATCATGTGTATAGGCCTTTTACAGGGGAGAAAATGTGTAAACATCATGTGTATAGGCCTTGTATAAGGTAGAAAATGTGTAAACATCATTTGTATAGGCCTTCTACAGGGCAGAAAATGTGTAAACATCATCTGTATAGGCCTTGTATAAGGTAGAAAATGTGTAAACATCATCTGTATAGGCCTTCTACAGGGGAGAAAATGTGTAAACATCATCTGTATAGGCCTTCTACAGGGGAGAAAATGTGTAAACATCATCTGTATAGGCCTTCTACAGGGGAGAAAATGTGTACCAGTAAAGCATCATATATATATAACATTGTAGTATGAAGATTTAGTGTTTGTATTATAATCATATGATCAATGTTTGGGTGTCTAAATTGAGTGATAAAGGTTTTAGCAATCATAGACTTTGTTATCAGATGTCATATTTTATGTGGTGAATATAGAAGGTGTCAAACTGCATCCTTGGCACATCAGAATCTCTTTTTTACAATGAAATGGTGAAGAAAACTAGTGTGTGTGTACTTCTCTATTCTCTAGGTTGTTACTGTTAAATGATTGTTACTTTTTCATCACCTCTACATCTGATACATACGGTTTGTTTGGAACTGAAATCAAGTTGGAGTGCTTATATAGAATAAATACTGCTGATCCTTACATTTGAAACAGTTTGTCAGAGCAGAGTACTGTTGTCAATCCATTACTAAACATTGTAATATAGTCTTGCTCCTAAACTTTACTCTGTTATGATGTCAAAAAGTTATAAAAAATTGTCCATTCAAACTGTATGTACAAGAGATCTGTTGAAGATTTGATAAAACTCTCATCCATCATTCATATTTGATAATCTGGGTGCTAGAATTACAAAGTGTGATTTGTAACCTTCATTACTGGCCTACATTGTTCCTGTTACCTGTTTATACTGATCACTTTCCACGTCAGGACCAAATGTCCATGCTGTACATTAAATTATTTTTTGATGTTCTTAAATATGATTTTGTCTTATTCTTTACTTCTGTGCAGCAACTGTTGTGTTCTTTATGGAAGCCTTGAGACAAGCCATGTGTGCTGCAAAGGTCATGACCTATAAGAAACAACTTATACCTAAGGGATGGCATGTGACAAGCCTCCTTTATGTTGAATGATATCGTGAACATTTAATACAAATGCATGATCTTGGCTTTTGAAAGGATGATAAACCATCGAACAAATGACACTTAATGGAAAGTACTGGCACATCAAACAAAACTAACTAGAACTGTCACCTAGGGGCTGACTTATTTCAGATGTGAGACTTCATCATAGGGGCTATAAAAATGAATTGATATATAAGAAGTATTAAGGGCCATAACTCTGGTAAGAATTGAAATTTGACCTGAACATCTGACTCAGTGGCTTCGATCTTTAGTTGACTCCTTGCTTAATTCCAACAAACTTTGCATAATGTCAGAACAAAGTAGGCATCAATAAAAAGTTACAAAGTTTGACCTTGACCTTTCCAGCAGTGACCTTTGACTTTTAGTCTGTTGACTTTTTTTTTAATTCCGAACATCTTTACTTCACAATGTCATAACAAAATATGCATCATTGGAAAGATATTTTTTCACTTTGTGCTATCAAGTCATCACACAACAGGGGCCATAACTCCAGTAAGAATTATCAGAACTATATGGCATTCACGGAAACCCAAGAACATGTCATGTATAACATGTGTGCCAAGTTTCATCCAAATCCATATGTAATGTTGGGAAACAGTAGTTGGCCAACATAGGTATTTTGTGCCATCAATAGTCATTATGTGGCAAGGGCCAAAAGTCTTGTTATGGATTGGCAGAATTAAACTGTCTTCAGACAAAAAACATATTATGTATAACAAATGTGCCAACTTTCATCAAAATCTATGCAAAATCTTGGGAGGAGTAGGCAGTACAAAATTGTGTCAACAGACAGACACGCCAACTTCTGTACACCCCTAATAATTACTTACTGCAAATGTTTTACCAAATTTGGTTAAAATTAGAAAATGGAAAGTAAAATATGGGTAAGCCAGCCAACATGATTAAAAATTGCCTTTTCTCTAAGAAATTAGATGGGGTCAAATTAGGGCCATCTTGGATAATAGGAAAATTGGGGGAAAAAACAAAAAAAACCCCAACAACATCAGAATGAATGATTACATAGGCATTTTATTAGCAACAATAGTATGACTCTCAATGACACACTTCATACCGTCTTGGCACTTTATGGTATTGTCACTACTTGGACAGTTTAGTACAATTTAAGCTTCTGCAGATTTACTTATTTTTGCTGGTATCAAAGGTTCCGAATCTGTTTTGAGTACTTTTTTCTTAAAAAAGGCAAAATGCATTTTGAAAACACAATTGCTTTGAATCTTTTTCTTTCACTTCAGTGTTTCCTAATACAAATTAAAATATCTTCTATTAACAAATGAGATCACAAACAATTCCAACATTGACATGAAAGGCATTATGGAAATATGGGATGCAATGAAATGTTTTAGATAAGTGATTGGTATTGATCAGGTTTATTTACCATAATTTAGTGATGAAGTTTTGACAGAAAATGATGCTTTCAGAATTGGAATATCAATTAACAACGCTAAGTCAGCATGATACTGGTTATATTTTGTGGTACTTCGAAGTTTCCACAATTTTTATAACATTATTACTGGTACGTGTTAAACACTGTTTTAAGCTCTTTAATTAAATTTACAAACAAATTCATTACAATTACTCTTTTTTCATTAATTTTGAGAGCTTATGAAGCAAAGCTAAACATTCATAACATTATAAGCATCGATATTATGGTTTGACGAGTGTTTCTGATTACAGAACATTGGCATTTGGTGTAAATCTGTAGAGACAAAAGTTCTCTAGTGAAGGTAAACTAGGGAAATTGTAATAGAAATGTTAAATCAAATATTTCATTCTTGAACTTGCCATATTTATCAGGTATAATATTTATAGACATTTCAAATCCCAATCCTTTAAAAAATCATCAACTGCATTTGATTTGTTTACACCATCACATGATCATGACAGTAGTCCCATTAACATATTTTATATATTAGTAATAGCAATAAGCTGTAGGATTTTTCATGAATTTCAGTTCAAAATAAGCCTTATTTGTTGGAAAATGTCAGTATTCTATAATGCTAAGAGGATATCTTTCTCTTCATAAAATTTCATTCATGGCAACAGAATAAAAATGACTTTTATTTCTATCATTACTTTCCAACATTCTCTTGCTTTGCTTTAACTTTCTTACTGAACCTTTTCTTCATCCATCCTACTTTCGTTTCTTTCAATTGGGATATTATAACATTCTGTTATCTGATGAAATATTGTCATCAAAGAACCAAATCAAAGTCAATGTAAACCTCAGGTCTTTATAATATTGCTGCTTCAATACCATGGATATAGGAACTACAACTTGCAACACAGAAAATACGAAGTGCATGGGACCTCGTGAGCATTTTTAAAAATTGACTCTTCAGCTCTTTAGTACAGTGGAACGCTGTTATTATATCAGATATTATGATATCCTGCATATTATGATATTTTTTCTGTGTACCGAATATTCCGACATTCCTTATTTAAATTAAAGAAAAATGATTATTATTATATAGTCCATGAAATGATTTTTTTCTTTCAGTTTTGTTATAAAGGCATGGAAAGGGGTAAAAATACTAGCTACAAGCTATTGATTATTCTTTCTATTAACTAATTGATCAAATTATAAACTACAAAAATATATGACTAAATGTCGGTGTTTTTCATATGAAATTACCTATAAAAACTTTATATGTTGTTTATGAATTGTCACATCTAGTATAAAAGAATAGTTTGCCAAACATATTGTTTGAACCAATCTTTATTCTATACAATGTTTTTAGCAGTGAAATAACAACTGCAAGAAGGATTTTATGTTATCTGACCAACAATTAAAAACGAGAATCAAATGCCTTACGCTAGCTCAAATTCTGAAAATTCAGTTTAACAAGAAATAACACCAATATACATGTATACCTTTAACAAACACTTTTCAAAGTAACAAAAGCTTCTGCAAATATATCAACAAACAATATAAACATACAAACCATGTCTGTCCAAACTCAACACATAACTTTCAACTAGACTCAATTAAATACAACTCTATTTTAGATTCTACACTGGTCCCAAAAGTGTTCCAAAACCAGTTTGTTTTCAATGCTGTTCTCAGGCAGTTTTAGCTGTACAGATAGACATGTCCAGACAGTCAGGTACCCTGTGTTTGTCATGACTTTGGTAAACACAATACATAAAGCAGCAAAAATCAATAAAACATACAATTTAATTATCAACATCGTGGAAACAATCATTCGCAATTGCAACAATGACAATGGTGGCCATATTGGATTTTGGACAGACCCAAAAAATAACAACACTTGGTCAAGACCATCTCAGCATCTTTTCAGGCATCTGAATCCAACAGGTTGAACTTTAAAAGTATGAAATAGGTGTTTTTCAGGGAAACCATGATTTAGCAATCATGTTACAATATGGCCACCATGACTACATTAATGAACTTTCACAGAAGCTGATGTATTGCAACACACAGCTTCCTTTTCTTAGCATCCAAAATGGCACAAGTGGAACTTAAGAAGAAGTTTAAAATACTTATTTCATGTTGGCGGGCCATGGCCCCCATAATGGTTTTCAGAATGACTTGAAAAATAGCAACACTTGGTGAGGACCACATCAGGATCAGTTCAGGCAAGTTTCAGCTGAATCCCACTAATGGAACATGAGAAAAGGTCTAAAACATACAAAACAGAACGGGTCTTTGGGTCAGATGACCTAAACCTACCTGTATTTTAGGCAAACATTGGTTAAAATCAAAAGTGGTATACAGGTACTCTAGGTTTTTACAGGATGATATTTTTATAAAAGTCAAGCACAAATGATGAACTGAATGGCAAGAAAAGATGGCACAACTAACAAGGAGTCAAGCACTCAGTCTGTTAATAAATATATCACAAACACCGAAGTCTAAGGGCTGAGGTTGTACTTTTTAGATAAACATTTCAATATATACTGTGTCATCAGTATACCAGCTTCCTCTGTCTTCATTCCAAATATGGAAGACTTAACCTTTTTATTCTTTTTAATCTGATAACATGGATCAGTCTATTTACTGAATTTGCTTTACAGATGTATCAAAATGTTTGTCTAAAAAACTTCAATATAAACATAATCAAATTTGAATATATAATTTAAATAGTTCAAATTGTTAAATACAAAATAACAAATTATGACAAAAAATTTTAAAAAAAAAGAAAAGAAAGGACAAAAAATCAAGTCTATATATAAAACCAGAGATATTATGTCCATTTTTCCTGAATTTTAAAAGACAAATATTTTAAAGCTGTATAGGCAGTTTTATATGGTTGAGTCCAATAAACCTGCAGTTTTAGTTGTAATAAGTTTTAAGCCATATCTATTGACTAGACCTTGGAATAAATAGTACATTTTAACATCAGAGACACAAAATCCAATATACACTGTATATCGCTGTTTTACATACATGGAAGATATAGATGTCTGTAAATAACCCATATTGCTTGTCTTCATATGGAATAACTGTTCCTACAAACTTTTCTGAAGTTAAACATCACAAAGACAAATAAATAGAAGATAATTTTCTTCAGTATTCATACAACATTTTTTGTAATTACTGAAAATAAAAAGGCATTTCCTAAATAAATACAAACAAGTTATACTTTATAATTGATAAATGTTGCGTAGAAATTTTATAACTTCAGTTCCCTAGTAACATGTTCTATAAATACATGTATCCTTAGTATAGTAGTTACAGCACTAACAGTCTACTGAATAGTTTCAGTTCCCTAGTTACATGTTCTATAAACACATGTATCCTTAGTAAAGTAGTTACAGTACTAGCAGTCTACTGAATAGTTTCAGTTCCCTAGTCACATGTTCTATAAATAAATGTATCCTTAGTATAGTAGTTACAGTACTAGTAGTCTACTGAATAGTTTCAGTTCTCTAGTTACATGTTCTATAAATACATGTATCCTTAGTATAGTATTTAAGGTACCAGCAGACTACTTAGGGAAGCCAGTTCCCTAGTTACATGTTCTATAAACACATGTATCCTTAGTAAAGTAGTTACAGTACTAGCAGTCAACTGAATAGTTTCAGTTCCCTAGTTACATGTTCTATAAATAAATGTATCCTTAGTATAGTAGTTACAGTACTAACAGTCTACTGAATAGTTTCAGTTCCCTAGTAACATGTTCTATAAATAAATGTATCCTTAGTATAGTAGTTACAGTACTAGCAGTCTACTGAATAGTTTCAGTTCCCTAGTTACATGTTCTATAAATACATGTATCCTTAGTATAGTAGTTACAGTACTAGCAGTCTACTGAATAGTTTCAGTTCTCTAGTTACATGTTCTATAAATACATGTATCCTTAGTATAGTATTTAAGGTACCAGCAGGCTACTTATGGAAGTCAGTTCCCTAGTTACATGTTCTATAAATACATGTATCCTTATTATAGTATTTAAGGTACCAGCAGACTACTTATGGAAGTCAGTTCCCTAGTTACATGTTCTATAAATACATGTATCCTTAGTATAGTATTTAAGGTACCAGCAGACTACTTATGGAAGTCAGTTCCCTAGTTACATGTTCTATAAATACATGTATCCTTAGTATAGTAGTTACAGTACTAGCAGTCTACTGAATAGTTTCAGTTCCCTAGTTATATGTTCTATAAATACATGTATCCTTAGTATAGTATTTAAGGTACCAGCAGGCTACTTATGGAAGTCAGTTCCCTAGTTACATGTTCTATAAATACATGTATCCTTAGTATAGTATTTAAGGTACCAGCAGACTACTTATGGAAGTCAGTTTCCTAGTTACATGTTCTATAAATACATGTATCTTTAGTATAGTAGTTACAGTTCTAGCAGTCTACTGAATAGTTTCAGTTCCCTAGTTACATGTTCTATAAATACATGTATCCTTAGTATAGTAGTTACAGTACTAGCAGTCTACTGAATAGTTTCAGTTCTCTAGTTACATGTTCTATAAATACATGTATCTTTAGTATAGTAGTTACAGTACTAGCAGTCTACTGAAGGATTTCAGTTCCCTAGTTACATGTTCTATAAATACATGTATCCTTAGTATAGTATTTAAGGTACCAGCAGACTACTTATGGAAGTCAGTTCCCTAGTTACATGTTCTATAAATACATGTATCCTTAGTATAGTATTTAAGGTACCAGCAGACTACTTATGGAAGTCAGTTCCCTAGTTACATGTTCTATAAATACATGTATCCTTAGTATAGTATTTAAGGTACCAGCAGGCTACTTATGGAAGTCAGTTCCCTAGTTACATGTTTTACAATATAGTTTTAAAAATAACACAAAGATATCATTGACATCATACACAAGTACAATCATGTGTGATGAAGCATCAGTTTTAACAACATGGTACATCTCGGTCTACATTTATGTGTATCTTGTTTCAAAATCACTTTCCATCTACATACTGTGAACATATTTTGGTACTAAGAAGATCAATCACATCTTTTAATTATTGTGATGGATTGGTGCATCCAAAATAATTTCCATAAAAAACAATTTGCATTATCTACAATCACATTCTAGGCAAAAAATTCACAAAAATACATATCACAAAATTTAGTAGGTTTAGTTTACAATGAAGTTATTACATGATTGCCCAGTAAACAGAACTGAGTTTTCTATTGTAAAGAACCTGCTACATGCTTATTTTCATACCAATAGCTACAATGTATCTAAATTTCACAACTGAAATTACATTGTAGCTGAATTGTGTACCAGAAGTTACAGGTAAAATGTTTGTAATGTTAAATTGTACAAATACCATTACATTGTAGCTAATTTGTATGACATAAGTTACACTGTTTCTTACCATGAAAAAGAAGTTGTACCATAGCATAACTGTTTACTGTTAAAACAAAAATACACCGACAGTATGCGTGAGACAAATTTCACCTTGGGAAACTGTATTTCTACATTTGTATGTAGTGCTGTATGGAGTGTGTGTAGTTATCCTGTTACAGACATACATATGGAAGAAGCTTGTAATTATGGCAATTCTATAGCAATGCTAATGAATAAACTTACAAACACAAATCCTGACATAGATCACATCAAACAAAAGAGCTACCTTGAAATACTATGTTAAGTACAAGAAGTCACAACATTTTCACTCTATGAGAAATAATGTGAGGATGTGTAGTTGTGGACAAACTTGATTCTCCTCTACATCTGATCATGTCTAACATGTACATCACATTAATATGTTTTATTGATGAGAGAGCAGTTATTGATATTCTAACTCCTGACATTTAGATGGAGGCTATACTAATCAATCATTCATGTCTAGCCGAGGGTGATGACTGTAACAGTATTTCACACAATTACTGTCTAAAGTTAAAATTCTGCTACTGTAAGCATTTGTGAGAGTATAAATTCACCAGTCTTAGAAATTCCATCTATATTATAATGAAGGATGAAATGATCACATAAGCTTATTATGAAAATACATTATTTCTGTGATGTTTGTATTAATGCTATATTAATTTAGTCCTGACACAACAACAATACACTGAGGGAAAATTCCTATGAGCTTTGTTATCTATATAAATGTCTAAAGCTACAAGTTTATGTACAACTATGTTCATGTATGGTCACTCCATAATAGATTTGTGTTAAGGATACATGCATGGCCCTTCCACAATAGATATGTGTAAAGGGTACATGTATGGTCCTTCCACAACAAATTTGTGTAAAGGGTACATGTATGGTCCTTCCACAACAAATTTGTGAAGAAGGAACATGCATGGTCACTCCACAATGGATTTGTGTAAAGGATACCTGTATGGTCCTTCCACAATAGATTTGTGTAAAGGGTACATGTATGGTCCTTCCACAATAGATTTGTGTAAAGGGTACATGTATGGTCCTTCCACAATAGATTTGTGTAAAGGGAACATGTATGGTCCTTCCACAATAGATTTGTGTAAAGGGTACATGTAAGGTCCTTCCACAACAGATTTGTGTAAAGGGTACATGTATGGTCCTTCCACAATATATATTAGTAAAGGGTACATGTATGGTCCTTCCACAACAGATTTGTGTAGAAGGAACATGTATGGTCACTCCACAATAGATTTGTGTAAAGGGTACATGTATGGTCCTTCCACAATAGATTTGTGTAAAGGGTACATGTATGGTCTTTCCACAACAGATTTGTGTAAAGGGTACATGTATGGTCCTTCCACAATATATATTAGTAAAGGGTACATGTATGGTCCTTCCACAACAGATTTGTGTAGAAGGAACATGTATGGTCACTCCACAATAGATTTGTGTAAAGGGTACATGTATGGTCCTTCCACAATAGATTTGTGTAGAAGGAACATGTATGGTCACTCCACAATAGATTTGTGTAAAGGGTACATGTATGGTCCTTCCACAATAGATTTGTGTAAAGGGTACATGTATGGTCCTTCCACAACAGATTTGTGTAGAAGGAACATGTATGGTCACTCCACAATAGATTTGTGTAAAGGATACATGTATGGTCCTTCCACAATATATATTAGTAAATGGTACATGTATGGTCCTTCCACAACAGATTTGTGTAGAAGGAACAAGTATGGTCACTCCACAATAGATTTGTGTAAAGGGTGTATGTATGGTCCTTCCACAACAGATTTGTGTAAAGGGAACATGTATGTTCCTTCCACAATATATATGTGTAAAGGGTACATGTAAGGCCGTTCCACAATATATTTGCATAAAGGGTACATGTATGGTCCTTCCACAATATATATGTGTAAAGGGTACATGTAAGGCTGTTCCACAATAGATTTGTGTATAGGGTACATGTATGGTCCTTCCACAATATATATGTGTAAAGGGTACATGTATGGCTGTTCCACAATAGATATGTGTACAGGGTAATGGCCATTCCATAATATATATGTGTAAAGTGTACATGTATGGTCCTTCCACAACAGATTTGTGTAGAAGGAACAAGTATGGTCACTCCACAATAGATTTGTGTAAAGGGTACATGTATGGTCCTTCCACAATATATTTGTGTAAAGGGAACATGTATGGTCCTTCCACAACAAATTTGTGTAGAAGGAACAAGTATGGTCACTCCAAAATAAATATGTGTTAAGGATACATGAATTGTCATTCAACAACAGCTCCACACTCTACATAGAGAACATGTAGAGCTCCTTACAAGCTTTAGGAGATGGTATATCTGGGCTACATATATATGACCTTCTGAATCTCTCTATGTACATGACAGTAATTCAAACAACAATGAAGTATGGCCTATTATCAACAGTAGCACCAACATCATGACATCTTTCAATTGACAATAATGGGATATGGCAATAGTGATTATACACCAAATCATCATCTTAATGTCATTTACCTATCGTACAAAATTATAATTTACATATAATTGTGATTGTACTTTACATGTGCTTCTAGTATAAATTACATTTTCATTTAACTATGGTTTCCTTTTTAATTCTTTAGTTTGTTCCTACAGGTACATATATGGGGAATTTAAGATTTTACTTAAAATTGCTTGAAAACAGAAGAAAACAGATGATTGAACGTACAGAATATTTGAGTGTTACATGATAACACACAATATATACCAAAATAAATATTGTCTCTTTTCCAATTCTGTTTAAACTTTGGGCCCTCTGTTTATAAGTTTAATTATAACATCAACATATTTTGTAACAAAAAGCTTAATTGCAGTGACCTACACTTATTGGAATTCAATCTTTTAACATGCCTAATCATAAGCATTATCACTTATTTTATGTACAGTAATAAATTATAGATACAAACAACTAAAGAAATCACAAATCCTATAATATTGCACAATATTGCATACCTACATAACATTTAATGTCTGTAGGTTAATGCTGACTCAGTCTGTTAGGACTACAGACTACCACTCTGACCAGTAGGATCCACACCATTTGGAGTGAATGTGGTAAATGTTGGCACCTCAAGGTCATCCAAATTAGGGTATACAAATGTTCTCTGTCAACAGAAAGGAGTAAAATTACAGATGAAATTCAACATTTCTACATACATATGTAACATATATTTTTATCTTCACTTTTTTTTTAATTCACCATAATAACTGAAAAATCATTTTTATATCACACCATATTATACATCGGCCTGTAAAACATTTTCTAGTGTTCAGCTAAATACCATCGTTATTCCTCAGGGATCAATAAATGTAAGAAATACTAGTACAAAAGTTAACAGACACAATACTTTCTCAGATTACACACTACACCAATTGGATTTCAGTCACTAGTTGTTTAAATGGCTTACACATACCATTTTCCCACAGAATACAAGCCTTGAAAAGTAAAGTTCAAGCTTATATCATTTCCCTTGCATGTATTCAATGACAATTAATGGTATACCAACTAAAACCGATCAAAATAACAGAGGTTATGAATGGCAAGTTTGTAGAGAAGTTCCTGCTTCATGATAACAATGGCCTACTATCACATTTTATTACATGTATATCCTGATCTTTACAAAATAAGGAAGAATTCCCAAGTCCAAACTTACACAAAAAAAACTTTTTGTCGAAATGATAAAACTAGATTTGTGTCATCAATAGAACCATGGAGAATAAATAATGAATTGAGGAAATAATATAGGAAGGATGGATTTGTTGGGAGTCGTTGGGGTAAGGCTTTGTGTGTAAGGTGGTATAGAAATGGGTTGTATCTGCTTTCTGTACAAGTTGGTTAGAATGATATGTTTTTCCTTATCAGGGTAGAATTAAGTGTGACATGCCTCTATGATACAGCTTAAGTTGATCTACTGCAGGACCAGGATACAGCATTTGATTGTAATTCTACCAAAATGTAAATGAGACGGTTGATCTCATTACCTGGCATGGCTTAATGCCAGAAATATTCCAATGTGGTGAACTGGATGTACTTTATACTTTATCATTACTTGTCAATCAATTAAGGAGATATAATTCACAATTGACCTGAATTATTTTTCATCATTTCTTGTCAATCAAGGAGACAAAGTTGTCTTGTTTTCAAATTTAACTGATTTTAATTTCAGCAACAAAATAACATCATACACTGTATGTACATACTGACAATAAAACATTCCACCTGGGACCGAGATCTTTGGTTGACTTTAAATGTAAGATATAATCCATCACATGCAAAACAATGACATTTACAGAGGATAACTAAAACTACCATTTGAAGTTTTTAACACTTTTTCCATCAAATAGCTCTGAAAAAATTTCACGTTCCAAAGCAATAGATATATCATTTCAACCATTTGACCACTTAGAAGTAGGCTGAAATTATTTTCCCTATGTGGCACTAATTGTTGGCATGATGGTCAGAGATTTGCACATGCAAATTCACACCACATGTTACCTTTTAACAGTTTGTGTCAATCAGGTGATACAGATAGAGGCAAACAGATGTAAAATTTAGTCTATCATTCTAAATTGTGTGATTTTTTGTTTGTTAATATCCTTTTCAAAATTATTTATATGGGAAGTTTTTTGGAAATATTTTCCACTTTTGTTCAATTAATTTATGGTTATGCAGTTTTCCTGCAAGTGCATATATAGATATATGTATATATGTTTAACTAGTAAACATGTTGTGCATCAAGATGCAGAACATGTACCTACATATATGAAAGGAATTGCCTGACATTAAAGGATGTGAAAACGGTAAAACCTTATAGTAACTTAGATTGTAAAACCAAGAACCTGATTTCTGTCATTATATGCCCAACTTGTACAGAACATTATGTTGGTCAGACAGAAAATGCATTGAGTAACAGAGTTTGAAAACACAAACAACAAATACTTTCACTGAAAATGCATTAAATTCCACTGAGTCCACACCTAGAAACATGTGGAAAAGGAACTTGCTCCATATTCCATTTTTCAGGACGACATATACCAGTATCACAAAAAGACTTTGCAAAGAGGTGATGTTTGTAAAATGATTTAAACCATTACTAAATGGTCATTAATTGTATTATTATACCTGTTTTGCAATTGTTGTAATAGAAACAAAGTTTATACCATATTACCTTTAAATTACATTTGCAATTTGAGAAAGATCCATCCAATACTTCTCAAGAAATAGTGATCTTTCATTGCCAAAATCCAAGACGGCTGTCTGTAAGCCATTTTGCTTTCTAAATCAGTCCCAAAATTACATTGAATATGAGAAAGATATATCCAGTACCACTGCAAACAGTGATAACAATATTTGGTTATGGATGAACCATGAACCATAGATGAACCTTGGACCACTGATGAACCATGGACCACTGATGAACCATTGACCATTGATGAACCATGGACCATTGATGAACCATTGACCACTGATGACCATGGATCACTGATGAACCATTGACCATTGATGAACCATGGACCATTGATGAACCATGGACCACTGATGAACCATGGACCACTGATGAACCATGGACCACTGATGAACCATGGACCACTGATGAACCATTGACCACTGATGACCATGGATCACTGATGAACCATGGACCACTGATGAACCATGGACCACTGATGAACCATGGACCACTGATGAACCATTGACCATTGATGAACCATGAACCATTGATGAACCATGGACCACTGATGAACCATGGACCACTGATGAACCATGGACCATTGATGAACCATTGACCATTGATGAACCATGAACCATTGATGAACCATGGACCACTGATGAACCATGGACCACTGATGGACCACTGATGAACCATGAACCATTGATGAATCATAGACCACTGATGAACCAAGGACCACTGAGGAACCATGGACCATTGATGAACCATGGACCACTGATGAACCATGGACCACTGATGGACCACTGATGAACCATGAAACATTGATGAACCATGGACCACTGATGGACCACTGATGACCCATGAACCATTGATGAACCATGGACCACTGATGGATCAATGATGAACCATGAACCATTGATGAACCATGAACCATTGATGAACCATGGACTACTGATGAACCATGGACCACTAGAGAACCATGTACCACTGATGAACCATGGACCACTGATGAACCATGGACCATTGATGAACCATGGACCATTGATGAACCATGGACCACTGATGGACCACTGTTGAACCATGAACCATTGATGAACCATGGACCACTGATGGACCACTGATGAACCATGGACCACTGAGGAACCATGGACCACTGATGAACCATGGACCACTAAAGAACCATGGACCACTAAAGAACCATGGACCACTGATGAACCATGGACCACTGATGAACCATGGACCACTGATGAACCATGGATCACTGATGAACCATGAACCACTGATGAACCATGGACCACTAAAGAACCATGGACCACTAAAGAACCATGGACCAATGATGAACCATGGACCACTGATGAACCATGGACCACTGATGAACCATGGACCACTGATGAACCATGGACCACTGATGAACCATGGACCACTGATGAACCATGGACCATTGATGAACCATGGACCACTGATGAACCATGGACCACTGATGAACCATGGACCAATGATGAGCCATGGACCACTGATGAACCATGGACCACTAAGAACCATGGACCACTAAAGAACCATGGACCAATGATGAACCATGGACCACTGATTAACCATGGACCACTGATTAACCATGGACCACTGATGAACCATGGACCACTAAAGAACCATGGACCACTAAAGAACCATGGACCACTAAAGAACCATGGACCACTGATGAACCATGGACCACTAAAGAACCATGGAACACTGATACAAAGCCACTAGAGTAGCTCTAAAATTAAGTGACAAATCAAATGTCAGTGACTCATGATTTTTAGTGGTTACTACAGAGAACTTGTTTTATACACATTTCAACTCTGTGGTTATGAGTGAATCTATATATTCCTGGAAAAAAATCAACAATGACCTATCAAAAAAATTCATTTCTAACTTTGAAAGATACTTTCCAAAACACTTGAGATATTGGACAATGGAAAAAATTTAAAACCCAAATATGTAAGCTTCAGTAATAGCTTAATTTCAGCACTTCCAATTCAAAATTTTATTTCATTTGTAACACTATCCTAATTAAAAGTCTTATGTGAAAAAATTCATGTACATATACATGTATATAGCTGTTCTACACTAGCTTATCTTATCTATTGAGAATAACATTCAGTCATCATCACACATGTACCTAGAATTTAATGTCATTGTAAACAACAAATTCAACTTACCTGAAACTCTGTGGACAACTTTTTCTCAATCCACTCTGTTATGTGTGTGAGAGTCAGTTCTCTTGCTCCAACTTTTGGTTTAGCAACCAGGTGTAGCTTTGGATTACCTCTGAACCCATACCTAGGACAAACACGAGATCATTCTAAAACATCATCCGGTATTATTCCTTGTAAATTTGTTTCTATGAGAACTTTCCAGTTTCTGAATCACTATATGAAACCCAATCATCAGCAGAGAAAAGAAATTGGGGACACTGGGAGTATCTCTATTTCCAATCTTTTAGATCTATAGGTCTGGATAAGAATGAAAACAAATCATGGGTCAGACTGTGCCTTTAACCGAAACAAAAGAGACAGATGTAGAATATGTATTTACATGGTTTTAGGGAGTAAGTTACCAGTCCAGTTTAGGAGTGTTAACAGTAGTGGTCCCAGCCTGTTCCCTACATCTACCAGTCTACAGTACACTGTGGATATCTATGTCTTGGACAGTACTTTTACTTACCACAGTCTGTCAGTGGGAGGGGGAGGAATGTTGACTGCCATGGTCCCAGCCTGTTCCCTACATTTACCAGTCTACAGTACACTGTGGATATCTATGTCTTGGTCAGTACTTTTACTTACCACAGTCTGTCAGTGGGAGGGGGAGGAATGTTGACTGCCATGGTCCCAGCCTGTTCCCTACACCTACCAGTCTACAGTACACTGTGGATATCTATGTCTTGGACAGTACTTTTACTTACCACAGTCTGTCAGTGGGAGGGGGAGGAATGTTGACTGCCATGGTCCCAGCCTGTTCCCTACATCTACCAGTCTACAGTACACTGTGGATATCTATGTCTTGGACAGTACTTTTACTTACCACAGTCTGTCAGTGGGAGGGGAAGAATGTTGACTGCCATAGTCCCAGCCTGTTCCCTACATTTACCAGTCTACAGTACACTGTGGATATCTATGTCTTGGACAGTACTTTTACTTACCACAGTCTGTCAGTGGGAGGGGAAGAATGTTGACTGCCATAGTCCCAGCCTGTTCCCTACATTTACCAGTCTACAGTACACTGTGGATATCTATGTCTTGGACAGTACTTTTACTTACCACAGTCTGTCAGTGGGAGGGGAAGAATGTTGACTGCCATAGTCCCAGCCTGTTCCCTACATTTACCAGTCTACAGTACACTGTGGATATCTATGTCTTGGACAGTACTTTTACTTACCACAGTCTGTCAGTGGGAGGGGGAGGAATGTTGACTGCCATGGTCCCAGCCTGTTCCCTACATTTACCAGTCTACAGTACACTGTGGATATCTATGTCTTGGACAGTACTTTTACTTACCACAGTCTGTCAGTGGGAGGGGGAGGAATGTTGACTGCCATGGTCCCAGCCTGTTCCCTACATCTACCAGTCTACAGTACACTGTGGATATCTATGTCTTGGACAGTACTTTTACTTACCACAGTCTGTCAGTGGGAGGGGGAGGAATGTTGATAGCCATGGTCCCAGCCTGTTCCCTACATCTACCAGTCTACAGTACACTGTGGATATCTATGTCATGGTTAGTACTTTTACTTACCACAGTCTGTCAGTGGGAGGGGGAGGAATGTTGATAGCCATGGTCCCCGACAGTATCCTCACTTCAACAGTCAGTTCTATTGGAGTGTTAGAAACCTCTTCCATCTTCTTTTTGATATACTTTATCTCTGTAGCACTTTGGAAGTATTTAGACTGTGTGATCTTTCCCAGATAGCCCATAATCTTTTTGCTGGCTTTACCTCCTCGTGCACTATAACAAGGAAACATTGTACTACCTCTATGAGTAACTGTATGAGAAGTTACATTGTAATGTCTAACTGTATGAGTAGTGACATTGTATTATATAAAAAGTAACATTGTACTGTCTGAATATTCACATTGTAATGTCAGGGTAGAAACAATTCCCCAGTTACAATTTAACATAAATCATACTGAGTAGTAACATTGTACTGAAGACCAGTAACATTGTACTGTCTGAATATTCACATTGTAATGTCAGGGTAGAAACAATTCCCCAGTTACAATTTAAGGTAAATCATACTGAGTAGTAACATTGTACTGAAGACCAGTAACATTGTGCTGTAGGATAAGTAACATTGTATTTCTGACCAGTAACATTGTGCTGTATGATAAGTAACATTGTATTTCTGACCAGTAACATTGTACTGTATGATAAGTAACATTGTACTTATGACCAGTAAAACTTAACTGTATGATAAGTAACATTATACTTACTGCATGATACTTTAAGATTGAATAAAAATAACATTCTTGTGGATTTAATTAATCTATCCTTGTAGTAACTTTGTCAGTAGTATCACACTAAGTACAATTATCATTGTGCACACTGAATACCTCCAATATTTGGTCTTTATCACTACAAGGTTTCATAATAGAGACAATAGTTAATGATCAATTAACGTCTGGCACAAAAATATATTTTATAAACTTACATTAAAATATTCCAGTAGACAGTAATGTATTATAACAAAATTAGTACAAGCACTATCATTTTCAATGATCAAGTAATGAACATTAGTTCCTACACAAATTAGACAATCTCTGTTATACTCTAATAACATACCCGTCTTCTGTACTGGGTGATGAAACATCTTCCTCCTCATCACTAGACGACTCAGCACTGTCTTCCTCATCTTCATCTGTTATTGCTGACCTGAAGAACATAACAAAGTTCTGTACATACTGAACGGACATGTATTCAAAAGATACCACTATACATGTAGTTCAAACTTAAAATTTAAAACTCTATGTCATCGTTCTATTGCAAGCACATTATGGTATTTTAAGTATTCAAAACAATATTTAATCTAAAATATAATTCAAGTGCCTACTTCCTGGCTGACCCAGTCTCATGTTTGTCAACAGGTGCGGTCTTCTTCAGCCTCATAAGGTTCACTTTGGTCTCTATTGTCATCTGAAATCCTCCCTCGTAGTTGATGTCTATATCCACCCAGAATCCCTGCTCATCAAAGTAAGGACGTGCTCCACGACGCAAATTGGGCACTTCATTTCCCAGGTCAATATTAGTTATTTTTAGCTCCTCTATGAAATATGGAATCTGAAAAAATAACATTTTTTTAATAAATACAATAAAATTAAAGTAAAACAATTGTTATTAAGGTAAAACATACATGAAACCATAGACAATTGAGTAAAATATTAAAAGAAAATTGAACTCACATGTATTTTACTTAATTTTCTCTGCAACTTATCCAGGACTTTATCGATGAAATATTGCTCATGCAGGAAGTCCCAAAAAACTCTGTTGATGAGAGCATTCAGCCAGAGTATACTGAAATCACAGTCAATTGGGCTAACATATTCAGGCATTCCTCGCTTCACATGAGTTGGACTAGACTGGGAGTCTTTCACTTCCTTTGGCATCACTCTGCTCATGAAGCGTATAAAGTCATCCATGCTAGATTGACTAGACACAGGGACATCGTCTGGTTCCTTGGTTGGGGATGATGAGCCTGATGAGGTTGACTCTGTTGATTCTTGCCTCTTTTGTTGTACAACACCATCAGTGCTGTTGTTCCTGCTGTGGTGCTGCTGGGAAGATGACTTTCTAATGCACTTGCGGATGAGACCCAGATGGCTGGGGAGTGGCTTTCCTACAGAAGCTGCAGTAAAACGTTTGTACCAGTCTTCTTTCTCTCTACAAGTCCTAGCAAACAAAAACAGAAGACCATTTCCACAAGTTTGTTCTGTAACCATTTCAAACCCTGACTCAGATTCTGGAGTCTCAGGAAGTTTTTGCTCATTCATCATTGTATGATGTTTTGGGTCAATGCTTGCCAAGGCTATACAGATGGGATATTTTTTACTCCAAATGCGTTTTTTCACCAAGCCAGGAGGCACCAGAAACACCTTGCTGCCTTCTAAGTTGTAATGTCTCTGATGAATGAAAGGGGATGTCTGGATGGGAGGCTCATCCCACATTGAACGCCTAGCAATGTTTGTCTTTGGTCGCCGCAAACGTAAAACTGAACTTTCTAAATCCACATAGATTGAATGAGTTTGATTGATGTGGTATTTTTCAGGGTCATAGCTTGGAATTTCATTCATCCACCCCTACAACAACAAAGACGATAATATTAAAACAGTATACACTGTATTTTACCAGATGAGTATTTCAATTAGATATCTACTATGATAAAAGAGCTCTATCTGTAATGGAATAAACCAGATTTACATGTAGATGATATTCAAACTTACACATAGTTTACATGTATCTGCACAGAAACAAGAAATATTATGTGTTGAATGTCTTAGAATTCTTGATAATCATGCAATGTTCGACTAGGTCATTGATATCTAAAAGACTTGCTTGATAATTCTGAATATCCTTTGTAGTATTCTGAAATTTTAATTGTCCTCAAAGATTTCTTTTGAAGTTATACCATGTCATATTTTCTACATTTTACAAGTGACAAAATAAAGGATCTTAAGTCAATTTTCCTTTCAGATGAGAATTTATGAAATAGTATTTAAAGTTTTTATTTTTGCGAGCCTTGATAGGTTCTAAACTTATAAAAGTGAAGGACAAAATCAAACTGAGGAAACTACCAGGTATTTTGTTGTGCCTTTTTCAATTCATGATGCAACTTATTGTCCATATTACGACTCATAATCAATTTCTAACTGATGCAGCCTATAAAACTGCACCATAATACACTAATGACATAAACACTTACAAACAAATTATGGGATAAAATATAATAAGAAAAGTAAAGAACAATTATTTAAGATCATATTTCATTTTTCATAGAAAACACTTATTTCTCTATCTCTGTGCTAATAACATATCAAATAAAATGTTTTTTTCCAGAACTGTATGTTTCATCACCCTCTGTGCATAATTTGTTCTGATAGACTAGTACATCATGAATTATTGCCAGGAAAGTTAAAATTGCAATGTTCATTGAAATCGATACATAAAACCACATCTTCTTAAAACACAGTATGGTCTGTATGTATATCCTATATATGTCACACCACTAACTTATTTTCTCATGCTTTTGTCAAGAGTGTCTCCCTTTACCCATATTCTATATAATTAATCATAATTAAAGGCTTCGCAAAAAAAACATAAAACTAAACATAAAAAGCTCCATTTTTTTTAAGGTATTTTCCAATAATGTTCTTAACCATTTACTGCATATCTAATAAAAAAAAATTTAAAAAAGCAGATTAAAAAGATTTCCTGTCCTGAATTCATCATTTTTAAACTAAAAGCTGTAATATCTTTCCTTGGTACATGTATTGAAACGAGAAAATCTTAGATCTATACAAAAACAATTGAACATCCATTTTTATAGAAAAACAATAAAATTACAAAAAAAATAATAATGTGAACCTTGTAGACTCCATCCTCTGAGACAACATCTTTCATTTCAGGGACAACCATCGGTGGGAGCTTACTCACAGGTACCCTTTCAATTGGAGGCCTCTGGGTGGGAGGTTTATTTAACCACAAGTAAACAGCCCATCCAGCTGAGGCAAGAAATATGCCCATCAACATTCCCGACAAATATGATGGGAGAGGCAAGATCCAATAAAGGAAAATGAAAATACTCCCTGCTGCTAATTTCCTCACTGGAACAGCAGTAAAATCTGACACATGTCCTGTTGGTACTTTGGGTTTCTGGTTACCAGTAATGAGTTCTGACTTTACAGGGTCACTTGAGGTCAACTCCATATCTGATGCATCAAAAAATTCTGTATTTGCACTTAACACTTCAATGTTCTGATCAATATCTTCAGAGTCATTCTTTGTCATCAACTTTGACATTGACACTGGTGTTCCTGTTGGAGAATTTGATGCCTTCGAGCCTTTGTTTTTCATAATCTTCTTTAAACTACTATTGTTTCGCTGACGAAGTTCATTTGATTGCACACTTGTGTCGGTTATGACATCATTTGGTTCTGTTTTGTAAAAATCCTCAACTAAATGAATCTCTGAAGTATCAGCAGGCATTTCCTCTGGTGTAGGAGGTAGTCTATGTGATCTAACTAACACCTTCTTGTCAGATTCATTTTTGATATGTTCAACCGAAGTACTGTTCTTGGCTGTTTCTATGATTAAATTTTCTTCGCCACTTTCTGACACTTGAATTTCTAGTCGTTTTACATCAAGTCTTGAATTCAGGGTATCTTCATCAACTATTTCTTCTGTCTTTTGATTTGGATCAACATCTACTGGAGAATTGATTTCTGCAGATAGTTCTTCCCATTTTTTAGCTAATTTGTCTTTCAGTCCTGAAGATATATCAACAAAATTCTGCTTTATTCTGGAGACGTTACTTGATGTCTTGTCATCATCCAATGATCTTGATCTTTGATTCAGGCCAAGGCTTTTTGATTCATTCTGGGGAGTTGAGCTTGCAGTTTTCACAGGTGTTGACTCCCTTGATCTGTCACCTTTCGAGGCATTTGCATCTGCCTTAGTCCTGTCCAACTTTTTGTCAAACTCTCCTGTTAAAATTGTCAAGTCCTCTTCATCTTCTTCATCCTCCTCCAGTAGTTTAAAGCTTTTCTTTATGGAATTATTTGATGCTGATCTTCTAGTTAAGCTTTTTGGAGCTGGAGGTCTTGGTGGTGGTACAGAATCTCGCTTCAGTGCCATATTCTCCTTCAATCTGATTTTCCAACTGGCATCTGATTGTTCTGTAAACAAATTAAATAAATCATTTAACAATCTGGCAAAATATAAAAATCTACAACATGAATAGAAGAATTACATAGATGTATGTAACAAGCTTTCTTCCTTATACAAGTAAAATATTCCTCCATACCATTTTCCAGGGATGATCAAAAATATTTCTTCATGTATTTTCAAGAGATTTGCATACATCTGCTTTCTCAGATAGATACACACTTATGAATATAATGCAAACTAAGACATCCAAACATCATTAAGTAATGGACAGTTTTCAAATTGTTAACGATTCTATGCAAAAAACTTGTCTTTAATACAATCACAGAAATGAGCTAAATAGTCTAACTGTAGTGCTAACAGAGGTAATTATTTTATCATTTCATTGTCTCCACTAAATCAAAGTTTTCTATGGATAATGATACAGTAATACTTCCTGAGTAAGGTGAAATATTTTTATCAGTGTTTCATGTCTTCCATTATAAGCACTGAAGTATCAGATGCTGTAGTTTTTTTCAGTGTCTCATCCTGTATATTTCTTGCGGACCAAACTTTAAAAGCTAATTCTCATAAAGTATAGCTCATTTTATTTTGAAAGTAAAATTCTCCTTGTCAGCAATGATTTCAAATTGTTGATGTGAAAATTGTGTCATTATATACAAGCTTCAAACAAGTATAATTTGTTAGATTACCACAACTTAACAGCATTTGTTATGTAAATGACAATCAACTCTCACGTGTCCATATATAAGGTGTTATGTAATGAATTTGCAATTATTATCGCATTATCAGAGTCGGTGACCAAAACCTGATTCTCAAAATAAAAGCAATTATGCTTGCCATGATTAATGAATAATGTACAATAGTAACAGAATCATTGTTTTACACATATTCATAAATTATGATGTTCAATAGCAGTATATTTACACTTAAATAATTACAATGTGTGGTTATTGTAATTACATTTTTCTCATAGGTCTGTAGATAAATTTTCACTCCACGATAAACACATTAATGAAAGTCAACGATATACAATTGTGACAATAGATCCGTAACATCAATGAGCAACAGCTGCAAATATCTATTTGAGCTTCTTTCACAGACCAATGACAGCTGACGACCACTTGTTCTTCAGGCCATCTGTCAAACCTACGCATTTACTTTTTTAGCGTACTTTGAACAGTCCAGACGCCGTAAATAGCCAAAGCATTTACGTCACTGGTATGATCAACACACAATTTCAAATGTTATATTTGTAATGTACATATAAATAACAAAAATTGCAAATTCTTACCAAGCACGAGAGCTTTTTCCTTGCAGTCTGCTATTAACTTCCTGTTTATGTTTAATTACGCAGCAAATGATTTTTGACCAATCGATGAATAATACGTAATTTTTTAGCACCAGCAATAAATAAATAATTATCGTATTTTACTTTTATGTAAACAGATTTTATAATATCATTTTAAACTTTAATAATTGATAAGAAATAATTTTTTTCTACGTTGAATTATAAAATGTAAATAATGATTTTTACCGACGTGTTTTCATTTTTCCATATGTGCGGAACTCTTCTTCACGCCAACAACAGTGATCGGACTTGGGAAACCCAAACCTACATATGAAATTTATCATGCCGAGTTATTTGATGCAACCTGTACCGTAATCATGAATTTGAAACAGTTTGCCATCATTATCCTGACAGTAGCCTCTGTGTCATGCGAAAGAAATACCCAACAGGTGAATAGCACATCACAAGTTTGTCTGTTCGATGAACTGACAAGAGTTTCATCACTCTTAAACAGTACAATACCAATTGTCATGTGGTAAATTTACCATAGGTGCATGTTCCAAAAATATGTAAAATAGTTGGAGACTGTATAAAATCTATGTACCACTAATTCCATTAGTATTCTGTTAATGAGAAGGTCTTGTCGTCATGGCTGTGACGGTGTGTCCAAATATAATTTGTTATTTAGTATTAATTAACTTTATTTTTTGTTTAGGTTAATTGGGGAAAACTACAATTGAACTCTAGTTATGTTTTTCATAACTGGTATTCAGTTTACTTGTGTTCAGTTGTAGTTAACCCATGATAAACTGGACAAATAAGAAGTTCATCCTTATTTTCATCATTAAAATAATTTTCTTTTTATTTTAAAGCTTACAAACACAAAAAGAAAATGTCTTTCTGATACCACAGCAACAAAATAAACAACAATTTCTTAATACTTTAAATATATACATATATATTTTCAAAATACAAAATTTTAAGTTTGACAAAGATTGACATAGGGACCATATTTCAAACAGACTTTATTTTGCAGAGGCATTTTAAAACGCACATAATTCCAGCCAAGCATGTGATACATGACATTATGCAGGAGTCCTTCATTCATAACATCATATTACTATGTGTGCAAGTTAGAATATCATTGTCCATGTATAATGATGAGAATTACAAAAAAAGTCAACTGCAGTGGTAACTAAAAACATTTGTATGTCTTCTTCAGTGTTGGTGTATGTCTAAACAAAAGAAGGATGAGTGACACAGGTGTGTTGCCTGAATAGACATTGCTCATAGAGCTCTCCCTAACCTTGAACAAGTCTGATTGTACCAGTATACTGGTAGTCAAACCTTTTTTTTTCTGTGTATCTATTACTACTGGTATCGGGGCCAGTCCAAAGGGTTCTGACTATCCACTTGCAATTTTCTTTACAATGACCAAGACGAAAATATTTAAATTACATGTAGTCAGACCCTTTGGACTTTGTCGAGGATTATTCGTAATACTGCAAAAGCTAATTGATATCTGTTCTTCATGCAATGATGAACCATCTATGCAACAAATTTTTGTAGTGTGTTTAATGTGGTCACTTTTTGCTCAAAGTAGAAGGTAGATTCAAATTGCATTAAACAGTTTTTGCCACTAATTTGGTTTTTGTTAATCTGTTACATCATAATTGAAGTAGCACTACTATTGATATGGGATCGATCAAATATATCCTGATACCTGTTTTTAGGTACTCGAAACTACTTGTTTCTCATGATTGCAGTATTTTATGATGTGAGCGGTTATTTGGTACACCTGTTGGTAAAGTTTTACTTGACTGACCATGTCTAATGTGTAAACAGTAGTGTAGAAGGCAATAATATGATCCTGTTCACTATACCCTTGATTGATGATGAAATGTTCTATTTTAGATAAATTATATATCGTTTTATACAAACCTGAGCAAAGAAATCACTTGGAATAAAAAGCAAAATTAGTGGCAAATCCACATCGATGGGAAGAGAGGCAGGAAATACAAATATTTGTGGCTGTTATAAAATAAATTTTTGATGTTACATAAAATATAAGTTATTCTGGTATTATATTCAGTTGTTCTTTGTTTTGGGCTTGTCAGTTTTGGAGATATAAATTCTTTTGTAACATAGGTATTTACACACGATTACATGTTCACTATAATGTGAACTGCACATGTGTTACTAATTGTAATGTAAACAAGAAAATTATGCCAATATCAACTACATGACTTGAGGATTTGTGTACTTATGTCTGTAATGTGATATGTATGTAAAATTATCAGAATATAAGAAACATTCGTTCGTAACTAATGAATATTTCTGATATTATCTGTGAGACAAGGTAAAAAATCTAATATATATATATTTATATATATGCACATAGTGTGTGTACACAGACAAGCTGTTGTACATGTCAAAACTGCAGACCCTGAAAGTGTTCAGACAAAGTCTCATGGTGACTAATTTATCCGGCATCCGTTGTGCATCAGTAATATTTTTATTTTTTATTTGACTAATGGAAAACCATAGAACTGATTTCAATGAAACTTTGCTGAAACCTTCCATGGTTTAAGTTTAACTAAAATAGTCTTTATAGTTAGATGAGTCTCTTGTTTCTTGTATTTTGTGATTATAACAGATTCACAAAAGATACAACAGTTAAAACCTGTAGTTAATTACACATAATATGAAGGTTTTAAAATTGTATTACTTAAATTAATACCGAGAACATATGTTGAACTACAACAACATAAAATAGTTATTTTCCTGAAGATTTCTGATTTTATGTATTGGTCATCAAGGTGTATGTCGTTGATCAACGTATAGACTGAAATATCAGATTATGCTAAAACTCTTTAATAAAAGGTATTTATGGTGTTAGAACTCATTTCACTCTTTATTGAAGTAAAACTAGTACTTCAGTTGTACATGAATGTAGACAATTGTTTAAAAACTCTGAAATAAATGGTCTGTGTATACTAAGCAGTTACAAATATTTCATTACAACTCAGAGATTCACTGAAAAGAACTCAAATAGTTGAAATTATTTTTATTCAGGTCCATTCGCTGACTGCCCCAGATTCTGTACTGTTTGTGTCCACCTTGATTGGTAACTTCCATGCTGTCAGTAAAGTTACTGGTAAAGTGTTGTGGACTTTACATGAAGGTTTGTATGTCTTTAAAATTCCATTTACTTTATGGATAAATAAGGAATTAGTTATTGTAAACACCTTGCAGTTGTTGAACATTGATAATCAGTGTTATATTTTCCAAAATAAAGTTTCTGGTAAAGAGTAAGAGAGTTATGAATTTTGAACATACATTGTTACACAGTAGTTTTCCCTCATGTAAACTCCTTTATTTGCCTGTTTACAGATCCTGTCATCAAGGTTCCGTCTGGTGTAGCAGCAGGGTAAATACATGATTGTTCCCTTAATTATAAACTATGATAATCATTCGATCCTTATTTATCAATATTTATAGTCCTTCACTACCCTGAATATTGACCACAGCAGCCAAGATTATATTGTTTCCTGAAGTCTGTCCTGGGTCCATGAACTTTTTACATTTTCAACTTCTCCAAAATCCTTGAAAAAATTTTAATGTGGCTGAATCCTTCATGGCATACTTAGAAGTTACAGAAACATGGTTAAAATGAATATGTTTACTGGTGTGAAGACAGAAAGTGCATATCACCATAGGTAAATGTTATATTTTGTAGTCCTATAGTATTGGAGACAGAAAGTGCATATCACCATAGGTAAATTGTTATAGTTTGTAGTCCTATAGTATTGGTGTGATCTGTTTTTCAGTAAGTTGACTTTCCTACCAGATCCAAAGGATGGAACTCTGTATGCATTAAGTGATGGTATGGAAAGAATTAAGAAGTTACCCTTTACCATCCCACAGCTGGTGACAGCCTCCCCTTGTAAAAGTAATGAAGGCATCTTGTATACAGGTAATTTTAAATTGTTAAAAAAAGTTATGTTGTTTTATCAGAAAAATAGCAATGTACAAGAACCATTATGTTGGTGCTTGTCCTTGCTTGTTGTATGGTAAGTGAGGAATAATTTTGGGTCAAGGTCATTTTTTCTTAAGAAAACAATAACACAAATAAATGTGAACCAACTTTAAAGAAACTTGGTATGCAGCCATACATTAATGAGGTCTCAGATTAGCTTACCTTGGAACCAATTTGATAGGATTTTGCAGAGTTATGGCCCTTCGATGTTTTATTATTATAGGACCCGGTGAATAAATGATAAACAAATTTTAACGAAATGCGGTTTACAGTGTTATGTCAATCAGACCTTGGGTAAAATCACCAAGGGCAGTTTAAGTTTGGTTTAGATATGTCGGTGAAGTTGAAGGCCCATTGGCCTCTTGTTTTTTTGTCAAAACACTGTAGAATCTCACTTAGGATGCAATGATATACGCTACGTTGTCAATTCAATAATATGAAAACATCAAATTTCTATAGACAGTGGTGTTGTATACTTTACAGGACATAAAAAAGACACGTGGATTGCAGTTGATGCAGTAACAGGACAAAAGATACAAACCTTGTCCATGGATGGAACTCGGAAAGTCTGTCCTTCAAAAGCTGAAAATATCATATACATTGGTAGAACGGGTAAGTTGATGTGTAACTTTATAAGTCTTCATTCCCTCCTGGTATGATAACACTTAATATAGCCTTTGTTTTTATAGAAATTTGAATCTGTGAATGACTTATGAGGCTAATGTCACAAAGGCAAGTCAGAGTTGGCAAATTTTGTTTGGTTAACTGGAGGATATTATTTTGCAAGGATGTTCTGAAGTAAAACTTAATCTCTTAATTTATAATGCTTTTTTAAAATTTCTTTTTACAGAGTACACCATAACAATGTTTGATGCAAAGACTGGAACAAAAAGGTATGAGTCATGACTTAACATAAAACATGCTAGTATAAACGTTTTTGTCCTCTCTGTTCATCTGTCCTTATTTTTAAACACATTTAAATTTAAGTGATCTTTAACCATATATGATATATCATTTATTTGCTGTTAAGCTGTACTGGTCCCAAGTTTTCAGCTCCCCTGGTCCAAAAGACTGGTGAGCTTATGCCAAGGTGTGGCATCCAGTGTCTGCTTGTACGGTGTCTAGCAACCGTCAACTTTTTACTGAAAATTACTACTTGTCATGAACGACTGATTGGATTTAACAAAATTTGGTCAGAAGCATTGCTGGAGGAAGGGGAACCAATTTTGTAGTAAAAGTGGGTCTCTGCGCCCGTGGATAGGGGAAGTAGAGAGAATTCTTTTAAATACTACTCTATAGGAATGATTGGATTTTCCTAAAATTTCTGTCAAAGCATTCTTTGCTAAAGTGGAATTAATCTTGCATGAAAAGTTGGTTTCTGCCGCTCTTGGTTGGAGAGGCAGCGCCCAATAGGGCAAAGAGAGTAAAGTATTTTTTTTTTTTTTTCATTTCTATCCATACACTATGATCCTGACCCCAGATCACTAAAATTGAAACTTAGCATTTATTGAGAGTAGCATCAAATTAAGCCAAATTGCAATCATATAATTTTAAATGTAGATTGAAGTATGATAAAGTAGATAAATGATTTTTTTTTAACTTCAGATGGAATGCCACATTCATGGACTATTCATCACATGTTGCCAAAGATGTACTAGACTACGGTAAATTTGTCAGAATCGTATTTATTAAGATCTAGACTATGGTAAAATCACCTAAGACAGTTCTGGCTGTATTTACTTGTCAGAATCGTATTTATTAAGATCTAGACTATGGTAAAATCACCTAAGACAGTTCTGGCTGTATTTATTTGTCAGAATCGTATTTATTAAGATCTAGACTATGGTAAAATCACCTAAGACAGTTCTGGCTGTATTTACTTGTCAGAATCGTATTTATTAAGATCTAGACTATGGTAAAATCACCTAAGACAGTTCTGGCTGTATTTATTTGTCAGAATCGTATTTATTAAGATCTAGACTATGGTAAAATCACCTAAGACAGTTCTGGCTGTATTTATTTGTCAGAATCGTATTTATTAAGATCTAGACTATGGTAAAATCACCTAAGACAGTTCTGGCTGTATTTACTTGTCAGAATCGTATTTATTAAGATCTAGACTATGGTAAAATCACCTAAGACAGTTCTGGCTGTATTTATTTGTCAGAATCGTATTTATTAAGATCTAGACTATGGTAAAATCACCTAAGACAGTTCTGGCTGTATTTATTTGTCAGAATCGTATTTATTAAGATCTAGACTATGGTAAAATCACCTAAGACAGTTCTGGCTGTATTTACTTGTCAGAATCGTATTTATTAAGATCTAGACTATGGTAAAATCACCTAAGACAGTTCTGGCTGTATTTACTTGTCAGAATCGTATTTATTAAGATCTAGACTATGGTAAAATCACCTAAGACAGTTCTGGCTGTATTTACTTGTCAGAATCGTATTTATTAAGATCTAGACCATGGTAAAATCAGCTGAGACAGTTCTGGCTGTATTTATTTGTCAGAATCGTATTTATTAAGATCTAGACTATGGTAAAATCACCTAAGACAGTTCTAGCAGTATTTATTTGTCAGAATAATATTTATTGAGATCTAGACTATGGTAAAATCACCTAAGACAGTTCTGGCTGTATTTATTTGTCAGAATAATATTTATTGAGATCTAGACTATGGTAAAATCAGCTGAGACAGTTCTGGCTGTATTTATTTGTCAGAATCGTATTTATTAAGATCTAGACTATGGTAAAATCACCTAAGACAGTTCTGGCTGTATTTACTTGTCAGAATCGTATTTATTAAGATCTAGACTATGGTAAAATCACCTAAGACAGTTCTGGCTGTATTTACTTGTCAGAATCGTATTTATTAAGATCTAGACCATGGTAAAATCAGCTGAGACAGTTCTGGCTGTATTTATTTGTCAGAATCGTATTTATTAAGATCTAGACTATGGTAAAATCACCTAAGACAGTTCTGGCTGTATTTATTTGTCAGAATCGTATTTATTAAGATCTAGACTATGGTAAAATCACCTAAGACAGTTCTGGCTGTATTTACTTGTCAGAATCGTATTTATTAAGATCTAGACTATGGTAAAATCACCTAAGACAGTTCTGGCTGTATTTATTTGTCAGAATCGTATTTATTAAGATCTAGACTGTGGTAAAATCACCTAAGACAGTTCTGGCTGTATTTATTTGTCAGAATCGTATTTATTAAGATCTAGACTATGGTAAAATCACCTAAGACAGTTCTGGCTGTATTTACTTGTCAGAATCGTATTTATTAAGATCTAGACTATGGTAAAATCACCTAAGACAGTTCTGGCTGTATTTACTTGTCAGAATCGTATTTATTAAGATCTAGACTATGGTAAAATCACCTAAGACAGTTCTGGCTGTATTTACTTGTCAGAATCGTATTTATTAAGATCTAGACCATGGTAAAATCAGCTGAGACAGTTCTGGCTGTATTTATTTGTCAGAATCGTATTTATTAAGATCTAGACTATGGTAAAATCACCTAAGACAGTTCTAGCAGTATTTATTTGTCAGAATAATATTTATTGAGATCTAGACTATGGTAAAATCACCTAAGACAGTTCTGGCTGTATTTATTTGTCAGAATAATATTTATTGAGATCTAGACTATGGTAAAATCAGCTGAGACAGTTCTGGCTGTATTTATTTGTCAGAATCGTATTTATTAAGATCTAGACTATGGTAAAATCACCTAAGACAGTTCTGGCTGTATTTACTTGTCAGAATCGTATTTATTAAGATCTAGACTATGGTAAAATCACCTAAGACAGTTCTGGCTGTATTTACTTGTCAGAATCGTATTTATTAAGATCTAGACCATGGTAAAATCAGCTGAGACAGTTCTGGCTGTATTTATTTGTCAGAATCGTATTTATTAAGATCTAGACTATGGTAAAATCACCTAAGACAGTTCTAGCAGTATTTATTTGTCAGAATAATATTTATTGAGATCTAGACTATGGTAAAATCACCTAAGACAGTTCTGGCTGTATTTACTTGTCAGAATCGTATTTATTAAGATCTAGACCATGGTAAAATCAGCTGAGACAGTTCTGGCTGTATTTATTTGTCAGAATCGTATTTATTAAGATCTAGACTATGGTAAAATCACCTAAGACAGTTCTAGCAGTATTTATTTGTCAGAATAATATTTATAGAGATCTAGACTATGGTAAAATCAGCTGAGACAGTTCTGGCTGTATTTACTTGTCAGAATCGTATTTATTAAGATCTAGACTATGGTAAAATCACCTAAGACAGTTCTGGCTGTATTTATTTGTCAGAATCGTATTTATTAAGATCTAGACTATGGTAAAATCAGCTGAGACAGTTCTGGCTGTATTTATTTGTCAGAACCGTATTTATTAAGATCTAGACCATGGTAAAATCAGCTGAGACAGTTCTGGCAATGTGTACTTGTCAGGATCATATTTATTGAGATCTAGACTATGGTAAAATCAGCTGAGACAGTTCTGGCTGTATTTACTTGTCAGAATCATATTTATTAAGATCTAGACTATGGTAAAATTGACAAAACTGTAAAAGGGAAGGTTCATTTGTGTATGTGACATGAACAGTATAGGCATGTAGTAATACTTTAACATACATATTACCTGATACCTAGCAAGCTGAATGAAAGACTATGTATATGACATGCATCTATTGAGGCTGTAATTTGTAAAATTTACTCTTTGAAAAAATATGGAGTAGGACGCCAGAAAGTCTGGTTTTCATTTCAGTTTTCAGTTGATTTATATTTCAGAGTTAAAGCACTTTACAGCCAGTTCTGATGGCATGACTGTCACCTTGGACAGCAAATCAGGTTTGTTGTTAGATAACTCTGTTCTGGTTGTCTACTGGTCTGTATATTTCCTTATGTCTGCACTAGGAGCTTTGGCAGTTTTGGAAAGTAAATTGTATAGACAGAAGAAAATGCTAAGTAAAGAAGGCTGAAATTTTAGTGATTACAGTTAACACCAAATAAATAAAAACTGGATCAATAAGTATACTTAATTTTGTTATACTGATAATATGTTATTTATTTAAGGGGCTGGTTTCATGTGTGTTTTCTCTCTTTGTTTATGTGTACAGGTGAGGTTCAGTGGTACATGGATTACAATTCACCTGTAGTGGCCATGTATACCATGAACCAAGATGGTGGTTTACAGAAGGTACCCTTCATGAGCTTCGCTCCAGAAACACTAGAACATCTTACAGGACAACTGTCATCAAATCACTGGAGACACAAGTTTCTTGAGCATGGGCAGAAGAAAATTTTCTAGTAAGACAGTTTTTCAATTACGCCCACTTCATTGTATCAACAAATCATATTCGGGTATACTGGTAAACTGAAGTACCAAGACGAAGCAGGCAACACAATTTTCTATGAAATAGTATCATTACACACGTTCTAATTGTCAAGAAGATTGCCATTGCTTGAGTGTTTCCCTGTAAAACAATATTACCTAAGATAGTCCATGGGCTTGAGCTTCCTCCCTTGACCAGATATTCATCATTGTTCCAATGTTTTACGTGTACAAATTTGCAGATACCAAGATTGGTTAAGTTTATAAACAACATTGATGACAAATTTCCATTTGTTTATAGGTCATCAAGATTTGTAAGGTCATCATTCCTGTGATGTACAAACTTTACCATGTCACTTTGTTTACATTTCTCTTGTATGGTCTTCAAAGCAGGCATTCTTCACTCTATCCCTCAGACATTACCCTTCACCAGATATCATTGTTAGAGAACAAACCCCTCAGGAGGTTACAAACAGAAACTACAGCAAAACTTTTAATAGTGATAAAGGTTCACTGCCTAAATAAAGGTTAGAAAATTGATGTAGGACTGTACACTCTACTACTGTTCTGTTTCATTTCAGTCCCACTCTATATGTTGGAGAATACGAACATGGCTATTTTGCTCTGACGTCACTTGTGGATGAAAAGACTGTCACAATCGCTGTAAGTACATAATGTAATACTGGGTAGAAGGAATGTTAAATGAAGACCACTGTTGATGTCATAACCTTGACTGGCTTTCAATGTCGCAGAAGATCACTTCAAATAAAGCAATATTACAGCTTTAAGCAAAGTTACATCTGTATATTTTGTAAATGTGGAGGATGTGTTAAACATTATGTGTTATAGGTTATTAAGATGTGATGAAATAAATAATTGATGTTTGATAACATTAATATAATGTTTTGTTAGCCCAAGGAGAAAGGACTGCTCTTAATTGAAGGACCAACAAGTCAACTGGACAACAGTATTCACGAACAGACAATTAAGGCTTCAACTATCCGCCGAGGAGGGCCTATTCTAATGCTAGGTGAGTGTCCCCTGTGTGTATACATTAGATCTACAGTATGTTTGGTGATTGTCCTTATAAACGGTCTTGTTTACACTAGCTTGTTTGAGAAATATCCTTGAAAATAAACTAGTATCATGTCGTCTTTTGATAAGTGTATTGTGCATATAATACTGGTGACTTTAACAGGCCTCCCTGATGTTTTAATTAGATGGAATTCTGTTGTAATTATTTGTTATCAGGGTTGAAGAGCTTCATGTCTCTGTTATTTTAGGTTATCATGAAGTCCCTGACAAAGCCAAGTCAAGAATCTCTCCAGCATTTCAGATCACAGATGACCGGGAAGATGGTGAAGAGGAGGATAATAAAGTCATTCCTGTCCCACCATTGGTTGATGGTACTCCGGCTAAGAACAGTACAGACATAGACAGCAGTCTGGTGGCCATGTATCTTGGCTCTGACATTAAATTCTTAATCACAGTCGGCTTGCTGGTTATTACAATTCTCGCCATTGTCTACTATTTTCCTAAGGTAAACATGTGACTCTTAATATAACTGTATATGTTAGCTTAAAGCAAAGTTAAGTCAATGTGTCACTGTTTCACCATAGTGGGCAGTGTATGTCTCTGTGACAAGTACTTCACAGTTGGTCTTTACAAAAATGCCAAAATGTGGTGAAATGGCAGTAATCAGAACATAATTCATATTGAACTGTTTCGTGTATGGACTCCAAATTTAATACACATACATGACACTGCCACTATTCTTGTCTTTTCACCTAATCTTCTGAAATTAAAACTGACAATACCAGTTAAAATAATCATGTATTGAGATAGGAAAAATTGTTTAGTATGCTTCTGAGGCCTCTCCCTAGTAAGCTTACCATATCTTCTGGCATTGGTATCTAAGGAAATGGCAGAGATTTTAGTCCAAGCCTTGACTGGACATCCTAAGGCTATTAAAGGCCTGTTACATGTCAAGTGGCAGAGATTTTAGTCCAAGCCTTGATTTGGCATCCCAGGGTATAAAAGGCCTTCGACCTGTCAAGTGGCAGAGATTTTAGTCCAAGCCTTGATTTGGCATCCGCGGGTATTAAAGGTCTGTTACATGTCAAGTGGCAGAGATTTAGTCTAAGCCTTGACTGAACATCCGAGGGTATAAAAGGCCTGCGACCTGTCAAGTGGCAGAGATTTTAGTCCAAGCCTTGATTTGGCATCCGAGGGTATTAAAGGCCTCTGACCTGTCAAGTGGCAGAGATTTTAGTCCAAGCCTTGATTTGGCATCTGAGGGTATTAAAGGTCTGTTACATGTCAAGTGGCAGAGATTTTAGTCTAATCCTTGACTGAACATCCGAGGGTATAAAAGGCCTGTGACCTGTCAAGTGGCAGAGATTTTAGTCCAAGCCTTGATTTGGCATCCGCGGGTATTAAAGGTCTGTTACATGTCAAGTGGCAGAGATTTCAGTCTAAGCCTTGACTGGACATCCGAGGGTATAAAAGGCCTGCGACCTGTCAAGTGGCAGAGATTTTAGTCCAAGCCTTGACTGAACATCCGAGGGTATAAAAGGCCTTCGACCTGTCAAGTGGCAGTGGTATTTACTTCCATTTGTTTCTTCCTAGTGAAGGAATTACCCAAAAATGGACGTTTAACATTTATCTATGACAAACAGATACAAATTAGTCATATAACAGTAATACACATTTATGACACGATTTACACACTTGTACTGTGCAAAAAACACGCAACATATCAACAAAGGAATAACTATGGTAAACCCTACTTTGTTTTTCTGGAGTACAGACATAATTTTTTTTGTACTAAGCTTTACTATTTCCAGTTATTTCCCTCAGAAAAAGAGTTCACTAGTCAAATTTTAGACAATCTACGTCAGGTCACCACTTTACACCATTTCCCTAGTCAAGCATTTACACGACCAAGATTGAGAAAACATAAACAGATGATAGTCATATGTTATACAGCAGTTTTCAGACACTTCAGTGACATAGTAAAGTTGGTTGTGTACAGAGTTTGGTGCACATGCACATGTTTCTGGATATATGTATTGGATTGCAGGGAGTTTCCCCAGTTTTGTGTAGTCCTTATGTAAAGGAAAATATAAACAAAGATAAGTTGTTTCTGACTTTTACAGCAGCAGGAGCTCTCTTTGAAAAGAATGTTGCGAGAACACAAGCTGTTAGACCAAAACCAAAAGTCTGCCCAAACCTCCTTCACTGGGAATAGAAACTCAAAAGCTGGTCAACAATATGATAGTAAGTTAAAGCCATGTTATCTGATTTGTATCTGTGTTACATGTATACTGAGAAGTTAAAGATTAAAGAAAAAATATACATGTAAACTTAATGTTGTCTGGTATTTACAGCATCATGTCATGCAATTTGAAGTTAGCATTTCTATTCTACAGTGGTGAGTAGTAAACCATGAGGAAATTTTTTTATAAAGGTGTTCATTTGATATGTAGATGATGAGGAGAATTTTTCAGGTTGAACCAGATAAAGGTGTTCATTTGATATGTAGATGATGAGGAGAATTTTTCAGGTTGAACCAGATAAAGGATGTTCATTTGATATGTAGATGATGAGGAGAATTTTTCAGGTTGAACCAGATAAAGGTGTTCATTTGATATGTAGATGATGAGGAGAATTTTTCAGGTTGAACCAGATAAAGGATGTTCATTTGATATGTAGATGATGAGAATTTTTCAGGTTGAACCAGATAAAGGATGTTCAATTGATATGTAGATGATGAGGAGAATTTTTCAGGTTGAACCAGATAAAGGTGTTCATTTGATATGTAGATGATGAGGAGAATTTTCAGGTTGAACCAGATAAAGGATGTTCATTTGATATGTAGATGATGAGAATTTTTCAGGTTGAACCAGATAAAGGATGTTCATTTGATATGTAGATGATGAGGAGAATTTTTCAGGTTGAACCAGATAAAGGATGTTCATTTGATATGTAGATGATGAGAATTTTTCAGGTTGAACCAGATAAAGGCGTTCATTTGATATGTAGATGATGAGAATTTTTCAGGTTGAACCAGATAAAGGATGTTCATTTGATATGTAGATGATGAGAATTTTTCAGGTTGAACCAGATAAAGGATGTTCATTTGATATGTAGATGATAAGAATTTTTCAGGTTGAACCAGATAAAGGATGTTCAATTGATATGTAGATGATGATGAGAATTTTTCAGGTTGAACCAGATAAAGGATGTTCATTTGATATGTAGATGATGAGGAGAATTTTTCAGGTTGAACCAGATAAAGGATGTTCATTTGATATGTAGATGATGAGAATTTTTCAGGTTGGACCAGATAAAGGATGTTCATTTGATATGTAGACAATGAGGAAAATTTTAAAGGTTGAACCAGATAAAGGATGTTCAATTGATATGTAGATGATGAGAATTTTTCAGGTTGAACCAGATAAAGGCGTTCATTTGATATGTAGATGATGAGAATTTTTCAGGTTGAACCAGATAAAGGATGTTCATTTGACAGGAATATTTTTCTTTTTAATTTACAGGTTTGCCTGATGGACATATTAAAGTTGGAAAGATAATTTTTAACCCGAATGATGTGCTAGGCCATGGTTGTGAAGGAACATTTGTGTACAGGTAATACTTTAAACACAATTTACAGACCAAAACTCTGATCTTGAACACATGGAAATATAAAAAAGTATGAAAAAGATCAATAAATGAATGTAACAGCTTTTTGCAGTAAAGAGTATTTTTTGTACAGAAAGATGTGTAACATTAACTTCTAAGCCAGTCTCATCAAAGTTTTGGCCTTACAGGTCCATACTGTTATACTCTCTATACATTAATGATATTCATCTTGTATTGTAAAACTAGGGGCCGATTCGACAATAGAGATGTGGCTATCAAGCGACTACTTCCTGAATGTTTCACATTTGCTGACCGGGAAGTGGAGCTTTTACGGGAATCAGATCAGCACCCTAATGTCATCAGATACTTCTCTATGGTATAGAATTCTTTAGCCTGTCAAATATTTTAAGTTTACAAGGTATAACATCAGTCTGTTTTTATTTATACCATTAATGCAGGATAGGTGAATTAATTTGAACTTTTATGACATTGCCATTTTTTCTTTAAATGTCAATTGACAACATTATATGCACTGCACATATTTATATGCTTGGTAGTTTAAATGAGTGTTTAATTTCAAATTCAGTTTTCAGTCAGGTCAGATATATTTAAAGTCAAAACAACTGTGAAAAGAATTGCCATATTTTTTAAAAGGTAATTTTAAATTCATAGCTTGACCTAGAAGGCATCTGTCCACCTGCTACACAAACTATGTAAAATCTAATTAGGTATATACTGTAAACCAACTCACTTTTAGTGCTTTAGCAATACAACATGTCTTCATTTGAAACCATGTAGTGAGCCCCATTACCTGTCACTAACTTGTCCGTGACAGGTTATCTTGCCAAAGTGCGACTGAGGGACATGGGCCGGTTGGTGGCCTGTTTATAGACCAGAACATCTTACACTTTTCCTTAACATTGAATGTGGTACCATATCCTGATGAATAAACCAGTCTAATCAGCTTCCAGATTAATTACCTAGGTGTCTCATACTGATGTGTTAAAGGCAAAGTAAAGGTTAATTACAGTTATTTTAAAGCCTGTACCACTGTGTATAGAGGTGACTCAGTCTTTGAAGAAACTAGCAGTCTTTACTCGAAAGTTATCAAATATAAACTTCTCCGAATCAAACACTCAAGAGAATAATTCATCATCAACATTGAAATAAACAACAAATTTGAAAAAAACAGGCTACAGCTGTATGTATTGTACACGTAGATTCTGGAGAAACTGTACATTTTTAGATATCATGAATTATCCAAGTTTGAAATTGGTGGGGAATATCGACACTTTAGTTTGTGGCAATTCATCTTTACCAGTTTGCTTCAATCAGACAGTTGTGACTGTAAACCACACATGAGAGGCAGTTTGTTTACAGTAAGGAAAAGAATCACTACATGAATTCCTGCAGTCAGATTGGCTGAGACTTGCTCAACTCGTTATACAATGGCATATTATCCTCAGACATGTGAAGGTTGCGTCTTGAATATAATGATGTTTTATCAGCATATACAGAAACAAATACTTCCACTGATATACTAAAATAGTTTATCAGTCGGAGATTGTAGTTCCCAAGGCCAGATTGTGTTAGCATGATTTTTTACAAGGATTCTGTCTTATCATATTTAATTCTGTATTTTTAAGGAGGCTGATAGCCAGTTCCGATACATCGCCTTGGAGTTGTGTGTAGCCACTGTACAAGATTTTGTTGAGGAACGGACACAGTTTTCTAGAATACTGGACCCTCTGACGCTGCTTTTCCAAGCCATGTCAGGCATAGCACATCTCCATTCACTTGACATCGGTAGGTCGTCCATCCCTTCAGATTTTAATAGATAAAACTTGGTGTTTAAATTACGTTAATTTTGATGGTAGATATGCTTAAATCACAATAACCGCACAAAAGATATGTCACCAGCTTACTTTTACTGCCAGACTAACATACAGATACATATATACTGATGAACTACTGATCCAGATTAGGACAATTTTAAGAAATTAAATATTTTGTTCAGTTAATTCATTATAAAACAATAAATAGACACATAACACATAAATATCATTGAAACACATAATATAATACATAACTGTTTTGGTAATTAAAAAGTAATTGTCAATTTTGCTGTCAAATCTGGTCTCTTTTACAGGGAAAATTGTTTTTATCCTTTATTTCTCGGCTTTTGTAGATAATTATTCTTTTTTTTCAATTTCTATGGAGACTTTGTCATAAATTCATTAAAATAAACAAATAAAAAGCATACCTCACCAGACTTTTATTGAAATTACGATTGATTGTACTGCTGATAGTAATGTGAAATGACTACGTACAGTTTCGAGGATTCCAGGTAACTACACCTAAAAGGTCTCATACCTCTCCATTACCTTTGTTTATCATACAACTCCAAAGTAAAACAGACATTTCTACCCATCAGCGATTAATGATTCTGAAACATGTAAATAGTGTATCCTGGTGACTCTGGTACATGTAGATAGTGTATCCTGATGACTTTGGTACATGTAGATAGTGTATCCTGGTGACTTTGGTACATGTAGGTAGTTACTCAGTGTATCCTGGTGACTTTGGTACATGTAGGTAGTTACTCAGTGTATCCTGGTGACTTTGGTACATGTAGATAGTGTATCCTGGTGACTTTGGTACATGTAGGTAGTTACTCAGTGTATCCTGGTGACTTTGGTACATGTAGGTAGTTACTCATTGTATCCTGGTGACTTTGGTACATGTAGTTACTTTGGTACATGCAGGTAGGTAGTGTATCCTGGTGACTTTGGTACATGTAGGTAGTTACTCAGTGTATCCTGGTGACTTTGGTACATGTAGGTAGTTACTCAGTGTATCCTGGTGACTTTGGTACATGTAGGTAGTTACTCAGTGTATCCTGGTGACTTTGGTACATGTAGGTAGTTACTCAGTGTATCCTGGTGACTTTGGTACATGTAGGTAGTTACTCAGTGTATCCTGGTGACTTTGGTACATGTAGGTAGTTACTCAGTGTATCCTGGTGACTTTGTTACTCAGTGTATCCTGGTGACTTTGGTACATGTAGATAGTGTATCCTGGTGACTTTGGTACATGTAGGTAGTTACTCAGTGTATCCTGGTGACTTTGGTACATGTAGGTAGTTACTCATTGTATCCTGGTGACTTTGGTACATGTAGGTAGTTACTCAGTGTATCCTGGTGACTTTGGTACACTTTGGTACATGTAGGTAGTTACTCAGTGTATCCTGGTGACTTTGGTACATGTAGGTAGTGTATCCTGGTGACTTTGGTACATGTAGGTAGTTACTCAGTGTATCCTGGTGACTTTGGTACATGTAGGTAGTTACTCAGTGTATCCTGGTGACTTTGGTACATGTAGGTAGTTACTCAGTGTATCCTGGTGACTTTGGTACATGTAGGTAGTGTATCCTGGTGACTTTGGTACATGTAGGTAGTTACTCAGTGTATCCTGGTGACTTTGGTACATGTAGGTAGTTACTCAGTGTATCCTGGTGACTTTGGTACATGTAGGTAGTTACTCAGTGTATCCTGGTGACTTTGGTACATGTAGGTAGTTACTCAGTGTATCCTGGTGACTTTGGTACATGTAGGTAGTTACTCAGTGTATCCTGGTGACTTTGGTACATGTAGGTAGTTACTCAGTGTATCCTGGTGACTTTGGTACATGTAGGTAGTTACTCAGTGGTGACTTTGGTACCTACATGTAGTTACTCAGTGTATCTCAGTGTATCCTGGTGACTTTGGTACATGTAGGTAGGTGACTTTGGTACATGTAGGTGTATCCTGGTGACTTTGGTACATGTAGGTAGTTACCTGGTGACTTTGGTACATGTAGTAGTCCTGGTGACTTTGGTGACTTGACTTTGGTACATGTAGGTAGTTACTCAGTGTATCCTGGTGACTTTGGTACATGTAGGTAGTTACTCAGTGTATCCTGGTGACTTTGGTACATGTAGGTAGTTACTCAGTGTATCCTGGTGACTTTGGTACATGTAGGTAGTTACTCAGTGTATCCTGGTGACTTTGGTACATGTAGGTAGTTACTCAGTGTATCCTGGTGACTTTGGTACATGTAGGTAGTTACTCAGTGTATCCTGGTGACTTTGGTACATGTAGGTAGTTACATGTAGGTAGTTACAGTGTATCCTGGTGACTTTGGTACATGTAGGTAGTTACTCAGTGTATCCTGGTGACTTTGGTACATGTAGGTAGTTACTCAGTGTATCCTGGTGACTTTGGTACATGTAGGTAGTTACTCAGTGTATCCTGGTGACTTTGGTACATGTAGGTAGTTACTCAGTGTATCCTGGTGACTTTGGTACATGTAGGTAGTTACTCAGTGTATCCTGGTGACTTTGGTACATGTAGGTAGTTACTCAGTGTATCCTGGTGACTTTGGTACATGTAGGTAGTTACTCAGTGTATCCTGGTGACTTTGGTACATGTAGGTAGTTACTCAGTGTATCCTGGTGACTTTGGTACATGTAGGTAGTTACTCAGTGTATCCTGGTGACTTTGGTACATGTAGGTAGTTACTCAGTGTATCCTGGTGACTTTGGTACATGTAGGTAGTTACTCAGTGTATCCTGGTGACTTTGGTACATGTAGGTAGTTACTCAGTGTATCCTGGTGACTTTGGTACATGTAGGTAGTTACTCATTGTATCCTGGTGACTTTGGTACATGCAGGTAGTTACTCAGTGTATCCTGGTGACTTTGGTACATGTAGGTAGTTACTCAGTGTATCCTGGTGACTTTGGTACATGTAGGTAGTTACTCAGTGTATCCTGGTGACTTTGGTACATGTAGGTAGTTACTTATTGTATCCTGGTGACTTTGGTACATGCAGGTAGTTACTCCTTGTGACATGTATCTGATTATTGAAATACAATGTATGCAGACTCCATATCCTAGTAAAGCATATGTTTTTGTGTAACAACGATCAATACAGAAGAGATGTGGATAAATTTCACTTCTTTGACAACTAATCATTCCTTTTCAGTGCACAGAGACATCAAACCCCACAATGTGCTGCTGTCCCAGCCAAATGCTAAGGGTCAGGTCAGGGCTATGATCTCTGACTTTGGCTTGTGTAAGAAGTTGGCAGCAGGCAGAATTTCATTTTCCAGAAGATCCGGAGCAGCAGGAACAGATGGATGGATAGCCCCAGAAATGTTGGAGGAGAATAAGAGAGTGGTATGATTATTAATTTATTATTTATCAAGTCAATGTTACAGTTTTGTCATCATATACCTTTAGTTTACATTTGTTTGATATGATTTGAATCATCCTGATGCCATATTTAGTAATTTTACATTTCGTTTTGCAGACTTGCAGTGTTGACATATTCTCTGCTGGATGTGTCTTTTTTTATGTACTTACCAAAGGAAAGCATCCATTTGGGGACTCATTACGACGACAGGCAAATATTATGGCAGGAGATCACAGTCTAGACAGCTTACCTGTGACAGGTGAGAAAGCCAATGACTTCCTGGAAGATTACCTGGCAAACTTGCCTTCACATAGTTACAATTTTAGGAATTAATTTTACATTTAATGGGCACTGCCTGAGAGTGATTGTATTGTGAGTAATACTGTAAGATGCATATTTAGCTATTTTTCAGCTCTTCAGCCATAATAAGAAATATTTTGTGTATTTACATTTTTGCTGTCTAGAAATATCTTAGTTAACAGGGTACAAATTTTCAGTTATGTGAATATTTGTTACTTATACACCACATTTAATGATGATCACATTAGTTATCGTATGTTCACAGGGACTAGCAATGATAGCTCGTTGATATGTTGACTGGATTATCTGACTTTTTGTGGTAGTCAAAATATTTTTGTAAAGCAAGAAACAGGTCAGGAAGTTCATGAAATATTTTAGAAACCTAGCTGTCTAATCACAGGTACATTTTATTAATTTTTGTTGATTACATTTAATTTCTAGACATAATATCATTTAATAAAAATATTGATACAGGTTATTTCTCCCAAAAAATCAGCTCAATCAAAATATATGATGGGACATTATCAAAATATGTATAACTTAAAAGCTTCCATTGGAAAGATATGATGGAGAGAAACAAAGAATTCTGTTGTATTTACAGATTATTATGTAAGACGAGATTTGATAGAAGTCGCCCTAAGTTTTGAACCAGCCAGAAGACCAACAGCTAAAATGATATTAAAGCATCCATTTTTTTGGAGCAGGGAAAAGCAGATGATGTTTTTTCAGGTACATATTACTCTGTTTTGTAGAACCCTGAACAAACAAAACCATTTTGAATTCACCTGTTGTGATCCCCTTCACTCTGTTATCATCTGACAGGCATGAATGTTTTATGTTTTTGTGTTTGTTTTCAAGAATAGAACGATCCTTTTCAAATTTAGGTGACAATACTTTGTGAGTTTCAAAACTAAACTGGTGCTTAAAAGGCCAAGAAAGAAAAAAGACAACATTAAACATGATTGTACTTATTTAAAATGTTAGCTTTGACTTTTGCTTAAGTGAGATCATCCTGTAAATGAAGGACATATTTTATCCATTAGCCCATAAATAGAGGCACATTAAGGGGTCTTCACTGTACAGGAAATAGGCTATATGGTGCAGTCTCTGTAACACAAGGCTAAACTGGGGCATATTGACATACTCTTTTCCCTTGTAAAATTAAGTTCAGATATATATTTTAGTATTTTTCTACCATTTCAACGAAGTGAATATATTATGTAACACAAATTCTTCAACAGGTGCCATGTGACTGACAATTATTGCTCTGTTCTCTATGCTACTCCATTAATCTTGATATCTTATATTCATTAAAGGAAATCCTTAAGCAAAGAGCTATGCAAGGCTTTTCAAATGAAAGTTGATTATGCCTTTCAAATGTAAAGCTAAACAACAAGATACAAATATTGAATTAATCCAATCTAGGCGAAACTTTGTCTTCACAGACCTACAGTTGTGGTCTAACATGTATAAGTTGACTTAAGTATTTGATAATGTGTTTCAGGATGTGAGTGACAGGATTGAGAAGGAGACTGAACTATGCGAGGTGGTACAGAAGCTAGAAGCAGGAGGGTCAGAGGTCGTCAAGAAAGACTGGCGCAAAAATATAACAACTGAGTTACAAAATGGTAATGTTATTTCAAAACATCGGTTTCAAAAATTGGCAGGATTGTATAAATCCAGAAAACAAAGGTGATCTCAATGTGCATAGTATACCTTGTGTAATGTAATACTATATGGAATGGAGCTTTAAAGACTTATGTTAACATTTCAGATAATTCTTTCTTAATTCTGTTGGTGTTCAATAAAATAAGACATTTCATTGTGGTGTTCTGTAATTATTAAATGGAAAGAAAAAAGTCTCAAGTTGTCCAAAATCTACATATCACAATTTGTTTTGTAGATCTCAGAAAATTTAGAACTTACAAGGGAGAAAATGTAAGAGATTTACTCCGAGCTATGAGAAACAAGGTTTGTATATCCTCTGCCAATAAGCCAGTGTCTGATAATGAACCCATACATCTGTTGTATCTGCCAATAAGCCAGTGTCTGATAATGAGCCCACACATCTGTTGTATCTGCCAATAAGCCAGTGTCTGATAATGAGCCCACACATCTGTTGTATCTGCCAATATCTGCCAATAAGCCAGTGTCTGATAATGAGCCCATACATCTGTTGTATCTGCCAATAAGCCAGTGTCTGATAATGAACCCATACATCTGTTGTATCTGCCAATAAGCCAGTGTCTGATAATGAGCCCACACATCTGTTGTATCTGCCAATAAGCCAGTGTCTGATAATGAGCCCATACATCTGTTGTATCTGCCAATAAGCCAGTGTCTGATAATGAGCCCACACATCTGTTGTATCTGCCAATAAGCCAGTGTCTGATAATGAGCCCACACATCTGTTGTATCTGCCAATAAGCCAGTGTCTGATAATGAACCCACACATCTGTTGTATCTGCCAATAAGCCAGTGTCTGATAATGAGCCCATACATCTGTTGTATCTGCCAATAAGCCAGTGTCTGATAATGAACCCATACATCTGTTGTATCTGCCAATAAGCCAGTGTCTGATAATGAGCCCACACATCTGTTGTATCTGCCAATAAGCCAGTGTCTGATAATGAGCCCACACATCTGTTGTATCTGCCAATAAGCCAGTGTCTGATAATGAGCCCACACATCTGTTGTATCTGCCAATAAGCCAGTGTCTGATAATGAGCCCACACATCTGTTGTATCTGCCAATAAGCCAGTGTCTGATAATGAGCCCATACATCTGTTGTATCTGCCAATAAGCCAGTGTCTGATAATGAACCCACACATCTGTTGTATCTGCCAATAAGCCAGTGTCTGATAATGAGCCCACACATCTGTTGTATCTGCCAATAAGCCAGTGTCTGATAATGAACCCACACATCTGTTGTATCTGCCAATAAGCCAGTGTCTGATAATGAACCCATACATCTGTTGTATCTGCCAATAAGCCAGTGTCTGATAATGAGCCCATACATCTGTTGTATCTGCCAGTAAGTGACTCATACTTACATATTGTAGTTTCAGTAAAAATGCTAGCAATGTTTTTGTGTTACTTTATGATAAGCTTTTCTATAGCCCCACATAAATTACAGAGACATATTTTGTATATAAAATATACACAGTACAATGATACTTAAGTTAAAAATATAATTAAAAAATATTTTTCAAATTCAAAAAATATAAAAAATATTTTTCAAATTCATTAGTAGACATGTTTTGAAAAGCAGAGACAATAAGTTTTTCCTTCTGTAAAGAGATGCAGAAGCACCATTATCGAGAGTTGCCCGACAATGTGAAGAACTCACTTGGAGCAGTACCAGACCAATTTGTGTTGTATTTCACATCACGTTTTCCGAGACTTTTAATTCACACCTACCATGCCATGAAGTGTTGTAAGGATGAGCGTGTGTTCCGACAGTATTATGATACAGACTTTACAGAAGCACAGAAGTTGTTGTAGCATATCATCGCAGAAGTTGTTTTAAGTGTGTCAAAGAGTTTATCAAAAATGAGGTGCTTCATGTGCAATATTTTTACATTTTCTACAGTTTTAATGACAAATTTAGTCTATACTACATTGTTTCATGATACTTTTATTCAGTAATTATATAAATCAAAGATAGTATATTGTTGATTTCTGCTTGATGTACAGAATATGTCACTTTTATCTCAGTTTTAACTTCTTGCAAAAATTTTTACTTTGTGTTTGAGTAAATTAGAGAAAACTGTGCTTCAGTACATGACCAATTTTGTCATTGTGAGTAGACATGTTTTGAAAAGCAGAGACAATAAGTTTTTTACCTTCTGTTAAAGAGATGTAAATGTGAATCTCATAAAAAAATGGCATTCCCATAGACGACTTTTACAGGCATTCCCATACACAGAGGCTCCATTACTTTTTACTGGAATCTCACATAGCCAGGGACACTGTTACTTTATCTGACATCTCAGATAGCCAGGGACAATGTTACTTTATCTGATATCTCACATAACCAGGGACACTGTTACTTTATCTGACATCTCACATAGCCAGGGACACTGTTACTTTATCTGACATCTCACATAGCCAGGGACACTGTTACTTTATCTGATATCTCACATAGCCAGGGACACTGTTACTTTATCTGACATCTCACATAGCCAGGGACACTGTTACTTTATCTGACATCTCACATAGCCAGGGACACTGTTACTTTATCTGACATCCCACATAGCCAGGGACACTTACTTTATCTGACATCTCACATAGCCAGGGACACTGTTACTTTATCTGACATCTCACATAGCCAGGGACACTGTTACTTTATCTGACATCTCACATAGCCAGGGACACTTACTTTATCTGACATCTCACATAGGGACAATCTATTTTATTGACTTACATTTGTTTAATTCATTCTGAAAACTCAATAGCCAAATATATGTAAATTATGATAAGATGTTTGTACATATCACCAAATTAAAGTATGTGAGAATGTTGCTCCTCATTTATGCAGAATTTTGTAGAAAGAAGAATGTTTGTGTGAGTGAAAGATATCTGACGTTAAAATTTCGCACAAGTACATTGTGAAGACCTTCAAGGGTGTGAATGTTGATGTTTTTTATTATCAGTTAACTCTAAGAATGTGCCTTTATCTACAAGAATTATTTGTAAGGAATGAGAGTATTATTGAGTTATTTGATAATGTTATTTATCTGTAATGTTACTGCAGCATCTCGGTCAGTTCTGAGTTCATATAGGGTCAGTACTACTGACAGGATTCAGATCAGTGCCGAGTTCAGATCAGGTCAGCACTACTAACAGGAATCAGATCAGTGCTGAGTTCAGATCGGGTCAGCACTACTAACAGGAATCAGATCAGTGCTGAGTTCAGATCGGGTCAGCACTACTAACAGGATTCAGATCAGTGCCGAGTTCAGATCGGGTCAGCACTACTAACAGGAATCAGATCAGTGCCGAGTTCAGATTGGGTCAGCACTACTAACAGGAATCAGATCAGTGCTGAGTTCAGATTGGGTCAGCACTACTAACAGGATTCAGATCAGTGCTGCGTTCAGATCGAATCTGTACTACTGAAAAGATTCACACTTTTCAATCAATCTGGAAAGTAGTGTGTATTTTGAATCTATCAGATCATGACATATTATTGCTTTTCACATAAAAAAACCAATATGAAAGATCATGGCAAAACTAACTCATGATTAAACTGCTTTTCTAAGGAAGATGTATAAGATATGTCTTCTGTCTTATTATACATTCTCTTGTATTTTGAGATACAATATAGGTCATTTTACTATACATTGCACAGATAAGTTTACAATTTTATATGGTTGAATGGGACATCTTTGTCCCATTTATTGTATGTATGCAATAAACTTATAAACTTTATTTATTTTATAATTGAGCAACAAGTTATAGCGACTTATAATGATCGCTGTTGTTGGCCTGGATGTAAGTGTACAAGGTGTCTTCCTGTGGGAGGAAATGTTTGCAATTTTGTGATGCGTAGTATGTGTACATCTTATATACATTGTATAAATATCATTGTATCATAAGTGACATTAATATGTTAATAATTGTTGACCAACAGAAGTATTTTGACAAGGAAGACTCTACTAATTTATTAGGTCACCTGAGACTTTGTCTCAGAGTGACCTAATGTGATCCCCTTTTGTCTGGCGTCATGCGTTGTAAACTTTCAACATTTCCGACTTCTTATGAAAAACTCCTGAAAAAAACCTTCCATGGCTAAAAGTGCGCCAAAATTGTAAATTATATGGTCCCTGACCCCAGGGGCCTGAAGGGCGGGGCCAAAAAAGGTCAAAATGATTGAAACTTCAAAAATCCTCTCGGATCCCACGTGTGGTAGAATCAAGTCTTCTTCTTAGATGGAAGGCTTCAGATGCTTTACCAAACTTGTAAATCCCTCAAGGGAGAGGGTAAAGTTTACTCTAGTTTGTTTAGGAAAATCACTTTTTTTAATATTATTTATGTTTTTTTAATTGGAAATAGTTAAACCTGATTAGGATGATAAGTTTAAGATGACAGCTTAATGAGATGCACATATTAACCACAACTGACCCCAGGTGCTGTTGAGCAGGGCAAAAATTGGGTCAAATTGGCCGAAATTTCAAAAATCTTCTTCTGAATACCATGATAATGTAGAACTAAATACTCTACATGGATGGGAGTGTCTCACGCGTTGCTTTATGAAAATTGTGGAGGGGATAAAATTACTGTATTTTATATAGGAAAATTCATTTTTAAGCATAATTTGTTTATTTTTTTTTCAGAAATAGTTCAAACTTGGATAGATTTTTTGTTATTAGTACACACATGAGCTGACAGTAACTCCCAGAAACTGATGGGCGGGGTCCAAAAACGATCAAATTGACTGAAATTTCAAAGATGTTCTACTGTTCCTGGATAGAAGATTTTATATTTAAAAAAAAAATCAAATCTTTAGTGTAATTTCTTTTCATTCAAACTTGGTTAGAAGGCCTGGCATTGGACAGCAGTTAATGTATACACAATTTCACTTTGCTTTGTGTGTATACTATAGTTAAAGTTCTATTAGTTTTTTAAAACAATCATTTCTATGAAGCATTGTGACTCAGGTGACCGTAAAGGCCCTAGGGGCTCTTGTTTAAATATTAAGTTTTCTGTATGTTGTAAAAACAGACAGCTTTGTATTAGATACTAAATATATTAAGTTGTTACTCTGTATGTCATTTCCAACATTCCCTTTCTGTGATAGTCTTATAGATCAAATGGACAAACAACTAGAGCAAGCTAAAAGGCCGACCTCAGTATTCTGATAAATTTATACTTTTGTGTGTTAAAATGTTACGTTTTGGACTCATTTGTCTTTTAACTCAAATGTTTATCAAACATTGTACAGTACATGTTTGTCTAAGTTTGTACAGTACATACTTGTCTAAGCTTGTACAGTACATGCTTATCCAAGATTGTACAGGACATGTTTGTGTAATGTTTTATTTGTTTTTGTCCAAGCTTGTACAGTACATGTTTGCCCAAGCTTGTACAGTACATATTTGTCTAAGGTTTTATTTGTGTTTGTCCAAGCTTGTACATTACATGTTTGTCTAAGCTTGTACAGAACATGTTTGTCCAAGCTTGTACAGTACATGTTTGTCTAAGCTTGTACAGTACATGTTTGTCCAAGCTTGTACAGTACATGTTTGTCCAAGCTTGTACAGTACATGTTTGTCCAAGCTTGTACAGTACATGCTTGTCCAAGCTTGTACAGTACATGTTTGTCTAAGCTTGTACAGAACATGCTTGTCTAAGGTTTTATTTGTGTTTGTCCAAGCTTGTACAGTACGTTTGTCCAAGCTTGTACAGTACATGTTTGTCTATGTTTTTAGTCATGTTTGTGTAAGCTTGTATTTGTGTTTTGGCTAGCTGGTATTTGAGTTTGTGTAAGCTTGTATTTGTGTTTTGGCTAGCTGGTATTTGTGTTTGCGTAAGCTTGTATTTGTGTTTGGGCTAGCTGGTATTTGTGTTTGTGTAAGCTTGTATTTGTGTTTTGGCTAGCTGGTATTTGTGTTTGCGTAAGCTTGTATTTGTGTTTTGGCTAGCTGGTATTTGTGTTTGCGTAAGCTGGTATTTGTGTTTTGGCTAGCTGGTATTTGTGTTTGTGTAAGCTGGTATTTGTGTGTGGGCTAGCTGGTATTTGTGTTTGGGCTAGCTGGTATTTGTGTTTGTGCAAGCTTGTATTTGTGTTTTGGCTAGCTGGTATTTGTGTTTGTGTAAGCTGGTATTTGTGTTTGGGCTAGCTGGTATTTGTGTTGGTGTAAGATTTTATTTGTGTTTGGGCTAGCTGGTATTTGTGTTGGTGTAAGATTTTATTTGTGTTTGGGCTAGCTGGTATTTGTGTTTGTGCAAGCTTGTATTTGTGTTTTGGCTAGCTGGTATTTGTGTTTGTGTAAGCTGGTATTTGTGTTTGGGCTAGCTGGTATTTGTGTTGGTGTAAGATTTTATTTGTGTTTGGGCTAGCTGGTATTTGTGTTTGGGCTAGCTGGTATTTGTGTTGGTGTAAGATTTTATTTGTGTTTGGGCTAGCTGGTATTTGTGTTTGTGCAAGCTTGTATTTGTGTTTTGGCTAGCTGGTATTTGTGTTTGTGTAAGCTGGTATTTGTGTTTGGGCTAGCTGGTATTTGTGTTGGTGTAAGATTTTATTTGTGTTTGGGCTAGCTGGTATTTGTGTTGGTGTAAGATTTTATTTGTGTTTGGGCTAGCTGGTATTTGTGTTTGTTTTAGCTTGGATACATGTTTGTCACAGCTTGTACTGCAATCTAAAGACAAAATGAATAATAAAGAAATATACCAAGATTAGATGAAATACCAACCATACCTTTCTTCTTGCGAGGTATATGTATCAATATGAGGTCTAGGGTGTGAAAAAATATTGAATAATTATACAATTAATGAATGAAAATACGTACAAAGTGCTTTTTGTTTTTCTTTCTATTTTTTTGTTTTTTTTGTTTTTTTAATAAAAACTTATAATTTTTCCAAATTACATCATTTTAATTTTGAATTTTAAGAAATAATTCCTCAACATGAATTTATCATTCCATTTGTAAATGATCATCTTCAGAAACATCAAATAAATTTTAAAATAAATCAATTCAGTATTGTTATTTTTCCATATGGAGGTGCTGGGGGGGGAGGTGTATTTGGCCATTAGTTACTAGAGCTGGGTTTCCTTAGATTTTCGAGATCTTGTAGGTCATTTTTGTTTTTCCAAATTATCAGATGGCACTAGAGGAAATGTATAACCTTTTGATCCTTTGATGTATAGCTTTACATTTCAATTTAATTACAGCTGTGTACATATCAAAGTAGTCATCTGGTATTGGGTTGATGTCAGCTATTCAACTTTTTTGAGTTTTGCACAAAATAAAAAATCTTAAGGAAATAGTTCCCATCTGAATAAATGATGTCTTATCAAGACAGAACTGCCACTGGCGAGTTGTTTGTGGTCCATAGAAGATTTTACCAGTGCTGAATTCAAGATTGCTGCTGTCTTTAAAATATGCTATCACTACTTCTGTAAAATCAAAAGTTGTAGAGACAGAACTTTCACAAATGTATTGTATATATATGTCCACAGATTCATGATCCTTACTTAAATTCATACCTTTACCACATGCAGACCATCATATCCCTGACTGTCATATTGAACATTTTTACTACGTCTTCTCCTAACATACTGTTGTCCTATGTGAAATTTGGACTTGTGTCACGTTTAAATCGGTTGTCATCATTAAGATCTTGATGTTCAACAAACAAGTTCTGTAACCAATAATGACCCCAACTTACCGGACATGTACCACAAATATGGTTTCTACATTGAAAAACTTGTACATTACAAAAGAAATCAATATCATTAAAACACTAGTTCTGTAAGTAGTGTTTAGTATTATATTGCTTTATAAGCTAGTAAGATATTTCTCACCTTCCCATAGGAGCAACACAAAGAACAGATACAAGTAAGCATACTTCCAGATTTTTATTTGTCCATAAAAATGAAATGGTCAACACAATAAACCTTAAGCACCAATTATTATCGAAACAATCTGCCTCCTCTATTCAACATGAACCAAATAGTACCACAAAATTCCTGTGCATTTCTGAAAACTGCAAATACACCAGATATATGCTCTATGATAAACAAATGATGTGTTATGTAAATGAATGAAACAATATTTCTCTTTAAACCTTCTAAAGCAAAATACAAACAAGTCCAGAGCAAATGTTGGTCCTGTCCTTGCACATGAGTGTTCTGTCTGATCAATCTATAGATAATGCCATATTTGAATCTTGTTTATTAATTTGAAGTTGAGGTACATGTACCTTAATAAATCAAAGTTCTGGTTATATGGATATTCAGTGGTGTCAAAAGATGAAATTAATTACTTAATAACATCAAAAAGAAAATTTTCCTCACAAATGCAATAAATTTCAGTACATAAACAAGAGGTCCCAGAGGGATCTTGGTGCCTACCAGCTTTTGATCTTTGACAGTTGGATCTTTCTTTTCTCTTTTCTGTTTGTGCTCTAATTGATGAGGAAATTTGAATATTCCTTTGCTGAAATAGCAATGGTTATCTTTAACTTCCAAATCCAAGATGTTCCCCTGTAAGCAATTTTATTTTTTCAAATTAGTCCCAAAATCAAACAGGCACAACTAGGGACCAATGGCAACCTATATATGAAATTTGAGAGAGATCCATACAGTACTTTTCAAGAAATAGCAATGACACACTTTTAAAGTCAAAATCAAAGATGGTCACCTGTCGGCCATTTTGTTTTTCTGATCTGTCCCACAATCAAATGGGCACAAAGAGGGACTAAGGGGGACCTATATATGAAATTTGAGAAAGATCCATACAGTGCTTCTCAAGAAATAGTGATAACAAAATCTGTTTATGGATAGTCAGACGACGGATAGACAATGCACCATGGACGTAGGTCAGATGGTGGGCTAAAATGACTGTATACATATAAGAAGACATTCCACAGGAAAATTTCCATATCATTAATCAGGGTTTTCCATCAGAGCCGGTCGCCGGCCAATTTGATCATTTCGCTGCCTTCACCAATCCAGTTCCGTAATAATGTTCCGTACACGACTACATGTACAAGGCAGGCCGGCCTCCTACCTTCACTACACAGCCTACTACTAACAAAATTATGGAAAACCCTGTAAATAATCAATATTGTTCCAGAACCTTGTAATCATTTATTTACAAATAAAATGAAGCAAAGTGGCATTTTCATAACAAAACAAAGAAAAAAAATTATTTTGAATAAGATTTAATCTTAATCAAAACAGCACCGATACAAAAATGTCTTTGGTATCTGCAAGTGTACAATATTTTGAGAGCAACAAATTAACCAAAGCAAAAACTACATGTATTATAATATTGGTGAAGAAACTCGGTGAAATACTTCACTATAGGTACACTATATCATGACAAATCAAAAACAGCATAAGAAAACAAAAACTATATGCTGTACGTAATGTGTTTCAAAGTGTAACAAAGAATAACTGCTGTAATTTGGGACTTCTGACATCTAGGAAAATAAAAATATATGGAGTTTGTTGGTCTGTACATCTCTGTTTCCAAATAAGTAAACACTACACGGTAATTTACATTCATTGCTTCAAAACAAGAATTGGTCCCAGACACCAAGAAAATGGCCGAGGAAAATACAATGGAGCGGGTCAGGATTTAAACGAGGGATCCACAAACTCTGGAAACACTTGCCATCATTCACTGAACATTATCTGATTATCACTACAAACATACATGCAGATGTTCAGTCTACATGCAAAACATATATTGTGACTAGCATCAAATGAAATCATTTTTTCTCTGTCCTGTTCTAAACGTTCAATTTAATTCATCAACCATGGCTATTAATACATAATTATGAACAAAATGACTAGAAATGGCAAATTTATACTTTTGACAATACAGAATTGAAAGTATTTGAATATCAATCTCCTTGCCCTCCAACAAAAACTAGAGAAAAAACCAAACAAATAGCACACATCAACATGCAATGTCATACAGCAAACACTTATATAAATACTGGCACCCAATTTTTAATAATGAAATACTGTACAAAAGAACTTGACACACAGACCTATTAATTAATGATTTGGTGATTGCTGACCCTGTAAGACATGACAGTAAGACCACCTCATGGTACAATGCAACATCTTCAGCATGAAAGTGAAATTGGTACAAAAGTAACAACTAGGTAGAAAATTGAGGTTTTACTAAAATGTGTGTTTGCCTAAATTCAACTTGGAATATGAACTTTTGGCAGATGTGGAAAAGAATTATCAGTTTTATTCTGTTTTTTTTTTATGCTACTTATAATGATTCAACCTTACACTGTATGACAATAATAATTGAAAGTTTAAGAATAAACAAATAAATATCTTGAGTACATGGAAGACTGATTGAATTCTAGGAAGATAAATAAACTTTAAATTCCAAATGGCAACTTGATGTAACACTTCTGGGCTAATGCTGTGCAAGTCCAGCTGTTGTAAAAGTTTCAAGACCAAAGAGTGATTTAGACCTGGAAAGCATCACATCAACTGGGATAAACTTTATAAAAAGGCAACTGTTAGAACCAGGTGATATATGGTAGAACTGGTTGTTTTTATCATATACTATTAGTGTGACTGTCATGTCAGTCTGATTACCATAGTTACGATCAGTCAGCTGCCTGTCATTGACTGGTTAGCTAAGAGCTGACATCATCAATTGGGCTAAAGGATGTCAGGAAATGAAAATACATAGCCCCATATATATCATACATCCTAAATATGAGTTTTTCTTTTTCCTTAGTATTTTAATGTCTTGTATAACTACTGTAGTTAAAGAAGACAATTCTTCTGATTTCATTCGAATACTTAAGTTTTATCTAGACTTGTTTTGGTTTCTAACTCTCCACACTTGCTAAAATAAAAATAAACAATCCAGTCAGAGCTTTACATACAGAGGACAACATATGACACCTCGTGCAACAAGACCAACATATACCAAATAGTACAATTCATTAATCCTAAAGCAATCACTGAAGGTACAAAAATGTATTAAACAATCAAATAATGATATAAAATATATATGTTTGTACTTGATCATGTACAACACAACTATTTATATTTTGTGATATTTTATCACCATGAAGATTACACTCATCATCCTCAACATCCAGTTTACAGGTAAGCACATTCAATGGTAATTCCCACTGGACTTAGTGTTTTAATCTCTAATTTATATAAACAATCCATATTTTAATAATTCAAACCTTCAATGGATGAACATATGACATGTAATGTATAATCATGTGATATACTTTTGTTGAACTGATTATACCATCACAACTGCCTGTGTGTTTGTATATGTGTCTATTTCCCACCATACATGGTGTACATGTATATATATACATACTACAGTAATCCTCTACAACAGCATTAACTTGGTTTATTGTTTCTATTCAAACATTTAAAACCTAAAATCAAACAAAAACAAATGTAAAAACAGGTATTAAAGAATACTTTCATCACATGCTGAAAACCTAACTACCAAACTGCACAAATGAAAAGAGTTTTTACAAGAACAGAGCAAATAACAGGAGATTTTACTATAACAGAGCCAATTACATGAGATTTTATCTTAACAGAGGAAGTTAAAACAGTTTTTTACTCTGACATAAGATACTCTGTTTATGATAACTTTCACAAACATCTATCAAAACTGTATTCAGGAAACAATAAACACAATCAAAAATTCATGAAGAATGCCCGAGGAGACCATCTGATGTTGGATTCAAACGGTAAGTGTCTTATATGATCAATATATACCATTTCTTACGGTTGTTCATTTAGAGTCAGTATGAAACAAACTGTAAGTCACAAGTACAGAAAACATCAAAATAAATTTTACAATTTTATACATGTATATAGTACCAGTATCAAAAAAGCAGCAAAAATGCACATATTTTCTTGGCGTTAACAATGGGGCCTACACAACTGCAAGCCTGACGTGGTTCTTTGGATATCAAGTATTGTGTTTCTTCTTTCTAAAGGAATAAATTGGTCCCAGAATTTTTAATGTGTTATATCTCATTTACTTCAAATATCATAATCACTTAGTGGTCCTCTCACTTTTTCAAAACAGTTTTCATCAAGATACAAATTACTTGTATGTAAATATGCCACTCGCATTTTCCATGATCTGTTTGTGATCCTGACCTTTAATTAAGACATTTAAAACTAACAAATTGGCAACTTGAATGCAAATATCTGAATCAGACCAGCAGGAATTACAGGGCATACAGCTGTCCCAACACAGGCAAGCACTAGGGCTGTCTCAGCAATGTACAAAACATGGGTAACTGGATATAAAAATGTTTGAAACATATGATCATATATATCCACATTCACAGTTCAAATAGTAAATACTTAATTGAAGGTATACATCATAAAACATTTATATAAAATAGTGTTTTTCCCCATCATTTCATGTAAATTGTTTACCTGATCAAGCTCAATAATGAATATAGACTATAAAGTAAATTGTGATCCCTCAGAATGTTTTTACTGTAGTTACTATATGACAAATGCTTATATGTAAACAGATATTTGCACATACAATAGTAATATATACAGTTAAGATATAAATTCAAACATCATACATGGCAAGAACTCTGGAAACAAAATCAAATGTAAACTCCATATATGACAGGCGTGTAAATTTCATATAGTTTATATATTGTACATACATCAAACAACCGTCTCTCTAATGTACAAGAAATCCCAGAGGGATCTTGGCACCCACCATTGTTTGATCACTATTAGTTTTTTATAAATTGGTATTTTTCCTTTCTTTCTCTTCTTTCCTCCTATTGGCTGATCCATTACATGTTACAGTGGCAGTATTTCCACAGAAATAGCAATACTTAACTTTCATAGATGGCTGCCTGTCAGCATTTTTTTTCACAATCAGTCCCAAGTTCAAAGGATACAATTAGGGAGTAAGGACCTAATTTCATAGGAAATTTATGAAAGATCTTCCAATACTTCTCAAGATATAGCTATGAAAACTGTTAACCATTTCATTTTTCTGATCCGTCCCAAAGTGGGACCAAGAGGGCTCTACCTTTGAAATTTGAAAATGATTCCAGTACGTCTACAGAAAAAGCATGTACCAGGTTTTGTGTATGGACTGACAGACAACAGGTTTTTGGACAACAGGCGACGGTCAGTTTGAAGAGTCCATGCCCCATCTGATGATGGCGGGCTTCAAAAATCTTTAAGCTTTAATGTGAAGAGCACATTACTTCTGAACATTTAAGATACTTTACTGGTACATGTAATGGTAAATGCACTTTATAAGTAAGTATGCTACACCAACCTTTATCTGACAGTCTGAGGTCACAAAATCATCCAGAACGTCCAATTTTCTTTTTTGTGGAAATGAAGAAATTATCAAATCAGTACCATGGTCTGCTCTGACAATGGTATGCACAAACTATTGCGTATAATTTGTCAAATATTGTCTCATACATTTACTGATGTGATGGCAACAGATGATATCAGTATGTTTATGGCACCAAATCACAGAATGTGTAATTTCAGCTGGTCAATAATGAATCAACCTTAAAAACCTACACCGAGATCCCAAAAGAAATGTTTATACTATAAGGAATTTCTGATCACATGTTATTGTTGTTACCTATCAACATCATCACGTGCAAATCTTTAAAGCTAAAATAATATAAAACTAACATATGTCATACATGGTAGAGTGCTGCCTGTATGTCATTGTTTAAATCCAATGAATGCAAATGTTTGTGAAGTCCTTCATGATGTGACTTATGTGACCTTTTAACACTCACATACTACATGAATACAGATGTTCTCAATGTTTTTCAGAAACTAGTCTTTTTTCACTATATTTTACAGCAAGTTTTATTAAACATTTTGCAAATTTAAACTGACATCCTAAAAGTGGTTTCAATCAAAGTATTCTTATATCTTCTCTGCACACTATTTTTCTTGGATATGTCATTAGTCATATTGATATTAATTGCTCTACATAGCCTTATTGTGTGATACAGTTTGACATGTAACTAGTTTCATGCAAGACAAAACAAATCACATGATATTATATATGTAATGTCATAACATCAATTAGCTTTCATTTCCTGTTGCTTTTCCAGTAAAAAATTATCATTATGTTCTTGTTAGGTTTTTGATGTCTGGAACTATTTAGAAGGCTATGTTTAATCACAACATATTTGTATTCAAAAGATGAAAAAAATGGTAAGTGTTCCTCTTGGATTCAGAATTCTAAACATGTGGCAAAGTAATCTGTGTTTCTTTTTATCGCATGAATTGCATAAAACTCCATGTACTTATGTAAAAAAAACAGTCAACATTAGTTGCTAGCTTGGCAATTATACAGCATATTCACATCATCATAACAGCCTCAAATTCCAATAAAATTGTAATACACAGACAGACAGATATTGTCATTATCAAGACAGTTTCAACTTTCAAGTAAATATTACTGCATTAGTTGGTTTAAATGGTCAACATGTAGCCATCACCATCTTCATACTGTCATCAGTATAATTAATCTTACATATACAAAACTCTGAGACTCACATATTGTTTAAGTATAACAGGAAGTGGTAATGTTTCAATATTTTTCAAAAACCCTTTCCCGTTACAGTTTTTGCTGATGCATGATCTAATTTCCATTCGACAGAGCTGTTTCAGACTTGGAGGGTTGTTGATTTCAGCATCTAACAGACTTATTATAGCCACATCATTGTCGCCATCCATGATTAATGCTCTCCTCACACTGCGAATCTCCCACAAAGGGATACCTGCACACAAAAGAAGTTTGACAATTTCCATAGCTTTGTGTTTTGATGCCCAGAAAAGTGGATTATGTTGTGCACTTATACCACCAATCGGGTATTTCGGACCTTGTAAATTGCTTCCATGGACAATAAGAGTTTTTGTTATAAAAGAGCTGACCCTGTAAGTTAAGGCTGTGAGGAGTGGAGTACGATTGAACTGGTCAGTTTTGTTGACACTAGCACCATTTGAAATCAAATACTCCACTAGGTCAGGCATTTGTTGTCGGCATGCCACCCACAAAGCTGTGTGGTTGTAGTTATCAGCGGCATCAATGTCAGCACCTGCATTTACTAATGCAACTACTCCCTCAAGAAAATGCATTCGACATGCTGTGATGATCGGTGGTTCGACACGGTTCAGATGATCTTTGCTGCTTTTGTTCAAGTTCAGATTCTTACTCTTTTCATAATGACGCATCAACAGATTAAAAATATCAAAATGCCTCTTATAAAGAGACAAAGATAGAGCTGTTGCACCCTTCACTGGTATGTTAAAATCAACGTGTGGATATGAGAGCAGTATGTTCCTGGCCTCTTGAGTGCTACCTGATGCGACTGCCATGTACAAGTCGAATACCAAATGTGATTGGTTATATTTGTTAATTGGGTGAAAAGCAGTTGGCAATATGAGATGATTTCCTCGCTCCATCGTTAAAGTAAAGTTGCGATCTGCTGGTTTTTGCATTTTCATCAGTGTGGAATTTCACTTTTCACAAATATTCTGAAAGTGTTGCAACTTCTATAACACACAACAGCTCACTCACAACTGCAATGACGATGAAATGTGATATGTGATGTCCGCCTCTTGAAGCAAACGGCCGTAGTATCAAGGGACGGCGATTTATTCAGCATCCTTTTTGCGCTTCACACTCGGAAGAATAATATGATGCATACTATATGAAAAATGTGTTTCCCTTTATCGTCATTACAATTTTCATTGCAATTTCCAAGTATAAATTTACGGAAGAGTAGGCTAATTTTGCTCTCGCTTCGCGATGAACTTTCCAGCTTCCCCAACTTCCGGTTTATGCACCGTCAATGTTACATTGGTTATGATTGGTAGATCAGAGCTGGCCAATCAAAACACATATTTCAGACCGTGTTCGGTTTTTGTGTACTTTCTCAACCAAAACAACATTCCAAACGTGAAAAGAACTTACAAACCGCGATGCCGGTCACACTAAGAGCAAAATGTATAATTGTTGGTAAGTAATCTTAATTATATTTCTAAGAAAGTGACAAGACATGTTATTTAATCTTCTGTCCCCGAGATCCCTTTGATGTAACGCAATCTTCGCTGCTAAAATCATGTGTCGGACCCCTCCTGCCACCAACTGACCAAGCATCTAATGATCTACAGACGTCTCGGTTTTCCACGTGCACAGCAGGTTTCGTTGGATACATTACCGACATGAAACATCCATTACCCACATATGATTGGATGTATTTACACGTTAACCATTAACATGAAATGAAATTATCAAGATCTAATAAATCACGTAAATTACATAGAAATAACAGATTTGAATAACTCACAAGACAAGCTAACTCGTTCTTTAAAATTTAACAGCTTGAACGGACATTCTAGTTGCCAAGTCAACTCCTCCTTGACCCAAAGCCGATTTAAATGAAACTTGACATATTTATTGGTACAGACCCCTTAACTGATGTTTCATTTGTAAGCATGTTTTCATCATTCTAATGCCCCATTGTGGAAAAAAATGTTCAAATCTGAAATCTTGAACTGTTATTCAAATAACAACTGTATACTTTATTCTTAATTGTTTCAGGTGATACCACAGTTGGAAAAAGTTCTCTCTGTCAAATGTTTCACAGCGATGGGTCACACTTTGCAAAGAACTACACCATGGTAAAAATCAACTCATTTCTACATGTTTAGGTAGTTAAAATGAGAAATAGATTAAAGGATAGGGTATGTACACACATAGTAAGTTTTACAAAGCATCTATCATGACCTGAAGACTATATAGCTTGTTATCAATTCATAATACATTTGTTTACTGTACTTCAGTTGTGTAGGATAAGGCATATCAGGAATTTACATAAAAAAATTAATCTCTCTAGTAACAAAAGCGATATGGCATACACAATTGGCCATTGGCCATCTTAGATTTTACGCCTACCATCATCACAATGATACAGGCCCTATGGGTCTCTTCTTTTTATTTTTTGTCTTCTCTAAGTTGTTATATAATTTTTCATGTTAAACATTACACATGTTGAAATCCTGTTCTGTTTCCAGACTGCTGGTGTTGAGTTGCTGGTAAAGTCAGTCAATATTCCTGAAACTAGAGATTCAGTGGTATGTACTATAACTCCAGACTACATAATGCATATGACTAGTACATCTTGACTTGTATACTCTTCACTGTAAATCTATCAGACTGCCAGCCTTGTATACCCTTCACTGTATTGCCAGCCTTGTATACCCATCACAGTAAATCTATCACACTGCAAGCCTTGTATACCCTTCACTGTAAATCTATCACACTGCCAGCCTTGTATACCCTTCACTGTAAATCTATCACACTGCCAGCCTTGTATACCCTTCACTGTAAATCTATCACACTGTCAGCCTTGTATACCCTTCACTGTAAATCTATCACACTGCCAGCCTTGTATACCCTTCACTGTAAATCTATCACACTGCCAGCCTTGTATACCCTTCACTTAAATCACTGTAAATTCACTGTAAATCTATCACACTGCCAGCCTTGTATACCCTTCACTGTAAATCTATCACACTGCCAGCCTTGTATACCCTTCACTGTAAATCTATCACACTGCCAGCCTTGTATACCCTTCACTGTAAATCTATCACACTGCCAGCCTTGTATACCCTTCACTGTAAATCTATCATACTGTCAGCCTTGTATACCCTTCACTGTAAATCTATCACACTGCCAGCCTTGTATACTCTTCACTGTAACTTCGTCAGACTATGTATTTTTAATCATGTAAACTTTTGACAATATATTTAACTTGTTATAGATTTTGTTATTACTGGTGATTATGTTATAAATGTATAATGGTACTTTTTACTCTTTGTCATACATTTATATCATCTTGACGAAACACAAATGAAAATATACTGTAATGTCATTTGGATATTGATGTATTTTGTATGCTGTGATTATAAGCAGCAGGTTGATTTTATATTGACAATTATATTAATATTGTCTCTGTTTAACAGGAGCTGTTTTTGTATGACTCAGCTGGGAAAGAAATCTTCTCAGAACATGTCCAGAAATATGTAAGTTGATAGAGGAAGGTTTATCTCTTATCATATTGTCTACTCTATCTATTGTTGAATATTTATAGAGGAAGGTTTCTCTCTTATCATATTGTCTACTCTATCTATTGTTGAATATTTATAGAGGAAGGTTTCTCTCTTATCATATTGTCTACTATGTCTCTCTTATCGTTTAATATCATTCCATCCTTTACGTTCTTACATATCATTTTCTTCAGTGTTATATAATATCTTTAAAGATCAAAGTATTTATTAAGATTTATTTTTAAGTATGTCCATAACAGGTATACTTTCTAATGACATTTTGCATGTTCTTAGAATTTCTCAATAGGAAACAACGTCGAAAATTATATGAAAACACTTTCTCTACATTGTACGATGACTGATTATATTTCCTTATCCAAGGCAAACTGACGATGATGATGAAAATATTTTGATCATTTCCAGACAGTGTGACCACCACAGTGTCATTTTGACTGTCTTATATATTTTTTTCAACAGTGGGATCATCCGGGCGTCATAATGGTCATATTTGATGTGACAAATGAGACATCTTTCTCCAGCTGTGCGAAGTGGTTAGAACGAGTCAGGTCACAGAAGCCTGATGTACATATGCCAGGTAAGTCTACTAGATATATATGGTAAACCAATGATGTGTAAGTATAATGTGTAAGTATATAGCCTACCTTATCATATCCCAACTTTACATGTCCGAGTGGTGCTGTATAGATGTGTATTGTGTCAGTCACAATCATTGTTGTTATTTTAGAGTTGATAGTTACTCAGTTTTTGATGTGAGTTCACAGGCATAGTTGCACTTGACATGTCTTGGACAGGTCAGAGTAATCAATCCAAGGTACAAAAAATAGTTTTACCTTGGCACTCTCTGTTATAACTCTGATCAGTTAATTAATTTTTACTTAAAAAGCCTTGTTTTGTATATCAGAATTGTTGGTTAGATGTTAAGGTCAAACGACCAAACATAAATATCACCCTGAAATTACTTACTCTGTAGTTGCTGATAGTTATCCTTGCTACCTAGAATTTCACATTATGAATAGAGTGTTTCCAATAATACAGCATTATTTTTTGTGACACGATGGAGTAACCCAAAAGTCAACTAAAATATGAGTTGTAGTGAGTGATGCTCAATATCTCTCGGTTCTATCACATTGCTGTGTGTACACCCCAACATTTATACAGAGATGCAGACAACTGTGTACAAAATATGATTGTCCTTCTAAAAGGAGTTGTCAGGTCTAATATTGTCTATATCTGCAAGGTGTTTGAGAGGAAGAGGACAAAATATGATTGTCCTTCTGAAAGGAATTGTCAGATCTAATATTGTTTATATCAGCAAGATGTTTGAGAGGAAGAGGAATGTTGTAATACATAATTGATTATTTGAAGTTCCATAGATTCCGTGTGGCACACCAGAATACGGATATGTAAAGGGGAGATAACTAAAATTTCCTTAATTCACAAGTGTAGGTTGGTGTAGGGGTAAACGATTCCTTATTACTGTAATGATATCTGGTATTGCCCTTAACACAAATTATACTTGTAAGAACTCTTTTTCATCATAAAATGTAAACTGATATTGTATCTGTTTTGATATGCAGGAGTCTTGATTGGGAACAAGGTTGATCTGGAGCAGAGGCAGGTGATTAGTCCTAAAGCAGCCACACATTTTGCTGAATCCAACGGTCTGAAATACTTTGAGTGCTCCTCTGTAAGTGCATACATGTATACCTATCCTAAATGTTAACATACAGACACTGATAGTGAGTGATAATATCACCTTTAGTTGACGTCCAGTGTGATCAGTAAAATCGGTGAAAGCAATCGTGTTTTTAGGTATGTCAGAAATGGCAACATAGAGCTGTGGATTTATTTGTGTCAGATTAGATTGAAAGATTCCAAACAAGAATTATATTCATGTTGTAATCAAATTCTTAAATGAAGAATTATTTGGTTTATAATCAGATATGACTTGACTGATCTATGGTGAAAATCCACTTCACTGTTACTTCAGTAGAACAATAATGTTTGTAAACAAATGGGAAATTCCAGCTCATGTTTGAAGATTTCGAAAGATGTCAGATTTAAGTGCCAAAAAAAATATTTTTAGTTTACTTTTTTACCGGAATTGTTTTAGAACTTTGTTTTGTGTTTAAAGAAATGCCAATGTTTATTTAAACTTAATAAATAGAATTTTGATAGAAATTGATTAAGTTATACAATATTTTCTAAGTTTGCCTCCGTTATTGTATTTTACAGAAGGAGTTCCAGAACGTAGAGGCCCCATTCTACTATATTGCAAATGAATTCTACAAAATCTACCAAGAACGTGTTGAACATTTTAAGACACTGTCATTATGATAGATTTTATACAAGAGACATTGATTATTGTGCTCCACACATTCCTCCGTCCACCTGGTTTACCGACATCTTATGTTGATTAAAATTTGTATATAACAAATAGTCTTCTTTATTATTTCTTACTCACTAGACAAAATAACTGGGGAATTTTCGGTGTGGTACGCTGTCCTCCAACTGTCTGTCCATCATCCATCTGTCAATCAAGCTTTTCTTTAAAATGCTACTCTCCCTGACAGATGTTGAGGATTAAACCAAAAGTCTGCAATAACCTCAAGGACAGGCAATTATATTTTGTAATTGAGTCTGTGATATCCCAGAGGTAGGGGATGTGAACAGGAAAGTAAACTGGCAGATTTTAACCTATTATAGTCTGAAACCATGTTATGGTAAACACCCCTTAACCCCACCCCACTGGTTCCGTTTGTCCCCAGATATGCCTTTTTTAATTTGAGACGGATCTGTAAAACGGAATGACTTACAGACAGCCATCTTTGATTGTTAACTACTGAAGTTTGTTATAGCTATTCCTTATGAAAGGTGGGACAGATCTTCTCAAATATCACAGGAAGGTTTCCATCGCTCCCTGTGTTATTTCGATTGTAGGGGCTGATAAGAATGGCTGACAGATGACATTATAGGATTTTTTACGATGTTATCTCTGTTTCTTGAGAAGTACTGGCTTGATCTTGAAAGCTCCCTTTGGTTGATAAATGTAGCATTTCTATTTTGGGGTTGATCAGATACAACAAAATGGCTGAAAGGTGGCAGTCTTAGATTTTGACTGTGAATGCTTGTTATCACCATTTCTTGAGAAGTACTGAATTGACCTTTCTTTACAGGCTACATTTCTGATCAAACTGTCACGTAACTCCACACACATGATTACAATATTAACAAAGGAAAACCAACAGACACATCACCAAGTCAACAGACACGTCACCAACAGACACATCACCAAATCAACAGACACGTCACCAAATCAACATACACATAACCAAATCAACAGACACGTTACCAAATCACAAGACACGTCACCAAATCAACAGACACGTCACCAAATCACCAGACACGTCATAAAGTCAACAGACACATCACCAAATCACCAGACACATCACCAATTCAACAGACACGTCACCAAATCAACAGACGCATCATCAAATCTACAGACACGTCACCAAATCAAGAGACACATCACCAAATCAACAGACACGTCACCAACAGACACGTCACCAAGTCAACAGACACGTCACCAAATCACCAGACACGTCACCAAGTCAACAGACACGTCACCAAATCAACAGACACATAACCAAATCAACAGACACATCACCAACAGACACGTCACCAAATCACAAGACACGTCACCAAATCAACAGGCACGTCACCAAATCACCAGACACGTCACCAAATCAACAGACACATCACCAACAGACACGTCACCAAATCAACAGACACGTCACCAAATCACCAGACACGTCACCAAATCAACAGACACATCACCAACAGACACGTCACCAAATCACCAGACACGTCACAAAATCAACAGACACGTCACCAAATCACCAGACACGTCACCAAATTAACAGACACATCACTAGATCAACAGACACATCACCAAATCAACAGACACGTCACCAAATCACACGTTCAACTTCCAACCTTGTGCAGTCAAAAACTGGGTCACTGCTACTATAAGTAGAATCCAACAAAATGTTCACGTCATCGCTCTAAAGGCTCCATTGCTTCTCCGCCTCGTTTCTAACTTCACACATGCGTTTACAAAGATTGTCTTTTGTATATGTTTTGACCTTCGGAGCTTAAGAACAGAGGTCAACTCTTCTATAAAACAAATTGGCTGAAATCTGGATGTCAGGTATTACTCTACAGAGTTTGACTTTCTAGATAATTCAATTATGACATAAATAAAACACTAGTAGGATTGTCATTAAAAAACACGTACAGCAGCCTATCAAGTCACCTATCCATCAATTTGGTAGATTATTAGACCATGTCTACACCAGAAGCATTCACGTCATCTAATCGCAGACCACAACATTTAGATAAAAAGGGTACACAATCTTATACCTATTTATAGTAACCGTAACCTATATTTGCACTACAGAAGGTACAATTGCGAACTCTTACAAGAGGTGATGTTTGTGAACAGGTGTAGGTTTCCATTTACACTTACCATGTCATATCATTTTGAGGCGTAAGGGTATTTGTATCGTGTGCTATGTATTGTTTGTTGTCGTTTTAGAATTACATCTCACATCTTCATTAACAAATAAGTTTATTTCAAACATCAAAAGTCGGATTTCCTCCGGAACTTCTGCTTGACCTGTTATTTCTTCAAAGAAATTTTTACTTCTGATAACTTCAAAAATATTTCTTAATTACAAACCTCATAACCTATGATAAAGCAGAAAGTGAGGTTATACTCCTATTACATGCTTGATTAGACATCGTGTTAAATTGTATGATGTTGATATCGATTTGTGGACAGCTATAACCCTTAGGGAATAACATCAGCAGTGTATTGTATCTAGTATTTATATATCTGTGTTATCAGTAGGAAATTCTAAATAAATATTTCATTCTTTATAATTATTTCAATTTCATTCTTTCTCCTTCCATTATTCATATGTGAAGTAAATATTTTGCTAATATTGAAATATAATAATAATATTGAACTATGGGAAAAATCTATCAGAAACAGCAGGTATCTGTTTGGAGACTGTCAAACCTCTTCAATATTTTCACCTGTAAGTCATAACTTCTCCTATATTGCTCAATAAAAGGTAAGAAACGTGTACACATCTAACAAACAATAAGCTCCTACTTCAACACTCGACATCATCGTGGTCTGAGCACTCGCTTTTGGACTCAGAGGAATAACAATTTAGTAAGTTTGTTTTGTTTACAATATTCATGTATTGTAAAAAAGTAAACTTGTCCATTACTATTCCTCAAAGACCAGAAGCGAGTGCGTGGTCTGAGTAAGTTCGTTATAATTTTACTAGGTCACGGTGGTGTGTTTTTTACACTGTAGAGGGAATCTTTTTGGATCCAGACATATCAGTTGTGAAAGCTAAGCAAAATAATATTTGTTACGAACTACAGAGTAAAAACTAGTTGTTTCTTTAAGATATCGAGCACAATTAAAGGAAATCTGGAGCAACGTGTTGCAAGACGGGATTATCAAGTGATGTCGACAGAAAAAAACCCATGTTATGTAATATTCTGCAAAATCACAAGAAATAGAACGTGATCAAGTCATTGAAGCAGTAGACAGTCAAAAGGGGAAATTAGGCAAAGATATCTTTAAGATGATCTCAAGAGTCTAAAAAGTCTCAGGTAATGATGTTTAACGAGACTGGCCCGCCAGTACATTGATTACGTACAACTACACATCGCACGTGACTTCCCTTTTGACGTAAACCTGACAGGAAATGCGCATTTCCACGCAGGAATGACCTAAGCACACAGCCATCCTCGTTATCCACGGATAACAGATCTATTGTTTTGACGGCTCGGTAGATACTTGTTCTCATATAAATGAGTTCTTGGTGAACCTAATGTTGAAGTCTTCAAAACGATTTTATAAATCAGGTTGAACAAATGTCCATATTGTAATCAAAATGCATCGTCAGCAAAGATATATATGTGAAAAAAATAAAGAAAAAAATCGTTCAATGACCTGGCTATGAGAAATAGGTTAAGTCAACATTTACAATAAGAAAACATAGACATATCAAGTGTCGGCTTCTGATGTAGCTGCTGAATACTAACAAGGATAAAGAAAGCAGACTTACTGAACGGCTAATCGTGTCTGATGTTTTTTCTCTTCTCATTCGACTCGCGAAATGTGCCGTCGGGTACAAGACAATGTAAATTGTCTGAAATGTCAAAATGTAGATGGGGCTCTGGTTCCATAATTCAACATAATTCATAGTGTTCAAATATCTGATGGTTTGAAATAACGCAAAGTACATGTGTATGTACAGAACCGGGCCAATTTTCAAATGAATAAAAACTTGGCATGCTGGTTACGGCAACCAAAAGACGTTCTTCAACAAGCACAAAACATAGCGACAGTGACGAACTCTAACCTACGTATTTATTAATTCCGGGCTTTAGACAAACATCACATACATTAAATAGGAATACATAAAAATATAGACCTCGAATATGTCAGCGAGTTACAGATGTTACAAAAGGTCTGCAAACGAAAAAATGAAATTATTTTCACTAAGAATCTTGATGCTGAAGTATTTGAACTGAGAGCTTCCCGCCTAGTTTCCCACATATTGCGGTGAGACAAACGGACACAACATTTCCAACATACACTGTTGTTCTATTCTAAACTGTCGGATGTCACCTATAACTTATACACCAATGTAAAAACAAAAACTAAATAATGAAAAACTAAAGTTTAAATCGATTATTTATTGATCAGGTTTACACGAATATCGTACTGGTTAGTACTAAGGTCTATGATACCGACTAATGTGCACGGTGTATGTGATGTCGGTTTGGAAAATCTTCGTTCATTTTCATCTCATTAAAGTATACTAGACGACAACGAGTTTTTTGCGTGATTGACGTCTGTCTGAAAAAGAGATGGAACTTTACACGATACAGTTAAAAATTAGAGTGCACAAAGGTAGCATATTTCTACTGGTGATTACGTGAAAACCATCAAACAGTTTCTAATTAAAGTAGAAGAGCAATGTTTGCTAGCGGGTATGCTTTTGTTTTTCGATGTAAAAAAAATAAGAAAGTAAATAACAACTAGATAGCTTGCCGACAGCCTTTGTTCCTCAGAATCGTAGCATATATTTGAGAAAGTGTTGTGATCTCCCGTTATTTCTTCCTCAATTTCACGTAACAGATGAGCTTGTGGGTGAAGGCCGTGGTGTAAAGTTCGGTATTTTGTATTTATTGAGCAAAACATCCTTGCTGGAAGGTACGAAGATTTTTTACACCATGTAGACAACAAGCCATGCTATTCAGATAAATACTTGGCATGATAGTATTTTATCTATAGCAACTATTCAACAGAAAGAATTATTATCTGTACAGACGGAATTTCGCTGTTATTAATATTGCTTATTTAAGATACGTTACCTTATCATAGAAGATGATTTTGTTTCTGTTTCCCAGCCACAGAAAAAAAGGGACGTCGCTTTCTTTTTGTCATTCTGTTTGGTTGTTTAAATAGATACACAACTCTGATTAGCGATTGAATGGTATTTTTCTGGTATTTAAATATTTTTGATAACAGCTGACCAGTTGGAGTTTTATTTCATTTTTCTTTCAAATCGTAATATATAACTGCTTTGTAATAGAAGCCTATTTCTTTAAACAAAGAAGCTCACATTTCAAATACTATCACTTTACATGAATATTTTTCCATTTGCTGCCAGCCCCGGAATCTGTCAACATATTTGGGGTCTATTTTTACAGTTGTGATTCCGCGAGGCATTTGAAATTACACAACGAAAGATAGAAATATCACACAATCCGATTTCAGCAAAATCGTATACACAAACTGGTATATTTGTTTATATTAACATCCATCTTCCTGTGGACATACCGCCATTTTAACTGTAGCCGTCGCGTTGCCGAACCACGACCTCGAGGTGGAATGTCATGTAGCTGGCTCGTTTACATTTATCAGTGTGATAATTCACAACAATGTTTTATACCGTTTACATTTCCTTCATAACCGTAGAATGAAGGCGTTTAATTTGGAATGGGGTATGACAATGTACAGAATGAAATAAAACAGTTTTATAGGAGAAGCATTCTCAGGAGTGGATGCTGCTACTTACATGTCACGTTTTATTCATTCGAAAAGTGGCAGGGTTCGAGTATACACTTAGCCTTGTCGTTGTTCTAGAATTATCAAATACAACTAAATTACGACATTAATCCTTGGACTAGTGCTCCTTCCTCTCTAGTTTTTTTTTTCTTTTGGTCACGTGTCGGTTTTCTTTATTCGCATACATGACTTCAACGTTTTGGTCCTTAGCACCACTGGCAAGTCCTAGAAGAATGACACAGATCTTTATATGATGGATATTACTTGAAATTAATTCTAAATTTGTATTAAAAAGGTCCTATTCACGGATATGCAGGAGTATATAGAGAAGTACATTAGCAGTGCCTTAAAATATAAGCTGTTATTAATTTTTAAGTAATTTCAGAAAGCACTTCTGTCGACTTAATGCACGTGATAAACTACAGCTGTTTTCCGTCGCTGCCGAATACAGCAAAAATATATGTGGCAGGTGTGTTCCGACAATGACAACGCCATTTTTAGGATAAAGCTTTTTACAGGAATACATACCCGGCATTTAAAACTGGCCGGTTTAACGCTCATTTGAATTCTTCAAAGTCCACTCTCAAGTAATTATAATTCTAGTATAATTTGTGTGTTTCCCCTCTTTATCAAGAAAAAGTAAAGTTGTACAACAAGACGGACGGTTAGACGGACCCATACCCTCAAAGTTATTCCTGCAATCTGTCATTTCATACAAAATAATGGTGAAAAGTCCACGGTATATGTACATATCATAATGATCTATTATGCATGATAACATTATAAAGTGATATTGAATTATTGTGATGTGGTTAATTGTGATGGTCATTATTTTGTCTTCATTGTGTTCATTGTTATTGTTTTTGAATGGCGGACGTTGCATAGCAACAGTACCACGTGCCTATTGATGATAGTTCGGTGATTTATTAATGTAGACTCTGAAAGTGGCCGCTAAATTCTCACTGGAATTCTTTTGTTACGTACATGATATATTTGGAGCGCCGTGTAACGTATAAACTTAATGAACCTTAAAGGATCTTCATGAACTTACTCAACTAGCGCACCAGGTGTAGTTTTGTCCCGATTTAAATAAATTAATTAATAAATATTTGACAAATTTGGCCTTTAGAAACGAACAGTACAAAGTTAATGAAAACGATGTTTATTATCATAAGAATCTCAAAATCAATTTACATAAACATTCCAATATAATGGACAATCTGATTGGTAAGGAGTTGATGCCAACTGTCCACATATTGATTACACGTGCATCAGAACGGATTGATGCTGAAGGCATTACGTCCAATTAATCTTCTTCTATGATCCGCCATTATTCTGTAATAGGTCCTCAGACCAACATTCGGTAAACAAAGTGTCCGAGCTTGGTCAATAACAGTACAGGTAGTTTGGTATAAGTTGGAGCTGGTACGAAATGCCACAGCAAGGTTTCCTGTGCTCGATGGCAGTTTTTATCGTCGGAATCGTACACAAACAAGCTTTGTAATCATTGCTACGCTTTTAACACGTAAGTTTAAACCCCAGGGACACACTGCACGGCAGCAGCGTCAGAATGATGTCTGGTGTTCCAACATCAAATAGTATTGGTTTATTGTTGTTTTAAGTCATTTCAACACTTTGTATCATAACAAAGCCATTGGTCAGATAATATCCCTCACGTCTTCATTACTAGCATGTTGTAACGATCTACTGAGTCCGTTGTAATATTACACCACTTATAATTTCCAAAATAACTCCTACTGCCAATGTCAATGATCACCTGAGTTATTGAAGATGGTTTTTATCAAATCTATGTAAATTCCCGTGTAGAATACTGTTATTAGTTGTTCAATTTTATATAAAACATCCGGAATACACCGTTTATTTGTCGCTAGTTTTTCCTCGTTCAGTATTATATTGATATCTGACATGACATCGTAACTTCATTTGTTTTTACTTAATGCGTACACTGTAGTTAGATTTGTCCTTAACTTATTTTAGTTGCGTGACAATAAATGTTGCTTTCCTCGTTGTGACTCCTGTTGGTAAATTCACATCGTTGCTTAATTTTCAAGCTATATCCACAAAATACATAAGATGTAAGATTTATAGAGAGACTATCCAAGTCCAAAACTTAAAATGTCGATGTTTTCAAATTGTGGAATTACATTAGAACTCGTATGAATATAAGAACAGAAACGTGATAATTTAATGACGCCGAGACACCAACCCAAGTAGAGCAGAGAGCATTGTGATGAGCCGCCATTTACCTGTAGCAGCACACATATTCGATACATGGTATCCAGTGGGTTCTAGGGTCAGTGATTAGCTTTTTTCTCTTCTAATTTAGTTCAGATCGTGCTTGGTATGGTGTGTGGTGTGGACCTATCAAACTGCGTGAGAAGATCTGTCTATCTGTAAGATATTCGGACTCGTGTTCCATGATGAAGTTGTGTCTATGGACCACGGTATCCAGTTTGCTAATATCCCACGTTATCTGCGAGTCCCAAGGTAGGTGTATATGCTCATTCATCTTAACGACTATAAAGGGTAGTTCATTGGTACATTACAATATCTATCAACCAGTCATGCCTCTAATAACGAAAGTTGTCATTTTTAAGATATTCCAGATATAACCATTTCTGAGCATTTGAATATCTAGAAGAATATTTAAATAACTTATAATGAAGTAATAATATAAGCGCTTTATACTTAATTGAAGAAAACAATTAAGGGAAAATACATCAGCTTGATTGATCAAGGAATATGGAGTTTAATCAATAAATTCACCACAGGATGAGCTGTATGTCTGAATTACAAAACCTTTGTTAATGCGTGAAGCATAAAACATGGACAGATGTTCATGTGTGTAGCATGAAACATGTGTGTAGCATGAAACATGACCAATGTTCGTGTGTGTAGCATGACACACAGACCGATGTTCGTGTGTGTAGCATGACACACATACCGATGTTCGTGTGTGTAGCATGAAACATGACCGGTGTTCGTGTGTGTAGCATGAAACATGACCGGTGTTCGTGTGTGTAACATGAAACATGACCGGTGTTCGTGTGTGTAGCATGAAACATGACCGGTGTTCGTGTGTGTAGCATGAAACATGGACCGATGTTCATGTGTGTAGCGTGAAACAACGACCGATGTTCGTGTGTGTAGCATGAAACATGACCGATGTTCATGTGTGTAGCATGAAACATGACCGGTGTTCATGTGTGTAGCATGAAACATGACCGATGTTCATGTGTGTAGCATGAAACATGACCGATGTTCATGTGTGTAGCATGAAACATGGACCGATGTTCGCGTGTGTAGCGTGAAATATGACACACAGACCGATGTTCATGTGTGTAACATGAAACATGGACCGATGTTCGCGTGTGTAGCGTGAAACATGACTGGTGTTATGTGTGTAACATGAAACGTGGACCGATGTTCATGTGTGTAGCATGACACACAGACCGATGTTCATGTGTGTAGCATGAAACATGACCGATGTTCATGTGTAGCATGACACATGGACCGATGTTTATGTGTAGCATGAAACATGACCGATGTTCATGTGTGTAGCATGAAACTTGACCGGTGTTCGTGTGTGTAGCATGAAACATGGGCCGATGTTGATGTGTGTAACATAAAACATGGACCGGTGTTCGTATGTGTAGCATGAAACATGGGCCGATGTTCATGTGTGTGTCATGAAAAAGACCGATGTTCGTGTGTGTAGCATGAAACATGACCGGTGTTCGTATGTGTAGCATGAAACATTGGCCGATGTTCGTGTGTGTAGCATGAAACATGGACCGATGTTCGTGTGTGTAGCATGAAACATGACCGGTGTTCGTATGTGTAGCATGAAACATGACCGGTGTTCACGTGTGTAGCATAAAACATGGACCGATGTTCGTGTGTGTGGTATGAAATATGGACCTATGTTCAGGAGCTAATTACGTGGCACGAATTTAAAAATAAGCGAACACCATTGACTGTTTAGAAACAATTTCAGAATTGGATTGGCGATGTACTTAACGACAATCGTAAAATGACAATTTGCCTCATTAGTGTGTGGTGACTGTGAAAAAAAGTTGATCACAGAAGTGTTTAAATCTCAATCACCAATTTTATCCTCTTCTTTCGTGAGTTTGAATGCCAGTAGTCGTGGACGACTAAACCAATAACATGAAGACATTTTTTGTTGAGAAATGGGAGTCCATTGAACGACTGCCTGTAGTAAATCGATATTACTTTATAAAGTCTCGTGGAACAAACCATCAAAAGGATGTTAATGAAAGCATTGTCATTCCATTTCTCTTTTCTTTTTGAACTTTTTCATGTTGTGTATTTAGATTATTTAGCCCTCAACTAAAATATGTACCGATATACTTTGATGTGTTGATACGTACTATAGGTGTACTTTAATATTATGTGTGTATATTTAACGTTGATAGCCTGGGTAGTCAGTGCTTATGCAATTTTATAGGATTAATTACCAATTGTGAAAGCTTTGAATCGTTATAAAGGTACCTTAACTAGAGACATTCAATATTAGCCGTTCCTGTCTTAGAACATTCCTTATTTGTACAATGAAAAGCTATGAGATAATTACCACTACCAAACTAATATTTAGTTTGCTTATAAAGGTTATCATTTATCACTACTGGGATTATCTGGTATTCATGTTTTCATGCATGACAAACTCGTGTCATTATTATATGGAATTGATAGGTTTAATGTTCAGTACAAGTCACATTAATATGAATAATGTCTCTGTAACGTTTATGTAGTACAAAGCCAGAGGAAATGTATAATAGACAGATATGGTTAGAGTTTCTGGGAACGTTGACCTAGTTTAGATGTTTACTTTTGTGTTTACTTCACCAATAATCATCTTAGGTTTTAAGTTACCTTTAAGTTTTACATGTGTCCTATTTCCTATGTCTCCTAAGTCTTTTGCTTTGTACCTTATAACTAAATCCTATTTCACAGTTGCTAATTTCGATGTGGATGATGCCTCTTTGATCGTGAACCGAAGCACACCTGGTGTAGTTCGGTATTACATGTCACAGGGTATGTTAAGACAGGGTTGGTTGATATTTCCTTTATAATCAATAAATAATCATTAATCAACAATAGAGCATTATATAACAATACCTCTGTTTACCCGACATGGACACTCCAAGTCGGTTTAAGTAAAAGTATTGATTTTTTTTATTTTGTTCTTTTTAATTTGTCAATCGCTTTCTGCTTTCTCATAAGTTCAACTTTTAATCAGCAATCACACGAAAGACACGTATTGAGTACAATATATTTCAATGGAATATAATCCTGTTGCCTTAAAGATTGATGTTTTTGAATTATTTATGATTGTTATTGAATGCCGAGTTTGATATTACTAACGACCTATTATGAAAATGCTTATAACGAGTGTATGTTCGGTGCTTGTAGATTCATCTCCAGTTGTAGTATTTGTGTATGACCCTAACGTCGGACCCGGAGCTCTGGATGAATGCGATGTTGTTGTCTGTCTGTATGGTAGATGTCAGGTGCCGTCAGAGCTTGTGGTGACCCTTTTGTCTCCTCAGCTCAGATATGGCACTCTACTGACCCGTTTGCTGACGAGCGGGTCGGATCAACATAAGGAGCTCATCGTCCTCAATGATGTTAACATGCAAAGTTTGTATCATAACCAGTAATCATAACCTGATCTAGTATTACCTGTAAACATAACCTGATCTAGTATTACCTGTCATCATAACCTGATCTAGTATTACCTGTAATCTTAGCCTGATCTAGTATTACCTGTCATCATAACCTGATCTAGTATTACCTGTCATCATAACCTGATCTAGTATTACCTGTAATCATGACCTGATCTAGTATTACCAGTAACCATAACCTGATCTAGTATTACCTGTCATCATAACCTGATCTAGTATTACCAGTAACCATAACCTGATCTATTATTACCTGTCATCATAACCTGGCCTAGTATTACCTGTAATCATAACCTGATCTAGTATTACCTGTAAACATAACCTGATCTAGTATTACCTGTAATCATAACCTTATCTAGTATTGCCTGTAATCTTAGCCTGATCTAGTATTACCTGTTATCATAACCTGGTCTAGTATTACCTGTAATCTTAGCCTGATCTAGTATTACCCGTCATCATAACCTGGCCTAGTATTATCTGTCATCATAACCTGATCTAGTATTACCTGTAATCTTAGCCTGATCTAGTATTACCTGTAATCTTAGCCTGATCTAGTATTACCTGTAATCATAACCTGATCTAGTATTACCTGTAAACATAACTTGATCTAGTATTACCTGTAATCATAACCTGATCTAGTATTACCTGTCATCATAACCTGATCTAGTATTACCTGTAAACATAACTTGATCTAGTATTACCTGTAATCATAACCTGATCTAGTATTACCTGTCATCATAACCTGATCTAGTATTACCTGTAAACATAACCTGATCTAGTATTACCTGTAAACATAACATGATCTAGTATTACCTGTAAACATAACCTGATCTAGTATTACCTGTAAACATAACCTGATCTAGTCTTACCTGTAAACATAACATGATCTAGTATTACCTGTAAACATAACCTGATCTAGTATTACCTGTCATCATAACCTGATCTAGTATCACCTGTCATCATAACCTGATCTAGTATTACCTGTAATCATAACCTGATCTAGTATTACCTGTAAACATAACCTGATCTAGTATTACCTGTCATCATAACCTGATCTAGTATTACCTGTAAACATAACATGATCTAGTATTACCTGTAATCCTAACCCGATCTAGTAATACCTGTAATCATAACCTGATCTAGTATTACCTGTAAACATAACCTGATCTAGTATTACCTGTAAACATAACCTGATCTAGTATTACCTGTAAACATAACCTGATCTAGTATTACATGTAATCTTAACCTGATCTAGTTTTACCTGTAATCATAACCTGATCTAGTATTTGTTTCCGATATAGAATTAACGCATTGTTATTAGAGAATGTTGTATATTTGAAAATCGTTTACTAATATTTGTGTTTACACCTCTCTCATGTCTAATCAATGATTGTGACATTAATTTGATGATAATTAAGTGAACTTCTAGGATTCCGTATTCTATGCTTTATCACCGATTACTTTCATACTTTCTCGTTTATTTGCAGTGCCCCTATCCTTCCTTCTAGAACATGTACAATCTGTGGATGTAGTCCTACTGGATATCACACTGCCGGAGAGGAATTTTCTGGACTCGTTGAGGAAAGTCTTGTCCCGTTCAGATTCACGAAAATTCATCTTTCTCGGCACGCCATCACTAGTTCAGAACATCACACTGTTGGTAATAGATGTTAATTAGAGTGAAGATATATGTACTAATTGTGTTTGACACTTATATAGAACTAGTACAATCACATGTCACAGTAGTCGTCTCTAAACAATCCGGTATATGTATTTTTCTATTTAGCAGAAATTAGAAACTGTTAACCTTGTAACTAACAATACTGATCATTGCTATATTCAGCCCTAAGTTTGGTATGTTTTAGATTTGGGAGCTGATGCCACTAGTAGCGGACACCATATGGTTGTTATTAGATACACAAGGAGAACTTCCACTGTGTATGTCGTGTGACAACGCTATCAACCTTCTCAGAGATGATTATGTACATCAGCTGGACAGCACTGTATGTTTGTCTCGTTGATAAAGTACAAGATAGAATGACAGACTGTAACAAATGCTTCTAAATATTGAAGGTTTTATACAAAACTTTGGAAAATATCGTTTTTGTAAGATAAATGAAAAAAAATTCCACCAGATCCTAAAATAACTACCATTGGCTAAATGTACATTGTTAATATCCAGTAAAGAAAATGAAATGTGTCTATACTTATTATGATTAACTTTTACATATCGTGTTCCATATTTTACCAGATTGAAGCAGTAGTTCGCCGTGCCCTAAATACGTCATATTTATATACAGATAGAGATGCGATCAACGTGTTAAGTTCCGAATTACAACAGGTAGGTCAAACAAACGTGTGAGGCACGGATCTCCATGATCTTCACATTTCTGTCCAAAATATAAATATGTTTAACAACACTGGTTTATGCACATTGAACTTTGTATGTCAAATGTAGGAGAGAAAAAAGGAGGGTGAGGGGACATGAGGTATATAATAGTTGATGGATTTTTAGAACGAGATTAACATATCATAGTGGGATACCGTGTGTACATTTCTATTGTCTCCAAACCATTACACGCTGTATACTGATCTAGATGGTTTTAGTTGAGAAACAGTTACATTATGTAATTTTGTTTTCTACTCAGCAATGGTGAAAACGAACATGTCGAAAACTAGATTTTCCGGTTTAACATCAAATGTCGGATTCTAATGGCGCGTGGCGAGAGAAACAAGATATATTGTATAGAATTCCAGGTATCTCGTACATAATTCGATGTTTCCTCTGTTCGTAAAATGCTGGCAAACTAGTATTTATTTGATTTGGCAGCTGTCTTTCAATTAAGAAAACAAATCCTAGTTGCTTTTTATTGTAGATCGTATATCAGTTGATTTTTAAAATTTTCATATTTCCAATGATAAGTTGCACTAATTGAGTCGGTTTGTTTAAACAATGTTTTTTTACTATCTCTACAGGCATTGTCTGAAGTTGAGCATGACATACAAATATTCCAGCCCACGTTGAATGGAACATTTGCTCAGGTAACATATCAGTGCTTTGATTTAAACACATTTTTATTATTCACTAACAGATAAATGGATCAGAGACAAGTTCTAGCAACTTATGAACTCTTCTCCATAAATAAAATTACAAATAATGAATATACAGCACGTGACACATATTTATACTATAAACATGAAGATAAGTAATTCGTAGACGTACAATTGTAAGTTTAAATCATTTTGTCAAAAGGAGGAAAAGATGATAGGATAGAAAGAAAAGAAGAAAAAAAGAAATAGCATAGATTTTTTATCAATTTTATATCAATTCAGTGCCGACTACAAACAGTTCATAATTAGACAGTGTTAAACGCTTTGTGTGTTTTATAAACAAAAACATATAAAACATATCAGTGCCAGAGAGGACCATATATACCATATGTATGTAAATTGTGATTGTCTAGTCTGTGGTCCTACATGGCCGCGTGAATCATTTGGAACTACATGAAGCTAAAGGACACCGTACGGCATTATATTGTAAGTTTTGTTTCATTTTCTTCAATACTTTCGTCAGAATGACTTGGTATATTTTGTTTTAGGTCGGCGTGTGGAATGACTTTACGGAAACATCAGATAGACTGCCCATCAATTTCACGACACACAATGAAAAGCTAGATCTCAGAGTTGTTACTATCCATGTACGTAGATAGAACTGAATTAGTCAGGATGTACATACACGTGTATTATGTTTATAAGATTCGTATGTTTATATAAATAAATGTATCAATATGTTGTTGTTGTGTAACTGTAAATATGTTTATTTTATGTGTGGATATGTATCATTAAGTTTATGCCAAAGTGGTAGTATGTAATAATGCAATATGTCCGCCAAAAGTCAAACCCTTAAATATGAGACTCACAACTTACCAACCAATCAATGCATATAGATGTATTTTGAATTTCTATATTTACAAAATATCTTTCTTGAAAGTAAACTGATGTACATTTTCAAGACACGTCTTTTAAAGCACATTACCAACCCGTTAGAAAATTATTTTTTTTATATGTGGAAATGTTCTTGAGAATGGACATCCATAAGATTTAATCACTAATATTATTACAGTGATATGAGAAGCCACTCGTTTTATGTTGTGTTGGTTAATGACTTGATTTTCTCTTTTAGCGCCCTCCCTACATATACAAACATGTTAATAACGGCATCCCCTTTTTCCGGGGTTACTCGGTGGATTTGTTGGGCAAAATCGCGGCGGCATCTGGGATACAATTCACAATAACCGAGTGTACAATCAGCGAGCCATTTGTAGAGGCCACGGTGTTCGCCTGGACGGAATGCATTGAAGATGTTGTTTCCGGGGTAATTTCACTGCACGTATTAGCAAGTTAAAAGTTAGATACTTTTTCATGATAATCAATTAAATTCCATGATAATAGATTACACCGCTTGTAACTTCGTTTCCGGTGCCGACAACATCGAAAGAATTAATAAAGATGTGACATTTCCATCATGAGCATGCGCTGAAAGATCATTTATAGCTTAATCGACATTTGTCCGACCAAAAACGCTGGGGCTGAGGGGGAGGGGTGTTATTCCCATGGTTAAGTGATTAAGGTTAGAGATATATTTACCAATAAAAGGTGAGACTAGGGAGGGGTTACTGTCAGGGTCTAGTGGTAAAGGTCAAGGACATAATGCATTTAACCAATAAATGGCGTGGCCTAGGGAGGGGTTACTGGCAGGGTCTAGTGATAAAGGTCAAGGACATAATACATTTAACCAATAAATGGCGAGGCCTAGGGAGAGGTTGCTGTCAGGGTCTAGTGATAAAGGTCAAGGACATAACACATTTAACCAATAAATGGCGTGGCCTAGGGAGAGGTTACTGTCAGGGTCTAGTAATAAAGGTCAAGGACACAATACATTTAACCAATAAATGGAGAGGCCTAGAAAGGAGTTACTGTCAGGGTCTAGTGATAAAGGTCAGGAGCATCTTCACCAATGTTACTAGTGAAAGGTTAGACAGAGGAAGGAGTTATTGTCATACCATAGTTATTCAAGTCAGAGGTCATACAGGTCAGAGGGGTAAAAACGAGAACATACATCACATGAAGCGCAACGTTCTGTTGGTCAGCAGGATGACATCAGTACAACAAAATAACACTTCAATGATATTTTTTAAGAGAAATCAAATCGTGCACTATGTTAAATGCAGACCTTAAGCTATAATTACCTGTTGTGATTATTCCTATTTCAGAGAGCCGATATGGTAATCGGTCCTATTGCAGTTACTAAGGGTCGAGAAATGGAGGTTGACTTCATCTTGCCGTATATTCAGTATGATGGTGTCCAGATGCTCACGAGGGCCAAGAAGGGGAGACGATTTGATTTTTTAGAAATATTTGACCACTGGTCCATGCTTGTCTGGCTGGGTTGTTTTGTTTTTACTTCGGTGGCATTGTGGATTTATGAAAACGCAATGAAAGGCCTAGAGAGGAAAGGAAACCCGGATGTCAAATACTGTTCCTTCCAAGATGTTGTATGGTTCATAATTACAAAGGCAGAGTTTGAATGTACGTACCCATAACCAATAAAATGTCTACGTTTTATTTTCTAATTTTGTTTATGTATCTTAACATTGAGGCTGTAATGCTAAACATGTGTAAAACACTATCAGTGCTATTAATCAGTAAGCACGATATTAAGGTTCTCACAAGAGTTTATACTGAATTTATCAAACGCCTTTATTAAATGGAAATATGGCGAGTTTAGCAAGTTCCTAAAGAAAGAGAACCTGACAAGAACACTGATGTTATATGGTATATATGATAGAATGGTATTTTAAACATTTTAGATGCTTTAAATGGTTCTTCGCTATAAAAAATGACGACGACTAAAAGGCGCATTCTCCCAGATAATAGCGTACTTTTTATGACGTTACACAAACTTATTGTATATGTACTTTATCAGAGAAGTGTAGTTCTCGAACATCGAAAAAAGCTTGATTTTAAGCGAAATGTTGGGATCTTAAAAAAACAATTCTCATTCTTCTCATCCTTTATGTGACATGTTTAAATATATAATAGATGATTATTTTATCTTCGGTCTAAAATATTCTTTTACGATTACTCCGTTTACTTGTTCTGTCGATGATCACGCATGTGGTAAATGTTTGATTTAAGTTATTGACAAATTAGGTTTGATATTGATAACACTGACAGTAAATTATTAAAAAGAAAATACTGTGTGTATAACTATCGACTGACGTAATGTTTATCTGAATCCATAGGTGATGGTATCCGTCTATCGCGAACCAGTACCAAGTTGATGGGTTTTGGCTTCTGGCTACTCTCCTTCATCCTGTTATCCGCATTTACGGCTAACTTGGCGTCCTTTATGACAGTTTATCGCATGGACGAGATACAAGTCAGCACCATATCTGATTTGGTTAACAAAAAGGATGTGAAATACTCTGTAGTGTGGGGGTCAGATGAGATGGTTTACTTTGAAAATATGATGAAAACTGAGGAGGCGTTTCATGATCTGTGGAAGAGCTCGAACCTGTACCCGGATTATCAACAATACGCTTTCAATGAAATAGTGTGGGACTATCCTGTAAGAGACACTTTCACGAAAATATGGGAAAGCATGACAAAAACTGGATTCTTCAACAGTACATCGGAGGCTCTGAGAAGGGTGGCAGAGGGAAACTTTATTCTTTTGTCAAAGACAGACACCGTTAAATATCTAGTTTCCCATAATTGTGATGTGAAGTCGCTTGGGTCACCCATGGGTTATCATCCTGTTGGATTTGCACTGAAGAAGGATTCCAGTCTCTTATCAACAATGTCAAATAGGTAACTGTTGACCGTGTCTTCAATATATAGTTCATCCTTGACTACTGAAATAAACTGTATTATGTATAATTATAACTTATACAAATTCTCTAAAATTATGAAACGATTTGTGTTTCTAATCATCGTCTTGTGTATCTTCTTTGAGATTATCATCTGATAAGAATTTTAATTGCCAAAATGTTAAAAGTTGTGTTGGGTGCTTAGGAAACTCTTTTTCCACCACAGTTTTATGAAAATACAGCAGTCGTCTGATGTGGAGGGTTTGAAAAGAAAATGGTGGGAAAACGATACTTTGTTTTGTGATACGGATGAAATTATACAGGAAATTGGTTTCACTGAAATAGCCTACTGGTTCCTGACTCCCGTGTTTGGCTTGGGTCTGGGAATCCTTATCCTGGGTATAGAGAGAATTGTCCGCTACAGAATCAGCAACACAGTCAAGGTAAATAACAACACAACATCAGTGATGTTTGCTGTCCTCGATACCATATCTGTTTTGGGCCAGTAATTAGCTTGTAATTTATATTAACAACTTCTCTAATGTTATAGACAAAATGTAATATTTGTAATTTTTACACGTGAAATTGTCAAAGAAATAATGATTTCGATAAATATTTCTGGTATTTTCTGCTTGTAATTTCAAGGAACCTCGTAAATCCAATACTTCTGGGGAAAGTGAATTAATCCTGTGTATGCTTAACTGATGTGCCAATGTTTTATAACAGAAATACACCGTACGAAATGGCTTTTCACCAACACAGCATTTTCGAGACAACGATGATGGGGGCCTAGGAAATGATACTAAGAATACACCTGAAGATTCGGCTGTTGTGGATCATGGTTACAAAGGCATGTCCTGTCTATGACAACGTGAACAGAAATCGTGTGATGTGTAATTAGGGTGCACTTTGTTAAATACGTGTGTCATTACAGTTATCTCTTTGTCCTCAAAATCAGACCCTAGCTAATATCAAGCAAAACTGATCGGAATTTAACAACAAGTCAACTGATCAAAAGTTCCAGTGTCACGGTCAAATTTTGTATCACATTTTATTACGACATTGTGAAGCAAAAATAGAATTAAAAACAGTCAACTGTGAAAAGGTCAAGGTCACTAAGTATGGCTTAAAGTTCCAAAGGACACGTACAAAAGGGCATCCTGATTTAACAGCAAGTCAACAAACTGAAGATTAAAGTCATCTTGTCATCGGTGAAAATATATCTTTACTGTGTGATCTAAAACTTTGTCTGTTTTATGATAAGTTTTCGCAAACAAAGTTGTTTCAGTGAATCGTTATCAGCGTCTGAGGTTTTTCTGAGCGAGACACACCACTCCTGTATCCTGCAGCAGAAGTACAATGACCTTAGATGTTCAAGGAGAGGGGATATTTAAAGTTTACAGGAAACCAATCAAACAATCAAATGGCATCATACCCGTATTTACTTTGTTGTTACTCCAGCAAACATGGGAAGAGGAGAAGGGAAACAAGACTCCTATGATAGGACATGTATCATGTAAGGCTTTGCTTCCTTGCGATTGTTTTTAACGCCCATATATTAAACGTCAGCCTCGGCAATATGGACAGATGACTTTCTGATGATTATGGGGGATGTATAGTCACAAGACGGAGCCAATGCTGTCCTGTCAGTGTATAATGTTTACTGCTGTATACTATATGTATGTGTTTGCATTAAAGAGTTACAGAACAAATTGGATTCAGCTTTTATCATTTATGGTGATGTACTATAAATACGCCTTAAGTAATTATTTAATTCACATCAGAAAAAAATCCATATTAATAGGTAAGGCTATCCGACTGATGGGTTTTGCATGTCACATTTAATCCGGTAACGCCGATCTATGTACTGGGAGGCTGCAGACAAACGTGTCCTTAGCTATAGCTTCCGTTTAGTATTACAGGTGATTGATTTCTGGTGATTGGTTTCTATCCTGATTAGTGATCAGGTTCCGGTACCATACCATGACATACTGTAATATACGTTCCAGCTGATTTTAGCATCAGAAAAATTATCTGCATAAGAAAAATACAAAATATCAGGAAATTTTGTTTCATTAAAACTTTTTCGTATCTCTATTCAAAAGTACTGCAATTTATTACTAACGACCAATTGGGTTGTAATATGCAGTTCTAATTTCACTTCTACTGAATTGTAAATTTATGTCAAATTTCACATCAATTGAGAGGTGGTGTGCAGGTCTGCTTTTCACATCAATCGAGTAGTAACGCTTACATGTTTATAGACCTTAAGCCGACGTGGACAGTCTTGTGATCCCTATGCTGTACATTTTCCCTCCTCCATTTAAGAAATGAATTATATTAAAAGGATTGGAGTGACTAACATGTGCCAACTTAAATTTGAAAATAATTTGTGTTGCTCTTGTATTCGATAGGGTACAGACATAAGATACTGATGTGAGATCAGGTGACTGGAAAGAAACTAAATATTTTAGCAAAAAACAAAGACAGTATGTAAACGATCATGGCCATAAGAGGTTAATAATAGCAGCATGTATTATATTTGTATGATATTACAAAAGTGCACTTGCTTCGATATTTCCGTACAAACGTCCTCAAGGATTGTAAAACCTGTACAGTAAATGACGATATCACTAATGATACAATAACACAGGAGCGTTCTTTAGCGATTACAATGTTGATCTTCGTTCCTCAAAATAAAAAAGAGAATTGAAATACACATTAGAATAAAGGTTTGGAACAGATCGATAATTATCAATACTGATATTTATTTAAAAGAAGTATAATTAATTTTCGCGCTCTTGCTACATGTAGGGAGACTTGTTTGCATAAACTAAAAATCAATTCATTCTTTTGATTATAACGTTTTTAAGTTGTTGACATTTTTTCTTAAATGAACGGTGTAAACGCCACAGAGGTGTTAAAAACTAAAACATATTATTTTTTGAATACGTAGACATGCATCATCAGTAAAATAATCAATCTGTTAGCAGAACAGGGCCTAATTATAATCCCATTAACGTTGTGATACAAAATGATACCTAACGTTGTACGATGTGTTATTGATACATGGTATTGTAACATATACTGACATTTATTCAAACGAAATTTTACTTTTTTTTCTACTCTAAAGTTTGAACAAATAATGAAATATTTTGTATTGAGAAATTCTGACGGGCTATAACAGTAATAAAAAGTAGCTGTTGCCAATGTAGATTTATGTTTTTTTTTTTTTTTTTATAAAAATAAATTAACACCTGTCCGTGTGTTGTGGAGAAAAGAAAATTTCCCAGTGCCCAACTGAATACAAATTGCGTATGGCGCAGGTATATCATACTGGCGTTCAGTTTACAGTGCCGTTTCAGTTTCCTCATTTTCAGATGTAATATATTACGACAACTAGCGATTTCCTGGGGGGAAGAACTCGCAGTTGACCCACAACTTTTCCAGACCAACTCTTCTACTGCCTCCTGGGCCTCAAGCGATGAACATTACGAAAAACTAATATTTTCCACAACATCAACTTTAACACTTCCCTATAAATCGTTTGACTGTCGTCGTCAGTTTCCTCGCTGTCATTGAACATTAAATTGTACTTTATGGATTGAGCTGGACTGAAAATTTCTGTCTCTAAAATAAAATAATAAAGTCAATATTCACATTTATTATGCTGTTGATCAAACAACATTCCCGCAAAGTACTCATAAATCTTAAATTCATCTGAAAACAAAGTAAGTTTGATTGATCCTGTATTTCTAACTGATATTCTGTCCTGTCATTGTTTTCCTATATATATAACTCCTTCGATGAATGACTGGGAAAACGTGTATGATTCAGTTTTGACGATCTGTCATATAATTACACAGTAGAGTCTTTATCTAAAATTTTCAACAATGTATTTTATTGGGGTTCACAGATCTGTGGAAGAGAGAAAGGTAGAACACAGAGAGTCAATATGGCACTGTTCTGTCTTGAGCGGTTATTGTTTTGTTTCTAAGCAATATCTAGTTAATGTCGGCCTTAACATTTACCTGACATTATTTAAAATCACTAGTCTCTTTAGCCAATACCTTAAAGTTTATTGTGTTAGTAACATAGGTTACCAAAAGAATGACACACGTATCTGGAACGTGTGTTCAACTGCTCTCGGGAAATCCTGCGGTTTTACTCGTACAACGTTTGACAACGGTAACGCTGTCAGCCCCAGTTTTGTGACAACACGCACATCCTTAGTCACATTGAAGGTCATGATCATAGCCAAGGTCATGTTCATAGCCAAGGTCAGGGTAGGGTGAGGTAGATTGAGGAATCCGACAATGACGAGACCATCTATGTAGAGTCAAAACAAAGGCACCCATACAAACACTTAATATAAATGACACGCCGGTTACCATGGCGATTGGATCCATTTGGTGCATGAATCAGTCACTCCCATAACTGTAAGCGTGGCATTTATTACGTAATTGATTTTGTGTTACACATGAGAAATAAAGTAGCTATGTTTGAAAGCATGTCTCATATTAGCGTTGTTTAGGAAGTGTTCTTGTCACAGAACGGGACTCTGCTGACAGTTCACCTCAAGTGTCAGTGTTATAGAAATACAAGTTATACATTATTGATACAAATTGTAGAAATCAGGCAACACAGCTGTACTGAAGTTCCGGATGTTGATTTCACAAGCGAAAATGTTCTTCAAAAATATTTAAGGGTTAAATGAACAGCAGTTTTGTCCGAGATGCTATTATCTAAACTGACAGATATAGAGATTATCAAACATTTCCGCAGAAATAAAATTTGAATATCAAAAGAGAAATTAATTTTCAGGTTATCTATTTCTTATTTAGTTTTTGTATTCTGGGTATGAAGCATGTGTTTTCGAAATGTTGTTGTATCCCATTTACAAGTGAAATCCTAGTTATTAAACCTTTATTTCTGTATTTTCTGTTATTTAAATCAATTTTCTGAAAATTCTTCATATGTAACATTGAACAAAGCAAAGATAAGGTTATACTTTTAAAAAAAGCGAGGTGTTTTCGGAAGCTATCGTAGAGTGCTGTTCGGTCATTCCTGTGGCAACAACAAAGTAGGTGAAACAAGGATGTGAACGACTTTCAAGATTATACAAGTAATAGCCACTGGTATTCTCAGAAATGTTGTTATGTCAACATTCAATCATTGTCATATTTCCCACGGTTAAAGATACCAAGTGAAGGAAATTTATCGATTGCTCGGGAAAGAACAAAATATTGATCGATTGACAGGTGCCAAGAATTTCTTGACGACCACGTGAGTTTTCTGTCGGTATGAAATAACGATAGGAAGATAAACAGAATATTTTCACGTGTTTACTACGATATACACAGGCATGTTAATGTAGGCACTTAAACATACCCTATACCCTAATTACTGTTGTAGAGTATAAATAATCCCCATAGAATCTGAGTATCGAAATGCCGATTCATATTAAGTGTAATCGAGTATTTAAATAAAAATGCATCTTATATACTCAATAAGTTGGAGGGAGTGACTAAATTGTTAGACGTACGTGTTCAGAAATTTACGCAAGTTATCAAATTATCATACACAGTCATGGAGAGAGAAGCCACACGCATCCCTGGAAGCAACTTGATGTATCTGTGACGTCAAAATGTCTTTTTATTAAAAACAAATTGTGGTTGCCAAAAATTGGTTGCAATAAATCAGTGTAACTTTCAATTTCACAAATATTATGATAATTAAAGCTTCAAGGATTTTTAAGACCGCCTTTATAGAGGTAAATGATTTTGAAAATGAAAAAGATATCTTAAGTTTCTAGCGTGATATACATGTCCATACTACACCGAAGCCATCATATTGATTTGTTTTCAAAAGAACAACACTTATATTTACAGAAGTTGTTGAAGAATTGTGTTTGTTACCTCAAGTACTACACAGAAACCATCATATTGATTTGTCTGACAAGAGAACAAGACGTATATTTACAGAAACTGTTGGAGGATTGTGTTTGTTACCTCAATTATTTTATTTACGAATCACATGTCTATTTTTGTACGCATTCGTTACCTAAGAAAATCTTTTATATTATCCATTAAAGTGCTGTAGACCGTGTTTACATGTCGATGTAGATTGTATATTCAAGCACATCCTGCCAATATCACGATTGGTCACAGGTGCTGACAGCTGACGAAACAACTCACAATGGAAAACCGATACGATATATGCTAAATGCTTTATGCTAAATGCTTTATACTTAATACTTTATCTTAATTCTAGATTCGCTAAAATATTTCAAGATGCCCCAATGTCAATATAAAAAACTTCTTACTGGAAGATAACAGTTGTTGTGCTGACTTATGTTGTCCATTGCATATATATTTTGTTTGGGACATATATATACTTACTGCGGATGCTCCATGCGAAATGCGAAATAAGGTGAACTTTTTAAAAAATATGATAGTAATTTGAAATGCTGAACTGAAGGCCGACAAGCAGCCATGGACGTTTTGTGTATACTTTGAGCGCATTTTAAAAAAATGTTTTGCTGAAACAAGACAAGCCTGCCAGTTGCTTCCTGTTCGTGCAGAACACACACGAGTTTAAATACAATGAGAGACACTTTGGATATACATCTACTAAACATGGTCTTGATTAAAACCTGACGATGACGTATGTTACGCACGTGTCAGTATTCCACATCCCGAAATAGATTCATTAATTTCATTGTAATTTTTTTAAAGATTTGAAACTAAAATTGATAATAGATTTGATTTATCGGCTTCATGTGTTCAGTTCTTGTTTCAGCTATATTATACTGTACATGAGTTGTATCATTTGACGGAAACCCCGTTTTATCACCCCTGTTATACCTTCAAACTTGACACTAGACAGAAACCCCGTTTTATCACCCCTGTTATACCTTCAAACTTGACACTAGATAGAAACCCCGTTTTATGGAGAGGACCATTATGGCGTCGTTACGGCCGAAATTGTTTGAATTGGGTAACGTTGATGTTGAGTTCGAGGATCACCACCCTATAAAACTGTCTTATTTTTTAATTTTTGCTAAACGTGTAATCAATACGACACGTGATATAAGCACGTGCTTCTAATGTGTACTTAGGGGAACTACTGTCGTAAATGAGACTAGTATGTGAATGGATTCAGTGATATTACAAAAAGAGATTTATAAAAGCAAACGTGTAAACACACAGTGATCATTACATCCATGTTTAATTAATAACACGGACTCCTCCACGTGCTGTTGACCTTACGGAAATCGATAGTCTATCTAATAGAAATCGTTGATTGACCCAGCTACCTACACCTGTCCGTGTACTCCAGCTCCCGACACATGCGAGCGGGACATTAGTACCAGTAAGGTAAGTGCTGTCCTTTTCTTGCTTTTGTATTTCCGCATGCTGCTTAAATTTTGTAAATAAGATCAACATTTACTTGAAAAAGTATTGATAAATCAGTTAGAAACATCAATGACTGTAACTGTACAGGGTGACGCCCTTACTTCATTTGTTCCAACTATATACTCACCTTACTAAAACCTACGTCAAAAGTACCGAAGATATCGTGGCTTACGAATAGGACCTTTTTATACATTACAGAATATATTATCGTCATGATCTTACAAAAAAAAACAACGAAATTGGGCAACAGGTAAAGCCTGTAACAGCACTCTCCTTCGCAGACGATAGAAACTTGTCCGAGTTACGAAGCCCTCTCCTTCGCAGACGATAGAAACTTGTCTGAGGTACGTAGGCTTTTGTGATAAACCCACTATTGAAATGAGACTCAGGTTGTTCAGAAATTAGTTTGAGAGAATGTCCGAAATATTTTTGATGGACTACATCATCCATCTGACCTAAAAATGCATTGTTCGGCTGTTCCTTTCTTACTGTTCTTTGGGAGCAATCCAGTAACGTACAAAATGTTCTCATCAAATAGTGACAGTCTAATTAATTCTCTGTAGTTAACAAAGGATGAAGTCCGAGATACGACAACACGTTCTATCATTGACTTAATCGTGAACTTGGCTCACTTGTGGAATTGACAACCCGGTATTATCAATACACTTGTATCACATGTAGTAGTAATATTGTTTTTATTTCCCAATTCTGTTGTTATTTTGAATTGCTAGCTACTTTAATTTGTTGATTGTTAAAATGATTAAACCATTTTTCCGTCGTCTGTAAAACAGAGATTTAAATAGTAGATATCTGTTAAAGATTTTGTAAAAATGCCATTACTCCACGTAAATGACGAATAACCAACCATTTCAAAAACCGTCAAATCTAAACTGCAGCAAAGGTAACCGTGCCACGATTTACCAATGACGGAACATCTCTGGGAATCACAATGGTGTTTGTGGGAATGGCCTGCATACGACTTGTTGTAGTAAGGTAAACAAGGTTAGACATAGCAGTGTGTCCAGTATGTTTAATGCTATAAAATCAGAGAAAGAATAATGAAAATATAGTAGCACAGAGACAGGTCAACAGAGATATATAATCACTAAAATTGTCCAAACGATCGACTTCTGACCTTTGTGATCATTTTTATACCATGACGAAGGAAATAGTTTTAAAAAAAAGACCAGAAGAAACATCAGGAAAATTTACACAAGTGTATTGACAATTGTGAACTTTATGAAATTCTTATTTCCGGTAATCAGTCAAATAAATGAGGTCTACAAATAGGGAATGTAAGGAGAAAAGTCACGTAATGACCCTGGAACCAACATCAGACTAGAACCATATCAACTTTAGAGTCGTAGAAAAACAAATATCCAAGTCTATTTCTATTTTATCTGTGCTACATTGTTATACACATGGTGTTGGTTACCAGTTATTTCTGATTGCAATTTATCGATATTGTATTTAGAAAGCTTAAACGTGCATTGCTTCCTGCCCTGCCTTGCTGCTTGTTGCAATATAACTTGTTTAACTGAAATATAAAACCTGTTACTATACGGCTGACATAGAAGAAGGTAAATGTAACAGCTACCCATCCTATACAGGTGACATATGAGGAGGTAAATGTAACAACTACCCATCCTATACAGCTGGCATAGGAGGAGGTGAATGTAACAGTTATCCATCCTAAACAGCTGACATACGAGGAGGTAAATGTAACAGCTACCCATTCTATACAGCTGACATACGAGGAGGTAAATGTAACAACTACCCATCCTATACAGCTGGCATAGAAGGAGGTGAATGTAACAGCTACACATTCTATACAAGTGACATAGGAGGAGGCAAATGTAACAGCTACCCATCCTATACAGGTGACATAGAAGGAGGTAAATGTAACAGCTACCCATCCTATACAGGTGACATATGAGGAGGTAAAGGTAACAGCTACCCATTCTATACAGCTGGCATAGGAGGAGGTGAATGTAACAGCTACCCATCCTATACAGGTGACATATGAGGAGGTCAATGTAACAGCTACCCATCCTATACAGCTGACATAGAAGAAGGTAAATGTAACAGCTACCCATCCTATACAGCTGGCATAGGAGGAGGTGAATGTAACAGCTACCCATCCTATACAGGTGACATAGAAGAAGGTAAATGTAACAGCTACCCATCCTATACAGCTGACATAGAAGAAGGTAAATGTAACAGCTACCCATCCTATACAGCTGACATAGAAGAAGGTAAATGTAACAGCTACCCATCCTATACAGCTGGCATAGGAGGAGGCAAATGTAACAGCTACCCATCCTATACAGCTGACATAGGAGGAGGTAAATGTAACAGCTACCCATCCTATACAGCTGACATAGAAGGTAAAGGTAACAGCTACCCATCCTATACAGCTGACATATGAGGAGGTAAATGTAACAGCTACCCATTCTATACAGCTGACATACGAGGAGGCAAATGTAACAACTACCCATCCTATACAGCTGACATACGAGGAGGCAAATGTAACAACTACCCATCCTATACAGCTGGCATAGAAGAAGGAAAAGGTAACAACTACCCATCCTATACAGCTGGCATAGGAGAAGGTGAATGTAACAGCTACACATTCTATACAAGTGACATATGAGGAGGCAAATGTAACAGCTACCCATCCTATACAGCTGACATAGAAGGTAAAGGTAACAGCTACCCATCCTATACAGCTGGCATAGGAGGAGGTGAATGTAACAGCTACACATCCTATACAGCTGACATAGAAGAAGGTAAATGTAACAGCTACCCATCCTATACAGCTGGCATAGGAGGAGGTGAATGTAACAGCTACACATCCTATACAGCTGACATATGAGGAGGTCAATGTAACAGCTACCCAACCTATACAGCTGACATAGAAGGTAAAGGTAACAGCTACCCATCCTATACAGCTGACATAGGAGGAGGTAAATGTAACAGCTACCCATCCTATACAGGTGACATAGAAGGAGGTAAATGTAACAGCTACCCATCCTATACAGGTGACATATGAGGAGGTAAAGGTAACAGCTACCCATTCTATACAGCTGACATAGAAGAAGGTAAATGTAACAGTTATCCATCCTAAACAGCTGACATAGAAGGAGGCAAATGTAACAACTACTCATCCTATACAGCTGACATAGGAGGAGGTAAATGTAACAGCTACCCATACTATACAGCTGACATAGAAGGAGGTAAATGTAACAGCTACCCATCCTATATAGCTGACATAGAAGGAGGTAAATGAAACACCTACCCATCCTATACAGCTGACATAGGATGAGGTAAATGTAACAGCTACCCATCCTATACAGCTGACATAGGAGGAGGTAAATGTAACAGCTACACATCCTATACAGGTGACATATGAGGAGGTAAATGTAACAGCTACCCATCCTATACAGGTGACATAGAAGGAGGTAAATGTTATAGCTACCTTATTAAAAAATCAATACTGCGCTCGAACTGTTATTTGCCTAACACGAGTTACTTCCAGAAATATAACAAGTTTAATACGGATCGCGCTATCGATACAGATGGAAGTTAACACATTTAATAACCTTCTGACCGGATCCGGAAACAGCATCCACCTGCAGCACTCACGTGTATTATTGGTTTATATTCATCACCAATAATCGCAATAGTATTACCATCAAAATATGTTTTACATATGGTGTTTTTGCTTGTCTTTGTTCTTTTATCCTATCAGTTCTGTAGTTTGTTTTGTCTGCACAGTAGGCTTATGTCGAATAATTCATAATATCCATGGATGGGATATCTGACTGCTTAACTCTTCCCCAAATATTCTATCCTATTCTATTCAAAATGTTATGTTGCTAAACTATTCGAAACTTGAATTCTAACAAGTACATATTTTAATGTTGAATTCAGTCTTGTGAATAAAAGTGTAAAAATCTACCCCATCCCTCCACCTCATATTTATAAAAATCTACCCCACCCCTCCACCTCATATTTGTAAAAATCTCCCCCATCCCCACCACTTCGTATTTGTAAAAGTCTCCCCCGTCCCCACCACCTCATATTTGTAAAAATCTCCCCCATCCCCTCCCTCTGGTATTTGTAAAAAATCTCCCCCATCCCCTCCATCTCGTATTTGTAAAAATCTCCCCCATCCCCTCCATCTCGTATTTGAAAAAAATCTTCCCCATCCCCACCATCTCGTATTTGTAAAAATCTCCCCCGTCCCCACCACCTCATATTTGTAAAAATCTCCCCCATCCCCTCCATCTCGTATTTGTAAAAATCTCCCCCATCCCCTCCATCTCGTATTTGTTAAAATCTCCCCCATCCCCACCATCTCGTATTTGTAAAAATCTCCCCCATCCCCTCCATCTCGTATTTGTTAAAATCTCCCCCATCCCCACCATCTCGTATTTGTAAAAATCTCCCCCATCCCCTCCATCTCGTATTTGAAAAAATCTTCCCCATCCCCACCATCTCGTATTTGTAAAAATCTACCCCACCCCTCCACCTCATATTTGTAAAAAATCTCCCCATCCCTCTATCTCGTATTTGTTAAAATCTCCCCCATCCCCTCCATCTCGTATTTGTAAAAATCTCCCCCATCCCCTCCATCTCATATTTGTAAAATCTCCCCCATCCCCTCCATCTCGTATTTGTAAAAATCTCCCCATCCCCTCCATCTCGTATTTGTAAAAATCTCCCCCATCCCCACCATCTCGTATTTGTAAAAATCTCCCCCATCCCCTCCATCTCGTTTTTGAATGATGATTTCGTTAACATGGCAGTATTTTCTTTATTGTTTTCATAACGGTTTCATTGAATTAGTAGGCGAAACATGTACTAAAGTGAAAATTATCAGAGGCACACAACTGAATATCACATCAATATTCAACATTAAATGATTGATATTCAAATAATTTAACTGTATCATAGTAATGCTTCTTTTAATACCCGTTAGTAATGTCAGGGGAAAAAGACTGGAAAACTGACTATACAGGAAAATCAAAACACTCCAGAACAACTGTTAAAATAGAGTAAGGGACGTGCTCGAGATTATTATTACAGTGTTAATAAAACACCTGCAACGAAACTATAGTAAAATTCATAACTAGTCATGTGCTACCTTGTCATGTATAACCATGTCATGTACCACCTTGTCATGTATTACCTAGTCATGTACCACCTTGTCATATATTACCTTGTCATGTACCACCTTGTCATGTACTACCTTGTCATGTACTACCTTGTCATGTATTACCTAGTCATGTACCACCTTGTCATGTACTGCCTTGTCACGTACCATCTTGTCATGTGTTACCTTGTCATGTAACACCTTGTCATGTATTACCTTGTCATGTACCACCTTGTCATGTACTACCTTGTCATGTATTACCTTGTCATGTACGACCTTGTCATGTACAACCTAGTCATGTACCACCTTGTCATGTACCACCTTGTCATGTACCACCTTGTCATGTATTACCTTGTCATGTACTACCTTGTCATGTATTACCTTGTCATGTACCACCTTGTCATGTACTACCTTGTCATGTACTACCTTGTCATGTATTACCTTGTCATGTACCACCTTGTCATGTACTACCTTGTCATGTATTACCTTGTCATGTACCACCTTGTCATGTACTACCTTGTCATGTACCACCTAGTTATGAACTACCTAGTCATGTACCACCTAGACATGAACTACCTTGTCATGTATTACTTTGTCATGTACTACCTTGTCATGTACTACCTTGTCATGTACTGCCTTGTCATGTACTGCCTTGTCATGTACTACCTAGTCATGTACTGCTTTGTCATGTACTACCTAGTCATGTACTACCTTGTCATGTACTACCCTGTCATATATTACCTTGTCATGTACAACCTTGTCATGTACTACCTTGTCATGTAATGCCTTGTCATGTACCCCCTTGTCATGTACTGCCTTGTCACGTACCACCTTGTCATGTATTACCTTGTCATGTATTGCCTTGTCATGTACTACCTAGTCATGTATTACCTTGTCATGTACTACCTAGTCCTGTACAACCTTGTCATGAACTACCTAGTCCTGTACTACCTTGTCATGTATTACCTAGTCATGTTTTATCTAGTCATGTTTTACTACCTAGTCATGTACTACCTTGTCATGTGTTACATTGTCATGTACTACCTAGTCATGTATTACCTTGTCATGTACCACCTTGTCATGTACTACCTTGTCATGTAATGCCTTGTCATGTACTATCTTGTCAAGTACTACCCTGTCAAATATTACCTTGTCATGTACTACCTTGTCATGTATAACCATGTCATGTACTACCTTGTCATATATAACCCTGTCATGTACCACCTTGTCATGTAATGCCTTGTCATGTACTACCTTGTAATGTATTACCTAGTCATATATTACCTTGTCATGTATTGCCTTGTCATGTACTGCCTTGTCATATACTACCTAGTCCTGTACAACCTTGTCATGTAATGCCTTGTCATGTACTACCTTGTAATGTATTACCTAGTCATGTACCACCTTGTCATGCGTTACCTTGTCATGTATTACCTTGTCATGTACTACCTTGTCATATATTACCTTGTCATGTACCACCTTGTCATATACTGCCTTGTCATGTACCACCTTGTCATGTACTACCTTGTCATGTACTGCCTTGTCATGTACCACCTTGTCATATACTGCCTTGTCATGTACCACCTTGTCATGTACTACCTTGTCATGTACTACCTTGTCATGTAATGCCTTGTCATGTACCATCTTGTCATGTACTACCCTGTCATATATTACCTTGTCATGTACCACCCTGTCATATATTACCTTGTCATGTATTACCTAGTCATGTACCACCTTGTCATGTACGACCTTGTCATGTACTACCTTGTCATGTACCACCTTGTCATGTACTGCCTTGTACTGTACCACCTTGTCATGTATTACTTTGTCATGTACTGCCTTGTCATGTACCACCTTGTCATGTACCACATTGTCATGTATTGCCTTGTCATGTATTACCTTGTCATGAACGACCTAGTCATATATTACCTTGTCATGTACCACCCTGTCATGTATTACCTTGTCATGAACGACCTAGTCATGTACTATCTTGTCATGTACCACCCTGTCATATATTACCTTGTCATGTACTGCCTTGTCATGTACTACCTTGTCATGTACTGCCTTGTCATGTACTGCCTTGTCATGTACTACCTTGTCATGTACCACCTTGTCATGTACCACCTTGTCATGTACTGCCTTGTCATGTACTACCTTGTCATGTACCACCTTGTCATGTACTACCTAGTCATGTACTACCTTGTCATGTGTTACCTTGTCATGTACTACCTAGTCATGTATTACCTTGTCATGTTTTATCTAGTCATGTACTACCCTGTCAAATATTACCTTGTCATGTACCACCTTGTCATGAACTACCTTGTCATGTAATGCCTTGTCATGTACTACCTTGTCATGTATTACCTAGTCATGTACCACCTTGTCATGTATTACCTAGTCATGTACCACCTTGTCATGTATTACCTTGTCATGTACCACCTTGTCATGTATTACCTAGTCATGTACCACCTTGTCATGTATTACCTTGTCATGTACTACCTTGTCATGTACCACCTTGTCATGTACTACCTAGTCATGTACCACCTTGTCATGTAATGCCTTGTCATGTACCATCTTGTCATGTACTACTCTGTCATATATTACCTTGTCATGTACCACCTTGTCATGTATTACCTTGTCATGAACGACCTAGTCATGTACTATCTTATCATGTACAACCCTGTCATATATTACCTTGTCATGTATCCCTTGTCATGTACCACCTTGTCATGCATTACCTTGTCATGTCCTACCCTGTCATGTACTACCTTGTCATATACTACCTAGTCCTGTACAACCTTGTCATGTATTACCTTGTCATGTACTACATTGTCATGTACTACTTTGTCATATAATGCCTTGTCATGTACTACCTAGTCATGTACAACCTTGTCATGTATAACCATGTCATGTACTACCTAGTCATGAACTACCTAGTCATGTACCACCTTGTCATGTAATGCCTTGTCATGTACTACCTTGTAATGTATTACCTAGTCATATATTACCTTGTCATGTATTGCCTTGTCATGTACTGCCTTGTCATATACTACCTAGTCCTGTACAACCTTGTCATGTAATGCCTTGTCATGTACTACCTTGTAATGTACTACCTTGTCATGTATTACCTTGTCATGTATTACCTTGTCATGTATTACCTTGTCATGTACCACCTTGTCATATACTGCCTTGTCATGTACCACCTTGTCATGTACTACCTTGTCATGTACTACCTTGTCATGTACTACCTTGTCATGTACCACCTTGTCATGTATTACCTAGTCATGTATTACCTTGTCATGTACTACCTTGTCATATATTACCTTGTCATGTACTACCCTGTCATGTACTGCCTTGTCATGTACCACCTTGTCATGTACTGCCTTGTCATGTACCACCTTGTCATGTACTAACTAGTCATGTACCACCTTGTCATGTACTAACTAGTCATGTATTACCTTGTCATGTACTACGTAGTCATATATAACCTTGTCATGTATAACCATGTCATGTACTACCTTGTCATGTACTACCCTGTCATGTACTACATTGTCATGTATTACTGGGTTATTTACCACCTTGTCATTTATTACCTTGTCTTGTATCACTTGCTATTTACCACCTAGTCAAAGTCAATAAAATATTATAGACATTGCCTAACTGCCCGTTTCAGATCCGCTACTTTCATTGACATTGTTAATAAGGATGTTGTGGTTTGATTGACTCGTGGAGATGTTATCATCCTCCTAGCTATATTAATATGACAATTACACCTATTGTTCTGGTTATAAGTGAATTGCCTATATAATTGATGACATATCGATTACCTGAGGTATTGGTTTGTGATTTAACCACGTCGTGTTGACTTTACCTTACGGAAGCAATGATATTGGATATTCATTGCCCAATTGAACAGGATTGAACATCCCGCGGGAAGCAAACAGTGGCATCGCAGTAATACTCATAGATGTATGCGAAATTCTTTCGGCTTTACAAAAACAACCACTATCGTTTACTTGTTTAAGAAGCTTCTAAGAAGATCGGTTGTTTTGCAGAAAACTATTCCGAGAATATGAATTTCCTGGGGAGGTTGCTATTGGCAATGTCGGTAATACATTCCGGAACAGGACGGACACGATCACAAATACATCAGATCGGTGAGTGTTTACATGAACAATCTTTTACTATTTCAGAGAATGTCACTTAGTGGAATGGTAAGTAGTAAGAAAGTGTGGTTTGATGTTATGAATCAGAACAACGTAGTCGCGTGGGATGCCGTTTGGGTTTTAACAGGTGATTCATGTATATCATGCACAATGTCTGATATTGTCTTCTCCATGGAACAATGACTATAAACCTATTATACAAAAATACTTTTATCGATTAAATCACAGACATAATTATATCGTGTTGTCAGTACCACCTGTATTGAAATTATTTATTTGTTGTCTTTTCTTATTCTTAGCATTTCTACTATAGGAACAAACTTGCTTTTATTAATATTTTGTCAATTAATTTTCTCTTACTAAATTGCAGCCGTCTTCTATCAGAAAGACTACCCACCTACATCAATGACAAATGTGACACATGTAACAGTAGGTGAAGATGGCATGCTGTTCAATACAACCTTCGTCTTTCTCGAGGTTCTGCGAGACAACATTCTCGACGTGTCCAGGAAAGGTAAACAATTGTTTTAATTAAGACAACCTTGACGTACATTGTGTCTCGAACTACGTGTTGCAATACTTACTAAAGTTTGAAATTTTGTGAAATAAAAATGTCGCTTCAAAGCAGTTTTGACAGATCTAAGTGCTACTGAAGAATGAGGATTGCACAAAAAGCATACAGGTGGATAATGCCTTTAATACAAACTTAAAGAGAGATACAATAGAGTCAAACAATGAATTAAACGTGTTATCCTTCAGTGATGACACTAGTCTATTTATTTAAGTATACTAAGTGACTGAGGAAAATCCAAAATGATCTAGATGGAGATGTGCTCTAGTGCCATAGTGTGTATATTCTGAATTTTACATTATCATGTGGTATATTTCAGTTTGTAAACATCTACAAGATGGCGGAGTGGGCTTCATTAGTTTTCTAGACTGTCCATCAACAAGATATATGGACTACTATACGGCTAGACTCGGAATACCGAGTATTTTATACGCCACCCAGCCGTGCGACCCCGAAGTGCACCAATCAACATTTCCCACAGTAAAAATGCTCCCCGACTGCTACACACTGAATAAAGCTATAACGAGTATTGTGACGTCACAGATCTGGTCTGAAGTCACCATTTTGTATGATTTCATTTCTAGTAAGTAAAATTTATCAAAATGAATTTATTTTGTAAAGATTGTGCAGAAGACACAAAATTGAATAGTATCTTTCAATACGATTCATAATGTACTGTAAACCAAGTAAATTATCCTTTTAACGAATTTTATAGACAAGATCTTAAATGTCAATTAAGATTGTGTAACATGCAAAGCTTATATATATTCTCTCCGTATGATGGCCAGGGGAGAACATAATAATTACAAATTTTACAAACTGAAATGAAGATTATCATTTTAAAAATAGTTTTTAACGTACAGCAATGAAACGACTATTTTGATAAAAGATAGCTGATACTCCCATTATGTCTGACATTTCATCATTTATATCACAAACCAGACTCTCGATGCATGCAGAATTTACTGATGGAAATTTCCAAACTTTTGATACAATCCCGGCTGGTGAGAGTAACAAACACGACCGACATTATACAATCGATGTCTACCGTCCAAGGACCACAGGGGAGGAATATCATCGTTATAGTATCCGAGGATATACTAAATGACCTTCTACAAAAGGTGACCATTTCAGATTTAGTTAAAATTACATTGTTAATTAATCAGTCCATCCGCCAACCTTGCTTCAGCTTATTTTCATTCAGAACTATTTAGCATTATGTTTTGTTTAGTACAGTCACTTATCATTATTACAAATAGAACCTTTATTATATCCCATAAACCATTTGAAGCAATATGTACCTTATCTGTATAAAAAGTGTTTCACAAATGCGAATTCTGGTCGAATTGTTTTGAAGATAATCGTTTTTTATATAGGCATACGAAATAGGAATGCTGGGTCCGAACTTTTTCTGGATAATCGTGGAGAGCAGACCCGCTCTATGCTGGAACCCTCCCGCCAGATTCTCAGAAAGTCATCTGATAGTGCTCAAGAGAAGGATGGATGTGATGGAATCGAGTGAACCGTGTCACACGGGAAAGGTATGTACAATAAATCGTTATGTTACTGAAGAATTTTATTTAAGAAATGGTGTGAAAATATTTTACACGCTGAAGTTTTTAAGATGAGATGCCCGAGATATTTCTTTTTTTAATGGCTGATCCTCAAATATTAAATAATCACAGGAGAAACTTTACGACTTATAGCCAGAACGACAGATCTTTTATACACGTGCATACTTCTTGTTATGGAAGGCATTAAAATATATCACATGTAAAAATAATTCATAAATAAGGTGTGTAAAGTTATTCAAAGTTAATGTTTACTAAAACATAAAAAAGACTCAATGATGAGCATTGAGGAAATATAACCAAGGCATTATCAGAAAAAATATATCAAGAGAGAGGTTTTCATGCATTTTATAACCTTGAATTGTCAAGGATTTTTCTTTTATTTTGCTAGAAGCTGAATTCATCTCAAATGAAAAGAACATGAGATCCTCTCTAAATCACTATCAATTGGCATATTTCTTTCAGTTCATATTAAATAGGGTCTCTTAATGAATTCATCAAAAGCTACCGTTTGGATATTTCTTCATTTCAATTGATTCATTATTTATGCTTAAAATAATATCTCTACTTTCATATTTAGAAATTAATTATTGAATGACTCGTGTTGTCTATTTCATAAGAAAAGAGACTATAAATTATTGCCAGAAATATCAGGAAATTATTCAAGAAACGAAGAAATGTTTTCAGTAATGCATGAATATGATATTCAGTCTGTTTACGTGTATAACTTATCTATGGTTAACTAAGTATACAGTATTAACAGTATAATGTACAGTTGTGTTCTACTATACTTAATTATAGAAAGTAACTATTGTTATAATAAACCAAAATAAAACCTGTCTACCATCCTTTTACAGTATAATGTAGAGTTGTGTTCGACTGTAGTCTTGGTTCAGTTATAGCAAAACCTCTCTATTGTCTGTTTAGATTGATTCGGCATTCTTTGAAGAAGCAAACTCCATCTTAAGTAGTGCGTTCATCAGAGACTACGTGATCTGTACGGAAAATTGCTCAGCAAGCTGCCAGGAATTGAAAATATCCCCCTCACCATGGATGCAGACAGTTAGATCAAACCTCTGTGATGTACGTATATAACGATGGTTGTAGATTGATACTTAGATGGTAATATTCTTAGAAGATATAAAGGTTTTGTCTACCAGCTTTTCTGTATTTGTTGTTTACTGTAATGTGTTCAAAAATACGAAGTCGCAACACGCAACACCCATTTCCCTTAAACCATCAGAGAATAACGGCAATGGATCAAATCCCGTCCAGCCATTGTTTGTAATACACTAGATTAATTATGTTTTATATAACATCTCTCTTACTTCATATTTTGTTTCTATGTATGACTTAAAATTATGTAATCATCTGCAGAATCAACATGATTAGAAAATGTTGATAGCAATCTTGTGAATGATAAACGATTTTTTTTTGTATCATAAGACAAACGATACGAGGAATTCAGAAGCTGGTCGGATGTTTGATAGTAATGGTTTTCTCGCCTCCGTTGAGTACGACATCTACAGTATTGCCGATCGAAGGAATTCTGTCGATATCGTAGCAACGTGGGACAAGAGAAACGGATTCCTTTTGAAAGACACGATGGTGTACCTGAATACGTTTAAGGACTTCGGAAACCGAACACTTCTCATAGCAACACAGGAGGTACGTAACAAATATGAAGCAAAGAAAAAAATTGAATTGACATATACTAAACATTTGTATATTTTTTTTTCTTTTTATAAATCTTTTATTTCCAAAAAGTATTGTTTGCTTTCTATGCCGTATTTTTATTTCCTCTTGTTGAGTCATTTCATCGCGGCTTCTTCAGTGATATGTTGATTCTTGCAGGCAAAACCGTTCACAATTCGTTCGGAGATCAATGGAACTGTTACTTTCACTGGATTTTGCTTGGATATTTTGGACGAACTTGCCGTGAGGTTTAATTTTAGGTGAGACACTTCAATCAATGATGATAAATCTGTCATTAGTATTACAGGTGTGACATGTATATTCTTACCCTCATTACTCCACTATTGTGCACCGTCATGTCTGGTCTTTCTCAGATTATATTTATCCCACTGTTCATGTATATATAAATTGGATCAGAAAAAGTATATGGCTGCCAGATTAATTCCAATAGATAAAAATGTTTTATTAGTGACCAATGTCTAAAAACATAAAATACCAATAATCCAAACTCAAATTTAATAAAACTAAATAAATAAAACAATAAATGAAAAAATACCAAAAACAACAAAAAATAAATACATAAAAAAAGATTTACACGGAGACTCATGAAAAAGAACTAGAGTAATTGGCCATTTCTACTAAGTAATGTCACGTTCTCAAATGAGAATAAGGTATACTGCAACGGGACCAACACACAAGCTAACGAGCATCAAACATGTTCAACTTTTCTTTGGCTTCAGGTACACACTGATAGAGCCACCGGATGGACTTTGGGGAGGACCAAATGCGGACGGATCCTGGAACGGTATGGTTGGCATGGTCAAAAGAGGGGTAGGTTCCATTGTGTTATTTTCAAAGTCATTTCATTTTATCGCGAATCATGAGATCATTCTTTAGTGATTATCTAACATAAAATGTCAGGTTAATAGTTGTACATAGTTGTTTTCGTAAATATTTTCTCATGTCTGAAATTAATATTTTCAGGAAATAGCCTTTGCAATAGGGCCTTTCACGATCACCTCTTTGAGAGAGCAAGTCATTGACTTCACGAAACCTTTTATGGAGGATGGAGCAGGTATCCTGACCACTCGTCCGGACGCTGACTCTGACAAATTTTTCCGGATCATCCGTCCTTTCGCTCTACCAGTGTGGGGCTGTATCGCCATTGCTATAGTGTGTGTTGGTTTACTATTGTTCATTGTAAACAGACTCAGTCCATATACTGCCTACAATCAACGGCACAAAGATTCGTCTCCGGAAGAGGTCAGCCTAACTAGCAATATGTGGCTGGTGTTTGGAACATTTGTAAACCAAGGTTGGTTTTCTTTTCCTTTATGTATTTACACACGACTCATAGGAACATATCATTTGCGTGTTATTTACAATGTAACTTACTAAAAAGAAACGTGAAACGGTTTGATAAAGGTTGTGTTTTTCGACTACTGACAATAAAATAGTTGTTCAATCCAAATCATACTGATAACAGATATAATGCTTGGTTGTTATTCGATGTGAACAGGTGGAGTGACCTACCCTACAGCCATTTCCGGTCGATGTATTGTCGGGTTCTGGTGGGTGTTTACCATCCTCATCACGTCCACATATACTGCCAATCTTGCTGCCTTCCTCACTGTTACCATAGCGGTGAAGCCTATCAACAGTCTAAACGAACTGGCAGCTCACGAGCAAATCAGTCCTCTAGTTAAGGCAGGAACCAACCTATACTCACTTTTCCAGGTATATCTTCTATTTTCAAATACATTAGGGCACACGAATGACCAATGAATAAGGCTTTGCATCATATTCTCGTAAAATCAAGTTAATCCTCCTTAATATTTGTTAGAACGACTGTACTGATATATTTCCAGTGAAGTCAATAAGCATATTTACATCATCTTATATGTATATACTTATCAGGCGTGTTTACTTCGCAGCCTCATAATGCTTTAAGATTGATCCATTGAAGTCGCCGTATAAACAAATACTTACAAAAATATTTCGGTATTAACTCGTCTTAAAAATGTCCAAATTCACCAAACAATTGGTTTATATGGGATTTTAAATGAGTTTTCATTTCATATCATACTTTTTTAAACAGGTATTAGAGTTTTTATTTTTGCGAAAATTTTTAAAATTTCATACAAACTGAAACCAAACTTTAGATACTTTTATCAAATATGATCTGTTATGAAAGAATTTAGAGCAAAATCAAACGTAGGCAGCCATTTTGTGGTGCCAGTTTTAATTCACGATATAACGTCATCGTTCATATTATGACATCACAATCGATGTATGATTGCCACAGCCAATGAAAAGCACACCGGGTATATTATATTGGTGATAAACATGGGCGAATCCACTCGATAACAGATCGATTATGTGATAAAATGTTGGATAGATTGTAATGTGTACACTACAGTCACAGTAATTATACAGATTTTTTTTTTTAATTTTTATTTATTTTTTATTTTTATTTTTTTTTTTTTTTGTGTTTTTTTTTTTTTTTTTTTTTTTTGTTTTTGGTTTTTTTTTAAATTTTTTATTTTTGTGATTGGCACAGACTGCAGATTCTGGTATATACAAGACAATATGGGAGCGGATGGGTGATATGCCTGTGGTCAAGAGTACAAACGAAGCACTTGACATTGTCCGAAATTCGGAAACTGCTTTTATGACTGACCGTTCTCAGCTGGAATATCATGTCTTAAGCGATTGTAAAACATATGCACTAGCCGATGAAATCTTCAACACAGCTGGTTATGGATTTGTGGTGCCGGAACATGCTCCTTACCTGGATAGCTTTAACTACAAGTAATTATCTTATAATGGCTTTCGTATGTGTTTCTCTGTTACGTAAGGTGTCATCGGGGTATGTTCAGTCAAACACTGTTAAGTCACGAATAAATATTAATGGAACATGTAGGCTGATACTTTAAATGAGTCAGGACAACATGAGAGTTGTTTTGTAATGATACTCGATATCAATCAATCACCCCATGTTTAATGACGTTGAAATCCATTAATCACCCAGTGACATTTACCAGAGGACTTTCTAACCTAACCCCTTTGATGCATTTCCTTCAATTACTGATTAATCTTGGATATTGCATTTTCAGCATAAACTTCATTGCAGTGCGACACATTACTGGATATCTAGCAATGGTCGACTTTACATTTAAATTCAATAAAACGGTTTCCCCTGATTATGTTAATGGTGCATTTCTAACATGGCGCCATCTAATGTCACCATGAAATAATCAATCTTTCTTCAATGAGTTTAAACTAGTAATGATAAATGTACATATATAGAATCTAGTGAGTAATACCGACAAAGGCTCGTTGGATGCGTATTACTGGAATAGATATATGACCAATGAAGTTCGATTGAGTGTAGCTCATACGCATTTAGGTGTATTTTTTTCTGACGATGGTAAATGGATTCATCATGTAAATTATATATATATATTGAAAGTATATTATATATATATTAAAAAGCATTTAAAAGAGTAAATGTATTAAAATCAGTAAAAAAAAAACACTTTTGAAAATGTATAGAACATATATTATGCCGATATTAGAGTATGCAGATGTGTTATGGGACAACTGCACTGAACAATCTAAGCAACAGTTAGAATCTGTTCATTACCAAGCTGCTGGAATCATTACAGGAATGCGGTACTTCCCATCATAAATTGTATCAAGAACTTAATTTGGAATCTCTTTCTTTTATGCGTCAAAAGCATAAACTATTGTTAATGTTTATGATACTTCGAGGCTTGGCTCCACAATATTTGAAAGTCATCATGCAAACTCTTATATATATAAATGAAAATGAAAGATATTTATTACGGACTACCAGGTGCTTTAATATTCCAATATATAGAACAGTTAGCTATTATAGTAGTTTTTTCCAAGTATATTTAGAGAATTTAGAGAATTTAACTCATTTGCTCTTAATTTTGATTTATCAAATTATTACCTCGTTATCAATTTAAATATCTACTTTTTAAAATTGATGAAGCTGTTTCTGCTAAAATAAAAACGTTTAAAAATAATGTCGAATAAATATAATTATGAATCAACTTAGGAATAAAGCCAGTAATTCGAACTCTAATCTCTTTCTTGATCACTTAAAAGATTCTCCATGATGTTCTTGTAATTTTAGCGAAGAATCTGCAGAATATTACTTCCTACCATTCCACAACCATTCAAGAGTAATTCTTCGAAATCAGTCGATAAACCAAAATATTACTATGGCCATTTCAATATTTATTAATTCATGGGTGCCATGAATGTGATGAAGAAATAAATATATTCTTATTGTAATGTATCTCAGAATATATAATTGGCACTAAAAGATTTGACTAAGAGTAATTGTTTATATTCCAGTGGGGAAATGGAGACACTAATATATACTTCTCTGTTATATATTGTCTGTATGTGTTTGATAATTCAATTGCTTGTATTGCCATTCAGAAGTTTCTGGCTTAAATAGGCAATGCCTTATGTCCTATCCCTTTGCCCTTTTTGAGCAATAAATTTTTTTGTAATTGATAATCAATGAAGTAATAACGACAGTATGGACAAGTGAATTGTCAAATTTCCGGTACACAGAGAAAGTTACACCTGATAGATAGTCTGGGGAAACCATTATTTAAGTCTGTTTTCATTTCCAGTATCATGCGTATGCAAGAAGCGGGACTGATAGAGAAATGGAGACAAAAATGGTGGCCTCGTTCTGACCAGTGCTCAATTTCTGATCGTACCAGTTCTGCTACAGCGTTGGGAATTGACAGTCTGGCTGGACCATTCCTTGTCTACGTTTGCATTGCAGCCTTGTCATTCATCTGTCTTTTGTTTGAGATATGTCTGAAGAGACGGGCTTACCTAAAACAAAAGAACATATCGAAACTTAACTCCGGTCATATACCTAATGGTCTCGGAACTGTGAATAATGGATTCGAATTCGATTGATTTCAAATGGCGATGATAGTTTTGTAGTTTTACTGTTCAATAAACTCCTACAAAATACCTTTGCTGTCGTCACGTGGTTTTCTTTCTTTAATATTTATCTGTACTTGCAGACATTTAATGGTGACAAATGTGAGCTTCACCTTTCTGGTTTCTTTATAGTACATCATAACACATTATGATTCATTTTGATAATTTTTGTATTCGGTGAAAAGTGTCAATATTTGTTCTCAACCAGCGTTTTATACGATTTCTAAAGACTGGGCGTTTATTGTTTTAGTAGGGGTGTTTATACTGTTCGTTCAATATTATGTGTTATCATAGTCAGATTAACATCTGTAGAAAGCTAAACTCCCATGAATACACAGACGTATTAAATAACGAATTATTTTCCAATAAGTTACTACCTGCATGGCTATACTTCATATTCCTTTAATACTCCGGTCAATACATTGACTAATTTATAATAGATTGGAATTGCTAAAAAGAAAATCTTAATCGAACTATTTCCTAATTTTATGTTTTCGAGGCAAGATTTTTTAAGGTATTATAAGTGTTCTCTTCTCAATTACATCAAACTTAAAAATGAATATATATTTTTTAAATTTTTACTGCTTGGAATTCAAGAGAATATAATAAACAGTATATTATCAGAAATCATGATATATTTTTAAAGGATTAATTGTAAGTAAATACTTCCGATGTTCATGGTTTGTCCTCGTGTTATTGGTTTGGAGCTTGCATGCTTTTGTTGTTTTTCTTAAATAAGACATTTCTTTTTTGTTGTGTTTTTTTTTTAAAAAGACAGTATAGTTTTCGTGTAAAGTTTGGCACTTGACCTACTGTTAGCCACTTTTATCACCGAGTAATATCTATGTCTACTGTGTTGTATGTCAGTCCTCTACAAGATGGATATGAAGTTATGAGGACGTTTCAATGAGCCCTATCAAATTGTAGAATATGTCTGTCCTCGACGTTTCAATGAGCCCTATCAAATTGTAGAATATGTCTGTCCTCGACGTTTCAATGAGCCCTATCAAATTGTAGAATATGTCTGTCCTCGACGTTTCAATGAGCCCTATCAAATTGTAGAATATGTCTGTCCTCGACGTTTCAATGAGCCCTATCAAATTGTAGAATATGTCTGTCCTCGACGTTTCAATGAGCCCTATCAAATTGTAGAATATGTCTGTCCTCGACGTTTCAATGAGCCCTATCAAATTGTAGAATATGTCTGTCCTCGACGTTTCAATGAGCCCTATCAAATTGTAGAATATGTCTGTCCTCGACGTTTTAATGAGCCCTATCAAATTGTAGAATATGTCTGTCCTCGACGTTTCAATGAGCCCTATTAAATTGTAGAATATGTCTGTCCTCGACGTTTCAATGAGCCCTATCAAATTGTAGAATATGTCTGTCCTCGACGTTTCAATGAGCCCTATCAAATTGTAGAATATGTCTGTCCTCGACGTTTCAATGAGCCCTATCAAATTGTAGAATATGTCTGTCCTCGACGTTTCAATGAGCCCTATCAAATTGTAGAATATGTCTGTCCTCGACGTTTCAATGAGCCCTATCAAATTGTAGAATATGTCTGTCCTCGACGTTTCAATGAGCCATATCGAATTGTGGAATATGTTTGTTCTCCTATTGTCAATGTCTTGCTTTATTGATACATTTAATTGGCTTTGTTGTCAATGAAATTGACTGGTTTTAATTTTTTTTAAGTTGGATTCCCTTGTTATTTTTTACGTTCGCTTCTGTAGTTGTCCTCTCGTCAATATCTAAATCGAATAAAAAGTAATAAAAAAAGAGAAATGGCTGCATATCGCAAAACACCATTCACAGTTAATACCTTAATGACTCATTAGTTTTGATAGGTACTGTCAGCTTTCACTTTGTTAATATGATTATTCTGTTAAAGTTATTTGATTTGTGATGTCGAATTTCTATAGCGGTTCCCAATCTGTATGGTTTTATGATATTTATTTTATTGTAGTATTTACCAGTTGTGCTAGCATTCATTCTGCTCTCTTTTGTCTAAAATACTGTTGACTTCAGTACCTTCCAGTCATTTCATTTATCTGGTTCACTATTCTTTTTATCCAAGATTTTCTTAAAACTGTCGCAATTTGAGGCAAATGATAATTTTCTGGTTGATTACAGAGTAATTGGCATAAAAATGTGTTCCCTGTCGCATAATTAGTGGGTCAGTAATGTTAATTTAAGAGTTAATTCCTTGTAGAATTACCAGTAGTGATGGCCTTTCTGTACAGTTTTTCATCTCACGTCGTTTTAAGTCTTTGTATATACAGATAATCTGAACCTTGAAGTAATATACGGTACCATGTTCATTAAGATAATGAGTTTTGTTTAATATCCAACCTTTACAGTAGCATTTCAAACAGCAATCTATCCAAAAACATGATATACATCACCTTTGTAATTTTAAGGATCAAGACAACACTTTGGTAAAATATCAAAGGAGACAATGTGAACTGAATAACGTATAATTCTTCAACCAACAAAGAAATGTAATTTGGTTGTAATTAACATGTTTTTAATTTGAGGATTTTTATTCAAACTGCATCTTTATAAACAACAAAGCATTTGAAACTCAAAGGAAAAACAACTCTGCAGTTGATATCACCAATGCCAGGGATTAAGGTATCTTGTCGGAAATTGTATATGTAGAAAGTAATATTATGATAAACATCCAACGCATTTTGTAAGAAGGGGACTGATTACACTAATTATGTCAATGCCTTAATTTTGGCCCACATTCTTGTTTATGTATATTATGGTTATTATCAGTATCACATTTTACCTAAATGTTTAGGATATGTGCCTATCTAGTACCTTGGTAACTCAAACTGGGCTACAGACTGCTATAAAACATACATAGAAATCCTTTATATATATATATCCTATACTCTAAAGCTTCTAGTCAGTTCACTGATTTAGGGTATAATATTTCTTTTCACTGTGTTTTACCTAAATCTTCTGATAAGGGTCTAAGGAATATTTGTGGGCATATATTGTGTTCTGATTACTTTCTTTCGTCACCATTTCTAACTGGAAAATAAAGTGAGAGATCTTACAGTTTAGTAATCATAACGACACAATTATCAGAACCCATTCATGTTTCGTCGGTTTGAACAAGGGACAATTATCAATTGCCGAGCAAAATATTGCCCCAAAACAAGCATGTTCACATGCTGGCTGACCCATGGATTTATGAATACTTCATTGGTTTTAAATACATATATATAGTCATAAATCTATACAATGTAACAATGGGATTACTTCCCGAGAAAACGTAAAATAGAAGTTCCTTTCACAGAGAATAAAAGTTCATATAACACAACAAGTAGATAATACACTCAAATCTGGTTGTGTTATAAGAACTTTTATACTATAGTCATCATCAACCTTAATAAAAATCCCTGTCACATATTTCTAAAAGAGCAAAATGCATTGCGTTTGCTTTGATGATCTGAGATAAAGGACGAGGAACCGTTCTGACTTAAACACGTTTTTTCAATTGAAAACCATTTGTAGCAAATTCAGATACAATCTCATAATGCATTAAACCTTGTCACGAAAATCCTGTCTATCTGTGTCACGAGAGGTCGTAATTCCCTACTTGAGAAGATGAGGAAATCTATGATCAGATCATGCCATCCAATAGATGATAAATAAGCTTCGATGATGGGCTAAATGCGATAAATTAGCGCTTGGCATGATTGAAGTTGATACACGGGAAATACCCGTGCCTAACTATCCAATACAATAACAATACCATTACCGCCAGTAGTGTGTACATCAGATTGGCATTTGATGTTTCTTTAATTCCAACAATTTCGTAATTGAAAATGGAGCGAGTGTACAATTTGTTCATTTAGTAATGTTGTTGTGGTCATTACAGCATACCCTAGGTCAATTTAGTGCAAGCAGCACATAGAGTGTTAAAGCATACCTCACTAATTGGCTAATTAACAATGTGTAAACAAATTTAATAGTACGTAATATCTAGAACAGCAGGTACATTGTTTACAAATGGCTGTTGGCTCCAGTTCGGCAGAGTCCCTCTAAAGGACAAGTCCGTCCACTTTCGTGTTGAATGTAGCACCTCTGTGATGTCTAAACTCGATAGGTCATGAAATCATAATACAGTTTATGTAAAGAGCGGTCAATAATAGATCTCCTCTGTTATTCTGTAGCATTGAAGTGATAAATAAAGATCAAATATTTATGTGACCGTTTAAAAATATTTATTATGAGATGTCAGTTTGGTGCCGCTTGTCAAAACCTTTACCTAGTTTTCATTTCATTATCCAATCGATTGTCTGTATTGTAGCAGTAAGTGACTACTACAGTATTGTATTTATTGTATTATCATTGTTTAATACAAAGTCATCGAGAGGTCATTTAATCAAATGAGATTATTCTATATTGATATGGTATTAAAGTCATATCAGTTCAATATACAACATACAGAAGAACATTAAGGAGGTAGTCAACAATCTTAAGAAAGCTATGGTCAGGCAAAACCACAAGGAAGTAGTGATAAATCTTTGTCACATGAAAAGACCCCGTATTATACTATTGATTTATTTAATTAGTAAATATTTAAAACCTTGATAAACTTAATTCATAGTTTTGTCAATTAAAATCGATATCACATATTTCTATTAAAACAACATAACGAAATAAGATGTTGAAATTTTCTCCAGTGTTTGACCCGAGAAAAAAACGACTCTAATGAGTTTCTTTTTATGTTATAAGTTATAACACATTGATAGAATTCCCAAGAATCTCTCTTGTGGACTCCTACTCTGTAGACGGACTTTAAATCTATGACCTCTAAACTATTGAAGGATTTTAAGCCCATGACCTCTACTCTGTATATGGACTTTAAACCCATGACGTCCGTCTACTCTGTAGATGCATTATGTCAATGATCTCTACTCGGTAGAAGTACTTTGAGTCTATGACCTCTACTCTGTAGAAGGACTTTAAGTTTATGACCTCTACTCTGTAGAAGGACTTTGAGTCTATGACCTCTACTCTGTAGACGAACTTTTAACTTATTTCACATTCACATAACAATATAACTATAAATGCACCTTAAGTTTAACTTGTTTGAGGGAAACAATGGAGTCATATGACTATGAACCATACATTATACATGATGCAATCATCAGGAGTAAAGATAAGCATTTAGATATAAATCATGACATAGGATCTGCGTAATTATAAGGAATACTCCTTAAAAGCTTTTCCTCATTATAAACTTTCTTAAATACAAAAATAATTATGTATGTTTAAGGCAACAATAGGTAAGTGAGCATAATCATTACAACTATTAATAAACAATATCCAGGTATGTATATCTTGCTGTATCGATTTTGTTCCGTTATTTATTGAGGAGACTAAGAGGCTGACATGAAACCATTATATGCCAACATCAGGATTAAAGACTTAACGAAGGAAAATGCATGTTTTTTCTTCTTTATCTGTTTACATCGTACCTTGTTAAGTGATGACTAGTGTTGAAGCCGGAACCAGTATAGCATATTACGGAAGAGAAAAAGTCTGCATTGGCATTTCAAAGAAAGAAAACAATGAAAGAGAGAAACAATTTGTTATCAGTTAATAGGTAGCTATAGGTAACACGGCAATCAAAAGCTAATGAATATTAGACAAAATGTAGGAGAAAAGTAAAATACAAAGATATGTAGAATTCGTCTTCTATATCGATTTTAAATTATCTATACGATGAAAGCAGACAGGTGTTAATACATGAATTGACAACAACATCTCAGTTGAGATCACAAACGCCTACAGGCGGATGTGTGAGAAATATTTGTTGTTGATTTCATTAAGAAATTACCTGTCAATGTTTAGTCCAGGTATAGGTTGTCAATATTTGCACTGAACAACCTTGGAAGTGTCAGATCGTATTGACCTGTCGACAGATAGCAGTAGATGTTGTGACCCGTCTCACAATGACATTCATTTGCTGTCGCCTCACTCTGTTCGATTTATTGATTATTCCTCAAGATAATAATTAATATTAACAACAGAACGTGTGTGTGTTGATAGCTCTAAGGCGAATACATGCAATTGAACACATGCTTCAGTTCCCAAAACTAAACAACGAAACGAATGTTTAATCGTCGACATGCAGATACTTACCATCAAACATCAAAAATCAAAAAGTATTTTTTTTTCAATTGTGCTGATAACATTTAGAAGAAACAGAAGAAAGACGCCATCTTAATGACCATTCGATTGATGCTGATTATTTAACTGTTCATTTCTGTTTTATAATCAACGATTAAGAACATATATTGCGTGAAAAACTACGGAGCGTGTTCACCTTCCCGTTATCTAACACTCTTCTCTATCTGTATACGTTTGACCTCCAGTTTTCTGATAGGTTACATAAGGTGGAAAGCATGTATGGTGAAGAATAAATGCAACATCAACGTATCATCTAAAGGTCATGAGGTCAAATGTAGTTCCATCAAGTTTGATTTCTAATTTAAGTTATCGTTGATATGTCAATATTTCCTTGTCGTCTTTTGGGAAAAAGCTTTCGTAAAACCTAATTCTGCGTAAATGATATCTTCGTTTCATTAAACCTAACTCTGCGTAAATGATATCTTCGTTTCATTAAACCTAACTCTGCGTAAATGATATCTTCGTTTCATTAAACCTAACTCTGCGTAAATGATATCTTCGTTTCATTAAACCTAACTCTGCGTAAATGATATCTTCGTTTCATTAAACCTAACTCTGCGTAAATGATATCTTCGTTTCATTAAACCTAACTCTGCGTAAATGATATCTTCGTTTCATTACTACACTGTATTGTTCTGAGTTATCTTTACTAATACTAATGGAACAATGGACAAACACTGAACTGGACATCGTCCCCGTCATCATGGCTCAGTCTATTTTAAATACCAATCAATTCATACTAACTGTACTAACGGGGCACCAAGTGAAATGAGATATCTTATTTTAATTGAACGGATTGGTCACGCAACGAATAAATGACAACTTCACACCAAGCTTGCCCCTATATTCGATCGGTATCTACCCATGATGTCCGACATTTTCTCTGTTGAATATTATTGCATGACAAATGATACTTCAGCTATTATTAACGTTTTGTCATCTTTTTTGTTATCAAGCTATCAAGGAGGGTATAATTTAACACCAATCTAATCGCTCCATCTGTACGAGCCAATTTCCCGTTTGATGGACATTTCATAGTCGCACGTTATCTAGGAGCATTTCATTATTTGTTTCAGAGTAATCATACTTACGATCCAATCTTCACGTTCCTCACCATACTCCTTTATATAACTCGATATGTACAGTCATTCAATCCTTTTAAATAACTAAATAACAAAAAAGGAGAAAAATATATAAGTCCTCATTATTGTCTGTTTGTTTTTCCTTAGATTTTTTTCAATCTGTTTAGTAGATCAAAGGTCATTATGGCTTACTTTGTGTATCTATTTGACCTTGAACGTACCAGTAAGTTCGAAGCTGCTCTTCACCATGACAGGTTGTATTTATCAAGAAGTTATTAACATATATACAGCTATGGACGTTCCTAACACACTAAGCTTACCTAGTATTCCTTCCATGTCGGTGAACCAGCCATAATCAATTTCGTTTGTTGTCTACCGATTTCCTATTTATTTCTTGTTTTTGTCTCCCCAGATCCTGACACATTGGTACTAGTTATTTCATTGTAGATTTATATTGAGAAATATGCTGTTTTATATTATTCTTTTGTAATCAAACTCACTATTGATAATTTTATATCACTGATTAGTTCACAATTAATCTGAATTGCCAGTTATTGTACTGATACAAAAGTATTCAAAACACTGCAGGTATAATTCAGTAAGCCTTTGTATTATATAATTGAATTATTTTGTTATTTTTAAATCCAGTCCAAGTCAATTTGCAGATAAAGCAATCCTATTAGTTTTTTTTGAATAAGACACTGTATGGATTTGAAGTCATTACAATGCAGATTTCATTAGTAAATAACAGTAGATTTTCTAATATTCAGCAATCCTATGGATTTTCATAATACTTATTGCCTGAACAGACCCCTGCCAGATGTATTATGAATGGTGAACAATGGAGACAAACTAGCGCATTGTTTCATCAGAATTCTGGTGAATGTATGCTTATTTGTATGAATTAAAAAAAGATGATTAAGTATAAATGGTTCACTAATTGTAATTACATATACACAAATTAGTGTTTTTTTCTGTATGTGTTGGAAAGTTTGTACAAGAGACAAAGAAGTGAATAATTGATAGTTTGATACAGTAAAGCCAAGAATGAATTCAACTGCATCATACAGCTGGTTCGTCCTTCTATTAAATTATCAGGTATATTTAATATTACATTACACAACGATCATATTTTACATTACATTACACAACGATCATATTTTGCATTACATTATACAGCGATCATATTTTACATTACATTACACAACGATCATATTTTACATTACATTACACAACGATTATACTTTACATAACATAACACTACGATTATATTTTACATTGCATTACACAACAACGATTATAATTTACATAACATTACACAACAACGATTATAATTTACATAACATTACACAACGATTATAATTTACATAACATTACACAACAACGATTATAATTTACATAACATTACACAACAACGATTATAATTTACATAACATTACACAACAACGATTATAATTTACATAACATTACACAACGATTATAATTTACATAACATTACACAACAACGATTATAATTTACATAACATTACACAACAACGATTATAATTTACATTACATTACACAACGATTATACTTTACATAACATAACACTACGATTATATTTTACATTGCATTACACAACAACGATTATAATTTACATAACATTACACAACAACGATTATAATTTACATTACATTACACAACAACTATTATAATTTACATTACATTACACAACGATTATAATTTACATTACACAACAACGATTATAATTTACATTACATTACACACGATTATAATTTACATTACATTACACAACGATCATAATTTACATTACATTACACAACGATCATAATTTACATTACATTACACAATACATTACGCTATTTCTATGTTGTTCACTTAATTACACCATGGATTATACATTTTATATTTCCTTACCACACTTGATACAGCACAATGAAAATCAGTGTATTTAACCCACACAAACATTAAATGGATATGCTCATTATACCTTGACAGGTGTACGGTCGATAAACGTGACGGCTGCTGACACGGGTGCGATAGGTTTTCATCATCAGTAAATGTATTTACATGTTTGATTTCAGGAAGACATGATCAGCCCACAAAGGAGCGCAGGAGAATAAGGATCAGCCGAATGCTACCCACGTGGACACCATTTGTTTGTGGACTGTTAATGTTGCTGTTGTGGATGACATGTAGCGGTATTTCCTCATTACGAATAGGTAAACGTTTTAGTATTCATTACTGCCATCCGCATATCAATGTGTTGTTTTCATAACCGGTATTGTTTATTCTTAATCATTTTACAATATATGTTTGTATGTGTAAGTCAATCTGATGACTTAAAACTTTGTTTTCTGATGACTTAACGGCAGTGTGTGTTGTCTATTTTAACAGGTGATTTCCTAAACACTGTATGTTGCTAAAGATATTTCCCTGTGGCTATTTTTTCCATAACACTATTATAACATAATAGTCCAGTCAATTCGCCAATGTAATACACTAGTACAATATACCTGGGAGCGTTTTTTATTGGCTGCGAATTCAGAAATCGATTGTGATGTCATTATATACGTTACGTCATCACTTGAATATCAGGTTTGATTTTGTCCTCATTATTTTTACTTGAAAACCTTTAAAAATGTCAATTAATTAAGAAACATGTCTTATAAATCTGATATGAAAACTCATTTAAGAACTAATATGTAATTATTACTTTCATTGAAAATTCAAAGATTACCAATGTTTTAATGGGACAGATAATGGATACAAGAAGTGTAGTCAGCAAGGAATACGATGAAGACAGTCAGCTTTTAAAACATTTTAGATAATAAAAAACTTACTACTGTGTTAACTTTCCTTTCCTCAGTAGCAACTTCAGAATTTTTCTGCCGTGTGAACTTTCCTTTTCTCAATGGTGACACTTTAACACTTTGATGTGTTAGTTTTCCTTTCTTAATTATTAACATAGACTTTATACTGTGTTGATGTTCATTTTCTCATTAGTGACATCATTAAATTTCTGCTTTGTAAACTTTCCTTTCCTCACTGGCAACACAAGACGTTCTGTTGTATCAACTAAACTGATAAACAACACAAGAACGCAAGTAGTCCGTTCTTCAATATCGTTTTTACAATATCTGTAAACGATCTAACTTTATTTTAGAGTTTGATATTCCCTACAGTTGAGACGGCGTGTTGCATGAATTTTTCACCTGGCTCTAGGCAAACTTTATTTCAGTTGTAAAAGAGGAAAACACTGAGGAAATGCCATCCATGTTGGATCACTTATACATCAGTTTCTTTCCTCATTTAAAACACACACATTCCTACGTGATTCCTTCTAGTCCTTCATTTGTTACATAATATGCTCTTCTGTTTTTGCTTTTTTTCTACGTTAAAACCAAATTATTGACAAAACAATAGGGATATTTTACACTGACAAATGATCCATACACAACAATATCAGGAACATCAACCAATATATATCACAACAATAACTATATCCATAACGAGTTATCACTATTAAAGCTAACACTATAATGTATTGTGTTTACGAGCACGTGCTGCCATTCTCATTGTGCTCGTTTAACTTAATCCCTTTACTTTACATTATTGAAGTTCAGATTTCTGTAGGTTTTACTATTTATATCAATCTTAAGGTATAATCATTAGAATGACTGTATGTTATGTTAGATTTATTTTGTGTCCATGCGTTGACAAAATTGTACTGCTTTTGTGAAAGACAGTTTCATATTGATTAACATGACAAAATATTTTAAAGACAGATTACACAAGGTAAATGATTGTATCTAAATAAAGGACATGGTTAATTGTTCAACTTTAATCCAGATACAATGGGTATGTTGATACCTTTAAGGGCTATCTGATATCAAAATATAAGAGTGACTAAATTCGATTGTTTTTATTTCCTCAGATACTTTTGTGTTTGACGACTGGGGTAATGAAACGAACTTCATCAGGATGTTGATGGAGGACGAAGTGGCCTCCTGGACACAAACACTGGAGACACCTGTTTTCCTTCATTTTACAAACAAGCACACTGCGCTCGATCATGATTTCTTTGGTATGTGAACATAATAAACATTATTTTAAACTCCGTCTGGGTATGTGTACTAGTAAATATTATTTTAAATTCCTTCTGATTATGCGAAAATTTACTCACTTAAACAAGATTTCAACAGATTCCTTATCGTGAAACATTTATAAAATATGGACTGATCTGATATTTGGTCAGAACATAACTTAAAAGTGTGTCGTGTAATCTGAATGGTCGAGTTCGAATGACTTCAGTGCACATTTAATTGGCTGCTGAAAGGGTTGAAATATTGAGTTTATGTCTTTAATGTATTTACTATTGTTATGTTTATTTGAACCAAGCATTTTGTTTCTTTTACATTATCTGATTATTTCAAAATGTATTTTTTTTAATCACAGATATTAATGAAGTGTATGTATATCGTCAATTTCTATCCCTTTCATTTTAAAAAGGCTTCAGAGGCAGTACTGTAGTATATACAGAAATGTCTTAACTAATACAAACTACAAAGGTTTCGTTCTGTAAAGTGCGCGTGTTGGATAAGGGTGTCGTGATGTAACTGTATCCACTACCAGGCTATATACATACATAACTCGTGACACTGGTTTGTTGCAGACAAACAGACCGATGACTTCATTGCTTGGAAAATTGCGCTGGATTTGACAGCAATAAATGACTTGCTGAAGTGCCGAGCAGCAATGACGAACAACATACCCTACCTCATATCGTCTTGTGACACATCATCAGATTGCCGTCCAATCACATTTCGTCCATCCATGTACAATATTTTAAATTCAGTCATACACATGTTTGATATAGGAAGAACTGCAGCTGGAGCTACACTGCTTCTTCTGGATTCAGGCCATGGTAAAGTTGTGTTTAATGTGTTATTTATACAATATATATATACAATGTATAAACTAACTAAGCCTCCATCAAGCTCTTTCGCTTAATGAAAGTCTTTAGTTTGAGCTTGTGTTTCAATTTCTACATGGACTTAAGACATACTTTTTCTACATGAGATATCCTTACCAAGTTAATATCTTATTGGTATTTAGTACCCTTGACGTGCACGTGACAGGGAAAGAATATATCTGATGTATCACTGCTTGTCGTAAAAGGCAACTAATTGTGGGGCACTCTTTGTTCATTGGGGATAGTTTCTCACATGCCCTCTGTTTAGAGGGACATCCCAGAGCTAAAGAATAGGGTCTGCTGCGTTTCACTGCAGGTTTGTAGGAGTGAATAAAAGTGGGCTTCTAGTCTATTTTTGATATCTTTGACCTTGGCTGATGCAAGGACGTTGCAGCCAATAAATATTTTAGCGACAAAGAATTTCATTGCAACCTGAACACGTCCAGTTCGCATTTCAAACGTAACAGTCTGCTTTTACCTCATTTTGTGAGAGCTAAACTCTTCTTTTCACAGAACTGGATCCCAGCATACTGGAGTCGAAGAATAACATTGAGACTAAAATAATGATATACAATATCCAGGAACTAATATTAGAGAATAAAACATCGAGACGCTTACTAATAAATGTGAGACGAGTAATCATACTAGCGTCTTATTCAAAGATTCTGAATTTCTTTAATGAGGTGAGTTTAAAACATGGGATGCAGATTAATGATTAAGATAACAGCAATTTGAAATTTGTGGAGCTTTTGGATAGTTTTTTTTATGTTTGTCTCAATCAACAGACAATATATTTAAAAAGAAAAATGAAAATGTTGTAAATTGTAAGGTGGGCGTCATTCGCACAAACACTATTAATAATTATTAATATTAATAATTACTATTGATAATAATAAAGATATTGGTGTTAAGGCCTTTTGTTTCACCACAAGATTTTCCGTCAGATATGATTATAATAGTATATGAAGTCACTATCCTAACAATGTTATGTATCTATAGATGGAACAAAGAGTCAGACTGTTAAATAATGAATGGATTCTAATACCTACGGATTCTGACACCTGTCCAGGACATCTAAACATGTCGTATATTTGTATACATCAGAAGAACACATCAGACAAAAGAACGGTAAGGAAGTCTTTATAAAGCATGGATGTAAGTAGTGACTTTCTTTATCACTATGGGGCGTCTATTTAGTACTAATGAAGCAAATTGAATTAAGTATGTCATGAACTGATTTTTTAATATCATCAATTTAATTTGTGAAATAAACATTTGTTACAATGATACTACTAAATTAGCGATAATGATAAATAAAGAGTGTACTCAATGCTATCAGAATTTCTAATTAGGAAGTGAAACTGATAAACTTTTAACACCAATCAAGTAATTAATCAATAAGTTAGTGTATAATAAACGGACAGGAATGAAAAAATGATATGAAACTATAAACAGTTAGAGAAACTAGATTTGTATAGGAAGTGGTTTGTACCCTTATCAAGACCAGCATTTCGTGAAATTACCACACTGATATTGATCCCAACTATTTCCATGAACGAGCTAAGTTTGTCAAATTTTTTTTAAAGTGTTCAGAAAGTTCAAATGTCTAAAGTCTGTTTTAAGCAATACAACGTACAGTACTATTTTGATATCTAAGAGTGTATTTAATCATGCCATCAGTAAAAACAAATATATTTCACGAATGTGGGTAATATTTAGGTATATGCTTTACTTATAAATAATAATCATATTTAATGGAAGTGTAAATAACACCTTTATCGATATTTATCTATACTTTCCTGATAAAAAAAGTAATAAAGACGATTCATTTTCCAGCCTCTTTGGATGGATGCTCTACAGTTCATCAAAGGTGCGATAAAGACAATGGAAGGTGTGAACGCCACGGCAAGCTATACAAACATGGTAACCATCTATAATTGATATTCTGGTTATATTCATTTTGATCAAAATGTGAGGTAATTTAAATAGTGTTTGAAAAGGAAGGCAACTTAAATGGTAAATATTTAGGTATGTAAAATTTGTACAATATCCATGTGTGGTCAGATTATTTGTTGTATAGTGGCAGTCATCAGACTTTGTATCATCTGAAAACTACTTATTTAATTATATTGATACCAAATTTCGATTGTGTAAATTTTATGACACTTTCAAGGAAAGAGTATCACATCCAGTGCTTATTGATCTCTGAAACCAGAAGAAAAAATTATAAATATTGGCGTGAAATAATATCGTGTAGTTTGAAAAAAGATCATTCGTATGTCTTGTGCATCCCGTTTAATTCTTTTTAAAACTTTGATTGATATGAATGATCTTTTGCAGGAATTTTTTCGATGGTACGCTTCGTCCCATCAGCCATCTGTAAGCATATCAAAGTACACGTCATATAAGTATTCTACATTGGTAGGTATTTATATCTTATCTGTTATCTGCCGAAAACAATGTGACAGATATTTCTTTCTTTAACAAAACAAGATTTGCTGTTAATCTCGAAAACTGTGTTAATATGAAAATGTTTATAGTAGTTTATAGTACGTAGTAGATGTGATAGATGTTCAAAATGTCCACAAAACAAATTCCATCATTAATCAAAGTTCTCAGTGTTTCCACTATTTTCCTTAAGAAATATACCATCTACACGCTACATTATCTGTTTAAATTTGATTTAAACATATTTTATTTGTACAAAGTATACAAGCAGGATTGGGCACAAGTTTTCTAACTTCTATAAAGCCCTTTCCTGTTTAAATGACGAGTGTTTACCATAATACTTTGTAACATTGGCTATCATATAAGAATTTATGGTTACAGATTAATTTTAAAAGACAAGTTTCCTTTGCTCTGCGTTTGATTGTATGAAATACTTACCTATCTTTACAGATAGGAGAGTTCTCCGATGGACAGATAACAATATATGGAAGCCCAGATGTATTTGAACATCCGCCACCACCAGTGTTAAAAGTTGTAATAATTCATGTAGGTTCATTCCTCAAGTAAATCATTTGAATCTAATAATCTATTTCAAAATTATGTATCTCTTTCACATTTAGGGAACAAAATAATATATTGTGGGGCGTGGCATTCTGGTAATAGCCAGGATCACACGATGAAAGATATGACCTCTTGTAGAATACTTTAAGGAAGAGGAGTAAGTTTGTCTGAATATTGTATTATAGGAACCTCCTTTTGTGCAGCGTGTACTACATGATAATGGAAGTATTAGCTACGAGGGGTATAGCATCGACGTCCTACAGGAACTGGCTAGGAGGAATGGATTTACGTACCAGATCTATGAGGTTCCTGACAATGAATATGGGGTCCTAAGGCCAAACGGAACCTGGACAGGAGTTATAGGACAGGTGGCAACTGGGGTGAGTATAGAGCAGGTTGCCTGAAATGTGTTTATACGGAATTTGGACAGCCTACCACACTATTTCAAAATATTCCAAAAATTGTTGGTTTTGTTATTTTCTTGTTTTCTTTCGTGAGTAATCATGCATTTAGGGTTTAAATGCGTCGGTATAATATCGCGGCTTTGATACAGATGTACAACTGTACCAGTGTGGTATACCTCTGTAATAGTTAAAAAGATATTTAAAACTAACTATAATGCTACCAGTATATCAATTTCAAGGATTTACGATTAAAAAGTAAGGTTGTGTGTGTTTTCATTATTGTTATTTCTCAAAAATCTGGATGCTGGATCTCCTCGAAGGTCGAAACGGCTGTATGATACAGCTTAATTCATAATTGCTGTTTCTCAAAAATCTGGATGTATGGATCTACTAGAAGGTCGAAACGGCTGGATGATACAGCTTAATTCATTATTTCCTTATAAGGTATCTAGTTCTATTATTCGTGGACTGTATTACAGGTAGCTGACATGGGAGCCGGTCCGATATCGGTGACAGCCGAGCGTGAGACCGTCATAGACTTCACTGCCCCATATTACGACTACGCCGGACTTCAGATCCTGACGAAAGACACGAGAGAACCACAATCTCTGTTTGTGTTCGTCACTGTCTTCACGGAACTGGCATGGGGCGTGTGGGTGTCCTTACTCGTGGTCACTGTCGTCATCCTATGTGTGTTCCATAGGTTCAAATACAAATATCTCACCGAGGACAAGGCACACCGTTCAAAGGAGATCTTTACTATTAAGAATTCCTTATGGTTCGTCGCCATGTCTGTGGCTATTGCAGGTTCGTGCTGATGTGCTTTTAACGACGTATAACATTGTATAAAATGTCGCGTCTTTGTATTTTATTTTTGTAATTAATTTTGGTTAGGTGATTAGGTATTTTTATATCTTATTATTTCTCCAGTAGTCTGGTTGTTTATCTTATCTATATTTTATACTACATGTCCACAGCATCATCCATCCATGACGTCCACTCGTCTGATTGTTTATCTTATCAATGTTTTTTTTACACTACAGGTCCACAACATCATCCAACCATGACGTCCACTCGTCTAGTCGTTGCTGGATTCTGGTTCTTCTGTCAGATTATAATGAGCGCTTACACTGCTAACCTCGCCGCTTTCCTGACGTCATCACGTCTAGCTTCGCCAGTAGAATCATTGGATGATCTGGTGACCCAGTCGACCTATCAATACACTGTACAAAAGGGCACAGTAGGTGAGACATACTTCCAAAGAATGGCCAAAATCGAGGCGGGTTTCTATAGTTACTGGAAGGATGTTAGTTTTTCAACAGACTCTAACTCGGCTCTGACACAGTATGCCGTCTGGGACTATCCACTTGGGGACAAATACATCAAACTTTGGCAGTCCATGCAGCGGACTGGCTATGTTACAAACACGGAGGAAGGCATCGCAAAGGTCTTAGAGGGCAACTTTGTCTTGTTCCATGAAACTCCAATGATAAAGTTTGAAATGAGTCGTCGGTGCGGGCTTCTCTCAGTAGGGACGATGTTCAGCGCGAAACCTTACGCTTTCGTCTTGCCACAAAACTCACCTCTTGTCAAAAATATATCTAGCACGTAAGTTTGCAAGGGGTATTTGCAAAGTTAATTTTAAACTATGTCACTCCATTTCAGTTTAATATTACAAGTGTGATGAAGTCAACAATTTAGAAATATCAACATGTGCAATGTATATTCGTTATTTTCAGTGTGAATATTATTCCATCAATTTATATATATAATCCGTTTCATATCACGCTGGTTAAATGTCATGGGTAATCTGTTTTACATGATGGTATGATATGTTTACCACTTCAGAATACTCGCTATCCAGTCCACTACTCTCCTTACAAAACTTAAAGAGAAATGGTGGGAAAGCAACAATGTCACGTGCCTCGAAGTTGACAACAGCGATGGGTTGACATTAAACGCCCTTGGTGGAATTTTCATCGTCATTAGTGGCGGCTGTTTACTAAGTCTCCTCGTGTTGGGTGTAGAGATTCTTATCGACAAATACGGAAAGGCGTCTAAGGTAAAAACAAAACAACAATTAACTGTTTGTTTATCTGTCTGTTTCTGTTGTTTATTCAATCAGCATCGTGAGAGGTCTATAAAACCACAATTCTAGTACAGACGGCAATCTGTGTCTGACGTCAAAAGTACCGCATACCTGCACGGTAGTGTAGCCCTCTATTGACAATGCAATACCATTTCAATTCCTCGTGCATTGTATTTCTATAAACACATAATTCAACATTTTATCTTATATTGTTAACATACCATACCATATACCCAAACTGAATTCCTCGCGTACAGAATGTGACCATTGTATATTAACACATGAGAATGCAGTAAATTGAGTTCGATTGATAATGCGAAGACACGGTTTGTGTGATATCTGAAAATATGTCTTGTTTGATAACATCATGGTGGAAGAACTATTGCCAATTTTGAAATCTTGTAAACAACATAATATTTGCAAAAATGACAATTTTAATAAAAAACTCCAGAATGTCTGACGTTTTGTATATAATTAAATATACATACGTCAGGAGTTAAAATCTCAACAAAGACAATTAAGAGGTTTTCTTGTTTTTGTTTTATTTTGTCTTGTTTTTCCATTTACTGTCAGTGTACTGTGTTTCCTTACAGAAAACAAACTACCCGTGTCCTAACTGCTAAGATTAATATATATATTACCTGTCCATGTTCCAGCCTTTCCTCTCTGAATCTGACACGACTGAAGAAAGTGATGGTCGCCCGGTTCCACATCAGGTGGTGAAATCATTCGACGTCAGTGATGGAATGTTATCAAAACTACGTTCGTACGAATCACAAGACTCTGTCTATACGTCATCACTATAAACAGTCGCAATGTTTGTATCGTAATGTTACAATAAGTCGATTTTCTATGTGAATCTTTGATGGAGGTTTTATATTTCGTTGAATAAAACTTGTCCATGTTGACAATTATTGTTTCCGTTTTTTAACATCCTTTAGTCAATATGCCGTATTTTTACAGTTCATTTTCTGATAAAGCACATCAAACCCATAGCATTGTAATTTTGATTCATAGATTACATACATGTATCCTAACGATAAATCTTACCTTCATAGAGGTCTGGAAAATAGAAGTAATGAGACTCCAGCAAATGTACTAAGGTTCATCAAACATAGGAATATTATGTTGGCTGATTTCTACCATTCCATTGTTTCGTTTTGTCGCCCCGACAGAACGATAATCTCTTCTCTTCGCCCTCGCTTATTATCGTTATTTCGCAGTGACGCAACGAAAAGACGAGTAATTCAACGCAAAATAACGAAACTGTGAAGTCACTGATAAGTGGAGCGACAAAACGAAACAAAAAATTATGCACAAAGTCCATTTAATTTAAGTAGGTATCGATTCCCGGGTATAGCAATATAGAACCTATAGTTGAGAGAAAGAAACAGTCAGTTGATAAAAGATTAACAGTCAGGAAAACAAGTCACACACTGGACGTCAAGATTATAATCTTATAATCTTAATACTGAGAGGGATAAACGTCAGAAGGTACAGAGAGGGGGGTAAACGTCAGAAGGTACAGAGAGGGATAAACGTCAGAAGGTACAGAGAGGGATAAACGTCTGCAGGTACGGAGAGGGATAAACATCTGAAAGTACAGAGAGGGATAAACGTCTAAAGGTACAGATAGAGAAAAACATCTGAAGGTACGGAGAGGGATAAACGTCTGAAGGTACGGAGAGGGATAAACGTCTAAAGGTCTGAAAGTACAGAGAGGGATAAACGTCAGAAGGTACAGAGAGGGATAAACGTCTGAAGGTGCAGAGAGGGATAAACGTCAGAAGGTACAGAGAGGGATAAACGTCAGAAGGTCAGAGAGGGATAAACGTCAGAAGGTACAGAGAGGGATAAACGTCAGAAGGTACAGAGAAGGATAAACGTCAGAAGGTACAGAGAGGGATAAACGTCAGAAGGTACAGAGAGGGATAAACGTCTGAAGGTACAGAGAGAGATAAACGTCAGAAGGTACAGAGAGAGATAGACGTCTGAAGGTACAGAGAGGGATAAACGTCAGAAGGTACAGAGAGGGATAAACGTCTGAAGGTACAGAGAGGGGCAAACGTCAGAAGGTACAGAGAGGGTAAACGTCAGAAGGTACAGAGCGGGATAAACGTCAGAAGGTCAGAGAGGGATAAACGTCTGAAGATACAGAAAGGGATAAACGTCTGAAGGTGCAGAGAGAGATATATGTCTGAGGGTACAGAGAGGGGCAAACGTCAGAAGGTACAGAGAGGGTAAACGTCAGAAGGTACAGAGAGTGATAAACATATGAAGGTACAGGGAGGGATAAACGTCAGAAGGTACAGAAAGGGATAAACGTCTGAAGGTGCAGAGAGAGATATATGTCTGAGGGTACAGAGAGGGGCAAACGTCAGAAGGTACAGAGAGGGTAAACGTCAGAAGGTACAGAGAGTGATAAACGTAAGAAGGTACAGATAGGGATAAACGTCAGAAGGTACAGAGAGGGATAAACGTCTGAAGGTACAGAGAGGGATAAACGTCTGAAGGTACAGAGAGGGATAAACGTCTGAAGGTGCAGAGAGGGATAAACGTCAGAAGGTACAGAGAGGGATAAACGTCAGAAGGTCAGAGAGGGATAAACGTCAGAAGGTACAGAGAGGGATAAACGTAAGAAGGTACAGATAGGGATAAACGTCAGAAGGTACAGAGAGGGTAAACGTCAGAAGGTACAGAGCGGGATAAACGTCAGAAGGTCAGAGAGGGATAAACGTCTGAAGATACAGAAAGGGATAAACGTCTGAAGGTGCAGAGAGAGATATATGTCTGAGGGTACAGAGAGGGGCAAACGTCAGAAGGTACAGAGAGGGATAAACGTCTGAAGGTACAGATAGGGATAAACGTCAGAAGGTACAGAGAAGGATAAACGTCTGAAGGTGCAGAGAGAGATATATGTCTGCGGGTACAGAGAGGAATAAACGTCAGAAGGTACAGAGAGGGTAAACGTCAGAAGGTACAGAGAGTGATAAACGTCAGAAGCTACGGAGAGAGATAAACGTCAGAAGGTACAGAGAGGGATAAACGTCTGAAGGTACAGATAGGGATAAACGTCAGAAGGTACAGAGAGGGATAAACGTCTGAAGGTGCAGAGAGAGATATATGTCTGAGGGTACAGAGAGGGGCAAACGTCAGAAGGTACAGAGAGGGTAAACGTCAGAAGGTACAGAGAGGGGTAAACGTCTGAAGGTACAGATAGGGATAAACGTCTGAAGGTACAGAGAGAGATAAACGTCTGAAGGTACAGAGAGAGATAAACGTCTAAAGGTCTGAAAGTACAGAGAGGGAAAACGTCAGAAGGTACAGGGAGGGATAAACGTCTAAAGGTACAGAGAGTGATAAACGTCAGAAGGTACAGAGAGGGATAAACGTCTGAAGGTACAGAGAGAGATAAACGTCAGAAGGTACAGAGAGAGATAGACGTCTGAAGGTACAGAGAGGGATAAACGTCTAGAGAGTCTGAAAGGTACAGAGAGGGATAAACGTCAGAAGGTACAGAGAGTGATAAACGTCAGAAGGTACAGAGAGGGATAAACGTCTAAGGTACAGAGAGGGATAAAGAGGTACAGAGAGGATAAACGTCTGAGAAGGTACAGAGAGGGATAAACGTCTGAAGGTACAGAGAGGGATAAACGTCAGAAGGTACAGAGAGGGATAAACGTCAGAAGGTACAGAGAGGGATAAACGTCAGAAGGTACAGAGAGGGATAAACGTCAGAAGGTACAGAGAGGGATAAACGTCAGAAGGTACAGAGAGGGATAAACGTCTGAAGGTACAGAGAGGGATAAACGTCTGAAGGTACAAGGTACAGAGAGGGATAAACGTCAGAAGGTACAGAGAGGGATAAACGTCAGAAGGTACAGAGAGGGATAAACGTCAGAAGGTACAGAGAGGGATAAACGTCTGAAGGTACAGAGAGAGATAAACGTCTAAAGGTCTGAAAGTACAGAGAGGGATAAACGTCAGAAGGTACAGAAAGGGATAAACGTCTAAAGGTACAGAGAGTGATAAACGTCAGAAGGTACAGAAAGGGATAAACGTCTGGAGGTACAGATAGAGAAAAACATCTGAAGGTACGGAGAGGGATAAACGTCTGAAGGTACGGAGAGGGATAAACGTCTAAAGGTCTGAAAGTACAGAGAGGGATAAACGTCAGAAGGTACAGAGAGGGATAAACGTCAGAAGGTACAGGGAGGGATAAACGTCTAAAGGTACAGAGAGGGATAAACGTCAGAAGGTACAGGGAGGGATAAACGTCTGAAGGTACAGAGAGGGGGTAAACGTCAGAAGGTACAGAGAGGGATAAACGTCAGAAGGTACAGAGAGGGATAAACGTCAGAAGGTACAGAGAGGGATAAACGTCAGAAGGTACAGAGAGGGATAAACGTCAGAAGGTACAGAGAGGGATAAACGTCTGAAGGTACAGAGAGGGATAAACGTCAGAAGGTACAGAGAGGGATAAACGTCAGAAGGTACAGAGAGGGATAAACGTCAGAAGGTACAGAGAGGGATAAACGTCAGAAGGTACAGAGAGGGATAAACGTAAAGGTACAGAGAGGGATCAGAAGGTACAGAGAGGGATAAACGTCTGAAGGTACAGAGAGGGATAAACGTCTAAAGGTCTGAAAGTACAGAGAGGGATAAACGTCTGAAGGTACAGAGGGGGATAAATGTCAGAAGGTACAGAAGATAAACGTCTGAAGGTAGAGAGAGGGATAAACGTCACAAGGTACAGAGAGAGATAAACGTCAGAAGGTAAACGTCTGAAGGTACAGAGAGGGATAAACGTCTAGAGAGGGATAAACGTCTAAAGGTGAAAGTACAGAGAGGGATAAACGTCAGAAGGTACAGAGAGGGATAAACGTCAGAAGGTACAGAGAAGGATAAACGTCTGAAGGTGCAGAGAGAGATATATGTCTGAGGGTACAGAGAGGGGCAAACGTCAGAAGGTACAGAGAGGGTAAACGTCTGAAGGTACAGAGGGGGATAAATGTCAGAAGGTACAGAAGATAAACGTCTGAAGGTAGAGAGAGGGATAAACGTCACAAGGTACAGAGAGAGATAAACGTCAGAAGGTACAGAGAGGGAGAAACGTCTAAAGGTACAGAGAGGGGCAAACGTCTGAAGGTACAGAGGGGGATAAATGTCAGAAGGTACAGAGAGAGATCAACGTCTGAAGGTTCAGAGAGGGATAAACGTCACAAGGTACAGAGAGATAAACGTCAGAAGGTACAGAGAGGGAGAAACGTCTGAAGGTACAGAGAGGGATAAACGTCTGAAGGTACAGAGAGGGATAAACGTCAGAAGGTACAGAGAGGGATAAACGTCAGAAGGTACAGAAGGTACAGGATAAACGTCAGAAGGTACAGAGAGGGATAAACGTCAGAAGGTACAGAGAGGGATAAACGTCAGAAGGTACAGAGAGGGATAAACGTCAGAAGGTACAGAGAGGGATAAACGTCAGAAGGTACAGAGAGGGATAAACGTCAGAAGGTACAGAGAGGGATAAACGTCAGAAGGTACAGAGAGGGATAAACGTCTGAAGGTGCAGAGAGGGATAAACGTCAGAAGGTACAGAGAGGGATAAACGTCAGAAGGTCAGAGAGGGATAAACGTCAGAAGGTACAGAGAGGGATAAACGTCTGAAGGTACAGAGAGGGGCAAACGTCAGAAGGTACAGAGAGGGATAAACGTCAGAAGGTCAGAGAGGGATAAACGTCAGAAGGTACAGAGAGGGATAAACGTCTGAAGGTACAGAGAGGGGCAAACGTCAGAAGGTACAGAGAGGGATAAACGTCTGAAGGTGCAGAGAGGGATAAACGTCAGAAGGTACAGAGAGGGATAAACGTCAGAAGGTACAGAGAGGGATAAACGTCAGAAGGTACAGAGAGGGATAAACGTCTGAAGGTACAGAGAGGGGCAAACGTCAGAAGGTACAGAGAGGGTAAACGTCAGAAGGTACAGAGCGGGATAAACGTCAGAAGGTCAGAGAGGGATAAACGTCTGAAGATACAGAAAGGGATAAACGTCTGAAGGTGCAGAGAGAGATATATGTCTGAGGGTACAGAGAGGGGCAAACGTCAGAAGGTACAGAGAGGATAAACGTCAGAAGGTACAGAGAGGGATAAACGTCAGAAGGTACAGAGAGAGATAAACGTCTGAAGGAACAGAGAGGGATAAACGTCAGAAGGTACAGAGAGGGATAAAAGTCAGAAGGTACAGAGAGGGATAAACGTCTGAAGGTACAGATAGGGATAAACGTCAGAAGCTACGGAGAGAGATAGACGTCTAAAGGTACAGAGAGAGATAAACGTCAGAAGGTACAGAGAGGGGTAAACGTCTGAAGGTACAGAGAGGGATAAACATCTGAAGGTACAGATAGGGATAAACGTCTGAAGGTACAGAGAGAGATAAACGTCAGAAGGTACAGAGAAGGATAAACGTCAGAAGGTACAGAGAGAGATAAACGTCAGAAGGTACAGAGAGGGATAAACGTCTGAAGGTACAGAGAGAGATAAACGTCTAAAGGTACATACATGTAACAATATGTACTAGTCACAGTATACAACACAGACACCTCCTCTCCATACACTTTGTTACTTGCCTGTGAATGTTCACATCTTAGGATGTAAAAAGGATAAGATAGTTGATCACGAACAATACCTAGACAACAACAAACTGTATAACACATTCTTAACACATTTCCGTTCTTCTCGTGGTTCATTTTGTTTTATTTTACCTTTATTTATCTTTGGAAACCTAGATGAAAAAATATAACAAAAGGAGACATTGAACTGGAGGAGCTTGATTTCATCACATGACTCTCTGACTCAGAACTTTTTAAGAAATATACATGTAAGTAACATATCCTGTCAGCCTTGAATGTATGTATGTATGTAACACATAAGTTAACATACGTCTTAAATCATGGAATTTCACCACAAGATACCCTCATATCCTGCTTTGGTTACATGTCAGCAGCGCACGTGTCTATAAATAGAACACAGGATGGTATGCCAGGTTCAGCAATGCCTTTCAACAGGGTAGGTATACCTAAAATGAAACGCCTCTTATATTCTGTTCGTTTATAGAAATAACTGAGCTAATCTTGAAGAGTTTTTTTTTCCATTTTATAATTCAACAAACTTCTCATTAATCTCAGTCACTTATCTATCAAAATGTTAATTTCAGCGATACTTTAAAATATCTTAAAACATCGTGCAATATTTGTGATGTCGCATGGCACCATTTCAATTTTTTTTGTTTTTGTTTTTATAGAATTTCATCTTTTTAAGTTCAAAGAGAGATGATAAGCAACATAGAAGACATGGGCAGATAAAAACTGTAATAATCCATGATAATTAATAAATAGTTAATTATCACTTGTACATCGATTTTTTTTTTAATGCGTCAAATATTTGAGAAGTGTTCTATTTTGGGTAGTATTCCATTTTGGTATACCTGTAATGATTGCTTAACTGTTACCATAGTTACTTATGAAACACTCGGTTGGATTTAGGAATTTGAACCAAAACAACATGAAAGTACAGATAATGTGTGGATGCTTGATTGATGAAGGAAATGTAATGAATGGACGGACACAACACAAAACAAGAACATCTCCTCGGTTCCTAACAATCCGGAATATATAGTCCGATACCAATTTCTATACTAGACAAAAGTCATCACAACGTTTTAAATCATGATCACTTTGAAGCAGTCGGCCGGCATGAAAAGAAAAGGAGAGTGAACGCTGTTTTATTAAGTGACAAATCCATGTACACGTGCTGATTAAAGGTGTGAATACCTTCTTTTTAAACAATTTCAACAAAACGTTTTCAAATCTGTATTTACTCATTTGTATTGCATAGGACATGTACATTTATGAGACGTTGTCATCCGGTGTTCTACGTGTCACCAGTTTTGACGGATTTTGTGCACTTAAACAATGTGAAGCTTATTTATACGTTCCGGAAAGTTACATACACGTCATGAAACGATATCCAATAGAGAAATGACGTAAGGGGTCTCTTATTCTAAGTAATGTCAAAACATCAACAAGGAGAGCCCCATGTCTTGGTGGAACACAACTACCAATGTAACTAGATCTTCGATCAAATAATACTATACAACAGTTTGTTTTTTAAACTGTTGATTATTTAACCGATGAAGAGCATTATTGCTACTCTTCAATGGCGAAAATATGACATGGCTGAAATTGCATATTTTGGTTTTGGCATAAGATTGTTAAACATATAACAATATGGTGATATAAACCCCAGTATCTCAAGTACTTATAAGGTCTTACATTCTCTATTACAGATTTTCTGAAATGAGTAAGATATTAAAACGGTTAAGTGTGCTTGAGTTTCCGGAGTCATCACGCATAGCACTTCAGTACCTGACATCATGTTTCACAACCTCATCAGGAGGTGCCATTCCTGGCCTGGGAGGAGGAGCTGAGAACTTTGCAGTGGAAGTTAGTCAGGACTATGTATTGTTCAAGTCAGCACCTGGCAGAACAAGAGGACCACAAAAGGTTAACATATTTTTCTGATTGAACATATGATAACATAGAATGGGGACTTTGTAATCACTAGGTCCACTTGATAAAATCTTCAAGTTTTATAACAAGCAACAAGAGATACTACTTTTGGATAGCCTCGTGATGTATGGCTACCAGAAAATTGGATAGGCTATCAAATGTTCTCCAATGACTAACCCTGGTTATTTACACTTAAGAACTCCAATGTATGTTAAAACTCAATAGATGTCTGCTTTCTTTCAGAAACTTAATGCAATTCAGGAACTCCAGTTGTTAGAGATGGTATGCAGTTGTCTTCAAGGGGCGCCACAGAGCTCTAGATTCAGCATCTTCAGTGTGATCTTTGGTGGAAATATTGAGGTGTCAAAAACTACCCTCCTCACAAAATTGGTTTCTATGGCCCTCTCCATTGGCAGTGGAGCAGTACTAGATTGTGCGGCCCTTTGGATGCAGGTAGGTGTTAACATATCAAACTTTCACCTCTTAATCAAGTATTGGAGCTTGTATACCCTCTGATAAGTAGGAATACAAATTAAATTCTTTACGGAAAGTTGTAAATTTACACATTGAAGGAGTAACAATATCCCATTATGAATAATGCAGCTTTCATGCTCACGATCTAAGTCAGTCACTTTGTAGCATGTGATGGTTATTTTGTATCTAATTTCCTACTCTGTGGTTGTGTAGGAGCAAGGCTGTCACAGCAGTACTGTATGTGATCTTGTACAGCGACTGGTGGAGGACTACTGCCTGCTGTTCCCAGAGATCAGCCACACTTTCCAAACACTGCCCAGTGTCTCACCACTCTTCACCTGTAACTTCATTACAGCAGTCGCCACCATATATCCATTTCATGGTAATCTTTTCTGTAATAATTGTTACCCAAAATTATATGCACACTTATACTATACTCATGTATACATGTTCAAGATGTTGACAGCAACTTGATTGCACTTTACAAGTCTTCTAAAGCGTTTTTTCATGATACTACCCCAGGTACATACTTAGTAAGTAAGGGCATGTACCGGACCTGATATTATAAACATGCAGGTTACTTGAGATGTTATATTCTATGTAAATATAAAGCAGAATTTTTTCTTCTGTTTCACAAATTTTTTCTCTTTGTAGAAATCTCTCGGGCACCTCCTCCAATCCTGTTGGAATACATCACAAACTGGGTTTCCAGTGACCCTTGTTTGTGTTCAGAGTCTGTTCGACTTGTTCGCATCCAGGCCAGTTTTTCTTGTCCATTCTATGGACTAGTGCAGTGGTGCATATTAGGACAAATTCTGTGCACAACTCATTGTGATCCAGATTCTTCATTACATAACAAACTGCACAGTGATAAGACAAAGACATTCTCATTGCTTTCTAAACTACACTTCAGCATCTTACAGAGTTTCCAGGCCTATAAAAGCATGGAGTTGAACCAGGAACTTTTCCACATGTCACATTTTCTGTCTATAGCTAGGGAGCTTGTCAGAATTTACCAACTCAGTAAAGATAAAATACAGGAGGAGGAATTTCAAACGTTGGTTGATCGACTCGGGCAAATAATCCAGGTTGCTATAGTGACAGGTGGACTAAAGATATCTGGTAAGTGTAATAATGGCAATTTCAGCGAGTTATTTTGGTAGCAGTGTCGTGAAAGTGGACATTTTATAGAAAGAAAGACTACCTTGTCAGGAATATCCCTGCAAACACCATAAACTAATTAATGAAGGAATTATCAAGTTCTATTTCATATGAATCAAGACAAGGTCATGTGATCAATACATATGAAAATGTAATTTTTGACTATACTGTTCAGTATTTGTGTACCATGTTATTCAAGCCAAGATCTTTTCATTAATACTAGGTATGATATAAAATAACAATAATATATTCTGGGCCAATCTTTTATCCTCTCTCTCTCTTCAGGTGGTAAAGAAATTGTAACTCTTTGTGAAATCTTACCACAGAATAGGTGAGTATATTTACCATAAAAGTATCTTACTCATAAAAGTTTTAATTTTCCTTAAAAGCCATTATTTATGGTATTTAATAATTTGGTACATACACTATTAAAAAAATCTAATTGCCGAAAACAGTTTTCAGATAAATGTTCTAACTAAACCTTGTAAGAGATATTTTTTTCATGAATTTTAGATCATTGTACATCAATAAAGAATGTAATGTGAAACTTTCTTACAAACAACCTCTTACATTTTCAGATTACTTCAGATCATAGCAAGACCATGGATAAATCAGCCCATGGACACATCATAGTTACACCTCCTGCCATTGTACATATTCCTTTTCAAATTACGGTGCATAATAAATGTTCATACAAGCCTTGGTGTACTTGATTTCTTGCTGTTGTTGTGGATTAAAGTTCTTCTTTATAGGTCTAACATTAAGGCCATAAAAGATTGCAGAAATATACTGAAGTTATGAATTCCCTCAAACATAGCTGGTGTTTTACAGGTCTAGATTTCAAAGATCAAGGCCATAACTACTAGTAGGAAATTCCAATTTGTTTTCTTTATATAGCCACAAACTATTAATGGCCACACAGGTGGTAGATTTCTGTCTGTGATGACATTAATTGTAAGACTGTTATGACTTAAACTGTTTCACACTGTGATCTGTTTTGATTATGAGGTAAACTGGTGCTTTCAACTCTTGATAAAAGAAAAAATTAGGAAATGAAAACATTCAATTTTTTATTAAAAATAAAAATAACAATCAATATGGTCTGAATCGTCTTGATGCTTTCATGAGAGCAATCCGCTGTTTGTCTTCTTCAAATTTTTTTCTCAGTTCTGCTATTTCTGTGGAAGAATCAAGGTAAATTCTTAGATCTTGTCACACATATGTATCAACCTCTTCCATAAATTTGTATACAATGTACTAGTAATATGTAATTATAAAACTGATGGATTACTCTCTACTGAAAATCTTTCTATGTTTACTTCTCCTGATTGTTAGAACAGATTTTTGACCTGTGCTGTATGCAGAAATACTGAGGTGGATGTACTTGTGCTTAGACTTTTAAACTTACGTTCTCTCTTTGTCTCTCTGATTTGGAAGGAATAGAAATTCAGCAACTCCTGAAAACATATATTAAAACTTTAAATTGTGAAACATTATTCTGGTATATATCAAAATGTAACGTACTTTAATGAACTATAAAACATTTAACTGATACTGTAAAATATTTAGCATAGGAAGAAAAGTCATGATCGTGTATTGGTGAGAAGGTTACCTATATGGTTGTGGTTGATGGGTCACAAAAAGGCGCCCTGTCCTCTAGAATACATTTATACTTGACTTCAGCTTCATATAGTCATTGCTCTACCCCAGCCCCCAACCCCCACAACAACATTTTTATCTCATCCAGCGATATATATATTTTTTTCAATTTTCTTCCCATGTCTTTAAAACTTGGTATGCTTTTGATCATTGAAACACACATAGCACTGTTTTGACTCATTTTTCCACACCCGTATCCTTTTAGATACAATAAATCCTGAACATTTCTTTGGCATGGGACAGACATATATTGTTATTCCTGTACTCTTGTTCTATTGATTATCAGGCCAATGTTTCACATCAAATCATAACTGACAAATTACTTTCACAGTCTTAAACTCAATTTACATAGATCATAACAATATCAATATCAGACATCGACATTTCCATGAATGAGGGGATGTCACTCTTATTACCTGTTATGACCCCTTAGTGTACATTGCCAAGCCACTACTTCAGTAGAACATATCATAATTCTATTCACAAGGTGCAAATTAATAAACACAATTTTGACCCACAGGGAGGTCATACCCAGCATATTCAGCTATATATGGTAAATTCCTATATCTGCGCTAAAGAAGGACTTGAAATATGATTCATTTCTCCAAAACAACCCTGGCTGTTTGTATCCAAGAAGGTCATAGTCTACATATACCATGGCGATCCCTCTCGCCCAAGATATGATCCAAATCATCTGTTTTGAAGTGATCTACCTCTATATCCCCAAAGGATGTGCACACCATTCATTTACATAATATTAAGGTCTCATTCAGCTACAGTTGCCCAAGACCAATAGGTCAAAATCAATCCTGATTAACATTTTTTAATATTATTATCATTGCATTCTTAACGGCCCGTCAACACACAGTAAAACACACAGTGATCCAATATATAACCAGATTATGTTTTGATGTAGAATGGACGGCTACAGCTTTTATTTATTGATTAATAAACTGTCAAAATGAAACCGTACATTTAAAAACTTTCAGCTATACTGACACATAATTCTACAAAAACATTTCTGTTACAGAGGTTTAGGATATAAGGTAATATATCGTTAGTTCAACATGATTTTAGTCTACTTTCATTGTTTAACTCTGCTGTATCAAATTCTAAATTTGTGCCTTTTGTACAATCACTGAAGTGCGGATTAATCTACATCATATAAGTCCACCAAAGTACCTTATCTTTTCTCTTCTTCTTTTCTCGGGCTGTGACTTTTTTCTCTTGCGACTCCTTCCACGGAACACCCTTATTCTTGCCGTGTCTTGTGACCGTTACCCAGCCATCATCGTCTGGCACCCCTTCATTATCCTTAGCTTTCTGCTTCTCCTGAGAACAAACACCAAAACTGAAATGTTATAATCACAATCAACCTAGAGTAACAGATCCTTGCACCAAAACTTCCTACTGAGTGGGTATTATGTGGAACCAACCATAAAACAAGAGGCCCATGGGCCTTAACGGTCATCTGACATTAGATACAAGATATTTGACCCCTGTGACCTTTAAAGTGTGTCAAGGTCATTCATTTGAACAAACTTGGTAGAGCTCCATGCCAGTATGCTCTGTGCCAAGTATTAGCCCCCTAGACCTTCTAGTATTTGAGAAGAAGTTGTTTGAATGAAAAGTTTACGCACGGCGGACGACGACGGACGAAGCATGATGGCTATAGGTCATCTTGACCCTTTGGGTCAGATGACCTAAAAACCACTGAAAGCCAGTCTGTAGGTAGAATGAGGGATCAAGCATTACAGCTATAGAACCGACAAGTCTGTGGGTATTTTGAGGTTTCCAGCATTACAACTACCTACTGAGTGAGGATGCGTGGCCAAGCATTATAGAACCTACAACTCTGGATAGAATGAGGGTTCCCAGCATCAAAACTAGTATCACAACACAAGGAAACACAACTAGTTATGGCTCTTTTGGCACACAATAAGCTCCTGCATTCTTTTCTACAGGCAACACCACATTATAGGTACAAGGTGGCTGATCTGTTGTTGACAGTGAACACCCTTTCTGCAGAAGGAGTGTATTTATATATTTGTAATAATTAAAGTGATCCTACTTGAATGAACTTTTTGTGTGAAAGCATTACCTCCTCCACTCGTGAATCATACTGGGCCATGTATTCATCAATCTCCTGTTGTAAATCGTCGACATTTATCCTCTCCTTTTCGTAAGCCTTACACCACTCTACAGTCATAAAAAAATATAATAGTTTATGTTATATGTTTAGTACTCACTAGTTATGGGACAATGATCAATTTTCTAATAGTTTAACCTCATCTGATGCAACAATCCATCATAATTTCTTTTAAGCAAAAACAAAATCTGTATTATGCATAATGAGGCAAATATGTGATAAAAAATTATCATAAATGGGGCACAATTCATTTAGAAAAGTACAAAACATGATCACATGCAAATTACTGTGGAGAGTAAGTAGCATTACCCAGGACAAACATTATAAAGATATCAAAAGGGGTATAACTCATCAGAGAAAGATTAATGAAAGCAACAATAAACATCATACTGAAAAGTTTCATACATCATGTTTATCGCTTTACTGGAACATAAATAAAGTCTTCCCTTCCAGTGGCCCTCAACTGACTTTTATTTTAGTGAACCAAAAAACGTACAAATATTCTGGGACTGAACATCCTTTAATATGTTAATACTAACAGTAGCAAATTAAAGATACATGTAATAACTTCCTTTATGAATATTCATTTCCAAAGTGAATTAACATATTAGTGTAACTACCACTACCACCTTGCTAAAAGTACAGCTGCCAGACTTCCATTGGTGATGTTAGCTGCCAGCTAACTGGTTTTTAGATAATCCCTAATTGTGATTATTGCCAACTTACTTCCCATGCCTGTGCATGTGTCTTTATGGGGGGTCTCTGATGATATAACTAGTGGTTTGCTGTAAGGAATATTCTTGGCTTTCTTGATAGCATTTGGCTTTCTAAAGACAATGTAAGCAACCTTGAAACCCTGTAATGAAAAGATATCATGAGAAGTAACAAAGATGAATATATATCCTTGCCAAAATTCTGGCTGCTTTCTAATTGGTAGAGGAGAATTTCACTTCAGTGAGTGTCAGGCTAGTAAATTTGATGTTCCTGGGTTTATATTTCAATATATTGTAAATATAAACCAGTGTTTCAGTGCTACTGATGAACTAATAGAGACAAAAATACTGATCCCTGCTCTCTCAAACATTGCTATTTCCTCTGGAAAGAGACAAATTCTTTCCAGGTTGTGGTATCATCTATATAATATATAAGCTAGGAACACATTATTTCTCCATTTCATTTGACAGAGCATTAGAGTAGTAAGTATGAAAATCAATGATTCAGTTCCTAACAAAACCATTTACAAATACTGAAGTGTGCATCCCAACTAATCATTAGACAGTTGATAATGGTTCACTGTCCACAGCTAAATCAAGATATCAATATAGATATACATCAATCCGGTTCCTTACCTCATGCATTTTCACAGTTGGGAAGTATTTAGAGGTATCTGTACGTGGTGGCCCACTGGATGGCTTGTCATGAAGATATACCCGAAGAACTTTTCCAAAAGGCGAGAACATATGTCTCAAATGTTCCTTTAAAAATCAACAGATGTATCAGTCACACAAATCTCTATACGTTCTGAGATATATCTTAATAACCAGTGTGTGCTTGTGTTTTCAGTATGGAAGTAAATCCCAAACACCACCTATATGAATTATGTACAGATGTTGTTATTCGAAAAAGTATGCAACCACAATTTTATTCCTGATTCAAATGCCTTTAAACTGACTTTTGTAGATCACATGTTATAAAGCTACTATCACAGAATAAGTGCTTGACAGTATTTCTTACCTCATTACAATATGGTGGTATGTTGAGTACAAACAGGGTTGTTTCCCTTGGTTTACATTTATCTTCCTCACGAACATTGTGCTCCTTCAGGTAAAGACAGTGGGCTGCTTTACTTTTCTCAGAGTATTTCACTTGAATGACTGAAATATGTTTGGTTGAAAAAAATAATAAACCATAATCCAACACAGTTTCAAAAAGATGAATCAGAGACTGAGGGAAGATATCTAAATAATAAAGTGAAATATTACTGGCAACAAGATTTGTTTCAGAAACTTTATGCCCTGGAAGGGGAAGCCAGTTATAGAGGCTACGACAACACCAGGGCTAGGACATTTAATTGTAAGACATTTTTGTAACATATCAAATGTGTGGGTTTACAATCTAAAAGGTTGCATGTAATTCATGTAATTTGATGGTTTATTTATTTATTTATTTATTCAACAGGTTTTACATTCACAGTTATGGTCTTTTGGCCTTTCAGTAGACAGGAGAAGATAGGAAAACAAGAGGCCCATGGGCACAGTTATGGTCTTTTGGCCTTTCAGTAGACAGGAGAAGATAGGAAAATGAGTAGAGAGTAAATAGTATGAAGCAATGGAAGAGAATGGGATGTCAAGATGAGGTAATTTAATGGTAAAAATTGAAATTTATTTGATGAAAACAAAAAAATTATCTTTTACAAGGATCTAAAAGTCCTGTAACTTTGGTGAATATGAACAGATTTTAACCAATATCAAAGATATCTGAGATCTCATTGATATTAAGTTATACACCCCTTGGTACCAAATTAGGTCCAAAGCTGCATGGAGTCAAGGTTATCACATGTAGTATCAAACAGTAGGTCTTGTCCTCATGTACATTCTTGACAACAGAGCATTATTTCTTAACATTGCAAAGATAATGGTCTATGTTGTGTGCATAAAATTTTGAACCAAGTGACAGACAGGGGCCAGAAACAATATGCTCTAATCCATGATCTCAAGGGCATAAAGATTGTTGAATTAAAATGTTGTTTACAAAAATAAAATTTCATTTCATGGGTTAGTACAGCGCATTCATAGAGATTGATAAGAAATCTGATGTTAATTAACTGGTGAGTTGTAGATTGACAGATGAAAAATTATTTCATTCTAATTGATTTGTGGTATATGTCTCATTGCAGAAAAAGAAAATGACTTCGCAAAAAAAATTTTGAAAATGAAAACTAATCATTTGAAAAATGCCCATGCATATTCTAATAATGATTTTACGTAAAGTTGATGCACTCGGGGCCAATTTAAGCAAATAAAACAAGTTTCATTATATAATACCATGGACTTAGAATAGAATATTGTCAGTCCACAATGATACATTTATACCATAGTCTGATTGTCACGATAAATCAACATGTGCTTGATTAAGCTAGCTCAGTGTTGTTTCCGTAAAAATCGTACCACGTGGACCTCATAGAGGAAGTTCAAAGAAGGGCAACCAAGCAGTTACCAGGATAATATAACTTAACATACGAGGACCGATTATGGAAACTCAAGCTACCCACCCTGAAATATAGAAAAAGTCAAGGTGATATAATTGAAGTGTACAAGACCTTGAGCCGAAAATATGATATAGAATCTGGGAAATCATCAAATTGTGAAATGATAACATTCAGAGAGCACAAGGACGTGGGAACTCAAAAAAGATATATGTGCAAAGATCCAGGCTAAATATCAGAAAACACAGCTTCAGTGTGAGGACCGCAAAACTATGGAACAGGCTACCAGAAAAAGTTGTGAATGCCAGTAGCATCAATGCCTTTAAGAATAGACTTGACTACTTTTGGAAGGATCAAGAAGTATTGAAGGATCAAGAAATATTGTATGACTTCAAGGCGGATTTTGTATTCGACACTACCGGTCATAAATATGATAACACTAATGAGTTCGACGAAGAGGACCTTAAAGGAACTGTGTTGGAAAATATACCATAATTACCATAAGTTATGTGCCAGACTTGCCAGCCGAGAATCAAAGATCGAAAACACAGTCTCTTACTCATCCGTTTCATACGCTGTTATTGTTATGTCTGAACAAGAGTGCTAATATTGGAAACTGTTCGAGTATCTTCTGGCAACAACATGTAACTATGTCTTACCCGTGAACCCCTGGACGTCTACGTTATCATGTTTTTCGTTGAGCTCCTCCATGCTGCTTATCGAGAAATCGACGTTGTTGGAAAGCTTTGTTGATAGTGGGGTCGGCTGTTGATAGGATAACAAACGAACTGACTTCACTTGTACTATTTATATGCTCACTTCACACCGTAGGCGGAACAACATTGGCCAGGTCGGTCGATTCAAGGTTAAAAAGTTTTGCCAAAAAAATCTCTCTGTGTCCCCATGCACTCTTTTTAGCATTATTATTATTTGCTGAGATCTGGAGAAAGAAGAAAGAATGGACCTAAGCTTATATTTTAGAGCTAACCGGGACGCTACTGATCAACGTTGTCACTGACCTTATTCGGAGGCTTTACAAATGAATATATCAATAGCAATTGATATAGATAATAATCTCTGTTGCGATTACACAAGGTTTTTTCCATTTCGCACACGTATATTGCAAATGGTTTTTTTCTGCGACATTCACATCCAGTTTATAGCATTTTGTAAGGTCGTTTAATTCCTATTAATTTCATAATCTAATATTAGTTTACTAGTCGAAATCTGTATAGACTGGGACGTGCTCAACCTTTGCACACTTAAACATACCATTCTGTTTAAATATATATTAAACAGTACGCGTATAATGGTTGAGGAAGTGATGCCTATAAGCAGGGACGTATAATACAATATTATACGTCCTTGCTATAAGGTCTGGTGCCCAAGGAAGATTCTGTTTTGCTTGTTTTCCGTTTCTAAAATTATTATTCATCTATGTTTCTTGTTAAAAATCAACTTTGACTTGGGTATAAGGTGTATTTGGAAACATAATTTTGATTTTGGATATTCAATTGCCAGACTATGATAACATCTATATATAAAGGTTCACCAACTCGTGTATTAGATGTGAACAGAGATTTATGCACAAGGTTTGCCACTTGCCGCATCATACATACAATTCCTGGGCTGTCTGAACCCATTGGACTTTTTTTCCATTTTGGTAAAGTTCCCAGAAACTCACGTTTTCTTTTCTATCTTACCATTAGTATTCCCCACACTCAAGATTCTAAAACATTTCAATGATCTATCACTGCGCATGCACAATACAGTTCCTGCTCTATTTCCGGGAAAATGTTTACGTTTTCGACAAACGCTGAAAATGATCTTTTTGAATGAAATCGCGACAATTCAAGTAATTTAAGACGTATCAGATATGGACGAAAGTTAGTTGTGTAAGTATTATTTATCTGTTTAAATAATGCAACGAATTTCGTAACAATATAGGGCTCTGACATCTTTCTTTCGTGTGTCGTCACTATTTTCAGTCATATGATGATTTTATGATTCAATGAATTTGTTGAACCACAGTCACTTGTATCTGGAATGCAAGCAACCCAATCAAAATATTCACAGTCAACTCTTCATGGACCGATATTTACTTGAGTTGCAATTGCAATCCACCTACTTGTGCCTGTGTTTGAACACTTTGACTCTGTTTGACTGTTGGGTGTGACCTAAGTATGGACAATCTATACAAAGAGTTGGTCCCTAATTATAAAATTCCTACTACTACTACTGTCATAACCTCTCTTCATATTGATTCATCTGTGTCCATTGGCTTGCCATTCTTGTGAATTGACATCTTTCCTTTGAAAACAAAATAATCCCCCTCCATTTGGCTGATATAGGATTTCAGGTCAAGATCAAAGTAACCCTTGACAGGATTAACTCAACCAGTGACAGGATCAACTTAACCGTGACAGGATCAGGTTAGCCTGTGAGGATCCATTACAGGATCAAGTTTACTAGGGACATGATTGAGTTAACCAGTGACAATATCAACTTAACTGTGTGACAGGATCAGGTTAGCCTGTGAGGATCCATTACAGGATCAAGTTTACTAGGGACATGATTGAGTTAACCAGTGACAATATCAACTTAACTGTGTGGCAGGATCAGGTTAGCCTGTGATGATCCATTACAGAATCAAGTTTACTAGGAATATGATTGAGTTACCAGTGACAGGATCAGGTTAGCCTGTGATGATCCATTACAAGATCAAGTTAACTGGGGATTTGATTGGATTTACTGGTGACATGATCAAGTTAATCCAGGGCTCTCACACCCCATTTTGGGACTGGGACCCGGGGCCCTTAGAATTGGGAAAAATAATGGTGTTTTCCTTATAATTTGGAAAACTTGGGGTCTAAATTGGGGAAAAAAAGATACTATTTTGCATTGGGAATAGGGCCGATATTTATTTGGCCCCAAATCTGGCAGATTGAGAGCCCTGTAATCTGTGATATGATTGAGGTAACCCATGACAGGATCAAGTTTACCTGTTGCATGACCAAGTCAGCTCCTGAGAACTGTCACAGCAAAGAAATAACATATGAAAATCTGTCTGAGGCATCAAGGTTGTCTCAGCTTTTAGTACATAGATTGCAAGTGATAACATTGAAGTATTTTGTCAGAAAAAAACACTAGTAAACACATATAAAAATAAATTCACTAATCTTTGCATTATTTTGATGTGGATGTCCATTAGGTTACATTTTGCAGTGTATCGTTTCTTTGATTGTAAACAAATTAACCAACATATATTTGAATTTTGTGTTTGCGTATTTAGTTTTTACCTTGACCTATTAAATTATGAAGAACCTCTGATATATAATGATTCTGTTATGTTTCTTCAAAAATTGTAGATCAAGTGATGAGAATGGAGCAGTGTACATAGTACATAGTGAGGTGATCAATGACAAAATAAAATTTTGCCAGAAAGCATTGTGATTGAAAAGCAGCCATGTTGGTCAAGTGCTGATGTTTCTGGAAGGGGCATGTGTCAGCCAATGTCCTTCAGTGTCCAGAGGGAGGTCCAGCTTCGATTTCTATGTCCAGCAGATATAGATGAGGTCAAGAAGTTATGCAGAGAATGGTTTCCAATAGAGTGTGTATAGTTTGTTTTTGTTCTTAACACTTCCATTTGGAAAACCTGCACCTGTAGAATTGTTTATGTATAATGGTAACTTTTTATCATCAGATGGTGGGCTATTCAAATCGCTCTGCATCCATGGTTCGTCGGTTAATTGGTAAACAGCATTTGTTATCGCTGTTTCTTGAGAAGTACTGGATGGGTCTTTATTAAATTTCATATGTAGGTTCCCCTTTGTCTCTCCTTGTGCTCGTTTGATTTTGGAACTGATCAGAAGAAATGAAATAGCTTCCAGGCAACCAGTTCTGATTTGGCAGGTAAAGATTATCATTGCTATTTCTGCAAAGGAATGTTCAAATGTCTTATCATGAAGAGCAAAAAAAGAGATGAGAAAAGAAAGGAAAAGATCAAACTTTCAAAGAACATATAAAAATCTAACAATGGTGGACGCCAAGATCCCTCTGGGTTCTCTTGTCATACTTAAAATATTTTAATTGATGAAACCATATGTATGTATAGTAATAATTTTGGTATGTAATAAAAATAACTTAAGTAGTAATTATATATATGAATGGAATATTGGTGAAACAATTTGTGTTATTACAAAGTGATAAAACTTACTGACTTAATTCTATAGTGAATCAGTATATTTATATATTTTTCTTAAATATTTTCTCTCTTGTGCCTTTCCTTCATATTCCTTTTTTTAAGAAAACAATATAAACCTTCCTTTAATTAGGAATTCTTCATTTCTCAGAAATCAGATTTGAAAAAAAATTGAAGGAACTATTACCTTTTATTTCAATCAGCAATATTATAGTTTGTATGGATATTTTCTCCCTCAGTTTTAGCCATTTGCTCTAAACCCTGGTTGGTTTTATATACATAAAATTATGTTTTTCTCAATGACATTTTTATTTTACAGTTTTGGTAGAGTTATTGCCCTTGCTTTTTTCCCGATGTTTTCATTGTGTCTTTATATTTTCTCCCTCGGTTTTTAAACCAATTTCTTTGGTAGACTTCAAATCCACATCATGATTTTGTTTTGTTATGAACATCATTTTGATTCAATTGTATTTCTAACAGCTGTTGCCCTTTGTTTTTTCATGATTTTATTTTACACTTTGATATATCATTAAAACATATTGCATTGTTTTAACTTGTGATACTTGGACCTGTTAATGCTTTATCTGTTTTTGTATTCTTTTCAGTACATTAAATTATGACTATTTCTTCGACATGGGATAGACATAAATGATATTGTTCTGCCTGGTGATACTCTTGTTATGCATGAGTTTGAAATGATATTATTGTTTGACGACCTGTAGATATATAGCTTAATCTTCGTTTGATAAAATGTCCTTAATTTGTTACAGATATCCCGATACATGGTACCAGGAAATAACCTCCAACCCCAAATTTTACTCACTAGCTGCAACCTACCATTCCAGGATCGTGGGAATGATTGTGTCAGAAGTCAAGTTACTATCTTCCATCAATAAAGAGGTTGGTTTGTTCAGGACCTGCTTGTAGTTTTGTGTATCTGAAAACTTGTTCTTGAATGAGAGATATGAATGCAGGAACTACCTACATTTGTAAGAATTTTTTCCAGACTGTCAAGGAATGGTATTTTATCTCTAAATTCTGTTCCATATTTTGGGAGGACCTATCATATTGGTGTTGGATATTTCCATGGGTCTGTTGTCCTCACACTGTGCTCCATTTACCAGTGCTGAAAGTCCAACACATGTCAGACATAAAATGTTGAGATATCTTCAGAAATCTATTGTACCACAGTAAAGTTTGTCTATAAAAGTAAAATTACCAGACCAAATACTGATGAGATGTTGTTATAATTTATCCAGTTTTTTAAACCATTCACCTATTATCATGGTTTCATTTTTGAATAAAAAGAATGAAAATGATATGTAAGTGATACTTGAACATGGACATTGTGATTACTCACAGGATGCTGACATTCTGGCCACTCATCATCCTCCCACTTCTCAGGTTGCCTACATACTGAGTCTAGGGGTGGTTGTGGACTTTCGGAAGCACGGCATTGGTAAGGACATTGATGCTAGTGTACAAGTACTTAGATAACATTATACACTGATTTCTGATAACAAGTCCATGTTAAGTGTATAAAAACTGACATTATCAAATTTTCATACATTTTTTATTTGTACTTAATCTGATTCGTGTTAAAGAACTATTTTAAATTTATTTTGATGATGCTGAATTGTATAATGTGAAATGAGATAATTCTATAATTTGTACAAAAATTAAACACTTTGCCTTGTTACAACTTCTTTGTTTTCAACATATCCTAGAAATAGTAATACAATCATGTATATTTTAAACTTTCCAGCTTCTTTGTTTTCAACATATCCTAGAAATAGTAATACAATCATGTATAATGTATATTTTAAACTTTCCAGCTTCTTTGCTATTGGACAGCCTAATTTCCTACCTTACATCAAAAGATCGATGTAACTGTAAGGCTGTGTACCTTCATGTGCTTGCTACAAATGTTATTGCTATCCGGTTCTATGAGAAGCGTCGATTCCAAGCTCACAGCTTCCTGCCTTATTACTACTCGATTCAGGGTAAACCCAGGGATGGATACTTATATGTACTGTATGTCAATGGAGGAAAACCACCCTGGTCTTTCCTATATCCTTTTTATCACCGAAGACTTTCTGTTTTCTTTTTAAACATATTTTAAGCAAAAAAAATATCTTTTAATTTAATGAAAGTGTTTGAAATGAAAAGAATAGAAAAAAATGTGTGATTTTTAGGCTAAGAGCCTGCATCAACATCATCTAAAAACTTTGTTTCCAGATTGTTTCCAACACCACTAGTAAGCATTCCTACACTTCCTGGTTCTGCTTAAGTTGATTGAATAGTAATATATGCCATATCTAGTAATTCTAAGACACAACAAATCATTCTATCAGAAAATTCCTCACTATTTGAGACAAATCATAAGCATATGTGAATGGGTCTCCCTAAAACAAATAAATAAGAAAATGATCAAATCATGCATGAGAGAAAGTAAACAACCAGCAGTGTCTCGCCAACAAAGCGGCATTCATCAGCCTGTGAACAACCTGTGATTTCACATGAAAGCTCTGGTTTCTTATTTTTATAGTAAATAAATAAAAAATGAAACCCTATCAAGTCTTTTCCTTAACACACTTCACTGATTACCTGGTCAACTGCGGAGTGATGATGTCCAAGCTTCAGCCGTGCGCCTTGCCAAGACAAATTGTGCGGTCAGTACGTGGATGGTTGTGCCGTTTACTCGCAGGAGCCACATCTAATTATTCTAGTTAGTTGTCATTCCAACCTATGATTTTATGTGTGAGTCCTTGAGTACAAATGTTGATAAATGTCCCATGATCAAACCTGCCATGTCTTCTGTTACTTGCATAATCTTTTATTTATATCACAGTCAAAATTGTTCCCAAAAGATAGTCACGTAAGTGTTGAAGGAATTGTTTCTTCGATAAGGAAATGATTTTAACAATTATATTTTTGTCTTCTGACACTAAAGATAAGAGTTTGTTTTAATGTAATATTTATCACTTATTAATACAAACATATATACCAAAATCCTGTGTAAATCCAACATTTGATATCTGATAACTTTCTTCAATGTCTGAAAGTGCTAAGTGTAATACAAAATGGATGTGTATTGAACCCAGTAAGGCTTCTGTAATATGGTTTGATGTAACATATAGCAAGTTACATTAGTGGGCTGCAAAACTGAGCTCATTTGTACTTTTATACTAAGGAGGCTTTAACATGATGAGAGATCACTTCTGTGGAGTGTATTTAAGATATTTAGAGTCCTTCATTTAACTAAAGGAAAAGTTGTCCATAGACACAATGTTTCCAATACACATTGAGTTGAGAGACTGCATTGGCTTCAGTCGAGGTAGGAACCTGGGGATTCACATGGCCAAAAAAACTGAGAAAGAAGAAGATGTCAAGTTTTTACAGAAAAAGTATTGGAAAATGTGTTTTAAAAAGCACTTTTTTATCATGCAGTCTGCATATAATCAGTATTGTAGTGAAAATAAACATCGTAGCTAAAACTAGGTTTATTTAGACATCATCACAAGCACACTATCAAATCACTGTATTAAATATTACACTTCCCGACATTTCCTCTCAGTTTCACACAACTGTACTAACACATGATTAGTTCTGTTTCATAACTACCCATGAACTGGACACGACTACCTTGCAGCATAACCATGACCATGGATGTCTCTGATAACAGGTCAACTGTTTTAAGGGTGACAGGTCAGCCATGACTGTTGTTGGTCACGGTCATGGTAACAAGTCAATAGTGACTTAAGTCGGCCAGAGTAACATTGGCAGGTCTACTGTAACTGTTGTTGATCTAGGAACAGGTCAACATGACTGTGGTTGTTTAAAGTAATGATGTCAGATCTAAATCAACTTTTGTTGTTCAAAATAGTGGTGGCAGTTCAACTGTGACTGATGTTGGTTTAGGTAATAGTGACAGGTCAGATTTGATTGTTGTTGGTCATAGTAATGATGACAGGTCAACTGTGACAGTTTTTGGTGAGAGACACGTCATCCATGACATGGCATTTGGTATTCAGTGACTTATTTGGTATTAGTCCATCTAGTTAAAATCTTCTCATTTCACATCAGACTTCGTTACATAAAATGGGTTTGTAATTTGAAGCAAAATGAGAAAAAGCAATTGTATTGGTCAGGTCAGCTTTCTGGTGTAATAGTTTACATAAATGAAACATAGATAAGTCAAATCTGGTGTAAAAGTTTAAATAAATGAGACATAGATAAACCTAATCTGGTGTAATAGTTTAAATAAATGAGACATAGATAAACCTAATCTGGTGTAGTAGTTTAAATAAATAGGACATAGATAAACCTAATCTGGTGTAATAGTTTAAGTAAATGGGACATAGATAAGTCAAATCTGGTGTAATAGTTTAAATAAATGAGACATAGATAAACCTGATCTGGTGGAATAGTTTAAGTAAATGAGACATAGATAAACCTGATCTGGTGGAATAGTTTAAGTAAATGAGACATAGATAAACCTAATCTGGTGTAATAGTTTAAATAAATGAGACATAGATTAGTCAAATCTGGTGTAATAGTTTAAATAAATGAGACATAGATAAACCTAATCTGGTGGAATAGTTTAAATAAATGAGACATAGATATACCTAATCTGGTGGAATAGTTTAAGTAAATGAGACATAGATAAACCTAATCTGGTGTAATAGTTTAAGTAAATGAGACATAGATAAGTCAAATCTGGTGTAATAGTTTAAATATATGAGACATAGATACGTCTCATCATTATGATATTCTCATTATTTCGGACAGTACAACATTTCAGTGACCTGTACTTTGTTCTATTCTGTTGTATTAGTGTGTTTGTAATATCTGTAAGTTTACATCTCCTGCTACATGTATAATATGTATAAGTCTATCTGAGGTAACTCAAGACTATAAGACTATATACTTACACACTTCAATCAATTGTGGTCAGAGAAATGTGTTCCAGAAATCCCTGTCATTGGGAAGTGTTCCAGATTTATTGAAATCCTTATCACAGAAAAGTGTTCCAGAATGAACAATAATTACACCAAATAATCAGGAGTTTTCTTCCTTCTCCAGTCTTCTATCCAAATCATCCATTAGTTTCCTGTAGGACTTAACTCCATCACTCCCCGTTACATTGTAATATAAACATATTTAATAATGAAATATAAGGAAGAGTGAGTATCTGTTGTAAAGGTTAATGATTACATAAAGGATGAAGAGAAACAGGGTTTCAATCTCTAATCTGTTCAGGATTAGTCTCATATCCATTCTACCACTAATCTGATCACAGAAATGTCAGAATGTTAATTTTGTAGGTTAAATGTTTTTCTTTTTTAGGATTACAAAATTAAATACAAACCAGATTTTGTTTCTGAAGCAGTCGTGTGTGATAAGAAACGGTCTGGTTTGTTGTATTACTTTCTTCATGATCATAGATGCAGCTAAGTTTATATGTGTCTAAAGAGAGAGTGAGAGAGAACTTCATGTCAGCAGGGAAATGTCTTATATACAAAATGTCTCATATTCAAGAAAGTTAATTCAAAAATTGTATATATCAGATGTATATAATAACCAGCTTTAGGAATAGTTTTACTAGCTTTGTCTCAAAATTGTAAGCTTTCAGTATGTTAGCATTGTCAACCTCATTTTTATTTCAGAACGTTGCCTTCCATTCAGTGTTGAGCCTGCATAAAAAGCATTTCGTCAATGTTTTTATGCAACAAAAATGAACAAATAAAGAGCTTTAGACTGAGGTTACAATAGACAGGTATAGACTGAGGTAACAATAGACAGGTGTAGACTGAGGTTACAATAGACAGGTGTAGACTGAGGTTACAATAGACAGTCATAGACTGAGGTAACAATAGACAGGTATAGACTGAGGTAACAATAGACAGGTGTAGACTGAGGTTACAATAGACAGTCAAAGACTGAGGTTACAATAGACAGTCATAGACTGAGGTAACAATAGACAGGTGTAGACTGAGGTTACAATAGACAGGTATAGACTGAGGTAACAATAGACAGGTATAGACTGAGGTAACAATAGACAGGTATATACTGAGGTAACAATAGACAGGTATAGACTGAGGTTACAATAGACAGGTATATACTGAGGTAACAATAGACAGGTATAGACTGAGGTAACAATAGACAGGTATAGACTGAGGTAACAATAGACAGGTATAGACTGAGGTTACAATAGACAGGTATAGACTGAGGTTACAATAGACAGGTATAGACTGAGGTAACAATAGACAGGTATAGACTGAGGTAACAATAGACAGGTATATACTGCGTTAACAATAGACAGGTGTAGACTGAGGTTACAATAGACAGGTATAGACTGAGGTAACAATAGACAGGTATAGACTGAGGTAACAATAGACAGAGGTTACAATAGACAGGTATAGACTGAGGTAACAATAGACAGGTATAGACTGAGGTTACAATAGACAGGTATAGACTGAGGTAACAATAGACAGGTGTAGACTGAGGTTACAATAGACAGTCATAGACTAAGGTTACAATAGACAGTCATAGACTGAGGTAACAATAGACAGGTATAGACTGAGGTAAAAATAGACAGGTATAGACTGAGGTAACAATAGACAGGTGTAGACTGAGGTTACAATAGACAGTCAAAGACTGAGGTTACAATAGACAGGTATAGACTGAGGTATTAATAGACAGGTATATACTGAGGTAACAATAGACAGGTATAGACTGAGGTTACAATAGACAGGTATATACTGAGGTAACAATAGACAGGTATAGACTGAGGTAACAATAGACAGGTATAGACTGAGGTAACAATAGACAGGTATAGACTGAGGTTACAATAGACAGGTATAGACTGAGGTAACAATAGACAGGTATAGACTGAGGTAACAATAGACAGGTATATACTGCGTTAACAATAGACAGGTGTAGACTGTTACAATAGACAGGTATAGACTGAGGTAACAATAGACAGGTATAGACTGAGGTAACAATAGACAGAGGTTACAAAAGACAGGTATAGACTGAGGTAACAATAGACAGGTATAGACTGAGGTTACAATAGACAGGTATAGACTGAGGTAACAATAGACAGGTGTAGACTGAGGTTACAATAGACAGGTGTAGACTGAGGTTACAATAGACAGTCATAGACTGAGGTTACAATAGACAGTCATAGACTGAGGTAACAATAGACAGGTATAGACTGAGGTTACAATAGACAGGTATATACTGAGGTTACAATAGACAGGTATATACTGAGGTTACAATAGACAGGTATATACTGAGGTTAAAATAGACAGGTATAGACTGAGGTAACAATAGACAGGTATATACTGAGGTTACAATAGACAGGTATAGACTGAGGTAACAATAGACAGGTATAGACAGAGGTAACAATAGACAGGTATAGACTGAGGTTACAATAGACAGGTATAGACTGAGGTTACAATAGACAGGTATATACTGAGGTTACAATAGACAGGTATAGACTGAGGTTACAATAGACAGGTATAGACTGAGGTAACAATAGACAGGTATAGACTGAGGTAACAATAGACAGAGGTTACAATAGACAGGTGTAGACTGAGGTTACAATAGACAGGTGTAGACTGAGGTTACAATAGACAGGTGTAGACTGAGGTATTAATAGACAGGTATAGACTGAGGTAACAATAGACAGGTATAGACTGAGGTTACAATAGACAGGTATAGACTGAGGTAACAATTGACAGGTATAGACTGAGGTTACAATAGACTGGTGTAGACTGAGGTAACAATAGACAGGTATAGACTGAGATAACAATAGACAGGTATAGACTGAAATAACAATGGTATATGTATCTCTGCCTTTTGAGTTCATATGCATGTGCAATATTTTAAAAGTAATCCTGATTTCTTGTTTTAGTATCATTCCTTTGAAAAAAAATAGTTGTCTGTTTTCATGTTACACACATTTTGATAAAGGTAAAGGGTACCTGGCAATTACCTAATATTTTCTTTCATTAATATCATAGAAGCTATGATATCATTTGCTTTATGAAGGTGGTATCCTTTACCTAGCTAGGTGGTATCCTTTACCTAACTAGGTGGTATCCCTTACCCTAGCTAGGTGGTATCCTTTACCCTAACTAGGTGGTATCCTTTACCGAAATAGGTGGTATCCTTTACCCTAACTAGGTGGTATCCTTTACCCTAACTAGGTGGTATCCTTTACCCTAACTAGGTGGTATCCCTTACCCTAGCTAGGTGGTATCCTTTACCCTAGCTAGGTGGTATCCTTTACCCTAACTAGGTGGTATCCTTTACCTAAATCTTTACCTAAATAGGTGGTATCCTTTACCCTAACTAGGTGGTATCCTTTACCCTAACTAGGTGATATCCTTTACCCTAGCTAGGTGGTATCCTTTACCCTAGCTAGGTAGTATCCTTTACCCCAACTAGGTGGTATCCTTTACCTAACTAGTTGGTATCCTTTACCCTGATAAGGTGGTATCCTTTACCCTAACTAGGTGGTATCCTTTACCCTAACTAGGTGGTATCCTTTACCCTGACTAGGTGGTATCCTTTACCTAACTAGGTGGTATCCTTTACCCTGACTTAGTGGTATCCTTTACCCTGACTAGATGGTATTTTTTATCATTACTAGATGTATCTTAACCTGATTTTGATACTGCCTATAAAATGTATTACATGTATTTATTCCTTGTATGAGATACTTATCAGGGTAATATGCTCTAGTTTAATACATCCTTTATAAACAGTTGATAGAACTTGCACCTTCTTTGAATGAAACAGTATTATACGGAGGTCACATTAGTATTTACGTAACACAAAACTCCTTGTCCCTAAATCTGATTGTGTCCCATGTATTATTTCTGAATAGTGAGTGCTTAATAAATATAATGTGTATATTGTATCGCCATGATCAAGTTAACATGCTTTCAGAAACTCTTAAAACAAAAGATAAATGTTGAGGTTGTGATTGACATATGTCTGGTGGCTACCGACGACAGGTAACTTCCCACCATTTATACATTAGCATCCAAATTTTACTCTGATAAACTGCATGAGCTGTCTGTCTGTTGGAGTAATGTTACAATACACATGTAGAATGATTTTAAAACATGCATGCTTCCCATGTATTTCTTACATATCTAAGTGCTTTAAAGTCACAGACTGTTGTATCAATTACCAGACAAATTGTTTGTATCAATGTGATATTTAAAGTAAGTTGCTCGGTGAACAGCTGTGAATCACCAATACTGGAGACCTCTATTCACTTGTGTAAATCTTCTGGTATACAGATTTAAAGGAAAGGCACACTGCCATTACAGTGAATATTCATACTTATATCTACATTTGTTTTGAGAATATGAACAAGACTTGAAAGAAATAGTTTGGAGTGAAACAATCATTCCTTTCCTTGTGGGTATAACAGAGAAACCTCAACCCATGGGTAAGATTTTTCCAATCTTTACAGATCCAGGGGTTAACATCCTCGGGTATAAGATTACTTTGTCACTTTCTCAAAGTAACAGCTATTGGGGTAATCTATTATACAACCTTGAACATTTTAAACACAAGAGAATTAAACTTTAGAAAATTTTGTTGAAATAAATGAAAAGAATCTGTTTAATACAATAACATCAGATTCTATAATCCTGACAGGTTTTAATGTTATCTGTTTAATACAATAACATCAGATTCTATAATCCTGACAGATTTTAATGTTATCTGTTTAATACAATAACATCAGATTCTATAATCCTGACAGATTTTAATGTTATCTGTTTAATACAATAACATCAGATTCTATAATCCTGACAGAATTTAATGTTATCTGTTTAATACAATAACATCAGATTCTATAATCCTGACAGATTTTAATGTCATCTGTTTAATACAATGATATCTGATTCTATAATCCTGACAGATTTTAATGTCATCTGTTTAATACAATGATATCTGATTCTATAATCCTGACAGATTTTAATGTCATCTGTTTAATACAATAACATCAGATTCTATAATCCTGACAGATTTTAATGTCATCTGTTTAATACAATAACATCAGATTCTATAATCCTGACAGATTTTAATGTTATCTGTTTAATACAATAACATCAGATTCTATAATCCTGACAGATTTTAATGTTATCTGTTTAATATAATAACATCAGATTTTAATGTAAGTGAAGAAAAGCTGTTTTTTCTGACCTTAGAATATTATTTATTTTTTATGTTGTTGTGTCATGACCTAAAATTAGCTATAACAATTGTAGACAGTGAACCAAACCCAAATCTCCTGGGAAGACAGTCTTAATAAGCATTTCACACTTGTTGCAAAAAAAATGATCCACACAACTGTATGTCATGTTTTATATCATTGCTTAGTGTGAACAAAATGTTGCAGCAGTGTGCTTAACAAAAGCATCAAGTGTTATCTATAAACGAAATGTACATACAAACTGACCTTTGTGTTCCAGCTGATTATTTATCTGTACAATTTTTTTTTTTGTTAATTTAAAGCTTAAGATAGTGGAATCACCACATTTATTTAACAACGGAAAGTTCTTGAACATTTTTGTGGAACAATTTACCCAGATTATCAGTTTGAATACTAGTTATTATATATTATGTACCCAGATTGTGTATGTACTGATGTGATGGTAATGTGATGTAGCGTGTCGACACAAGGTCATAACACCGAGTTATACAATGTAACCTAGTTATCGGTGTGAATTACTGTAGCCATATACAATGTATCATGTTAACACAATGTAATACTAGTTATACAATGTGACCTAGTTATCAGTAAGTAATACAATGTAATACTACTGTTATACAATGTGACCTAGTTATCAGTAAGTAATACAATGTAATACTACTGTTATACAATGTGACCTAGTTATCAGTAAGTAATACAATGTAATACTACTGTTATACAATGTGACCTAGACAGTAATACAATGTAATACTACTGTTATACAATGTGACCTAGTTATCAGTAAGTAATACAATGTAATACTACTGTTATACAATGTGACCTAGTTATCAGTAAGTAATACAATGTATCATGTTAACACAACGTAATACTACTGTTATACAATGTGACCTAGTTATCAGTAAGTAATACAATGTAATACTACTGTTATACAATGTGACCTAGTTATCAGTAATACAATGTAATACTACTGTTATACAATGTGACCTAGTTATCAGTAAGTAATACAATGTATTATGTTAACACAATGTAATACTACTGTTATACAATGTGACCTAGTTATCAGTAAGTAATACAATGTATTATGTTAACACAATGTAATACTACTGTTATACAATGTGACCTAGTTATCAGTAAAAGTCTGATATTAATGATATTCTAAATAGACCAGTATTGATGAGAATACATTTCCAACTGGAGGAGGAATCATAGTGTTATCTTGTTTGTAGTGTAAATCATAATGATGATACAATTTTTGTGGCGTAGCAGACTGTTATGGCTAATTTAGGATGTACAAGATGATACCTGCCAAGTATCTTGTACAGTATCTGTAAGGAATGATTATTGGCAAGTATATATTAAATTCTTCTTCAGTAACATTCTGAAGGAGAATTTGATTTTCATCTTTTCTTCTGAATAAAGTTGGAATAAGACCAGCAACATGGGTACTATAAAGAGTTGAAGGTATTTGTAGGTGTTTAATTCCAATGCTGAAAGTCTGTTCCACATATATGTGTTAGCATTCTATGACCTTGTTTTTGTTAGTCTGGTTTTCAATTGTTGTTTATTGCTATGCAAATGTTATAGCTACAAGTAGTGCAATCAAATTTTATATCTGGTTTGTAATTAAGATATGTTTAAAAAATAAAATCTTTGCATGAAAATAAAGTATTTAAAACAAATTAAAATGATAAAAAGTTTCCATGCTGTTATGTTGTTGCTGATAACCATTGTACAGTCACACAAGATGAAATAAATGTCATTTCACCTTAGATTTGTATTTCAGCAAGAGGTCAAGAGGTCATTCATCTAAATACATCCTGTTCTCTCGTTTTGATATCATGGTGACCTTTAGTGATCGTTGTTCATCTGTCGCCATGTGTTGTGCATTTACTTTTTCTTGTGAACACAATAACTAGAATGAATATGAACTGATTTTGCTGGAACTGTTAGTAGCCATATAACAATAAGATATTGGATGAGTTTGACATTGAAATTGATTTGAATGTACATGTAATTTACAAAGTTAGGGCCCTTTGCAATTTCATTATGGACCTTGGGAACACAATAACTGAGTAAATATGAACAAATTTTTATGAAACATGATGTGCAACCATATATCAGTAAGATCTTGGATGAGTTGGACAATTTATATTGGGTTGTAATTTACAGAGTTATAGCTTTAGCTGCGTTAGACCTTAAGAAATAGTGATAACAAATTTTCAAAGTCAAAATCCAAGATGGCCGCTTGTGGGACATTTTGTTTTTTCTGATTAGTACCAAAATCAAACAGGCACAACTTGGTATCAAGGATCTTTGCAGTAGTTCTCAAGAAATAGTGTTAATAAACTTTCAAAGTCAAAATCCAAGATGGCTGTCTGTCAGCCATTTTGTTTTTCTGATCAGTTCCAAAATCAAATAGGCACAACTAGGGACCAAGAGGGAACATACACTTGAAATTTAGGAAAGATCCACCCAGTACTTCTTAAGAAATAGCGATAACAAACTTTCAAAGTCAAATGCAAGATGGCCTGCTGTTAGCCATTTTGTTTTTCTGATCAGACCCAAAATGAAATGGGCACATCTAGGGACAAAGCGGAACCAACATAAGAAATTTGAGAAAGATCTACGGAGCAGTTCTCAAGAAATAACAATAACAATCTTGCAAAGTAAAATACAAGATGGCCGTCTGTCAGCCATTTTGTTTTTCTGATCAGACCTAAAATTAAATGGGCATAACTAGGGACAAAGAGGAACTTACTTATGAAATTTGAAAGAGATACATCCTGTGCGTTCTAAGAAACAGCAATAACAAATTTTAAAAAGTTAAAATACAAGATGGCTGCCTGTCAGCCATTTCGTCTTTTTTATCAGACCAAAAATCGAATGGGCACAACTAGGGACCAGGGGGAACCTACAAATGTAATTTGAGAAAGAACCATCGAGTACTTCTCAAGAAATAGCATTAACAAACTTTCAAAGTCAAAATCCAAGAAGGTCATTGTTGGGCCATTCTGTTTTTCTGATCAGACCCAAAATCGAATGGCACAACTAGGGACAAAGGGGAACCAACAAATGCAATTTGAGAAAAGTTGTTCACAGATGGATGGACAATGGACAGACTGACGCAGAGCAATTTAAATAGCCAACCATCATCTGATGATGGTCTAAAAATGTCAAATGAGGTTGACAACAGTACTAGTTTGATAAAACTTACAAGAGGAATATGATTGACTGTTCAGCAAGAGAAGGTAAAACCAAAAGCACAGATTTACCCCAATTCTTTTTGTGAAGTCATTTGAACACATTACAACCCTGTGACTCAAAGTGGTTCAAGGTCATTCAATGGAACAAACTTGATAGCCTTTATCCCAGAATGATCCTTGTTCAATATCAAGATGCGGCAATATGGTTTCATGAGAAGAAATTGCTGAAATATTTTACACACTAAACCCTGTTACCATGAACACATGCTGCTACAGACAAATTATCTTAACCCCAGGCTGTCTAGTTCTTTAAGAGTACTTGTAAGAAAATGGTTGACACCTGATGTATGGATAACAGACATCATGGCATAATTATCAGCTGATCACATGCCTTTTGGTCGGTTAAGATAAATATTGTAAGGTGTATTCAGATAAAGGAGCATGTGTATGCTATTTCACAACATCCAAGAAATAACTTTTCAACATAAAACAAAGCAAGCTGATAATAGAAACGATTTTATATTTTAAATGAGAGTATGTCACATTAATTATGTAAATGGATGTTACATGGCATTGACAGTACACACTGTTCCAAACTTGCATTACTTCTGGACTTGGTCAGATTTTTAATGATGACTGATTGAAGTTTTAAGCAGTTGGCCTGTACATACTACTATGAGAACAAATTGCTGGGAACAAACTTTGTTACAACTAACCATTCCTAGCAATTTCTTAAAGTATGTAGAAATTGTCATTTTAATAAAAATGAAAAAAAAAAATTCCATCCTGCTGTGAAAGTCGGCCATTCCAAAGTATACCAATCAACTATATATCTCTGAGTTTCTGTTTGATAATGATATAAAAACAACAGAAAAATCTGCAGTTCAGACAATTTTGATGAAAGTCTTGGCACATTGGCATTTTCCTGAAGAAGACTGTCCTGGTAAAATCACTGTCACTAGACTGCCAACCTTGGTATGTTTCAGCACCTTTCCCAGCCGTTTATCCATTCTGCCAAGCAGTTTCTGTAAAACCAAGGTTAAAGACATGCTTTATAACATCCAACCTATTACTTAACGACATATTCATGTTTGTCATTCTAGAAACTTCTGTATGTATGGAAGGTTTTTGAAATATTAAAATGAATACTTAAGCTAAATTCAATGTGAGGATTTTCCAATAAATGCAGAAATTCATATTACACAAATTATTATCTAAATTTACATATTACTCATGAAGTAACATCCAATAGCTCACCAAAATAATACACCTATTTTATAAACAGTATCCTGTTGATATCTAACCATATCAATCAGACTAGCCATCGACATGGTACACTGACTACAGTAAATAACGGTATTATTGCTCTGACTTTTTTACCTGTTTTTCCTCCTCCGTCAGTTTTCCTGTGTCCTCTTTCTTGTATGAGGGAAAGCATGTGTAGACAAAATCATGGAACTCTACATACGACTTCGACAGTGACTTACTAGTCCTGTCACAATCAGACACTATGGCAACCACTTCCTGATCGGCATGCTGCTGCACAACAGATGCTTCATCCACCAGGGCAGCTAGGGGAAACGAGAAAGGTCATTTAATAAACTAGGTCACAACCACCGGGACAGCTATTGGAAACAAGAGGCCCATGGGACCTGAAGAGTATAAAGACCTTTATCTATAAACTTAATGGCCTTTAATGTTTAATTACAGATTAAGATGTATAGTGGCACTAGGAAATTCGTTATAACAAAATGAAAGTGAGACATTTAAAATAGAGTGTGATATAAGCTACTTCAGCTTTTAATGAGAAACCTGGTATATATTTTAAACCTGAATGTTGCATACATAAGGGATAAGGCATATCCATGTACTATGGATATCTATGAAGCTTCCTTGTAATAATGTATATTGTGTATGCTCAAGAAATGTAACATTTTGTCCTAATGATGTGGAATCTGATGCAATCAGTCAATTAAAATGTCTAACAGTCTACTGACACTAAAAAGAACTTTATCATTACAACTCACCTGTTTTCTTCACATCTTTTGTAATACTGAACAGACTTTTGTACTGGCTGTTTGAAATATTGTGAAAGAAGGATTTTTTTCTAGCGACGATTTGTGTATGTGATAGAGACTCCGACTTTGATTGGAGCTCCACAGCCACTGAAGTGTTTTGGTCCTTTATTTCCTCCTCAGATGCCTGAACACTTTGCAGATCAGGTTTTGGTTCCACATCACTTTTCTCTTCTGGTGGAAATATTGCTCCACCAATCACACAATCACCAAAAGCAATGTCTGCAATATCAAATTTAACACATATATGTAAGATCTGTCATAATGACATTGAAACACACATACACTATAAATGGTAAATAGCATTCTTAAATTCAACAGCATCACCAGATTTTTAACAAATATCTGTATTGATGGATAAAGGCATGCTAAAGCAGGGCATCTTTCACAACACATACTTGAGGCTTGTTATCTTTTGACCCAAAGTGACCTTGACCTTTGTATCCGACCCAAGGTATGTAACTCTATCACTCAAATTCAGAAACAGAACAACCTTGAATACCATATCACAACTAATCTTGTTTAAAGTGTTAGAGATGGTAGAGATGGTAAATCAAGTTCCCACACAACACATCATGTTAAATGTTTTAGAGACATGTAAATCAAGTTCCCACACAACATATCATGTAAAATGTTTTAGAGACATGTAAATCAAGTTCCCACACAACATATCATGTTAAATGTTTTAGAGACATGTAAATCAAGTTCCCACACAACACATCATGTTAAATGTTTTAGAGACATGTAAATCAAGTTCCCACACAACACATCATGTAAAATGTTTTAGAGACATGCACATCAAGTTCCCACACAACACATCATGTAAAATGTTTTAGAGACATGCACATCAAGTTCCCACACAACACATCATGTAAAATGTTTTAGAGACATGCACATCAAGTTCCCACACAACACATCATGTTAAATGTTTTAGAGACATGTAAATCAAGTTCCCACACAACACATCATGTAAAATGTTTTAGAGACATGCACATCAAGTTCCCACACAACACATCATGTAAAATGTTTTAGAGACATGCACATCAAGTTCCCACACAACACATCATGTTAAATGTTTTAGAGACATGCACATCAAGTTCCCACACAACACATCATGTAAAATGTTTTAGAGACATGTAAATCAAGTTCCCACACAACACATCATGTTAAATGTTTTAGAGACATGTAAATCAAGTTCCCACACAACACATCATGTTAAATGTTTTAGAGACATGTAAATCAAGTTCCCACACAACACATCATGTAAAATGTTTTAGAGACATGCACATCAAGTTCCCACACAACACATGTTAAATGTTTTAGAGACATGCACATCAAGTTCCCACACAACACATCATGTAAAATGTTTTAGAGACATGTAAATCAAGTTCCCACACAACACATCATGTTAAATGTTTTAGAGACATGTAAATCAAGTTCCCACACAACATATCATGTAAAATGTTTTAGAGACATGTAAATCAAGTTCCCACACAACATATCATGTTAAATGTTTTAGAGACATGTAAATCAAGTTCCCACACAACACATCATGTTAAATGTTTTAGAGACATGTAAATCAAGTTCCCACACAACACATCATGTAAAATGTTTTAGAGACATGCACATCAAGTTCCCACACAACACATCATGTAAAATGTTTTAGAGACATGCACATCAAGTTCCCACACAACACATCATGTAAAATGTTTTAGAGACATGCACATCAAGTTCCCACACAACACATCATGTAAAATGTTTTAGAGACATGCACATCAAGTTCCCACACAACACATCATGTTAAATGTTTTAGAGACATGTAAATCAAGTTCCCACACAACACATCATGTAAAATGTTTTAGAGACATGCACATCAAGTTCCCACACAACACATCATGTAAAATGTTTTAGAGACATGCACATCAAGTTCCCACACAACACATCATGTAAAATGTTTTAGAGACATGCACATCAAGTTCCCACACAACACATCATGTAAAATGTTTTAGAGACATGTAAATCAAGTTCCCACACAACACATCATGTTAAATGTTTTAGAGACATGTAAATCAAGTTCCCACACAACACATCATGTTAAATGTTTTAGAGACATGTAAATCAAGTTCCCACACAACACATCATGTAAAATGTTTTAGAGACATGCACATCAAGTTCCCACACAACACATCATGTTAAATGTTTTAGAGACATGCACATCAAGTTCCCACACAACACATCATGTAAAATGTTTTAGAGACATGTAAATCAAGTTCCCACACAACACATCATGTTAAATGTTTTAGAGACATGTAAATCAAGTTCCCACACAACACATCATGTTAAATGTTTTTGAGACTGGTAAATCAAGTTCCAATGCCACTGTCATTTGGTTTGCACTACGTTTGAGTAACTCATTTTGCCAAACCAGTGTTTACAATTAATTCTTGAGAAACAATTGTTGAATACAGTATTTATACAATGAAATGAATCAACATGTAATACACAATAATGATTACAAAAACACATTGTCATCCAGGTCGTACCATTGGCAAGCTTGAGCTTGACGAGTTCCATTGTGGCTGAGGCATCTTCTATAGAATTGTGGCCTGATGCATCCCCTTGGATATCACGCCTGTAAATAAATTCATTTGTCTATAAAATAGCAGCTATATATATCCTTCAGTAAGCCTGACATGGTATCCCTTAGTTTAACAATCAAATTAGTTTGAGACAGGTGGGATGGGGGGTCCCTGTCAGGACAACAGAACAGTAACAATTCACTAATGACATGTCAACAATTAATTATACAGGTGTCTCTCCATTAGTTTGAGACAGGTGGGAGGAGGGGTCTCTGTCAGAACAACAGAACAGTAACAATTCACTAATGACATGTCAACAATTAATTATACAGGTGTCTCTCCATTAGTTTGAGACAGGTGGGAGGGGGGTCCCTGTCAGGACAACAGAACAGTAACAATTCACTAATGACATGTCAACAATTAATTATACAGGTGTCTCTCCATTAGTTTGAGACAGGTGGGAGGGGGGTCCCTGTCAGGACAACAGAACAGTAACAATTCACTAATGACATGTCATTAATTAATTCATCCTTTTGTTACTTCAATGATGTGAAGCACTGGGACAACATAAACACATATCTAACAAGGCCTGTAGGGATTCCATTACCACATACAATTCTTGTGTTCAAGATGGCTTTATCTCAGTCTCAGATAATTTATATATCTTATTTGAAGGTGTAACCCTGGTTAAATACTAGCCGCAATATACCACTCGGCTAGAGAGAACTTCTCTTTAGCTCGATTGGTTGAGCATCAGACTAGTAAGCCAGGGGTCCCGTGTTCGATTCCTAGCGGAGGCATTGAAATAAATAATGACCTCTGTTACAAAGTTTACAGAATGTCAGCCCTTGACTGAGATAAGTCAACCTCAAACAGATAATAGAATCTATTAATCCTACAATAATGCTCTCAATCACCTTGTCTTTTATGACATCACAAAGATGTGACACTGTATTTTATAACATATTTTTTCCCTCGAAATTCCAAATACCAATGTTTGTCCTTCAGTTCTAGGTATTCTGCCTCGAAATTTGTTGTTTTCAGCATTTGCACGACCAACATTGAGTTTACCAAATATTAATGTAAAATTTGTGTATATATCTTTATGTAAAATACCTGTAATTATCAATTATCTCCATTACAGTGATGACTGAGTCATCAATATGTAGTTATGTGGGATAATGGATATTCAAACATTGTAGAAAACTAAAAAGTACAAATTACTTGAGAAATACAGATGCAAGTCGCCTCAGTCCTGTTTTCCTCTTCCTGTCGCCATTCAGATTGTACATCACACTTGTGTCCATCACATATGGGTGAAACATCTGTCAACCAGACCAGTCATATTTAAAAGGGCAAAAATTGGCAGCAAATTTACACTAAGATTTGGATCTATGATGAATCTTACCTTTTACCCAGATTCAGTTATATTCCAGCAAAGAGAAGAAAATCACAGTGATCTAGATTCAGTAAATATCAAGTTCGACAGACATATTATCATTTTAAATGGATTTAGTTATGCTGGACAAACCTTGACAGTGGACCGACAGATGACAAGTTATACTCCCCTAACTTATGACAAGTTATACTCCCCTAACTTATGACAAGTTATACTCCCCTAACTTAATATAACAAGTAAATGCTAGAATTGTTCAATTTGTTTATTTTTACCATTGAAAACAAAACATATCAGAAGTCTGCCAGCTTATGACGTGTCATATCAAAATGTGATTACTGACAAACCTGCAGAGCATTCAAGTCACCACACAGTGACTGTCCACATAAAATAGCATCATCTGGGAGAATTTTCCTCAAGTATTTCTGTACATCACTCAAACGTGTCTGTACTGGGTCCAGGATCTGCTTGGTGATACCACTGTATCTGTTAAAGACAAGAAACATCTGTTGTGAGTCACATCAGAAAGTTATCATTTGTTACTATTTATTAATCTATTTAACAGGTTTAACGTCCACTATTACAACCTTTCAGCAGATGAGCTTTGTTCTTACCAGAATTATTAGATTTCTATTGATGAAGACATTTCAGTATTAATCAGATCTTTACAATTAATCACTGTTACCTCAATACCATACTCAAGTTTTAATCCATGCCTGTTATCAATACGATACTTGAGTTTTAATCCATGCCTGTTATTAATGCCATACTCGGTATTACTCTGTATTAATCCTATACTCAGTATGAAATGGATCTGTCTGTGCTGACCTTGTTTTGTCCTTAGGTAAGACATTTAACCCTAATTGCTCTGAATGGCCTGCAACAGGCCTCCTGTAACACTATTTAGTAAGAGTCACCAGCAATTACAAAGAGACTCCCCCACCCCACACCTCAAAAGACCTCCTTACTCTTTGTAAATCCAAAGAGACTTCCCCACCCCACACCTCAAAAGACCTTCTTACTCTATGTAAATCCAAAGAGACTCCCCCACCCCACACCTCAAAAGACCTCCTTACTCTTTGTAAATCCAAAGAGACTTCCCCACCCCACACCTCAAAAGACCTCCTTACTCTATGTAAATCCAAAGAGACTTCCCCACCCCACACCTCAAAAGACCTCCTTACTCTATGTAAATCCAAAGAGACTTCCCCACCCCACACCTCAAAAGACCTCCTTACTCTATGTAAATCCAAAGAGACTCCCCACCCCACACCTCAAAAGACCTCCTTACTCTATGTAAATCCAAAGAGACTCCCCACCCCACCCCACACCTCAAAAGACCTCCTTACTCTATGTAAATCCGAAGAGACTCCCCCACCCCACACCTCAAAAGACCTCCTTACTCTATGTAAATCCAAAGAGACTTCCCCACCCCACACCTCAAAAGACCTCCTTACTCTATGTAAATCCAAAGAGACTCCCCACCCCACACCTCAAAAGACCTCCTTACTCTATGTAAATCCAAAGAGACTCCCCACCCCACCCCACACCTCAAAAGACCTCCTTACTCTATGTAAATCCGAAGAGACTCCCCCACCCCACACCTCAAAAGACCTCCTTACTCTATGTAAATCCAAAGAGACTGCCCCACCCCACACCTCAAAAGACCTCCTTACTCTATGTAAATCCAAAGAGACTCTCCCACCCACACCCCACACCTCACCCCACACCTCAGACCTCCTTACTCTATGTAAATCCAAAGAGATTCCCCCACCCCACACCTCAAAAGACCTCCTTACTCTATATAAATCCAAAGAGACTCCCCCACACCACACCTCAAAAGACCTCCTTACTCTATGTAAATGCAAAGAGACTGCCCCACCCCACACCTCAAAAGACCTCCTTACTCCATGTAAATTCAAAGAGACTTCCCCACCCCACACGTCAAAAGACATCCTTACTCTATGTAAATCCAAAGAGACTCCCCCAGCCCACACCTCAAAAGACCTCCTTACTCTATGTAAATCCAAAGAGACTCCCCCAGCCCACATCTCAAAAGACCTCCTTACTCTATGTAAATCCAAAGAGACTCCCCCAGCCCACACCTCAAAAGACCTCCTTACTCTATGTAAATCCAAAGAGACTCCCCCAGCCCACATCTCAAAAGACCTCCTTACTCTATGTCAATCCAATCAAGTTTTAAAGCCAAAATATATGTATCATTTGGCAATTTCCTGTGATTCAGAAAACTTCCATTTGATAACTATGGAAAGATCAGATTAAAATATATATAAGCTGATTGCTACACTTGTGTATCTATTGAGTAACACTTGGTGGGGATATCAAAACAAATAAAAATTATAAAAATTTGTCCCACAGAAAATATTAACCCATGTTAATACTTAGTTTCAAAATCTACCACAAAAATATCATGTGACTATATATATATATATATTTGCACACTGGTATAGGGGTGTTGACAGGTAAAGAGCAATGCTGCACCTGCTGTGAGGTTTTCATGATGACAGGATGAGGGTGTGTAGTTATTCAGTAATGATTGTACCTGGATCAAGGCATGTTTACAAAGAGTGAATTTCAAACACTTTTTTATCAATACCAACACGTGATATTATTTTTACTACATTTGTATAATTAGAATCATTTATTTTCTTCAAGTTAGAAAAATAGTGAAAGATGCATGTATTGGGGCTTTCAGACAAAGATCTCCATGTTTGAATTAAGCCCTAGCTTTGTACCCTGTATTAATATTACACCTCAGCAGTCTTTACAGATAGATTGAGAACTTACTTGGTAACGTAGTCACGGATTCTGTGATGTGGTTTCACAAATGTATCATAAATACATTCGAGGTCCTCGTTTACTACAGAAATTCTGGTCACTTCACTTTTCAATCGTACTGTCAAACACTTTAAATACAATAGCACATCAAGAATGAGTAATATATGAGGTTACCAGGGTATATCATAATGAATGACATATTCAATTTGTTACAGCTACAAACTGCAGCCAGTTGTTAATGAATGCAAAACGTCATTGGTAACCTATTTAAATAAGACCATTAGAAACACTTACTAAACAACAACTAGAGAAGGCCAAATTCAGGGTAGTACCGGCCAAGGAGAGGAATCCCCCAGGGCCGTATACTCAAAAACCAGCTCAAACAGAAGATAAGATTTCCATTGACCTACTGAAGGGAGACCTGTTGTTGAGTGACTCGTCTTCCGACAACTCTTCCGTCAAGAGTATCAGCTCCACAGAATTACCTGGACCCTTAGTGGATTATAAGAAGCTGGCCTATGCCTCAACATCAGATGCCACCATTTGCCTGGACGAACTAGCCTACCCATGATGAACAACAAACGCTTTTCATTATTATTATTTTGATTGGACTTTAATTATTAATTTGCATACTTCATGAACTTCAATAATACCATAATTTGGCAAAGTATAACGTCAACTTTAGGGCTTATCTGCCCTTACTCTATTGTCAATGTAAATACGTCATAGTTAATTCTGAAAAAAGTACTTCAGGGAGCTAAAATGTACAAAAAATTGTCCTGATGAAGCCTCGAATAGAGGCGAAACTAGTAGACAATTAGTAAAAATTACCCACTAACTGGTGACATTTGTTCTTGTTGCGAATGATTCTCCTACGGTTTTATATGGTAACCTATTTAGTACTTCATTAGCCTTAATGCTTTTAACTGAACAGCAGCTTAATTCATTGATACAGAATAAAGTTATATTGTTTGAATTCATGACACTTTTTATATGTTACAAATTAGGGTAGTAATACACACACCTGTGTGATCCAGAATTATTCACTCTAGCTGGTCGATGTCAGTAATAAGCTGGTCTCATTCTGGCATTTAAATCATGATTAAAATCTAACATATGTCTATTTCAAAGAATTTTTCACCAAATCTGATACTGACAAGCACAATTGTGGTCAGATTTACCAACATCTGATAAAAGACGTCCCTATTGTGGTACCTTCAGTCAGACCATTTCCCCCAGTTTTATTGTGTGTAAAGAGTAAAGAGATATTCTTCATGTTAACATTTTAGCTAAAGCTACTCTCTGAAGAAATGAGATTTGAGAAAAGCTGTCTTTTCTGACTAAAATGAACTTTGTTTGAGATACAGTCCACTTCATCATAAAAAGATATTTTTTCCACAAACAGCCAAGGGACAAAAATGGTCACATTACTACACCTTTATAACTTGTTATCTGAAATTTTCACATTGAATACCTCCTCATACTTTCATGCAACATCATCTTGTAGAAATAAATCATCACGTGTGTACATACCATTTCACAATCTATGGCAAAAATTGGACTGTGGTTAGTTACTGTGCCATAGTCATCTTTAGAGTAGATGAATTCTGTGTCTGAAAATGATAAACATAGCAGTAGTCAACACTGTTACCTATATCCTGGAATAAAAAAACTATAATTTTACATTGCAATTTCGCATTTTCTATTGGCCAAAATGGACACATGTGACAATGTATAAAAATTCATTGTAAATCGTGTGGTTCCATAAATAGATTTATTGGGAACATTTTGTTTTCAATTTTTTAAACACTTCTAACTTTATCTGCTTTCAATTTTTATTAAAAAACCATAAAACAATGCCAACAAGGTTGGCTTCTTCCTCTATGAATGGAGAAACTGATGGACTTGGTTGAATCTGCCATGTACAACTATGTTATGACAGCGGTAAGAGAGTTTGAAATTTTGATATCTGTCCCTGTTGATACTGTTCTTGGTTGGTAAGATAATATCATGAATTGACCTCATGCTTCAATTGTATATTGTTCAACCAAGTTATAACAATAGATTATATCATCCATTGGTACACATTAGTGATACTGCTATAACAATAGATTTTATCATCCATTGGTATACATTAGTGATACTGCTATAACAATAGATTTTATCATCCATTGGTATACATTAGTGAATACTGCTATAATTGTATATTGTTGTCCTATAACAATAAATTATAGTATCTATTGGTATAAATTAGTGAAAACATTATGTAGTAATTAAAACTACTTCAGAAAACAGACATTTTAATAATTACTTCTGCCCAATATCCACAGTTGTATCATTTCATGTAAATTGTGTTTTTTAATTAAAAAAAGAAATAGAATTATTCTTCTCCTACTTATAGGGTATTGACATGTGGTGTTACAACAGTTATAACAGAAAAAGTCCTTACTTGTGTTAAGGTTTGGCATGGGGAAGCCTTCTAGCACCATCTGTGATGTACTCAATAAAAGGTGTGTCCTAGGAAATCTATCAGAGGCTGGCAGTAGTTCACTTTCTATCTTTATTTCTGGTTCTTTGTGAATTTCCTGTGTTTCAAGTGTCACACTGGCAGGCTCTGTTTGTGGTACTTTTCCCCCTATGATGGGAGCCATTGGTTCAATATTAACAATCTGTGTTTTACTTTGAGTTTCTCTGCGCTTCATCTTTTCTCTGAGTGACAATGGAACATACAGTAATTCCTCCGCAACAGAAGAGCCATATTCTTCAGGGGATACCATGTCTACAGACTGGAATAAAAGAAATCTTGTAATATCTTAATACATTCTGTAAAGTTAATTCATATTCCAGTATTATCAGGTTCCAGTACAAGTTAATGCTAACTGTTTGGCACTTCTCAGAAATAAATATGTGTAGATGGTTTGTTTATGGTTTGTTCCATATCATTGCTAGTGACTGTGTTATTATACATACCGTGAATGTCCAGCAACTACAGCTAAAACAACATCAGTATGATAATAGATATGTATTATAAAACAACATCCAAGTAAAACAATATAAAGAAGTCGGGTATATTAATGAATGCACAATTGAAGAGAGCTGTTATACCTGTTGTTTGATGTCTTTTCAATTTCATGCTGTTGAATCTCTCAGATGAAATATAATATTATTTTTTAAAAAATGGAAAACAGAAATTCTGTACATCTTGTGTTGTGTCAAAATTTTTCTTAATCTTTCCACAGTATGCATGTACAAACATAATGAATTATGTATTATCACTCTGATACATTCAATATCACATAAAATGAAATATATCAACATCTACAGCTTACTCACCATTTCAAAATATTTCTGTATATTTGGAAAGCACTCTGGATGTGTTTGATAGTCATCACTGCCAACACCATCCAACACAATGACTACCACCCCTTCAATCTTGCTGGGTCTCAGCAACTTACACCACCTAAAGACAGGTCAAAGATCACACAGCCATGTCTTAGTTTTAAATCTAGACAAAGTTCTAATGGATATAACATACAACTTAAACTTAAAAACAGCATAACGTGACCTGGGTACCATTTAGCATAGTAACACAATCACATGACCTGGCTATCATTTAGCATAGTAACAAAATCACATGGCCTGTCTATCATTTAGCACAGTAACAAAATCAGGTGACCTGGCTATCATTTAGCATAGTAACATAATCACTTGACCTGGCTATCATTTAGCATAGTAACATAATCACATGACCTGGCTATCATTTAACATAATCACATAGCCTGTCTATCATTTAGCACAGTAACATAATCACATGACCTGGCTATCGTTTAGCATGACAACACCATCATATGACCTGGCTATCATTTAGCATAATACAATAACATGACCTGGCTATCATTTAGCATGACAACACCATCATATGACCTGGTTAGCATACATATGATTTGGCTATCATTTAGCAAGAATCATCACTGCTCTGTGCATTATTTATTGTAAGTCTTGTCATGGTACCATCACGTAACAAGGATGTAACCTTATATTTACCTCGGTCTGTAAGAGGACAGGTTACCCTGTAATGCATACAGCAACAAGTGCTGTACATCCATCATAAACAGGGGAGGTAATGTAGGAACTGGGCTTTCTTTACACAGCATGACACCATATTCTGACGCAAGGTCATCCAGTGTGAGAAACAGCTTGGATTTATCCTGAAAAAACAAATAAACACAAAATGACAGACTATACAAGATGGCTGTAGTTTTTTACCAAGTCACATACTATACTCATGTTTGAAAAAGCAGATTGGTACATGTAATGGTTCTGGTGTAAATGTTGTTTTAAGTTGTAACATGATCCCAACACGACCTTCAAAATTTACTCCATATAATTTTTTTTAATAAATATACTTAACCATCTCCACAAACAGCGAAACAAATCATGATGCTTGGTCTCATATATTGAAGATGTTAAGTTATTACAAGTTCTAAATACATTAAGACTATAAAATTTGGTTCATGTCCAAATCTTTTATCATAGACCTGCATGTCAGTTAGAAACATTTTTACAATCATGTTAAGATGTTTTGTAAAGAAAAACCAAAATTTCACACTGATGTACAGCCACTAAACAATCACACAATAATGTTAATTTGTCTAAAATCTTAATACTTGTGTGAATTACCAGTATCTGTGTCATTTATTTTCAAGTCAAATTACCTGGCTTAATTTCTGTCTTTCTCGTAAGGCTTTACGCAGTTCCAGCAGGGCTTCCCCTGATAATTTGGGCTTGCTCTCCTCCATAGATTTTCCCTTTAAAATTTCTGCCGACGTTTCTTGTGGAACAAATGATGCAACATTCCCAAAGGCTTCTGGGATTTTCTGTATCTTTGCTTGTGTGTGATCTTCATCATCAGAGTCCTCCAAACTGGTTTTAACCTTTTTAAAAATACACTGATAAAATATACTGGTAAATATATATTTATACATGAGGCATATTAAGTACGATTCTAAAGGTAGAGTTCTCCTTGTGGGGTCATAGAGTCTAACTTGAAATTGTACATAATCAGTCTAAAATAATCCCAAATGAATATTAAAGACAGTCAGATGTATAAAATAATACTCTGTTTTATAACTGAATAAATAATATATATATAAGTTAGTTTAATAAACAAATTATTTAAAAGGGAAATCTTTTCAACACATAGTCATCGAAGTAAAGTACTAGAATGGATGGTATATGATTTAATGCAAGGGATCTTAATCCTCCAGTTAGTGATGCTTGAAAACAGTCTGTACAAACTTTCACTGTCGAATCCAAGATGTCTCTCTTATCCTATAGTCCTTATATAATTTAACCTTCATGCAAATCTAAATATAAAATATCTCTTGTGTACTTTCCAAATAATAATGAGAATAATGATGTTTGACTCCTAGAATCAAAAGGTGATAGCTAGGCAGCCCATTTAGTTCTTCCGGCCAATCTTTATATGTATTTGCAGAGATCTATACAGGGCATCATGAGTGTCATTTGGACCTCAACTATTTGTTGACATTGCCTGCTTCATATTTAACATCGTACCGCATCCACGTCTTTAGCTAGTTGAAGGAATGCCGCTGCTTTTCTCTTCTTGGACTCGATGCGTTTGGTTTTCTTAGAGGATTTGGAATCCGAAGATTTATCTTCAGGTGTCATGTTGTAATCAAAAGCAAAGAGACAAAAACATGATTATAATACAAACGTCTATTCTTTTTTCATTCTGCAAACATCCTGCATTCTTTTCGTTGAGGTCATCTTTTTGGTATATCAGGGGTAAAAATAATTATTCTTCACGTTTCACGTGTTATTATTTTCTACATCTGTATCATTTAAAAGCTTATCGTAATGGGTTTCCTTTCTATTATTGAAAACACTCTGTTGATTGAGATGGGGGAAATCCTAATCTATTGAATGCTTTACAGAAACTGTGTGCGGCATTTTCAAACTGGCTTGTTTGGGGTTGTGAGGAGAGAATGAAAACTACGAAAGAATTGGCAAGGTAACCGCATCTACGGTCTAGCTAACTCACGATAAACGATTTACTCGAAACACACACACTAGAACACTATGACCCTACTTGCACTGTAGGCGAACTGCATGTATGTCTCCTTCGTCCAGACTGAGTCACAGTTACACCGAAAAATTCCGGGTCTCCAAAAGGATAATTTAACGGTTAGGAATTTGCCTAAATTTGACGTAAATATTCATATGTATTTTGCTGTTATTGATATTTACATTTTTATTGACATTTGATATTTACATTTTTATTGACATTTGATATTTACATTTTTATTGACAATGTCAATAAAAATGTAAATATCAATACATCAATAATAGAAGAGGAAATGTCCACTCTTCTTATAATTAATGACTATAGTTTTGTGTCTTTCTGATTATGTAACAGTTATTTAAGTAGCAACTAATTCAATCATTTAAGGGAACTTGGACTTCTGAGGGAACGCACACTATCAACATCTGCTGGCAGCAAAAAGTCACGATCTCCAAGTAAGATTTCGTTTAGATTAATAGAAGTTCTTTCTTAACATATTGTCAATTTTTGGATTATTTATGTTATTTAATGTCCTAAAGGTGAAGGGATATAAAATAAGCATAAAAAATAAATTGTGATAGTTTTTAACATTTGTGCTGAAATTCTCAATACCTTGTATCAAGATTCACAACACATACATCTTTTTCTGTTATTTCTTAAAAGCTTGTAGGAAAAGATTGACATGAAATGGAAATTCAACACAATAGGTTCATGATTTATAACAGTGAAAGTACTCCAATCAATTGAAACAAAAGAAAGTTTTGGAAAATGGACCCCAGTTTTGGCCTTAAACCAGAATGATAAAACGGTAATTCACAATATAAAATCATAATTTTATATTTCCAGCAAAAGTTGACATCCATGTAATCAATTTCTTGAAAATATTTAAAAAATGATTTTGGTAGAAACTGACAGTTTTGCAGTATTTCTTAATTTTGATAAGAATAAAAATGCAGCAATACTATGGGGCCAATAAAGGAGAAAATAATGTAATTTTGGAATTTTCGATTAATCCTGTTTTATAATGTTACAACTAAATATCCTAAATTACTCTCAGGGACCTTTTACTTAATCAGAATGAAATAGACTGTTGTAAAAAAATGATTCAGAAAGAAAATTTCAATCTGTGGTTCAGGATTTTGAGCACAACCAGTCAGCTTCAATATCTAAAATATCACCTTATTTCTAGTTGATTTTTTTATGCCCATTGGAATCCATATGCATCAGTCTTTCATTTTTTCCATGCTGATCCACAAATACATATATCATAGCTATTGATTTTCATTTTGTGCAGGTCAGCCGTTTGGATATCTTATAGTTTTGGACTTTGAATCCACCTGTTGGAAAGAGAAGAAATTCCAAACACAGGAAATCAGTAAGTCTTAGAGGAAGTTGGAGGTCAATGAATGAATGTGAAAATTCAGAGGTTTTCTATGAAAAAGCATGAATTAGAAATTTGTCAAAGAGAGAGCATATATTGTTTGATTTTCATTCAGTAAGCATCAATAAGAAGGTTTGCAGTGCTATAAGTCATCCTCGATACGCCAGAGCTTATAATCACTTTTGATCTCTAGACCCCTAGAAAATGTCATGGCAAAATTGAAGGCACAAGTGAAGTACACTCTTTGATTGGTTCCAGGAGAAAAAATTGTCCAATCACAGGCTGATATGCTCTTTTTGAATGAATATAAAATGTATTACAAAGGAGTGACATCCAACTTCAAAAGCCACTGCAATAAACCGTTATGTAACCTCGAGATTTGTACCATGTAGTGTGAGTGAGAATGGATTGAATGGTTTACGGGGAGTGAGAATGGATTGAATGGTTTTCAGGGAGTGAGAATGGATTGAATGGTTTACGGGGAGTGAGAATGGATTGAATGGTATACAGGGAGTGAGAATGGATTGAATTGTTTACAGGGAGTGAGAATGGATTGCATGGTTTACAGGGAGTGAGAATGGATTGCATGGTTTACAGGGAGTGAGAATGGATTGAAATGTTTACAGGGAGTGAGAATGGATTGCATGGTTTACAGGGAGTGAGAATGGATTGAAATGTTTACAGGGAGTGAGAATGGATTGAAATGTTTACAGGGAGTGAGAATGGATTGAATGGTTTACAGGAGTGAGAATGGATTGAATGGTTTACAGGGAGTGAGAATGGATTGCATGGTTTACAGGGAGTGAGAATGGATTGAAATGTTTACAGGGAGTGAGAATGGATTGAATGGTTTACAGGGAGTGAATATGGATTGAAATGTTTACAGGGAGTGAGAATGGATTGAATGGCTTATGGGGAGTGAGAATGGATTGAATGGTTTACAGGGAGTGAGAATGGATTGAATGGTTTACAGGGAGTGAGAATGGATTGAATGGTTTACAGGGAGTGAGTATGGATTGGATTGCGGGGAGTGAGAATGGAATAAATGGTTTACAGGGAGTGAGAATGGATTGAATGATTTACAGGGAGTGAGTATGGATTGAATGGTTTACAGGGAGTGAGAATGGATGGAATGGTTTATGGGGAGTGAGAATGGATTGAATGGTTTGCGGGAAATGAGAATGGATTGAATGGTTTACAGGTAGTGAGAATGGATTGAATGGTTTACGGGAGAGAGAATGGATTGAATGGTTTACGGGAGTGAGAATGGATTGAATGGTTTACAGGGAGTGAGAATGGATTGAATGGTTTACGGGAGTGAGAATGGATTGAATGGTTTACAGGGAGTGAGAATGGATTGAATGGTTTGTGGGGAGTGAGAATGGATTGAATGGTTTGTGGGGAGTGAGAATGGATTGAATGGTTAACGGGAGTGGGAATGGATTGCGGGGAGTTAGAATGGATTGCATGGTTTACAGGGAGTGAGAATGGATTAAATGGTTTACAGGGAGTGAGAATGGATTGCGGGGAGTTAGAATGGATTGCATGGTTTACAGGGAGTGAGAATGGATTGAATGGTTTACAGGGAGTGAGAATGGATTAAATGGTTTACAGGGAGTGAGAATGGATTAAATGGTTTACAGGGAGTGAGAATGGATTAAATGGTTTACAGGGAGTGAGAATAGATTGCGGGGAGTTAGAATGGATTGCATGGTTTACAGGGAGTGAGAATGGATTGCATGGTTTACAGGGAGTGAGAATGGATTGAATGGTTTACAGGGAGTGAGAATGGATTAAATGGTTTACAGGGAGTGAGAATGGATTAAATGGTTTGTGGGGAGTGAGAATGGATTAAATGGTTTACAGGGAGTGAGAATGGATTAAATGGTTTACAGGGAGTGAGAATGGATTAAATGGTTTACAGGGAGTGAGAATGGATTAAATGGTTTACAGGGAGTGAGAATGGATTAAATGGTTTGTGGGGAGTGAGAATGGATTAAATGGTTTACAGGGAGTGAGAATGGATTAAATGGTTTTCAGGGAGTGAGAATGGATTAAATGGTTTACAGGGAGTGAGAATGGATTGCGGGGAGTTAGAATGGATTGCATGGTTTACAGGGAGTGAGAATGGATTAAATGGTTTACAGGGAGTGAGAATGGATTAAATGGTTTGTGGGGAGTGAGAATGGATTAAATGGTTTACAGGGAGTGAGAATGGATTAAATGGTTTACAGGGAGTGATAATGGATTGCGGGGAGTTAGAATGGATTGAATGGTTTACAGGGAGTGAGAATGGATTAAATGGTTTACAGGGAGTGAGAATGGATTAAATGGTTTGTGGGGAGTGAGAATGGATTAAATGGTTTACGGGAGTGAGAATGGATGGAATGGTTTACAGGGAGTGAGAATGGATGGAATGGTTTACGGGGAGTGAGAATGGATGGAATGGTTTACGGGGAGTGTAAGGTTTTTTAATGGATGATTTATGCCTGAAGATTTTTGCTTCTGTACCTTTGGTTTTGACATCTTCATGAATATTCATGGTTAATTATTTGACCACAATGAATTTTAAACATGACCATTTCAGTTCATATCTTCACTTTTTGCTTTTTTATTAATATACTTATACTGTTGTTTGAGATTTCAAGTCAGTCATTGTTTACTTGTATCACTTTTGCCAGTTGAGTTTCCAGCAGTGCTACTCAATACAACTACAGGGGATATTGAAAGTGAGTTCCACTACTATGTTCAGCCACAGGAGCAGCCTATACTCAGTGAGTTCTGTCAGGAACTGACAGGCATCACACAGGTAAATTCTACTGCTTCTTTGTGGCACACTCGGACTGTCTATGTTGTGACATAGTTCTTTGCATGCTGCTAATATAAGAAACAGAACGTTTATACAAACTGTATCTGTTTGTCCCTGATATCATAGGCTTCAATATATATAATCAAGTACATGTATTAATATCAGTGTTCTATTTAATTCAATATATGGAATAAGGTTTTATTAAAAGTGTTCAGGATCTTTTTCCTTTTGAATGTCATAAATATCCAAATGTTTTCAGTGTGTCAGAATTTCATTAAGTTCCTTATTTATATGTAACATTTGTAGATGACTATCTCTACTTTACAAGGAGATTCAATGATACAATATGCATGTATCAGCTTATTGTAAACCATAAATTAATTATGTGTTTCACAAAGTTTGCTAATTGTTTCTGGCTAATTCCTCTTGTACAGGAACAGGTTGATGAAGGAATTCCTCTGAGATTTTGCCTGAAAAAGTTCTCTAAGTGGTTAGATGGCCTGTGTAAGGACAAGGGGATAACATTCTCACCTGTTGTGGGTCAACAGTCAAGATTGAAGGCCACCACATTTGTCACATGGTCAGGTATTGTGATCTTTGCCATGTTTTAAATATCAGTTTAACTTGTACACTACAATTTTTTTTACATTGGCCATCTCTTCAATTTATCGTATATTTTAATTGAACCAGTTTAACATTCTAGTTCTTTGAGGTATTTTTTATCTTTGGTGGGGCGATGGTGGGGGTTGTACATTCGACCAGAATTGATTTAAGGAAATTTTTTAGTGTTTGGGTTTTAGGACTCAGTCAATTTCACCAGTGTTTAAAAGTTAAATTTAGCTGTGTGTCTTAACTGCTAATGGATTTTGAGAATTGGTAATTCAATTTAATTTTATCATCGGTTTCTAGTTTTGTGGATTTGTATCTTCTGTAAAACAAATACAATTGTATTTTAATTTGATATCAGTCATTTATATTTTTCCTCTGAATTTTGTTGTGTTTGGATCTAGAAATTCAGAAAGTTCAGGGATGGTAATCAAACTTCTTGTGGAAGTATGATGTGATTTGCACTAGTTACTTTCCATTATTTTCACCATTAAGTTATGTGGTGTATTGTCAGTCCACTTATTGGAGTGATGTTTCAGATATCTATCTCTGTTATAACAATACTGTATAGTAGCATTAATTCAACTTTGTAATTGGATGATTAGAACATATGTGGCTTCATTTCCTTCCCACAGCTCTTTCATGATATGAGATAACTTAGATGTAGAATCTTCTGAGATGTCTACCAGACGAAAAATCATTTTCCAGAAGTGATATCACCAAAACACTGACTTCCTTTTAGGTTAAGGCTTGACTTATCAGTTTACAATCCAGAGTGAATTTGGGAGGATTGTTTGTTAAAAAGATGTCTTTGAAACATTTAAACATTTGTTTGATTAATTTCAGATTGGGATTTGGGTGTGTGTCTTTTCAATGAATGTAAAAGAAAGCAGCTGTTGAGGCCAGCACAACTTAACAGCTGGATTGATCTGAGAGCAACATACAGGAAATTCTATAACCGACGGCCACAGGGTTTAAATGGAGCTCTGCAGGACCTCGGTATCACATTTGAGGGGCGGGAACATTCAGGTAAAACTCATACATATACACTGATGCTCATAATTATTCTACCTACCTTAATTCCATTTTTTATGTTTAATTACAAAGTTAGCAAAAAAAAAGTTATTGTAAAAAAAGAAAGTAAAGAAAATAAAGCTCAGAACTGACCTTCTGGTACTTTGAAATTTGTTTCTTGTAATTGTCTCCCTTTGAGTTTTTTAAGGAAAAACACCATCCACTTTTGTTAGATTGTTTCAGGCAATTCATCTGTCAGTTGTATTAATCTTCAGCACGAGTAACATTTTCTACTCTACTGTTCGAATAACAAGGAAGATTTTCAGTTATTTGAAATTCAGTGATGGCTATATAACTTCTGTTGTTATACTATATATGATACCCTTTTGTACCCTGGATATACTTTACTTTTTTCTAAAATGTAATATAGTATTATTATTTTCAAATCTCTAATCTTTGAAAGTGCTGCTAGTGTTAAGTTTCTGCTGAACTTGTCATAGAACTTTTAAACAATAAAAAATACTAATTACTGGTACATTTATTGTATTAAGATCATTGAAAATAAAATTTCTTTTGTTTTGCTGGACAACTGGTCATCAAGTTGAAGATAAGTTGTGTGAAATTTGAATATGCTACAATGAATACCTTTGATTACTGACATCCTAAAAGAAGAAATCTCTGACAACAGACAGATATTAAACCTGAAGCTTCAATACGTTAAATTTTATGCTGACATAAATAATGGAAATGTTCAGAATGATAAGCAAAATAATAGATACACCATTGATGCTGGTATGAGAGATATTTTACACTGCTCTATTTCTAGGTCTACATGATTCCCGTAACACTGCCCGACTGGCCTGGAGAATGACTAGAGATGGATGTGTGTTGACCACCACCAAAACACTCAAGCTGGTATGACGGATTGCTAGTAGTTTTTAGTCCAGGCAATGACATTAAGTTGGTGTTAAGATTACATTTGAACAAACATCATTGTAACAAAAAACAAACATTTAATTTGAACTTCATCTGATGTGATTTTAACAATTTTAGAAATTTGACTTATGCTTTGTTTAATTACAGAAAACTCGTTACAATAGTTATGTGATACTGAGAGATGCAAATTAATTAGACAATGATATAATTTTTAGATTTGAAATGTTTTCATTTTAGATTGCATATCTAGCAGTGTTTTTATTTAATGTGATATAGTAACTATGCTTTACAAAATAAAATTTGTTTACCCTTAGATTTGTTTGTTGTTTATTGTCAGAGTGAGGAGTCCAGTAGTAAAACAAGAATTCCTAAAGCTCTGCCTGTTGACAGTAGTACAGCTGTGAGAATGTCTCAGACTGATGAACACCATGTTGCAGTCAACAAGGCTTCGTCTGATGTCCAAAACCTAAAAAGTCCAAGCAGAAGTCCATGTCACAAGAAAAGGAAAACAGACACACTTTCGTCACCCACCAGGAAACCTAGCAACACTGCTCTGGGTTTTGTGGTATTAAGTCCAAGGACTGCTAGAAGTAAAATACCAGTAAGGTCACCAAAAGCTTCAGATCATAGAAACATTTCAACCACAACGAAACTGTCCATTGTGGATCAGATTTACAGAGATCCTGGTGATGAAAATTCAACAGCGACTTGTTTATCCAAACAAAATGGTAAGAAATCACTTACAGGCCTGAAAAGCAGAGACAACAATATCTTGTGTTGTACACGACAACTCAACCAGACAACAAAAATTAACAGTACTTTCTTTAAAACTCCAAAAAACATCAAAATAACAGTCCCAAACATAGAAGGGAAAGATTCTTCTAAGCACCAGTCTAAATCTGCATCATTCAGAATTCCACTTCAGATGGAGGATCCTCAATCCAGGACCATGAACTCCTCTGTTTTCTCTGGAAAATCAACAGGACAGGAAACCTTGACCTCATTTACTAGTTATGTTACGCCAACGAATTCCTCCATCAGAAAGTCAGACAACAGAAAAAGCGGTATGAAGGAAACTCCCCCTCTATGTCGCTGTGGTAAGCGATCAAAGAGACGCATGGCTCAAACACCAGGGCCTAACATGGGCCGATTTTTCTTCACCTGTGGTGCTGGGTCTCGCCCAAGTAAACCCCAGGAAAACAGAAAAGGTTGTGAATACTTTAAGTGGGAATCGGTAGTCAGGACAGACACAAATAATAGTTATAACAGTTCTTTCCAAAGTGATGGGAACAGATCCGACACTGGCTTGCCATTCAAACAGGTTGTACTGACAAGTGGATTTTCACAACGAAAAAGTCTTGGTATTAGATCTACTGTCCTTAGACCACCAATTAGGTAAGATATAGCAGGAATGAACTTGACCAATCTGAAGTTAAAAATACCTAAATACTCAGTATTTTATCTGTGTCTGTGCAATAATAGATGGATATTGTACAATTTATTTTCATCCCTGTTTCATCAGATAATGCTCAAATCCCCTTCATCCTTGGTCTGTACCTCCATCTGTAAACATTCTTTGTTATCACTATTTCTTGAGAAGAACTGGAAGGATATTTCTCAGACTTGATGTATATATGTTCTCCATGATCCCCATGTGCCAATTTAATTTTGAGACAGATCATTGAAAACAAAATGGCAGACAGGTGGCCATCTTAGATGTTGATTGTTGAAGGATGTTGTCACAGGGCATTGCAAAAGAACTGGATGGCTCTTTCTTAAAATTCATCTGTAGGTTCACTTTGGTCCCTAGTTGTGCCAGTTTAATTTTTGGACTGATTAGAGAAACAAAATGACCGACAGCCATCTTGGCAATGAAAGTTTCGCTATTTCTTCAGAAGTAATAAATGTGTTTCTTCAAGTTCATGTATTTGTTCCCCTTGGTCGCTATTTGTGCAATTTTGATTTTGGAACTTTTGAAAACGAAATGGCTGACTGGCAACCATCATGGATTATTGCTAATTCTGAAGAGAACTCTCAAATTTTGTATAATTAAGAACAAAAACAGGAAAGGTGATAATAAGAGAGGATAAGATTCAAATTTTAAAGGACGAACAAAAGAAAAAATGATGGGTGCCAAGATCCCTTTTCAGAAATTTTGTTGATAGATGTTGAGTGTGTTTTCTTTAAACCAAATCTGTATGATGTAGAGAAAGAGCTTCTAAAGAAGTGATAATGCATATTAAATTACAAGTTTTGCCATATCTTTTTACCATCATAGCATATAGTATACCTCAGCACATACTCTCAGCTTTAATTTGTCCTTGTCAAATCCTAACTCAATATTTCATATTTATGGGACAACTTTATGGTAGATTCCTTGTGTGTCCTGGTGTATCTCAAATGTTTCAATGGTGACAACATTACACCACAAACAAAATAGTAAGGTATCTCTTTGTATACTGTAGATAGTAGCAATTTCAGATTAAATTATGACAGACCCTATCATGTATGCATCTACGTTATTTGTTGGTGTAAATGCTAGAGATAATTAATTGCTTTGGAGAATCTACCTAAAAGTATACATTTCTGTGTTTTATATATGTTCTGTAGTACAGCTCTTAGTAAGGTAGTAGTAACAAAAAACATACATTCTAAATTTTTTTTACAAATTTTGATGGTCACTGTCCTGATCTAATTCTTATCTTATATATATGTATGTAATGTTAAAATCCATGGTTTTTGTTGTTGTATTCCTTTGTGTATTGTATGTTTTAGAAACACTTTTGATGGGAATGCAGGGTTTTAGACCTGAAGTTTTATACCATATACCAGCAGTTATTTTCTATGTTTATTCTTCAAAATATTTTATTTCTTTGCAAAGATAAAGTGTTGATTTTTCAGAAACAAATTTTGTTAAAAGCAGGATCTGCTACAAGATCATGTGATATCATATGTTTGTTTATCTTGTTTTATTGGTAAACTTGCTGACCACATTACTAAAATAATTGGAAGCTTCTCTTCCTGTCTTCTTCTTCTATCACTTATAGTTACATTGAAAACTATACCTTATTATTCTGGATTTGTAAGGCCCTGTACCCTATAGTATCACTTCTATCATTGTGAGTTACATTGAAAACTATACCTAATGTTTCTGTATTGTTAAGGCCCTGTGCCCTATAGTATCACTTCTATCATTGTGAGTTACATTGAAAACTATACCTAATGTTTCTGTATTGTTAAGGCCCTGTACCCTATAGTATCACTTCTATCATTGTGAGTTACATTGAAAACTATACCTAATGTTTCTGTATTGTTAAGGCCCTGTACCCTATAGTATCACTTCTATCATTGTGAGTTACATTGAAAACTATACCTAATGTTTCTGTATTGTTAAGGCCCTGTACCCTATAGTATCACTTCTATCATTGTGAGTTACATTGAAAACTATACCTAATGTTTCTGTATTGTTAAGGCCCTGTACCCTATAGTATCACTTCTATCATTGTGAGTTACATTGAAAACTATACCTAATGTTTCTGTATTGTTAAGGCCCTGTACCCTATAGTATCACTTCTATCATTGTGAGTTACATTGAAAACTATACCTAATGTTTCTGTATTGTTAAGGCCCTGTACCCTATAGTATCACTTCTATCATTGTGAGTTACATTGAAAACTATACCTAATGTTTCTGTATTGTTAAGGCCCTGTGCCCTATAGTATCACTTCTATCATTGTGAGTTACATTGAAAACTACACCTAATGTTTCTGTATTGTTAAGGCCCTGTGCCCTATAGTATCACTTCTATCATTGTGAGTTACATTGAAAACTATACCTAATGTTTCTGTATTGTTAAGGCCCTGTACCCTATAGTATCACTTCTATCATTGAGAATTACATTGAAAACTATACCTAATGTTTCTGTATTGTTAAGGCCCTGTGCCCTATAGTATCACTTCTATCATTGTGAGTTACATTGAAAACTATACCTAATGTTTCTGTATTGTTAAGGCCCTGTACCCTATAGTATCACTTCTATCATTGTGAGTTACATTGAAAACTATACCTAATGTTTCTGTATTGTTAAGGCCCTGTACCCTATAGTATCACTTCTATCATTGAGAATTACATTGAAAACTACACCAAATGTTTCTGTATTGTTAAGGCCCTGTACCCTATAGTATCACTTCTATCACTTATAGTTACATTGAAAACTATACCTAATGTTTCTGTATTGTTAAGGCCCTGTACCCTATAGTATCACTTCTATCATTGTGAGTTACATTGAAAACTATACCTAATGTTTCTGTATTGTTAAGGCCCTGTACCCTATAGTATCACTTCTATCATTGAGAATTACATTGAAAACTACACCAAATGTTTCTGTATTGTTAAGGCCCTTTACCCTATAGTAGTCACCCTGATTGCCTCTCCACAAATTTAATTCCTGGCTGACAAATTTTGCATTTTGAATTCACATTGCAAATGGATAATTGAACTTGAAGCTTTAAAATCTGTGCATTGAGTATCCAAGCAACCCTTTATCTTAAACATTATGTATAGGTGACAAGTTAATGTGTACTTGTTCCTTGTTTTATGTCATCTTTGACTGATAAAAATAAAATATTGTTAGTCATCAAAATGTTTTATTATGTGTTGAATGTTTACTGTGTTTTTATAAACTTATGTTGGGTTTCTAAGGTTTATTTAGGACTGATCCAGTTTGTTTCTGATGCTTGCATAGGCCAACAAAAGATGTTATCTGGCTTATGTAGGACAGGAAATGATATGGTTGATGTTTCTGTAATCACACCCATTTTGTTTTGTCATACTAATGGATTCCAACATACAAGAATGCATGTCAATGAAAAAATTAGAAGGTTGAACATAGCTTTATAGTAAGTTAAAATGTACAGGAAGTGAAAGGAATTTCGCGTGACATTTTATTACTTTTACGACACCTATAATTAAGACTTATGAACAAAAGATAATTTTTGTTTTTATTTGTGTCGAAACTTAATTCTGATATATACAGTTATATACATAACTCTATTGAATTTGTTTCTACAGTTTCGCTGATCTAACGCGACTGAACTGTTCCGATATTTCCAATCGTTTCCGCTGATATAATGCGACTGAACTGTTCCGATATTTCCAATCGTTTCCGCTGATATAATGCGACTGAACTGTTCCGATATTACCTGTCGTTTCCGTTGATCTAACTCGACTGAACTGTTCCGATATTACCTGTCGTTTCCGTTGATCTAACTCGACTGAACTGTTTCGATATTTCCTACCGTTAAGGCTGATCTAACGCGACTGAACTGTTTCGATATTACCTGTCGTTAAGGCTGATCTAACTCGACTGAACTGTTCCGATATTTCCTACCGTTAAGGCTGATCTAACGCGTCTGATCTGTTTCGATATTTCCTATCTTTCCGCTAAACTAACGCGCTGAACTGTTACGATATTTCCTACCGTTAAGGCTGATCTAACGCGTCTGATCTGTTTCGATGTTTCCTATCGCTTCCGCTGATCTAACGCGGCTGAACTGTTACGATATTTCCTACCGTTAAGGCTGATCTAACACGACTGATTTGTTTCGATATTTCCTACCGTTAAGGCTGGTCTAACGCGTCTGATCTGTTTCGATATTTCCTACCGTTAAGGCTGATCTAACGCGTCTGATCTGTTTCGATATTTCCTACCGTTCAGACTGATCTTATGCGCTTATCTGCCAACTTTTCAAAATTCTCATGACAAGAAAAGTGCGTGAACCGTGAAAACTTTTGACACACCAGATACATTGCGCGTCGCGACATTTGTCACAGAGGGAAACTTAATTCATGTATATTTAATTAATACATCGAGATAAATTTAAATTGATAAAGTACATGCTACAAAATATTCTTTAAAAATCTGGGTTTTTTTTCCACAAATAAGGTTTCAGTTGGAATTTATTCTTTTAATTTTCAGTATTCATTGAACCCGCACAATATAACAGATATTAAGATGTATGATTATCTGTTTGGTTGTTAGTAAGGATAGGTCTTTCTAAATATGATGCTTCTGTAAGAATTTGTGTGATTGAAGTAAGGAAAAAAGGATATTAATCATCTCATGAAATTTTAAGCTGTCATTTTAATAAAATGTTAGAGAAAGAGGGGGGAAAATGAAGAAATTCTGACATTAAATTCAAAACATTTTAATCTAGATCTAATGGTCCATGATATTTGAATTTTAGGATCCACTATGAAATATTTCTCCTAACGTTGAAGCTAATCTAATGCGGCTACAATGTTCCGATATCTCCTACCGTTAAGGCTAATCTAATGCGGCTACAATGTTCCGATAACGCCTACCCTTGTCCATGTTTTGGGATACCAATAGGAATTTTTCGATTTTTTTTATCATAAGAACCGTTTTATTGTTATCACTAAGATTTGAAACATGTGGTTGATAATAAAAATAGCAAGCTTAATGTTGAATTGTTGTAGTATCATCCGATGATTTTCTAAAATAGAGCTGATTCAACTTTTGGCGGCAACTGATAAAATTTCGTACTGATGTAAGAATATAAGCTTGTCTATTCTAGCAAGGGTTGTGCTTGGTTAGGACTGACATCTTGGAGGAAGATATGTGCCCTTCTGATTTTGAGAATATTTTCAGTTCACAGTCACATTTTTTTCAGTGGAATAATAAGTCCAACATTTTCTCAAAATTTGAATAAATGTATTGGTCACCTTCACATGTACATATATTTATATCCTTATGCTTAATATATAAAACTACCAAATCAGTTTTTGTTTGGAGGGGCATGTCACTGTATAGTGACGTGCAACCTAGTTCAGTACAACACTCTAGGTTATCCCCCTTGTATACTGTCACTCGGAACAGCGTGGCTTTGTTTACACACAACCAAGTGACGTGTTTATATATATGTATATAAACACTACAGATCCGCATTGTAGTTAGTTAGCAAATCGCACAGATAACAGCAGCAATGGGAGCCTTATTCTGTAAATTGTTCAAGAAACCCGAAATGAGGGTGTTGCTAAATGGACTTGATGCTGCCGGAAAAACAACAATTCTTTATAAACTCAAATTAGGTGAAGTTGTAACGACAATTCCTACCATAGGATTCAACGTGGAGACGGTCGAATACAAGAATATATCATTTGTGACGTGGGACGTAGGCGGAAGAGGTAAGATGAGGCCTCTGTATAGACACTACTACCCTGGTGTTAAAGCTATTGTATTCGTGGTTGACAGTAGTGACAGAGATCGGATGGAACAAGCCAGAGAGGAACTGCATGCTATCTCAAAAGAGGGAGAACTAAAGGACGTTAATATCGCCATTGTGGCCAACAAACAAGATTTGAAGTGTGCAATGACCCCCAAGGAAATTGACGAGAAAATGGACGTTAGTACCATCCGTAAAACGCACACGTGTGAAGTGTTCGGTACCACGGCTACAACTGGGGAGGGTCTGTACGACATGATGGACTGGTTGGTAGATGTTACTACTAGGAGACAGACAATGGAGATTCTAACAGGAAAAGACCAGGATGTAACTGTGAAAAAGGGTCATAAATCGTTGTACTTTACATCAACTTTGTCTTATATCAAACAAGTGTTTTCAAAAGTGTGACGGATATGATGTTGACGTTGTCATATTTCTTGTCAATCTTTTTTTATTTTCAAAAGTTTTCAAGTTTATTGTTACTTTCCACCATTATTGTTATTGTTGGGTACATACGATATAACAACTTTAAATACCATTTTCTTATATTTGTTTTTCCCCATAAAATTAAAGTTCATAATGAAACCATATTCGTTTTTATTTCTGACACAAACATCCACCGACAATGGACGATATCATTTTGTGGTTTTACATGTACGTGTATTGATAAACGAGAAAAGATTCAAGTAGACTGATTCGGAAAGGAGACACATTACAGATTTATAAGTAGAATATAGTTATTTCCGGTCATCCGATGGGAGGCCGAACGGCTGATTTAGTGGACATGAAACCCGTTTAATAGATAAATAAAAAGTAATTTCCAGGGAACGGTCATTTCATTACCATGTACGACGGCAGAATTAGAAAAATACATCATACTATATTTCATACCTAGTGATGTGACACCCCTCCACCCACCACCACCACTCTCTCTCTCTCTCTCTCTCTCTCTCTCTCTCTCTCTCTCTCTCTCTCTCTCTCTCTCTCTCTCTCTCAACTTGTTTATAATTGTTTGTTACTATATCATACTGCCACCTTGTAAATATAATGTGTGTATTAATGTTTGGAAAAGGCTTTAAATGAGTTGTAAAATTGTGTCCAATCCTGTTGCTACTTATGGTTAAATCAAATCACTAATCAAACGCATTTTGCAATCATTAACATAAAGACTGTACAAAATAGGGGACAGAATTTCTCTCCGGAATAATCCAACCGTGTTTTTGTGGTATATAGACCCAATTCCATCACATTTAATATAAGATTTCACATTATCATTTAAGGACTGTATGATTTTCACCATTTACCCGTCAGTTCCATGTTTTATTGTTTGATCATAGACAACTTCCATCAATTAAATAAAAAACACAGTACATTCTGTTTTTATAAATGCTTTGTTTACCAAAGTTTGTAGAGTAAACATAACATCAATCGTAGAAAATCCAGGTTTAGACCCAAACTGAGCGTCTGTTATGATATTGTATTCTTTATCCCATTCCATCAGCCTCTTGTTAATTATTGCTGTAGATAATTTTCCCGTACCTCTTAACGAGTGTTACACCTGTAATTATTTCGATCTTCCACATCACTTTTTATGGATTTGAACGACACAACCTTTCGACCAAGACTTTGGGGAAAAAACCAGACTGGAAAATATCATTACACAAATCAATGGGACATGGTAAAAGTTCATTCTTACAACCAATAAAGATTTAATTCAGAATATCGTCTACAACTTTTCCCTGGTTTTTTTTTATTTCTAATAGCGGCAACGATTCTATCCCTACTTACAGAAATGTCTAATTCTTCGCTAATCGTGTCACCAGCATTACTTGCCAAAGAAGTAACGTTAGCATTGCCAAACTCGTCGATTTTCAACTATTTATGGAAACATATAAGCCATCCATAGATATATTAGACCGACATACACTTAGAAACAATATATTTATAAAACTGTTGTGTATTATTTTTCCTAACCAACTCTAGCATATCACTTTCGTGCCTGTTGTATCCTTGTATTTATTTTCAAGTCTTTTGCACAATGATTTCTTTTCTACTAGCTTACGATAATTCTCCTTGGACTTACACCGGTTAAAGTTTGCCAATGTTTGTAGTCATCATACTTTGTCCCACTACCATTAGTAAACCAATGTTTATCTTCTGGCATTCTAGATTTACTCGGTACAATCATATCATCAACTGTAGAGGATACATTAAGTACGTCACAATATAGAAATACACAGGTATTGACAACTTGACAAAAGTCGGCTATAATATCTCTGACGTCATTTTATCTACATAAAATTCTATTACTTATAAGCATAAGATTACATGAATTCTCGCTAAGATAAAATAAAATTGACATTTTCACTATTTCATTTAACGTTCTTGCATGGTACTATAGCTTTACACATTGATCTGTTTTCTAACACAAATGTGCGATTCTATCGTGGTTGATATAAATTTAGAAATGACATATAGGTAAGTGTGGGATAACATTTATTTATTTTCTAAGTGTGTAAGAGTTATTATTAACTATTTTAAAGGTTTAGCAGATGAGGCCAATGGCGGTGATATTATGGAAGATAAGACACTGACCGTCTGTTTCCTGCATTAAATGTTTATTTTAGTATATATGAATTGTTAAAAATATTTAAAGATTTATCTAATGGTAAATCTGCGGGTATTGTTTTCATAGTTTCTGAGTACAAAGATATTTTTCACCTGTTTTATTAAGGTTATTTAGTACTATGTTACAAACAGGATATTTTCCAGGCTCATGTGCTAAAGGCGTTATTAGTCCCTTACACAAAAAGTGGGATAGAAACAATGTAATTGTATTAATTAGCCATTTAGCCAAAATGTTTACGTCGCTGTTAAATAAACGTCTTTTTAAATGGAGTACATGAGAAAATATTGTTTCCGATGCCCAGTATGGTCCTGGGTAAGGTATAACGGACGAAAATAAATGCTGTATTGCATTTGGATATAATAAAAGTTGAACTTGATGAATACTGAACTAAGTATACCTCCACATTAAGCCAGAAATGTATAGGTTGGAAACACGTGGGTCAATCAGGTACAGACTGAATAGTTATATAAAGTCGTTATGTTAAGTGTTTTGTTTACGTCACACGTGACCAACCTAAATGTAATAAGTGTAATATATATACAGTATGTAAACATTAAATGGACGTCTCTTTTTGTCTCGGCACTGAATCCTCTAAATTTTCATATCGTCAGAAAGGAAACTTTATTTTCATTACTTCTGTATTACTCTTATTAATCTATCGATTTTACACAGAATTTGTTAAACAGGAGACCTAGCCGGTGCGGATTGTCATGTACACGTATATTCTCGTATACAGGTAAGTTATCCGAGACACAACTGTACGATTCCTGAGATCGCCATTTAATCATAACTTCACGAGTTTTCCTTTTACTTTTCAATTCGTAATATTATTCAACCACTTTTACCAAACCGCTGAAAATGTGCGATCCAATCGCACAGTTGTGCGCACGATACTATGTATGCACGTTGTTTGCACGAAGCTCGTGCATTGTACGTTACAACAACTGTACTTAAAAACCGACTAGAGAAGTGGCAGATGGCAGAAGAATTGTTCACATTCCTGTAATTATCATTGATGTCCATGAGCTTGGGTGCGCGTGTACATGTACCAATATCAATAACAGCATCAATATTTATACAATCTGGGTTCACACACAACTATCGTATAAAGCTTGAAAATATGTCAAGCTTCGTCAACTTGTACAGTGTGAAATTTCGTCCCAGTTCTCTAACTTATGGTATTGTGGTGGCGATCCCAACAGAAAATGTCTCCAGGTTCCTTCCCCCCCTGGTCATTCTTTTCTTTTTACAAATATTGCCGATGATAACAATATATTATAACCCGGTCAAGCTTTCCATGCCTTCGTTCTACGCCGCCGTGGTACCGTAAGAGCGATAATTGACCGCTAGCTATTGATTGACCAATAGGCAGGGCCGTGACGGATTACGTAACCTCACAACGTGTTAGGGCTTAGGTCAGTTCTGGCTTAAATCTTTATTATTGACCGCTGATACCGTACGGACACGTCGACGGGTCAGAGATCGCCAGTGTTTATACCATAGAGTCAGCAGGTACGTGTACTCTTGTTATTTATCAAAATGTTACGCATACATAGCAATATTAATTCATAGTAATAGTAGCATATGTATTCATAGATATATAATATTAGTATAAAATACATAAAGAACCAGAGTCTGATATAGTGTTTACTGTTAGTGATCGAGGACCGTACATGTAGGCACAAGTTTCTTCCGCTTTACTTTCTTACTTAGTCGAGAATTTTAAAGACAATTGCATTTTAACAGTTTTCACAAATATAGCCAATGATAACACTCTGTTATAACTATGTATATACTATATTATATTATATATAAGTATATTGTAATGTGTTGTGTACGTAACATACAAACACAAATAACGAAGTATGATGTAATGTGTATGTAACATATAAACACAAATAACGGAGTATGACGTAATGTGTTGTGTACGTAACATATAAACACAAATAACGAAGTATGATATAATGTGTTGTGTATGTAATATATAAACACAAATAACGAAGTATGATGTAATGTGTTGTGTATGTAACATATAAACACAAATAACGAAATATGACGTAATGTGTTGTGTATGTAATATATAAACACAAATAACGAAGTATGACGTAATGTGTTGTGTATGTAACATATAAACACAAATAACGAAGTATGATGTAATGTGTTGTGTATGTAACATATAAACACAAATAACGAAGTATGATGTGTTGTGTATGTAACATATAAACACAAATAACGAAGTATGATGTAATGTGTTGTGTATGTAACATATAAACACAAATAACGAAGTATGATATAATGTGTTGTGTATGTAATATATAAACACAAATAACGAAGTATGATGTGTTGTGTATGTAACATATAAACACAAATAACGAAGTATGATATAATGTGTTGTGTATGTAACATATAAACACGAATAACGAAGTATGATGTAATGTGTTGTGTAAATAACATATAAACACAAATAACGAAGTATGATATAATGTGTTGTGTATGTAATATATAAACACAAATAACGAAGTATGATGTAATGTGTTGTGTATGTAACATATAAACACAAATATGATGTGTTGTGTATGTAACATATAAACACGAATAACGAAGTATGATATAATGTGTTGTGTGCGTAACATATAAACACAAATAACGAAGTATTATGTAATGTGTTGTGTATGTAACATATAAACACAAATAATGAAGTATGATGTAATGTGTTGTGTATGTAACATATAAACACAAATGACGAAGTATGATGTAATGTGTTGTGTATGTAACATATAAACACAAATAACGAATATAATGTGTTGTGTATGAACATATAATGTGTTGTGTATGTAACATATAAACACAAATAACGAAGTATGATGTAATGTGTTGTGTATGTAACATATAAACACAAATAACGAAGTATAATGTGTTGTGTATGTAACATATAAATACAAATAACGAAGGATGATATAATGTGTTGTGTATGTAACATATAAATACAAATAACGGAGTATGATGTAATGTGTTGTGTATGTAACATATAAACACAAATAACGAAGTATGATGTAATGTGTTGTGTATGTAACATATAAACACAAATGACGAAGTATGATGTAATGTGTTGTGTACGTAACATATAAACACAAATAACGAAGTATGATATAATGTGTTGTGTACGTAACATATAAACACGAATAACGAAGTATGACGTAATGTGTTGTGTACGTAACATATAAACACAAATGACGAAGTATGATGTAATGTGTTGTGTATGTAACATATAAACACAAATGACGAAGTATGATGTAATGTGTTGTGTATGTAACATATAAACACAAATAACGAAGTATGATGTGTTGTGTATGTAACATATAAACACAAATAACGAAGTATGACGTAATGTGTTGTGTATGTAACATATAAACACAAATAACGAAGTATGATGTAATGTGTTGTGTATGTAACATATAAACACAAATAACGAAGTATGATGTAATGTGTTGTGTATGTAACATATAAACACAAATAACGAAGTATGATGTAATGTGTTGTGTATGTAACATATAAACACAAATGACGAAGTATGATGTAATGTGTTGTGTATGTAACATATAAACACAAATAACGAAGTATGATGTAATGTGTTGTGTATGTAACATATAAACACAAATAACGAAGTATGATGTAATGTGTTGTGTATGTAACATATAAACACAAATAACGAAGTATGATATAATGTGTTGTGTATGTAACATATAAACACAAATAACGAAGTATGATGTAATGTGTTGTATATGTAACATATAAACACAAATAACGAAGTATGATATAATGTGTATGTAACATATAAACACAAATAACGAAGTATGACGTAATGTGTTGTGTATGTAACATATAAACACAAATAACGAAGTATGATATAATGTGTTGTGTACGTAACATATAAACACAAATAACGAAGTATGACGTAATGTGTTGTGTATGTAACATATAAACACAAATAACGAAGTATGATGTAATGTGTTGTGTATGTAACATATAAACACAAATAACGAAGTATGATATAATGTGTTGTGTATGTAACATATAAACACAAATAACGAAGTATGATGTAATGTGTTGTGTATGTAACATATAAACACAAATAACGAAGCATGATGTATTGTGTCGTGTACGTATCATATAAGCAGAACAGGTTACCCTGATGTCCTGTAACATGTCTAATAACACCTGTGTTTACATGTTACCCTGCTGTCCAGTAATACATGTGTTTACATGTTACCTTGATGTCCTGTAACACCTGCGTTTATATGTTACCCTGATGTCCAGTAACACCTGTGTTTATATCCCTGATGTCCAGTAACACCTGTGTTAAGATGTTACCCTGATGCCCAGTAACACCTGTGTTTATAACCCTGATGTCCAGTAACACCTGTGTTTACATGTTACCCTGATGTCCTGTAACACCTGTGTTTATAACCCTGATGTCCTGTAACATCTGTGTTTATATGTTACCCTGATGTCCAGTAACACCTGTGTTTATAACCCTGATTTCCTGTAACACCTGTGTTTAGATCTAACCCTGATGTCCTGTAATACCTGTGTTTACATGTTACCCTGATGTCCAGTAACACCTGTGTTTATAACCCTGATGTCCAGTAACACCTGTTTACATGTTACCCTGATGTCCAGTAACACATGTGTTTACATTTTGCCCTGATGTCCTGTGACACCTGTGTTTACATGTAACCCTGATGTCCAGTATTACCTGTGTTTACATGTTACCCTGGTGTCCAGTAACACCTGTGTTTATAACCCTGATGCCCTGTAACATCTGTGTTTACATGTTACCCTGATGTCCAATAACATCTGTGTTTATAACCCTGATGTCCTGTAACACCTGTGTTTACATGTTACCCTGATGTCCTGTAATACCTGTGTTTACATGTTACCCTGATGTCCAGTTACACCTGTGTTTATATGTAACCAAGAATTCCAGTAACACCTGTGTTTATATGTAACCAAGAATTCCAGTAACACCTGTGTTTATATGTAACCAAGAATTCCAGTAACACCTGTGTTTATATGTAACCAAGAATTCCAGTAACATCTGTATTTACATGTTACCCTGATGTCCAGTAACACCCATGTTTACATGTTACCCTGATGTCCAGTAACACCCATGTTTACATGTTACCCTGATGTCCAGTAACACCTGTGTTTATATGTTACCCTGATGTCCTGTAACACCTGTGTTTACATGTTACCCTGATATCCTGTATCACCGATGTTTAGATGTTACCCTGATGCCCAGTAACACATGTGTTTAGATGTTACCCTGATGTCCTGCAACACCTGTGTTTATATGTTACCCTGATGTCCTGTAACACCTATCTTTACATGTTACCCTGATGTCCAGTAACATCTGTGTTTACACGTTACCCTGATGTCCAGTAACACATGTGTTTACATGTTACCCTGATGTCCAGTAACATCTGTGTTTATATGTTACCCTGATGTCCAGTAACACCTGTGTTTATATTTTACAATGATGTCCAGTAACAACTGTTTTTACATGTTACCCAGATGTCCTGTAACACCTGTGTTTACATGTTACCCTGATGTCCAGTAACACATGTGTTTACATGTTACCCTGATGTCCAGTAACATCTGTGTTTATATGTTACCCTGATGTCCAGTAACATATGTGTTTACATGTTACCCTGATGTCCAGTAACATCTGTGTTTATATGTTACCCTGATGTCCAGTAACACATGTGTTTACATGTTACCCTGATGTCCAGTAACATCTGTGTTTATATGTTACCCTGATGTCCAGTAACATATGTGTTTAGATGTTACCCTTATGTCCAGTAACACCTGTGTTTACATGTTACCCTGATGTCCAGTAACACCTGTGTTTATAACCCTGATGCCCTGTAACATATGTGTTTACATGTTACCCTGATGTCCAATAACATCTGTGTTCATAACCCTGATGTCCTGTAACACCTGTGTTTACATGTTACCCTGATGTCCTGTAATACCTGTGTTTACATGTTACCCTGATGTCCAGTAACACCTGTGTTTACATGTTACCCTGATGTCCTGTAACACCTGTGTTTACATGTTACCCTGATGTCCAGTAACACCTGTGTTTACATGTTACCCTGGTGTCCAGTAACACCTGTGTTTACATGTTACCCTGATGTCCAGTAACACCTGTGTTTACATGTTACCCTGGTGTCCTGTAACACCTGTGTTTACATGTTACCCTGGTGTCCAGTAACACCTGTGTTTACATGTTACTTGGGTTCGGGATGACATATCGTTGATTACAGGATCCTAATATTAGGGGTTACTTATCGACGTTAATGAGATAGATGCTGTTCACACTCTACTGAATTTCTATCAATATGACTCGAAACACATATAAATCGATTGAAGAAGTTGAATTAGAAATATTAATGGAAATCTAATAGCCTGATCTGCAATCCGCGAACATACTGTTTGAATTACAGGCCTTCCTAGTGATAGTTAAAATAGACTTTATCCTCAGGGTAAAAAGGCTTTACAGTCAAGAGGAGAAATCGGTCACGCTTTGATGAACCTCTCTCAGTATTAAACTGACGTTACGTGTTTATTAAAAATAATGTTTAATTTGTGTTTATGTTTGATTTTCAATAGGTGATGTGATTATTTGTCACGACAATGGCTGTCATGTCTGTGAAAGATACAGTTATGCAAGGATTACGAGAATGCTATGACACAAACCGCTACACTGACGTCATAGTGCAAGTTGGAGATCAATCCTTTCACTGTCATCGGATCGTGCTATCGGCCATATCGAAGTTCTTCGACGCTATGTACTCGTCCGGAATGAGGGAATCCAGGGAGGACAGGGTGTCCCTAAAAGACATCACACCGTCCGTGTTCAAACTTATCATTTCATATGTGTACAAAGATACCAATATCCTCACTGAACACAATGCGGAAGACCTCTTCAAAGCGTCCTCTCTCCTACAGATCCACTCGCTACTGAGAGAGTGTGAGATATTCTTGGAAAATAAAATGAACACAGAAAACTGTTTGGGGATTTGGAAGCTAGCCCGAGCTTTTCATAGTGCTTCTGTCGAGGCCAAGTGCTGGACATTTATACAAAATCATTTTGAAGAAGTCCGTTTGACTGATGAATTCGTACGGCTTGAACTTGACGAACTTTGTGAGATTATCAAATCAGATGATTTAGTGGTGATTCGGGAGGAAAATGTGTGTGACTCTGTGTTACGCTGGGTCAACGCTGAGGAGGAGGAGAGGAAGTTTTGTGTGGAAAAGTTGGTTTCTCTCCTCAGATTAACACTTGTCAGTTTAGAATATCTATTAGACAAACTGGATCCGCTGGAGTTGATTCGTTCAAACGACACTTGTATCAATCTTGTCAGACAAGCCGTGAAGCTACACGCTATCCCAGCTCGCCAAAACGAACAATGCCATCTTTTACAGCCAGCAAGGAAGAGTTCGGACAAGGAGACAGTACTAACAGTATTAGGTCGGCGTCTAAAGGAGAATGGCGAGAGGATCACGGAATTCATTGCCTACAGCTTTGCTCAACAAAAATGGTATTCACTTCATCCAACACCTCCAGACACGGGCGAGGAGTTCGCAACGTGTTGCTATGGTGAAGACTTGTTCATTACGGGCGGCACCAACAAATTGAATGGCTGCTTCTATTTCTCGTCAAAGATATCCAGGTGGCGTAGCCGGGCTGCCTTGATTTCTGGGCGTTACCGTCATTGCATGGTGTCTGTGAAAGGTTCACTGTATGTTTTAGGAGGCTACAATGCCGGGACAATGAAGAGTATCGAAGAGTACGATATTCGGAACGACATCTGGAGACAAGTTGGTGACCTTCACACGGGTGTTGATGCCTCGTGTGCTGTTGCCATAGGAAACAATATCTATACGTTTGGAGGATGGCTTGGATGCGACAAAGAAACTGCAGCAATTCAGTGCTTCAATACTGAAACATACTCATGCACGCATGTCAGCAACCTTCCCAGCCCTGGCAAATTCACCAGGGCAGTTGCCTGCGGCAGTAGCATCCAAGTTTTGTGTTCAGAAGGCAAATTAATGTCTTATACAGGAAATGGACCGACCAAGCTCATTGGAAAGATCCCAAATTTTGACCGGAAACACTTCAGTATGATACACGACAATGACGACAGTACGAGACTTCTAGTTTTAGGTGGGGACGACACCTATCAGCACGTACCACAGATGTCTCACGAGGACACACCCCACCGAGACATTTACACTATAACTGGTGACGACATGTCCATGTGTACAAACCGGAAGTTCCCTGTCGTGATGGGAGTTGAGGGCTGTTTCTATATGTTAATCAATAAGCGAGAGTTCCACACAGACTATGAGAAAATGCTGATCGAGTTTGACGTTTGAGAGTAACAACATGCAAGATATAGTTAGAATGGCGACATAAATGATCAACTTGTGAAAACCTGATGACAAAGGTTGTGATTTAGAAACAAATCCTTTCCTTATTTATTTATATATTTATTATCGAAATTATTATTTTGAATGACAACATTTTTGTATATGTTTTTTCATGTCCTATTGGATTTATTGAGTGCTTTGAACTTAATGCACGTATATGTACCTATACAATTAATTAATATATATATAAAGATATTTGGTTTGAATTAAAATATTCAACTTGTCAATATCTCGACAGAGTTTGCTTTATATAAGAGAGAATGTTAAAGTAACTATGATGGTGAGTAACATGAGTGTGTTACTACGTCACAGTCTTTGAATATTATGGGTTTATTTACTTAGAGTACGGTCTCCAAGCTATTGAGTAGCGACTGGACCTAGCCGGATTTTCATATACTTACAAACTACTACGATGGCGAAAGGTAACCACCCCGGTGTATTATATATGTTTTAATGATTCACTGAAAATTGTTTTTCTAATATAATTATTTCACTGAAGACAAACATTTAAAATATCAATAGATCCTGATAAAGGTTATACTTCTGGTGTACAAGTTCCCGATATTTTGTTTTTGTTTTTACAGTAGCACAGGGACACACATTATCACAATTCCATTCATATACATATGTGTGTGTGTGTGTGTGTGTGTGTGTGTGTGTGTGTTGTGTGTGTGTGTGTGTGTGTGCGTGCGTGCGTGCGTGCGTGCGTGTGTTAACAAAATATCAACATGGTAACAGTTTCCAAATTACAATCACTAACGTTTCCAAGCCTTGCTGCCATCTTCAGGCGAAATCGCAACACATGTTGCCATCAGTTGCCATGTTGATATTTTGTTTTTATGTTCATATTTACGATACACGAAACGTTTCTATATATGTATATTATTGAACCATACCGTCGATATTACTTACTAGATTATATCTTTCACACTGAGTAATACCATCATAACCTATGTTGTGATCCGGTATATTCAAATTATTGTTCGTCCGTTATTTCTGTCTACTTTGTTTCTGTCTTCGTTTGTGTCCGTATTATTATCTATACAAGTTTTACTTTGTAATTACTAATTTCTAATCGAACATTAACAGACACTAGCTTGACAACATAGAACGATCTGAGGCCCACAGTATACTTTTATTGCATTTTCAAGTGAAAAAAATAGCACAGACACGATTCAAACATGAAACAAATCTGTGTCCGAAAATTTGTAATTATTTCTACGATACTCTTAAACCACGATCAGTGTGTTTATCTGTAGAACCCTGACACCTCACGATCAGAGTGTTTATCTGTAGAACCCTGACACCTCACGATCAGTGTGTTTATCTGTAGAACCCTGACACCTCACGATCATTGTGTTTATCTGTAGAACCCTGACACCTCACGATCAGTGTGTTTATCTGTAGAACCCTGACACCTCACGATCAGTGTGTTTATCTGTAGAACCCTGACATATCTGTAGAACCCTGACACCTCACGATCAGTGTGTTTATTTGTAGAACCCTGACACCTCACGATCAGTGTGTTTATCTGTAGAACCCTGACACCTCACGATCAGTGTGTTTATCTGTAGAACCCTGACACCTCACGATCAGTGTGTTTATCTGTAGAACCCTGACATATCTGTAGAACCCTGACACCTCACGATCAGTGTGTTTATTTGTAGAACCCTGACACCTCACGATCAGTGTGTTTATCTGTAGAACCCTGACACCTCACGATCAGTGTGTTTATCTGTAGAACCCTGACACCTCACGATCAGTGTGTTTATCTGTAGAACCCTGACACCTCACGATCAGTGTGTTTATCTGTAGAACCCTGACACCTCACGATCAGTGTGTTTATCTGTAGAACCCTGACACCTCACGATCAGTGTGTTTATCTGTAGAACCCTGACACCTCACGATCAGTGTGTTTATCTGTAGAACCCTGACACCTCACGATCAGTGTGTTTATCTGTAGAACCCTGACACCTCACGATCAGTGTGTTTATTTGTAGAACCCTGACACCTCACGATCAGTGTGTTTATCTGTAGAACCCTGACACCTCACGATCAGTGTGTTTATCTGTATCTGTAAACCCTGACACCTCACGATCAGTGTGTTTATCTGTAGAACCCTGACACCTCACGATCAGTGTGTTTATCTGTAGAACCCTGACACCTCACGATCAGTGTGTTTATCTGTAGAACCCTGACACCTCACGATCAGTGTGTTTATCTGTAGAACCCTGACATATCTGTAGAACCCTGACACCTCACGATCAGTGTGTTTATCTGTAGAACCCTGACACCTCACGATCAGTGTGTTTATCTGTAGAACCCTGACACCTCACGATCAGTGTGTTTATCTGTAGAACCCTGACACCTCACGATCAGTGTGTTTATTTGTAGAACCCTGACACCTCACGATCAGTGTATTTAACTGTGGAACCCTGACACCTCACGATCTGTAGAACCCTGACACCTCACGATCAGTGTGTTTATCTGTAGAACCCTGACACCTCACGATCAGTGTATTTATCTGTAGAACCCTGACACCTCACGATCAGTGTGTTTATCTGTAGAACCCTGACACATCATGATCAGTGTATTTATCTGTGAAAACCTTACACCTCACGATCAGTGTATTTATCTGTAGAACCCTGACATATCTGTAGAACCCTGACACCTCACGATCAGTGTGTTTATCTGTAGAACCCTGATATATCTGTAGAACCCTGACACCTCACGATCAGTGTATTTATCTGTAGAACCCTGACACCTCACGATCAGTGTGTTTATCTGTAGAACCCTGACACCTCACGATCAGTGTATTTATCTGACACAAAACTTTAACAAAATGCGATAACTCACTAATTGAGATGCTGTGGACCCTGAATTTGGTACACTGCACATCGTCTATGTATGATCAATGTATACACAAAGTTTCATTAACCTCCGGACACACAATTTTATAAAAGGACAGTAACTCTGTAATTAACCGATGGAGAGACCTGAATTTGATACGCTGCACATTGCGTTAGTATGACCAATGTATACACCAAATATCATGATCCTTACTTAACTGTGGGCAAAGTTATGATCCGGACACAATGTAACGGACCAAAAGACCGGTAGCATAAAAACACATTCTGTTTTCCTTCTCGGAAGTCACAACCCTTGTCATTATAATATAAATGTACATGTATATGGACCACGGGGACCTTGGGATACCACGTGGACCTTGGGGACCTTGGGTGGAGATCCGTGTCTGTGTGTTTGTAAACCCCCTTTTAATACCTTTGTATGTAACTTACGATGGCATCGAATGCGACTTACCTGATACAATTTAAACCTTGTATAAGCCGGGATATTATTTACACAAACAATACAGAACACGAAATTATCTAAATGTTCCATGGCAACAGATGAAAACCTATTTACGCTCTTCCCACTGGGGTTTTCTGTCAATCATTTATGTCTGTTGTTAATACAAAGCTAATGGAATACGAGGACTTGTAGACACAAATTGTTTTAGTGTTAAATAAATAAAGTACAATACAGTTAATGGTAGAATGTCAGAATTGTGATTTGAGCACATTACGGTGCTTCTGTAGCTGACTCGTCAATACCGTCTGAGCAGACATACACCGAGGATATATCATCTAAAAGTCATACACAGGTGTCCAGTTATCGTCTCATACACAGGTGTCCAGTCATCGTCTCATACACAGGTGACCAGTTATCGTCTCATACACAGGTGTCCAGTTATCGTCTCATACACAGGTGTCCAGTTATCGTCTCATACACAGGTGTCCAGTCATCGTCTCATACACAGGTGACCAATTATCGTCTCATACACAGGTGACCAGTTATCGTGTCATACGCAGGTGACCAGTTATCGTCTCATACACAGGTGACCAGTTATCGTCTTGGAAGCCGACAAAGTTACCGTCATACGATCTGTGAAGACAGTCAGAGTTACAAATTAGTTACCGTCTGTGAGGATAGTCACATGTGACTACCAGTTATCGTCTGTGAGGATAGTCACAGGTGACCACCAGTTACCGTCTGTGGAACAGTCACATGTGACCACATTTAACCGTCTGTGGGGACAGTCACTTGTCACAATTAGTTACCGTCTGTATGGATAGTCACCGTTGACCACCAGTTACCTGCTGTGAGGACAGTCACAGATGACCACTTTTAACCGTCTGTGAGGATAGTCACAGATGACCACCAGTTACCGTCTGTGAGGATAGTCACAGGAGACCACCAGTTACCGTCTGTGAGGATAGTCACAGGTGACCACCAGTTACCGTCTGTGGAACAGTCACATGTGACCACTTTTAACCGTCTGTGGGGACAGTCACTTGTCACAATTAGTTACCGTCTATGTGGATAGTCACCGTTGACCACCAGTTACCGTATGTGAGGACAGTCACAGATGACCACCAGTTACCTGCTGTGAGGACAGTCACAGATGACCACTTTTAACCGTCTGTGAGGACAGTCACAGATGACCACCAGTTACCGTCTGTGAGGACAGTCACAGATGACCACCAGTTACCGTCTGTGAGGACAGTCACAGGTGACTATTAGTACCGGCTGTGAGGACAGTCACAGGTGACTATTAGTACCGTCTGTGAGGACAGTCACAGGTGACCGCTATTTATCATGTTGGTGTTTCGTGTTCTATTGCTAACAGTGTTCGTGTTATGTTCAAACGTTAACGGACAATCCTATGAGAATTTGACACGTCTAAAGTCGACCCTGTTACAGAGATACACAAAGTCTAATCGTCCCGTCAGAAATCAGAGTGATATTCTCTCAGTATATGTCAGCGTTTTCTGCCGTTTGGTGAAAGAGTTTAACATCGTAGAAAGCCTTCTAGGTACACACCTGTTCTTCGACATTCAGTGGACGGACGAGTACATGCGTTGGGATAGCGTTGATTACGACAACATTACTACGGTAAACTTTTCCATACTTGATGTGTGGGTTCCACCGATGGTGCTTATAAACCCGGCAGACAAATATGGCTTACTAGGTAACGAGAATGAAAACCTTCTCGTGGAGTACTCTTCAGACGGTAATGCATCGCTTGTCTTCGCCGCTTACGTAATGACCACTTGTAAACCATATGTAAAGTATTTCCCGTTTGATTCTCATACTTGTCATATAATGATTAGTTCTATAGGTTACGGGACGGGTAATGTGATACCAAAACCCTTACATTTATATACCAATTATCTGGTGGATAATGGACAATGGGTTATGGACATATTGAACCTCACTGAACAGTGGTTGGTTCCAGGGCTGAACGATTCGCAGTATGTTGACCTTTCCATAACGTTATCACGCCGACCACATTTTTTACTGCTGAATCTGTTTATCCCTATTGCCTTTCTTGTTTGCATGAACTTGTTCGTGTTTTTTCTCCCGGCTGAATGTGGTGAGAAGGCCAGTTACTCCATCACTGTCCTCTTGTCTCTGGCAATCTTCATGACTATAGTTATGGACCAGTTACCGCCACTGTCCACTGATGTACCTGTCGTAAGCGTCATCCTTTGCGTACATCTTGCGAACAACGTCATCGTGTGTACGTGTACTATTCTGTCATTGAATTACCATCATCGCAGTAATACACGGAAGATATCTTGTCATCTTCGTCTGTTAACAATGCTGGTGACCTGGCGAATATACAAGGGTAGCAATAAGGTAGAGAACACTTTTAATGGAGAACCGACTGAGGAACGTTATCCAAAGGCTGACGAGAAGGATGTGGACATCACAGAAACAGATGACGTTACCAACCGCGTTACTACGTTGCAGCGCACTGACCAGCGTCCTGTGCTGACCTGGCAGAATGTTAGTCATGCGATGGACCGATGGAATTTTTTTATCTGTATTATGATGACTGTACTTGAGATGGGCCTCGTTTTTTATCATTCAGCTAGTGGTATGTAAACCAGTCTCATACAACAGCTAAACCATGACACGTTGGACACTAGGCTGCTGGGAGGGTGAACGTACCGGCAATGTACACTAGCTCCTGTATCCTCTCAAGTTTGTATGCCGTAATGTAAAAGGTATATTTTGGATAACGTGCTGTTATTGATATCCTTATAAGGACATATTATAATCAGTATGTCTGGTTTATTCAAATCATGATATTACGTATTTTGCCAGTGTTTATCCTTGTCACTGCATTGAAATTCGCCGGATTGTCTGAAATGTCAATATCCTTTGGTTATGCTGTAGTAATAATTCCTGCTAAAATCGTGTTATTTTCACAAAAGAATTATACGCACATTTGAAAGTTTACTTAAACTTCTAGACAACAACTTGTCAACACGATCATAATTCAAACTCACAGCATCCCTACACTGGTCATATTTATTTATTCCAGTGACGATTTTATGATTAATCAATATTTTGGTGAAAATGCAGATATGATTATATGGATAAGAATACAAATGATCGATTGTGTTATTTGAAAATTTTTAAAAATTTCCGTCGATTAGCGACCATTTTATACGTATATGTTATATGTTTACATCAGTTGACAGCTTTTAAATAAAGGATAGAAAAATATATCATGCTGCTTTGGTTTTGTTAAAACCACACAGAGCTCGTGGAGACTTTGGTCCATACGACCTGTCAGTAATGGTCATACATGTGTACGCTGAAACGACTGTCAGAAGAATCAGCCGTGAATAACAAGTTTGAGATTAATTGAATACCGTGTGGGATTTCAAGGGACCTGACAGATCGCCATGTGAGAATTTCCAACCATTTATGCAACTCTCCTATTATGTACCTATCAAAATATCATGCTTTAAAGGTGGGATGAGATGGGAAAGATTGTTATTCTGAATCTCCTGCACGTGAGGTTTGGATTGATAGGAAGTGTTTGACAGACAATTAGAATAAGAACAGGACTGCTGAAATATTTCAATATGAATAAAAACTTACGGCGAATTTCGGCTCGATGACAACTTCAACAGACCGCTTAACTTTGCGAATGGATCACAATTAATTATGAGCTGAACAGCAACAATCAAATATTGTAATATCAATTGATATAAAGATATTTTATTATCAGCAGCAGATAAATGGATCAGAGACAAGTTCTTGCTACTTATGAAATCTTCTCCATAAATAAAATTACAAATAATCAATATACCGCACATGACACATATTTATACGAATGAATGAATTAAACATATCTTATTGTAAATTATTTACAAAAGGATCGGGCACAAGTTGTTTCAACTTATAGTTGCCCTTTCCTCAATACCTTACAAAACAAAAACATCACACTATCAAGTCATCAATAATTTACATAAATATTGGCTAATACATTTTTAAAGAGAAGGGAAAGAGAGAGAGAGAAAGAAGTGGAGTAGGGGTGGGGGTAGGGGGTAGAAGGGATGACGTCATCGGAAGTGAAATTATAACAAAGTTTCATGGTTTAAAACCTGTTGCTACTTTTTATAAAACGTTGGACTTGTAAAAAAATTCAGAGTTTGTTTCAGGTAACAGTTGATCATTTCCATTAAGGAGCAGATCTAAGTCACAGTGAACTTGTAAATTCATATCATTTAAGGGTTGGAAAAGGACATTTCTGTGAACATTATAACGATGGCATCCAAAGAAAAAGTGATAGGCATATTCACACATATTTCCTCATACACAACTATGGGTATCCACAATGTTCATCCGAAATAAGTAGTAATTAAGGGAACATTTATACTATAAACATGAGGATATGTTATTCGTAGACGTAAGTTAAAATCATTTGCCAAAAGGAGGAAAAGATGAGATGATAGGATCGAAAGAAAAAGAAGAGAAAAAGAGATAGTATAGATTTTATATAAATTCTATATAAATTCAGTTCAATTTCGAGTATTTCTGAGTTTGGCGTGATACTTGTCCCGGTCAGATTGTATTTCTAAACCAGTGATTTGTAACTTAACATCTACCTTCTGTGGTCGTCTTCCTTCACTATCTTGAAAATACAATCCCTTAATGAGCATGTGACTCTGAAATTCCCCCTCGACGCCAATGTCGAAAGTCAATTCAATTTTGCAAAGGGCTTCAAATTATTTATTATCTTTACAACAAATAACAAGTATTGTATGATAAATTTCGAGTGTTTGTGAGTTTGGCTTGGTACGTGTCCCCGTCAGCTTGTATTCCCGGACTCATTTCGATATTGTTTGCCAACATTTCTGGTTGTGGTACTCTGGAATAGCAGGCAGGGTTAAATTATCCCATTCTTCCGTCCATATGTTCATAACATCCAATAGCGAAGTGATACAGGGTGATCTGTCCGGTATTTGTTGGATAAATTGTTTGTTTCCATCTGATTCATGATGACATCTCACACAATTTTTCCCAGTTTTTTTTCAGATATAGATATTGAAGTTTCTCACTAATGTTAATTTGTAACGAGATCTGTCTCAAATTCTCTTAACAGATACGTGTCAGCGTTCTTGTACATCCGTGTAAATCATTATTTTCCTTTCTTTAGTTTTTTTACCGAACGACGATTTTGTTAACACTCGGTATTCTCCTTTTGTGTGGTTATAAAGGATGATGATTTTGCTAAAACAAATCACTCCCACATGCAAGACAAGATTGTGTACAAATTATTTCGAAATGGCGTCGTTGAAAATGACAGTGACATCGCTAGCATGTAACTTTCATTACTTCAGCTGTCTTCGCTAGTGCTATTTCTTGTTCGCATTGTAAGTACATATCTTTCAAAGAGTCTGGATATCTCAGTCTGCAAAGCAGTAGACTTTGTCGGTAACAGACAGTGAAGATTCTACATATACATGTGTAATAACTGATCCCATTTTATTCGTGAAGCTCGGACCGTCAGATATGACACCTCAGTTGCTTTGGGTAGCATACGACGGGTATTCCACATGTTTTTCAGTGGTAACATGTATCGGATATTGTTTACTTATAGAAACCATTTATAAAGTCAACTTAACTTGGCATTTTGGCAGGCGAAGGAATACAAAAAGGAAAGCCAATCGATATAGGGATAGCACAGTTTTCTATGTTCCAAAAGTTCACTTTCTTATTAATCGCAGTCACCGACCTTACGTCTAGAAAACAAAATATGTACGATGTATCATATGACACATTTTCTTGATCGTGTTTTATTTTCACATTTTACTTCTAACCATCATCTTGACGAGATGGCCAAAGAATGTTGCAATTGCAAACAAATATTTCGTTGAATATAGGTGATTAACATTTACTTTTATTGAAAAAAAAGTAGTAAAAATGAATAAATGGACTAGGCCTGTGTCACGAAATATGTCGTCTGGACATCGGTTCCAGACCGCTATGTATTTCGGAACGACCATTTTGTCGAAGTGTGTCACATGCACTCTACTGATCTGTGTTACCTCGCACGCGGATAATTTGGTTGCTGTAACGTGTCACGCTTCCGGAAAGCATTAAAAAATAGCGATTAAAACCATTCATCATAAAACATTCTGAATAAATATATGATTGGCTGAAACACATGTCAAACATTCTCCCAGATATTATGAAAATAACCAATCAATCCATTCTCGGATGCCAGTGTCCTGTTGTCGTTTGTCAAGTGAATCAAAATCGACCAGTAATTATAGACCACACCTCCATGCATTTTTTTTCCTACGGAAGACCAAAGATGCACTTACGTCTTGTATTGGAAAAGTGGCGAGTTTTCAATTCACTTTTGATAACTCATTTATGATTTTAATAAACTACCGAATTGTAGACCGACCGATGAAAACTTCGATTGTTTAAATTGTTTGTGTTATAGAAAAGAGGATTAACAAGCAATATTGTTAATTAAAAAAACACACACACAAAAACAAACAAAAAAAACAACCAAAAAATAACAACTTGAATCTAACTCTTTAGAAAAGCTGCATACATTAAAAAAATGACCACGAATTTCGCACAATTATTCTATTTTGATTTCTTTCTGTCATCAGAACGTCATATGTCCTATTCACATGTTGATCATTTCAGCTGAGCGAATTCTTTGGATATTTTTAAAAGAAAAATACTGGTTTTTCACTGATGAGTTTTTAAGATAAATCTTATAGCATGAATTCATTTATGTATTTGTTTGATAGGAATCTGTTGACATAGCGAGAAATGGTTCTTAATGGGTCCGAAACTAAAGCGCCAAATATACTACTTTCACTTTGCCTCCGTTGGTCCAGCAGTTGAAGGGAGATCACTCTAACGTTAGCTGTGGGTCATAGGTTAACAACCGAGTTTATCAGAGCGAGACGGATGTCAACTGACTGGTTGTGTGCGCTTTCATTGCATTCTTATTTGCAGTCGTCGTACAGCCTGCCTTCTCCTGGTGTGCATCGATCAACTGTTCATGTAAGATATATCGACTAAAGGATATGGGGTAAGTTACATTTCTTATTACTTTCGTACCATTGCAAGCGAATTTGCGAAAGACGCTTTTCGATCGATCAGCTGTTCTGTCAAATGTATTTTTAACTATACGGTTTTGTACATGGCCACCAACTGTTGAATTGTGCTATTGGTCATGATATAATGCGATAGTTATCCTGTCTTTTTATGTCTTGAACATTTTTCAGTGGGTAACTAGCTCATTGTTTTTAATATTGTTGAGAAATGGCATTATCGTTTATGTACAGTTCAAAGGATTCCGGGGAGGAGGGGGCTGTCACCCGGAAGGCCTCGTACCTTTCCTTTGCTTGTGTTAGTCCGCAGCGTCCCCAGCGCAAACTTACCTGTCGTTCCAGGTCTGTCTGACAATATTGATAGAGTCGTGCAAACTCGAAAGCTCACTTACAACATTCGATTTTGCTATCTCCATATTAGAAGCTGACGAAACCTTACAGGTACAGCGACTTGTGAGAGTGGCAAGAGTATACAGTAACTGTTGCTGTTATACTACTGCCTTTCGTGGACAAAATGCACGTGTAAATATTTGTTACGACCCACATAGGGCAGGAATTACAACCACATACATTTTTATACTCCAATTGACAACATTTGGTCAACTGGCAAGTTTGCACGTGTTCTGGATGAAAAAAATTAATTTATACGAGTTAGGTTTTGGAGAATAATTATTCATTAATTAGATATTTCTGTCTGATGGACCTACAATATGTAGGACTGAGAAGTTCGGGTACTTAATTCTTGTTACATTTATGAAAAAATATTTTCAATCATAACCAAATGTGTTACATATGATTAAAAAGTGTGTTATTTCCTCAATTCAGTTTTTACATACATATATGGTGTACAATTGTTAAGACCAGGGAACATTTCGGCAAGGATTTCATAACCTTTTCTCATGACTGTGGGCTGAGGCATGGAGATTGCTACTATGTCTTCTTGAATGATAATTGTGTATAATATTGATGTAAGACTTTCAGCCAAAATTACATTGCAGTTTTAGATAACTTTCTATCTATTAAAAATTCTTTTGTTTGATGTCAGTTATCAATGAAAATGAACCTGCATGCTACATATAAGTAATTGATAAACAGATGTAATATTTTTATAGCCCTTTCACCACTTTCAAATATAGACTTGCATAAAGGAATGTCAGTGAAGTTTGATCTGGGTTGGAAGGGCTACTGGTCATGAACAGTTCAACAGATTTTGACCAAATATTGTCAGAAGCATTGTTAGGGAAGGGAAGCCAAGTTTATATAAGTATTGGTTCTCGGCCCCCAGGGGCAGGAAGGGCAGACATGTCATTATTTCATTACTATTCTCATTTGGGTTAAAATATTTTTTTTTTATATTTTCGTTCTTGAAAGGAGGATATCACTATTACATGGATGAGTTAAGTCTGGAGCCTGTGCTTCGACCATGCAAAGAATTCTTCATTTACCATTTTTCTGAAAACAAAGATGGAATGCTAATTCTTCCGCAACTGGCACTGTCATTGTCGGAATTCACCTGCTACATATCTTTGTTATACTCAACAGTGATGGTTAACGGCTGTGTTATAGCACATGTATTAATTATTACTTTCTGATATACTTTTGTTGTAGGTATTGCATTTAAAACAAATAACTGTTGATCTATCCATTAAAGGTCTTCACCCTAACAATTGACCATGTAGTCTCTCTTGATATAGTCTCTAATATTTTTACTTCTCTATAAGTGATGCAGTATCATGTGCCTTTTATTCTTAATTAGAAAAATAACATTTCAACTATTGATTTTCTCATTGTAAATTTTTAATTCTGTTGTCCTTAGTAATGTAGACATCAGTTGTATGTATATCTCTCACTCATGCATTCTAGAATCTAGAATACTGTAAAAGTTGCCTTTCGAGCCTTCTATGTAAGCTGTAGAGTAGTCAGATGACCATTAAGACTCATGGGCCTCTTATTTTAATTTCTTTTAACATACATGCTTTTAAACAAACAAATTCTGTAATTATAAGTACAACTTTCGAACATCCTTTTTAGCCCACCATCATTTTTAGGGCTATTCAAATCACCCTATATCTGTGGTTTGTTGTCTGTTGCATATTGGACATGGGGGCTGGGGTATAAAAAAAGGCAGCTCAGTGACAATAGAGGACATGCATGGCCAAACAGCTGGCCAACAGTTCGGAGAGGAAATTCTCTGTACTACCAGGCTTTGATAATAGTTGCCACCAGTTGCTGATGAGGAGTGCCACACATATGCTGAAAACAGCGCACCAAGGTTGGGGTATAGCGTGAGGTCCCTTGTCAGGGTCAGTCAGTGTAGGTAAGGGGAGCAGTTCTATCATTGGAACTTGGTGCTATTTCTTAAAGGCTTAATTGGTCACCATGTGGCAGGCTATTATAAGAGTAGTGCTAGAATATTAACATTTGGATTTACCCTATACTCACAGCAACTTTATCTACATTGTATATTTTACTGTTTATGTGTACATTCTGCCCCAACTGATTCTGTCGTGTATACTTAATAAACTTACTTGACTTTACCTAAAGTGTTGATTGGTTTGTTACTTGTATACTCCTCCACATCTTACGGACTTGTCGGTAGATTTTGGAAACTAACTAAAATTATACAATCATGGATTTTTTTCCAACAACACTGACCAGGACTTTGTCTGTGGATGCATCACAATGCAAGCTTTTGAGTTGGCACAATTTTTTCAGGTCGTGCGGGTTACTCCTTACAGACTATATTTTGGCCTAATCAGTTTTACTCTGGTCATTTCTATTGTGACATGTATTACCTGATCTAATTTACAGATGTGTCATACATGTGTGTAGAGGCTTGTTGTTGGTGATCGGGCAGTCAAGCATTATACATCATATACCTACAGAAATCGCTGCATTTTGTATATAGAAATAGGTGTATATATTTATCTATTAAAGAACATCTGTTTTGAGATGTATGTTACAAAGTAATATTATTTCACATACCTTATTGTAATTAATTTAGCTGTGGAAGTTCTGCTAACCTACATTGATATTTTTAGATTTCTCAGGATGATATAAAATTTTAATTGTTAATTTTCATTCTTATAGACCTATTAAAGATACCAGTTGGTATCTGGACAGGTATACATATATACTCAGATCAAGTCAACCTTTTGATTAAATTCAGATGTATTAGACCATCTGCAGATTTTAAAATGTAGGTTAAATTAAAGGATAGAATTGAAAGTTTATTGGTGTTTCTGAGATAGAGACAGTTTTATGTTTATAAAATGCCGAAATGATTTAATGGATGTTGAAAATGACACACACAAACATTGCACTAAGCATGTGTCATCTGATCCTAGGTGACTTGCTCTTTTCCAAATTGCTTTACATTCATGAACTGCAGATTCTGAACATGACCAATAGATTGAGTTTCCTTCATGCTGTATCTTTATTCAGGATATTAATGATCCTAATTTAAACCCCAGGTATATATCGATTTATTTCATTGCCTTCATTTACTTGCACTGATTGACATCTAGTGTTAACTTGGTCAACCATGATTAAGACTTGTGTTAGCTTGGTCAACCATGATTAAGATCTTGTGTTAGGTTGACCAGCCTTGATTAAGATCTTGTGTTAACTTGACCAGCCTTGATTAAGATCTTGTGTTAGCTTGACCAACCTTGATTAAGATCTTGTGTTAGCTTGACCAACCTTGATTAAGATCTTGTGTTAGCTTGACCAACCTTAATTAAGATCTTGTTTAGGTTGACCAACCTTGATTAAGATCTGATCATTCATAGGTCAACCTTAATTTAGATTATTTTTCATTGATCAGCCATCATTGTGATCTTGTGTAAGCTTGGTGAACCTTGATTGAGATCTTGCATTTCATTGGTCAGCCTTGATTTAGATATTGAGTTGATAGTAAATATGAGTTAGGTTGGTGAAGTTTGATTAAGAACTTCTGTTAGCCTGGGCAACAACTGTAATTTACTTTAGTACAGTTTTATCAGTAATTCAATAACAGATATTTATGGTACTAGTTAAGTGTTTCTGCAAACAAGATTTCATAATGTGACGATATTTTCCTATTTATGGTTACTGCTGAGTATTACAAGCTTGCTGTACATACTTGCCACATGATTCAGGAGGAAGACTCTTGATTTTAGACTCTGATTTATTGTACAGGTTATCAATAAATAATCTGAATTGTTCAGGCTATACACATGTAGTGATATCAAAAACAATCTGTTTTAACTTACAATTTGATTGTGTACAATATTCTCTTTCGAGACAACATCTAGACTGCTATCTATACACAGTGTCAAAATCATGTACTGTACACTCAGACCCGGTGATAACCATATTTTAGTTTTCAGTTAGACCCAATGTTAACCACATATAGTTTACAGTTAGACCCAGTGTTTACCAGTCTGACCCAGTGTTAATCACATTTAGTATACACTCAGACCCAGTGTTAACCAGTCTGACCCAGTGTTAACCACATTAAGTCCTCCAACAGACCCACTGTTAACCAGTTAGAACCAGTGTTTACCACATTTAGTCTACATTCAGATCCAGTGTTAACCACATTATGTCTACACACAGACCCAGTGGTAACCACATTTAGTTGACACTCAGACCCAGTGTTAACCACATTAAGTCTACACTCAGACCCAGTGTTAACCACATTATGTCTACACTCAGACCCAGTGATAACCACATTAGTCTATACTCAGACCCAGTGTTAACCACATTTATTCCATATCCAGACCAAGTATCAACCACTCAGACCCAGTGTTAACCACATTTACTATACAGTCAGACCCAGTGATAACCACATTTAGTCTATACTCGGACCCAGTGTTAACCACATTTACTATAGTCAGACCCAGTGTTAACTAGTTGTAAGTTTGTATGTTAAAGGACCTGCACTTTATTAGCGTCTACTATTGAACATGCTTTAGTTACATTTGTAACCAGTTAGTACATGTACTGTACATATTGTTAGACAAGGTCGCTAAGAACAAAACCCTCATTATTCAAGTGGTGGAAATCTGCCCCACTATAAACAATCATATGGCACCCTGGTCAAATTCATCGGACTTTGTTCAGTATAAAGAAATTAAATGTCGCCCTGGAAAAGTACCATCCGCTTCATTCTGACATGGCTAAGGATAAATCGGTAGATCCCTAAGTGTGGCCTTGTATACAACAGAGATGTCATGCTTTTAAGTGTTAGTGATCATGTGCATTGTTTTTACGAGTTTTCATTTACAAGGAGAAACCCATATTACTGTAATCCTAGTTTGTTCATCTGTATATCTCCATTTATCTATAATTTACTATCTGGCATTGTCATCCATTTCCATAGTTGTTGTGTTTAGATAGTTTGGGAGTAACCTGTTAAGGTCAGTTACTCGCACCTAAAACTTGATAGGGTATGGAATTGTTAGGCACAAGGTATGGCACCTGTTGACATTGTTTTTCTTTCTGAATGGCAAAGCATTTCTTAAGTATGGAAGTAGAGTATCATTTGACATGTTTTATTCTATAGGAAACATAAAAGAAAGTTGTCATTTTTAGAATATTTTGTTGTAACCATCTCTCTCCTGATCATCTCTCTCCACATGGTGTGTTGACTACTGACTGACAGGATGTTTTGAGGATGTAACACCCCGAACAATCAAGCAGGCATATGCTTTATGCTATTTGATATTGATGTAAATAGCCTGTGAAGAAAATGTTGTAAAAAGGAATAAATCAAAATATATTTGTATATTATGATGGAATATGGAGCTTTGGTTCTGAAAATATTGTAAGAAATTCTGACCAAAGATGAAGGTTCAGCTCATTAATTGTGTTTTAGCATTTTCTTGCACTCTTTTAGGAGACAATATAAGTCGCTGGCACGCTCATGAAATCAACCATCTTCCAAAATTCTATTTGTCTTTCAAATATAGAGAGGAACGAGGTGTCAAAGTTTGTCGATTTGACATGTTTTACTTTGACAGCTACATAACTTCAGTCTTTACAGTAAATATTAGACAAAACATCAAATGAAAATGTCAGAATAATTCTTTCTGTGTTTCTAAAAGTCCAGCATTTCAGTTTGTGAAACAGGAAAATCAAAATAATATTGACAATTTCTAAACATATCTTAGCGTGGCATGGTATCAGATGTTCAGTGTTGCATTTTTTAGCATTTTGAACACCTCTGCTTTGTAGATATGTATATATATATGATAGATAGGTACCACCCACATCAGGTGTATAAACACGGTGATCATAGATGGTATGGGCAGATTCAGGTGATAGAAGATCAATTTCTGTGTACAATGGTCACATTAATGATTGCTCATATATGTGCATTTAATCATGACCTTTGTATCTCGGACAGAGTATCTGATCGCCAGTTTAATTAAGGTATTTTATAAAGCCATCATTGCTTACCGTGTAATTCTTCTAATTAAACTGCTTACATTTAAATAATACATGTAGTTTGTCACCAATGTTGGAGGACCCCTATCGAGTCAGTTATACTTAGTAGTGGTTTCATACCAAAGTTATGATTAAATCCCTTCTGTATTTTGCACAAGAAATTAATGCATACATGCATGAAATGAATTCGCAACTTTTGAGGAACTTTGAAACTTTTGAGATCAACAGGAATGAGGTTAGTATTAAAAGCAGAATTTATGTAGTGACATGTACTTGCTGTATTGACATTCTTTGATGGTTTAATTTTACTTACTGTGATAAAGAAAAACATTTGGATTTGATGGGAAAAGAAAAGCAAACTGTCAAAATCCAACTTTTGTGATGTCTAAGTAGGAAGCAAAAAGTTATACCTTCCCATACATCCTTCCATATCACCTGTTCTCCATGTACTTTTTAAAGGGCATCGCATTGTAAAATCTTATCAGTTTTAATTAGAAGGTTATTTTCACCTCAATATTATGATTTCTTTGTTTTACATATAAGAACATTTGAGAGCTGGTCAGGGTTTTTTTGTTTAGAAAAAAATGTTTGTTGGGGAAGTGATTAGAACACTACTTTTATACTGAATGTCTGTAATGACGCACAAGAGAATTGCACCTTTCTGTACAAACTTAGAGTGAGAAACAGCAGAGTCCAATAATGGATTTAACTGCACCATACAACAGTTTTGTCCTTGTAGGACTCGTCACCGGTACTAAAGGCCTAAAGTGGGCAGGATATTATTACAAAACTTTGATGTAACACGAGACTGTCTTGTTAACTTTATTGTCTTTTATTTTTACAATATCTGAAAAATGAACATATTGTTCTAAATCCAGGAATAGTTGGTTAACCATTGACAAGCTGTTGTTGGTTGATTTCGCATGTAAAATCTTGGGCTTGTGCAGTGAGGTGTCACGGAAGGATGCGATTTAAGCTGGCTTTTGATAGCAGCTACACATGCTTCCCTGTCTGGTATCTCAGCCTGGACGCCATGGATGAGATCTGTAAGGCCCTCACACGGACAAACAGGGCCACCATATCAAAATCAATAACAAAATCAATTACTTAAGCTGATTTTGAAGGTTGTTAGACTTTTGACAAGATAATGACATCCATTGTGCTTCCTCGATTTACACAAGATGTACGTCAAGATAGTCCGATATCAAACAGTACAATCAGTCAATCTGTAATACATAGGAGTAATCCCTCGTAAGAAACGCTAACCTTTATTGTTGTAACCCTTCCATCTATGTCGCATACATTATGATATATGTTGTATTGACTTTAAAAAAACGAAAACAAATTTGAAGAAATTATAACATAACGGGGTATAACAGGAGCTGAAGGATACAGGTCTATTACCCTGGTTAGCAGAAATTTCATACCTACATTTTTATACGTATCATTAAACTACATGACGTCTTACTCTGAACATCAATCTGTATATGAATCTCTGAATCTGGAATTCTGTTTCTGAATATGAATTCAGAGAATCGTTGATAGGGTCTAACTCGTAGTACAATTGTGTAATCTTTTTACGTGGTTATGCTTCAATGAAAGCAAATGTTTCCTACAAAGACTATATTATAAAACTGATTGGTGCATGCCTCACTGCTTATCCTTTGTAAGTTTTCTGATCATTGGCTCCGATAAACTCGGAAAGAAAAAGACCTTTAATTTTGTGAATAAATCACGTAGCCTGATTTTATCATTGGAACACAATTTAATATAAAAATATTAGTTCTTTTAAAACAAGTCAGAATTAGGACTGACAAAATCTTGACGTAGAACCGATATACACAGACATACACTCCAGATGATTTGATTTAATTCATCGGTATCTCTGCTAATAAGAAGCTGAGTTGGAAGTGATTTCCCGTTAGTATGTTGAAGATCGCGAGCTTAAAAATTGCGTTAGAATTTAAAAGAAAAGATATATCGCTTCCTACAGTAGTTGTTACGCACTCAGCATGTATTATATTGAAATCAGCGAAAACAATTATCAAGACAAAATAAACAACATGCCTTAACAAACTTCTGTAGAGAAATTGTGAGGGAATGGTATCCGGACCAGTAATATATATCTGATTTACCCTTCCTATCCCATTGATTCCTGTCACTCTGCCTAGGCTGCCAGAATACTGGTATTGGATACTTCGGATTGTTTTTAGGTTCTTTGCCAGCCTGACTGTATAAAATCACTACATGCTTGAACATTTAGTACACTTTCTCTCTTAATTATGCAGGCTACAATATAATTTGCCCTGAAGTTTGCTGAATACACATGCCTGTTATAGCATGCGTGTTTGGCGTTTGCATTTCAGAGACGTGTAACGTGTATGTGGCCTTCTGACAGGAAATCGAGGTGTACCCAACGAAGGGAAATATTGTACTATAGGTGTGTGTGTGTGTATATAAGCAGGCGGTGTATTGTATTGAGCGACCGTGCATGCATATTATCAATCTTTACATATTCTGTTTAATATTTGTCGCATACATCGATGTTATGTATTCATCAGTTCGTTTTCTCTCTCTTCATTGCAGAGTACTCCCAAAGTGGAACAGCTGTATGGCGAACCATTCGTGGGACTTTACATTGTGCGTGGAAAGTAAATTATACCTCATCCGACCAATGACTAAACTGTGCTTTTCATCTATATTTTCAATCAGTTTGGCAGAGTTCTTTAGCAGTAACAATTTAAAAAATAACACCTCTAATATCAAAAAATGGCAGAAGTTCAGAGCAGCTCTCGGAAAAAGAAAAAACGATCTCAAAGTATATCCTCTTCGTCCTCATCTTCCTCTTCCAGTGACTATTCGCTGGATTCCTCCTCATCAACGTATTCGATGCCACCAGCTCCTGATGGGGGCTGGGGGTGGGTTGTTGTGTTAAGCTCCTTCATGATAATGCTGATAAGTGACGGATTTGCCTTTTCATTTGGAGTACTCTTTACAGAATTGTTGGAGGTTTTTCAGGAAAGTAAAAGTTACACGTCATGGATAGCCTCATTATTCTATGGTGTACCTCTTATCTGTGGACCGATATCAAGTGCACTAGCAACGAAATTTGGGTGTAGAAAAGTGCAGATTGTCGGTGGAGTTATTGCATTTATCGGTGTATTTGCAAGTTCTTTTGCTAATTCCGTTGCAATGTTATGTGTTACGCTCGGTATTATAGCTGGTTTTGGGATGTCGGTGGGATATGTTACTTCTATTGTAATGGTAGCATTTTATTTTGAGAAAAAGAGAGCTTTGGCGACCGGATTAGCTGTTTGTGGCTCAGGATTAGGAACATTTGTATTTGCTCCGCTTCTGGAATATTTAATTGAACATTATACATGGAGGGGATCGTTTCTTATTCTTAGTGGTGTCATATTAAATTTGGTTGTATGTGGCACTCTACTTCGACCTTTAAAATTTTCACCACAGGAGCAATGGAAACGAAAACTGGAGGCGTTCGAAAAATTATCAAAGACAGTTTCACGGTCCATATCTAAAACGAGTCTTTATGACTTTCCTCGAAGTAGACACACTAGTCACACTGATGATGTAGATTCAGAATCAGACACGCCTGACCTGGAACATATGAGCTACTCACAAGTACAACTGCCAACTTACATCCAAAATGAACTGAAATATACACCAGACAACTTAGTTGTTGAAGTTACGAAAAGTGGGAAAAACTGGCAGCACGTTCTCCGAACTAGGCAGCCAAGCGCTGTGGCATGTAGTTCTTCAATGAACAATATGACAAACTCTTCATTGAATCAGAGTGTTATATACAATAGTAACAGAGAAAATGGACATTTACTGAGTAACTGTAGTGGTTACACTGCGGAACCTAAGATTTCTTTAATGGATAACGGAAGCGTATGGAAGAGAGATAATCAAAGGAGAAAACGTGAAGCATTTGAATATTATCCTCTTCACAGAAAAGATCTGTTCTATAGAGGTAATCTGATGAAGGTGCCTCAGTTCGAAATTCGGTCTTCAAGTTGTCCAGAGCTCCATTTGGGGTCCATAGACGAGGAAAATTCAGAAGCAGGAGACCTCTGTCGAATCAGTTTGCTTTTGAAATTCCCGATTTACATGATTAAAGTTTTCAAGGCAATGTTTGACACTGCCATCTTAAGAAATCCAGTTTTTATTTTATTTTTGTTTTCCAATTTTGTACTGTACTTTTGGTATGATGTACCATATGTTTTTATTGTTGATAGAGCCAAGGAATTTGGCATATCAGAAGATAGGAGCTCGTTGATAATATCATGTCTGGGAATAGCGAACACATTCGGACAAATTCTGTATGGAATAGTAGGGGATCGCGACATCAATTTGGAAGTTCTGTATGGAATCTCTCTTGCCGTTGCTGGGATAAGTGTGGCACTGGTGCCTCTTTTTGTTGACCAGATTGTTTTGTGTTTATTGGCCGCCTGTTACGGGATTTTCGTTAGTGCTAATTATGTGCTTAGCACAGTTTTGTTAGTGCAGTACCTGGGAATGGATAAGCTCACGAATGCTTACGGCTTGACCATGCTCTTACAGGGAATAGCCAATATGATTGGACCACCAGTTGCAGGTAAGTTGTTTTACATCAAAGAGCATGCACGTAATTCAAATGTGGTACAATTATTATGCTAATTCCTAACATTTGAAATATTCATATACTTTCTTAACACAATACATATCTCAGTGATTACGACGCTATCTGCATAATTTTGAATTATGCATGTCTTCCCTTTAACTAATTAATCAAATTGCTCATGTCGTATCATTGCTACACCCCATATCATATATTGATGAAAATGTTATTTTGTGTATGAAAATTGTAAAACGAAACTATTGAATTTTAATTTTCTAACGTCACGTTGTAGGAAAGCTGTATGATGACTCTGGTAGTTATGATCACACTTTCTATGCTGGCGGGACTTTTATCTCTGCGTCAGGCGTGGTCATTCTTGTAATACCCGTTTATAAATATATGAAGGGAGTCATCTCGAGATATCGAGAGGAGAAACCACAGAGCACGTGTATTGGTAACCCAAATGAACAGGAAACAACGTTTCCAGGTGAGGCAGAGCCACTTACAGAAGAATTACAACAGGAAATACCCAGAGTTTTTGCGCAATTGACCATTACTGAAATAGAAACTGTAGTATAGTTTTGAAGGTTTACTACTGATATTGAAACCATTAAAATGCACATGTTCTTACTGACGTTAGTACCATACTCCAGAATCTATAGTAAGAATTCAGAGTGTTAATCAGAATGTTTCTGATCCTGTACGTATATTTAGTATAACGAAACTAAGTTTGTGGATTATTATGATTCGTGTATTCTATTGAGATTATTTGGAAACAGTAGCCTATTTAAGCGTCTGGAGTCGTGTAACAGTTTGTAAGTCATTATTCTATCTTAAAACGTCAACATATTTACCTGTGTTGGGGTCGTAAAAAGTCTAATATCTAAAATTTTTGGACGTCCGTCCATGGTAATTATTCCAGTACCATATGTCCCATTTTTGTAAAACACGTATCCCAAAATACATTTACTGTTATACCTTCTGGGGTGAAGTGCGATTGTTTTGCCCTTCTTAAGATATATGAAATTCGTTACAAGCCCATCGTTTCAAGCCGGTGGACGAAATTGAGCACTGCAATATTTGACAAGAATTTTTGTCTGCTACCATAGATAGTTCACAATGATTTAGACTTTCCATTTAAGATGAAACACGTTCCCAGACTAATAGTGGTTTTATACCGATCCACTTTAGTTGCCATGGATATAATGGTTGGGTACACACTCAATAACTCTATCACATTGACTTATTTTCCAATCTGAATAATAAAAGGTCACACCCATTACTTCCTTGTCACAATTTACTTGGTGTAACAGAGGTCAGAATTTAACTCAGTGCCTCCGCTAGGATTCGAACTCTGGCTTACTAGTCTCCCGCTCAACCGATCGAGCTATAGAGGACTTCTCGCTAGACGAGTGGTATATTGCGGCTGGTATTTTTCCAAGGTTACACTGGTGTGTCATTGAGACGCATGATACATTACTTCAAACTTTGGTATACATGGTTATGTTTCGCGTGCATTTGTAGTTACATTTAGACATCGATATAGTTTTAGAGATTAGATGAACAAACTTGCAACTCATTTTCCCGTCGAGAATCCTATAGTGTGGTATGATAGACGACCCAAGTGCTTTGTTATATATATAACCTTGATGAAAAAGTGTTACGTAATCCATGTTACATAGCCGGATGGTGTTTGTATGCGAATATAGAGGCAGTGACTTATCTTTTGTTTACCTTGATTTAACAGTGATTAGTCTGGATCTGAATCTTATAGTTTATTGTTGTTTTTATGTAATTAATCATTTCATTTACATTTGTTACTTTTCCCTTTTATAATTTATTTATGAAAGATTTTATATCTTGAATCCAAAGGTGTCTTTTTTAAATCTTAAGTTGGGTATACTGTGTTTGTTTTGCTGTAGACTGCTTGTTCTTATTGTTCATTAGATATACTATGTAAGAGTATTATATATCACGTTAATGTGGAACGTTTTGCCGTAAACACATGCCTATGATGTATACACACATGCAGCGGGAATTTGTGCCAAGCGAAACCTTGCATCGTTAAGTCTCTTTGGAGCATATTTTTTATAAATAAACCCAACAAGTGCTGTTTCGTCATTCATACTCCGAGTAAATATCCTTTTCATGAAGAAAACTAAATTTGGAATACTGTAATTAAGAGTTCTTGGATGTTGTTTTTATTGCTGGTATGTGTGTTGCTTATTTTGTTATTTATAAAAAATGCATTGCGCATGCCTGATTTTAGCAGGGTGACAGAGTGTCTTTGAAAGCGATAACATTTTCTGTTCTTTCATTACCTGGGAAATAACAGGATGTTTTGGCGTTAAGATGCGTTTGTTTGTCTCTATTTGAAATGTTTGCGACGTGTATTGCATGTTATCGTGTAGTAGTTTTGTTGTCAGAATTTTGTAGTTATCTTAATTGTTAGATAATCAATATTGCTGTGTATCATTTTGCTGTTTTATGATTAGAAAGTCGTTACTGTAGTTAAAGATTGGATTTTGCGTAATAATCACTACATTTATTTGCGATTTATTATAATGCATGCCATTGAAACATTGCCCCGGTATCAAAATAACTTGTCTTGATCGTGTTTCTATTATGCCTCCGTATGCTGTTTTTAGGTCATTTGAGACAAAGCCTCAGTTTTACCTATTGTGATTCCCTTTTGTCCAGCAACGTGCGTCGTAAACTTTTAACATTTCAAACTTCTTCTGGACAACTCCTGAACCGATTTCAGTGAAATTTTGTAAAAAAAAAAAAAAAAAAGCCTTCCATGGCTAAAGACGCACCAAAAATTTTAAAGCGTATGGTAGCCAACCCCCAGGGGCACGAGGAGCGTGGCCAAAAGGAGTAAAATTTATTGCCCTCGGAGGCTAATCCAAAAGTCTAAATTTCATGACCCCAGGGTCTCACATTTCTCCCTGTAGAGGGGTGAAATTTACTATAGCTTGTATAGAAAAATTATAGTTTTGAACATGATTTGTTTCTTTTCAATTGGAAATAGTTCAGACTTAGTTATACTTATGAGTATAAGATGACAGTTTGTTGAGCTGGACATGTTGACCTCAGCTGACGTCCAGAGGCTGATGGGCCGGGGTAAAAAGAGGTCAAATTGACTGAAATTTTAAAGATGTTCTACTGTTCTTGGATGGAAGATTTTATATAGGAAAATTCAAATCTTGAGTGTAATTTCTTTTATTTCAAACTTGGTTAGAAGCTTTAGCTTGGGACAGCAGTTAATGTATACACAATTTACATTTGCGTTATGTGTACCATATAGTTAAAGTTATCTTACTTTTTTTACTAGAACATTATGACCGTTAAGGCTCTTGGGCCTCTTGTCCTCAGTACAGATTTACACCCTGATTAATTCATACTGATATCGTAGCTTTTACTTAATTATAACGAAAATATTTGACGAAATATCAACACTTAAAGGTGTACTGCGTGCCTTCTTTGTGGATCTTTATTGTATTCTAAATAAGGAGTTGAAATTCATCTCTCCCTTTTTCAATATTGCCATTGAAAGATTATATACAAAATCTTGTCTTTCATACGACTGAATCAGGTCTGACAAACAGGTTCAGGATGGTTATAGCAGGACTGCCAACTTTCACGTTAGCAATCATACAGACGATTACTTATTGTTATGATCAATACGAGCAGAAGAAATTCCGACTCGACCGACACCGCCAAAAGGTACACCAGGGAGTAAACATTTGATGCAGTTTGGAATCGTGTTATGGCCTTTCGGTGGTAAAGATTATTGATCAGACTGAGGTATGTTATGTAGGTAACGAACGGCCTTACTGTGTTGGTACGTTGCACAAAGGGCCACAGATAAGATGGATTATACTTAAAATATACATTGCACCGTCTGGGTATGTTTGATTAGTGCATAGCGTTAGCTTCGCTTAGAAAACAACATAATAATACTCGACTTTCCTGTTAGATATTCCAGTATATGACGTCATGTCAGGTGTGACTTTATGTTGGAAATACATGCTTTCAATATCTCTTTCTTAGTTCACTATTTTTTGTATATTTTTTTTCAAATGATTGTTACATCGATCACATTCCATACTGTTTGTATCAGACCATGTTGGTCTCGTTGTTAGGTTATCGAAACACGTTATTTATAATCATATAAGATATACACATCTGTCTCTGGTGTGTACACATGGAACTACACAGATTTCATTGTTAGTAGATTTATATTACCGTACCACTCAACACACAGGCCTCGTTTTACCACGTTTTCAACATTTACTTGTCTTATTGCCCTAATTAGGATTAAGTTCACAACTGAAATATGATCAAAGTTTGACCTCGAACAGATCTTCTAGTTCACTTAAAACATATTCTTTTTTTTTAAATTCTCAAATTTTAGATATACTAATATTTGTATAGTACATCAAGGTGAGCGCTACAAATATAAGTCCACCTGAGTACTACAGTTGGAGTTTAGTTTTGTTATGATTGCTGGAATCAACACTGACATACTCGCATGTCTTACCAGTAGCTGATCTGATATAACCTATTTAAATTTATCTTAACATTGATAATAATTTGTCTTGCCACATGTTATATTGAATCTCGGATGTTTTTGATTTGTTTGTTGAAATTTTGTTAAGGATATTAAACAGATTTACAGTAACTAGATGTAGCATAATCTATTTGGTTTTACTACTTAATTAATTACATTTACAACCGAGCTATCATTTTGTCTGTGTAATTGTTATTGTTTGATACATTTGCTACTAAAACGTAATTTGTGTGCATATACGTATTCCACCATTTGATAATGACTCATTGAAAATAAAACTAGAATCGATCAATAATTGTCTATTTGTTTCTATGTCACTTTGATGTCTGTGCACGGTTTAATGTCATTCGTGATATCAGAACCGATTGTGTCATTTGAAATCCGATTGGTAGAAATGGAGATATTGTCCGATTATTCTGATAATTGATATATGTCATAGTTTAGAGGAATGACAATGTGCAATATTATTTTCAAAGACATTTGATGCCTATTGGTTCTCATAGTAACAAAAGAAGGTCTATGATCAGAGAGATCTGCGTAATGTATTTCGAAAAAATTATACAGGATGACTTTAGGCCATTTTAGTTTCCTGATTCTGCCATCACAAGAAAATCTGTCCCTGGAACAATTTTAACGGTCTCTGAATTCGATGAAAATTTCGGTACTTTAAGTACATATATGTGGCCAAAAATGTGTGAATATTTTAGGTGAATAGCAACTGTTAGTTTGTCAGTTCTTCAAAACTTGAACTTGAAATTTTCATGAAAAAATATGATTTGTCCCAGTTGAACTGCCATCACTTTTTATATTTTTAATACTTGGTTTGATATTTGATTTAAAAACATGCAGCAGGCTGTGATGAAGAGGAGTTGACCCTGTTTAATTATTTATAATAGGGTTTTTTAACACGATTTGGGGTAAGATGTGCACCCTGGATCACACCTATGACAAGGGTCATAAAATAGGTCATTGTACAGGCCATAGGTGACTTTTGGCTTTTTTAAACATGCATTCTTAGGGGTTTACTGAGGTACTACAAATACCATACAATAAAGATTAAACTGGGATGTGGGCAGATTAGGTGTACCGTGAAACAGGTCCTTTAAGAACGGAAAGAGCTGCTTAATAGTTATATCACATGTTTAATACGACCATCATAGCTATGGATCTTGAAACATTCAAGTCGATTTTTTCTGTATGTACATCTTTGTCAGCTTATTTGCTCGTTTAACGGCCATCATCAGATAGTGGACAGTTCAAATCTCTCTGCGTCCGTCCGTCCTTACACATTTCTTTTTGTCTGTTTCTTGAGAAGTACTGAATGGATCTTTCTATATGTTTATTCCTTAGTCCCGAATTGTATTGTCCTCTTTTAGGACATATCTAAACAAAATAATAACAAGCCGACGAGGTGCCGTCTTGGATTTTGACGGTATTAGTTTGTTAATCCAATGGAGAGGAACCCGATGGACCATTCTCAAATATCATGTAGGTTTCACTTAGCTTCTCGTTTTGCATTTTCCCGTTTTTGAACTGATCCGAAAGGCAACATGGCCGATAGGCCGCCATCTTCGATTTTCACAGTAATAGTTTTTCAGTATTTCTGGAGGAGTACTTGATGAATCATTCTTATATTTCAAATGTAGATCCTCACTGGTCCCTTCTTGAGCTTTATTTCATTTTGGGATCTTTAAGGAAAACAAAATCGCTGACAGGCCCCCATCTTGAAGTTGGTTATTGTTATTTCTCGAGAAGCACTTAATTCAATTTTCTCCTTTTCCGTATGTAGGTTTCCTTTGGTCCTTATTGTGCTCTTTTGTTTATCTAAAAAGAAATAAATGAAAAAAAACAAAAAAACAAAATAAAAAATGGTCGACAGGCCACCATCTTTGATGTGACAGTTGAAGATTATTCTCCCTTTTCTTCAGAATTTTTTTTAAGTTCCATATCTTTAATATTTAAGAGCAAAAATAGGGAAAACAAAAGAAAGGAAAATATTTAATCTTTTCAGAACAGATAAAGATCAAACGATGCTGGGTGCCAAGATCCCTTTGGAATCTCTTGTTTTTAAAAGATGTCGCAGCGTGACGTCAACAAAAAGAAATTACCTCGACCCATATTCAAGTTAGTACGCGTCAAATGTCAAAAGGCCCTCTTCCCAGTGCAGTAACTAAATACTTAGAATTCTGATATTTGGCAGGACATCTTCGATATCATACCAATCAGATTTGTTAAACGTATTGGTAAAAATGGTTCAGAACATGATCCAGTTGCAGACATTATCAACCGTACGGTACATGCAGGCTAGTTTTGAAGCTTATTTAAATGAAGTTGACAAGATTTAATCGTATACCCGTGTGTCATTACATAGACACTCGCCTTCATCAGATGGTGACAGTCGTTCAGATATTCGGTAGAACTTTTATCAGTTTAACTTTTCACATTTCTTGTTTAAGGCATGTTACGGGTTTATTTGCTGTAGATACTTCTGTTACAAATTTAAAAAAAAACTTTTAATAATAGTGTTTAAATGAAAAATCGGATACAGTTACATCCATGCAGGCATATGACACTACACTAGTCTACCATACCTTACATACATAACAGCCTGCATTAAAGCGTGACAGTGCAAAACAAACCCCATATTCATGACACAATGCTCATCACCAATAGTTGCATTTGTAGACAATACAAAAACAGCTCCCTCCTATTACATGCGCTTACTCTGTGTATCCTAAAGTGGGGTACTACCTATATATCTTGTGTCCGCGACACGTAACACAATCCCGTATACTCTATATTCCTCTCCCAGTCACTGCACAGTGCCCTGCTTAGTATACAGTACACGGACACCTAATTATTTCCACATTCATGTTTTCCATGACGCCTAATGTTTCGTTCCCATGTCCATGTGAATTGAGCGGACAGTAATGCATTTTTGGACAACTTGTCCCAAGCTGTTTGATAAGCAGGATGATTTCAATTTCCCTATTGTGAATTCTCCATTTCTGTATAGCAAAACAACTGCATCCCCAACTTATGGTTATGCATATCACAATTGGTTCGTTATTCAAAATTCCTGTTTCAATTATCACTATTTCTGTGCAAGAAGTCGTCAACTGGCCGACAAACTCATTACATAGGGTTTCAAATATGCAGGTTGATGAAAATTAAGGGAAAGCTTTACGGTCGTCATGGTAATCTCATCGAGAAACATTCTATATCTTCGTGCGATACGAACCTGGACTTGTTTGAAGCTCGATAGTTTGCTTGTTTCTTCTGTTGTAGTATATCTTGTTCTCATTAGAGAAATGTGACATTACTTTCCAAGGCCAATATGTTCTTGCCAGGTGTTGTCGATAAAGCAGAAAACGTTTACTTTTCTGGAACGCATTTTCTGATTTTCCCTGTATTTATAATATCTACCTAGATTTATTATGAATTAAGCCACTGATAACGGAAAGTGTGATTGATAAATAGATCAGGTATTGTGATAGGTGTACTTTCTTCCCAAGGACATTATGATACTCATGCATGCCTGACATTGACAAACCTATACTTGGTATCACTTTCGTGTGAAACATTACTTCGATATGTTTGACTCAATCACTCCTAAATTCGTTATCTATCCGAAACTACAGCCATTACTCATCATTTACATAAAACATATTGATAACTGGTTATGGAATGTGAACACTGGTTCATTTATATTTACTGAACCAAGCAAAAATATAGCATCGCCAGCGACATAATGATATATAAATATGGATTTGGCAAGACAATTACTGCAAAATTGATATATCGTACAGTTCTGTTCATAAAAATATGAAAAATTTCGACTTTCTGCACCGCTTCCACATTGGTACAACGACAAAGACACAGCCAGCCACAATGATACAAATTCCGGCCGACCAGAATGTCTTGTCATAGGTTCTGTAGACATCATAAAGCCACCCTGTGGATAGAAAACATTAAAGTACAGTAATATTACATACCGATTAACGTCGCTTTTACAGAAAAAGGAATAAATGTATTGCTCATCGCCCGAAGTTATAATATTGATCAGTTTGTTATTAACATACGCATGTAGTAATTGTAGTATTAAGAAATGACAGCAAATGCCTGCTACATTAATAATGATATTAAATGATAAACACTAGTTGTTAAGGAGGCTCAATTAGTCTTAATTGATGACATAATAAAACATGAAATACAGTAACAAATTAATGAAAGGTTTACCTGCAAACGGTGGTCCCATCAGGTTTGCTGTGCCCTGCAGAAACATCATAATACCAAAGGCATCAGTGAGTTTGTCTATACCTAGTATGTCCACGATGATGACAGAGCACAGGGCCTCCGCTGCAGCAGACAATAGTCCGAAGATACCAGCGACGATAGTCGACGGAACGAACGTCGTGAAAACTGGAACAATGGCCAAGGTAGCACCACAAAGAATCATTGATACACAATATAAATAAGATCTGTTCATCCACTGTCTATCGCCCAGATAGCCGTACAGTATGTTACCTATAGTATGTAGAATGCCTATGATGGCTACCATTAAAGAGGCATCCCTCTTGTTAATACCCATCTCTTTGGCTCTGTCCACTGTAAACACGTATGGGACGTCATACCAGAAATATAAAATGAAGTTGGAAAATGCAAAAATAAGAAAAGCCGGATTTCCTAGAACACTCAAATCGACGATCGACTTAGGACAAGCAATCTTTGACTTGGTTTGGTACTTAAGTTTGATGTTTTCCCGGACCTCGGGGCAACTCTTGGATGCACGTATCACTTGAGGTAAGGAAGCAATGCTTCCTCCTATCAATGATGGATTCTCCGGTAAGTTAACAACTTTTATTGATAGCTGACTTGTTCTGCATACATTATCGTCATGTGAAGACTCTCGTTCACATGAACAACTTGAGGCTGAATCTGATGTCCAATCACTACATTCGGGAATATCTCCCCTTGTTGCCCTTAAAACCTTAAATTCTGTTGGGGTACCACTGGAATACCGATCCAGTGAATTGTTTGTAATGAATGGCTCTTGACTACTTGGCAATGTCTTTTGGTCGGAATCTACGACACGAAGTGGTCTAAAGAGTGCCCCACAAACAACAATGTTTCCCGCTAGTCCCCCCATTATAAGAACCGCTCCTCTCCATCCATACTCTGAGATCAAACGCTCCAACATCGGTGCAAATAGCAACGTACCTATGCCAGCACCACACTCGGACAGGCCGGTCACCAGAGCACGTTTGTTTTCAAAGTACTCTGCCACGACGACAATAGAGTTGAGGTACGGAAGCGATATACCGAGGCCTGCAATAGCTCCATATGTAATGCATAGAGATTCTATTGAATTCACGAAACAACTACAAACAAAACCGGCTGTAGTTATTACACCTCCGAGTATAGTGGCTTTTCTATAGCCAATTCTGTTCGTTACAAAACTGGCTAAAGGTCCACAGAGTAGAGGAACTGCACAAAAGACTGAACCGATCCATGCTGTCTTACTTCTGCTTTCTTCGAAGTACTCAATAAGGTTCGTAAACAGTACTCCAAACGAGTAAGAGCAACCGTCGGTAATCACATTGATAATAAAAGCACCAAGCACAACAAACCAGCCCCATCCTCCGTCAGGTGGCTTAATGATATCGTCATTCTCGGTTTCTTCTGAATTCTCGTTCTTATATCCCATCCTTAAACTTCGGCTGCGAGTCGGATTGAACCATCATTGTAAAGGGCGTTCATCGTTTAGAGTGTTTGCCTTCTGAAATATTTAAAATGTGTTGCTTAATCACATTGTAAATAACTATAGTCTCAGTGTGCATCCTTATATAATACACATAATAATAATAATAAGATTGATCCCGCGATCCTGTACTAGGGAAAGCTCGAGATAAAAAACATTCTACCAAAACTGACAAGCATGTAAATCAGTGAGATACCACAATCTGCAATCTTATCTCGTCCATTAACTAGCTGTCTACACAATTTCTGACAATTTTTACAGCTAGTTTGTTACTCGTCCTCGAAGGATATAACATTACCCTTTACATTACCATTACAGGCTAATGCTAAATTTCGTGACGAAAAGCCACACACAAAAGGGATCCACAGCCAATTATAATATTACTATTGTACAAAGTTTTTTGCTGAACCAAAGACTGCGAACTGCAGTTAAATGCTTGTTTCGTTATTGAAATCCAGTGCTTCGATAGGTGTCTTGTTTGAAATAAAGCAAATTACACCCGTTCAAAATAGAAAAAAATGAACCTTACCTGTACACAGTTTAGCCATGTTTAGCGCTAACGTCATGTAATTACTATGTCATCCTATATTCATATTACGATAACTGCCGTAGAGGTTAATTGTGTAGCGTAGATTTCGTCTCCCGATAGATCTACACTGGTGTAAGTCTAGATCGTGTATCGTACATACATTATAAAACCAATTAAGGTAGTTCCGTATATTTGGCGGTGTGTAAAAGCTGTATGTTATTAATGTATCATAATACATTTGATTGTCTATTACTAATTTACCACAAATCAATGATGTATTGAATATTTTAGATTGTTTTAAATTAATGATGTATTGATAAAGAATATTTTAGATCGTTTTAAAGAGGATGACTTTAAATCGAGATCCAAATTTAGTCGGTTAATTCAAGTGTAAATTGTTTTCCCCCGTCAACGTATTGTGTAGAAATGATCGTGATATTGCTCGACCGTACGTTGTCAGTGTATGCACCAATCACGTCGCTTCTTTATATACAACATCCATTGATTACCGCGCCCGATCAATCGTACTATCACTTTTCATTGTTATGTAGATTACAGACGAGTCCATATTTACATGGGGAGCATATATACAGCATTCGCTCAGTGCGACGAACTTTGAAAGCTCAGGAATGAATGTAATCGCCCAACTTGGCAACCCAGATAAAGTCATACTGGAAAAAAGTTTGTAAACCTGATGATACATCATTTTATTTTTGTCTAAGAGGTATTCATCTCCTGGACCTGCTCTACCTCAGCCTGGAAATCATACTTATTTTCATTTGTAGATAGAAACATGAACAGAATACTAAATACATCTTAGAGCTACCAATATGATGCCAAATATGTCCTAAATCATAAATAACTGTGTCAAATAACCTGCGATAGGCAAAACTGGTTTCTAGAACCTCCAATATGACATCGATGTACTGGCGAAAATCCAACATGATACAACTTATGGCGCCAAAATAACAGATGACACGTGTTCATCCTATGGCGCCAAAATAACAGATGACACGTGTTTATCATATGGCGCCAAAATAACAGACGACACGTGTGTATCATATGACGCCGACATAACAGACGACACGTGTATACCCTATGAGGCCGACATAACAGACGACACGTGTATATCTTGTGACGCCAACATAACTGGCGACACGTGTTTATCCGGCGACACAAATGTGACCGATGTCGTGTGCATATCCCAGGTAGCACGACATCATATATATTACTGCTAAGTCTCTGTACATCTCTGGCTACATTACACGTTTATGTCGGCATTATTCATGAAGAGGAAGTTCTTTAGTTAAACTATTATCTAAAAATAGATTATGATGACATGTCCGTGTAGCTGGGCACATGGATATTTTACAGAAAACTTATCTATATTTGGTAGTAGTGAGGTTCTCTTACAGAACAATGCTTTCCTGAAGTCACAATATCCCGAAATGAACTCCCATATACTCACCTTATTGTGCACAACACGTTGTAGTAAGTTCCCTCCACATGATATGATAAGTAATGGCGACGATTTTATCTATGTGTCCTCATGTTATCGTGGTGACCTTCAAAGTAAACATAACACACTCAAAATACTGTCTCGGACGAAAGTTCGTGTGGCAACACGGTTCTTTATACAAAACAATACAATGTTACATGCACAGTAGTCATTTTATCACGTTTTCTATTTCATGTTTCCAGGTTTTAACCGTTCTTGTTATAATTGTTTTGGGCCTTTCCCAACACAAAATATCATAGCGAAGAAATCCATGTCCAGCAGATCTGTTGATGATAATAAGGTATCCAGGTATAAAAAGTCAAGGTGTATAACAGAAGTAAAGCAAGCTTACAAAGGAATAACAAGGACGTCATTAAGGGATTCGTACAAATATTCGCGAAATCAGAATTCGCGATTGGTTCTCCTCGTGTATTAACGCGAAAAAAATACAACGCGAAATCCGAGTAACTTACAGTATATTTGATAGACAGTAGCACTTCACCAAGAAAACTTACCTGGACACAATACGTTGTATGATAATTATGAGAACATGTGAGAGTTAATACGTTCCATTTGGCAAAGCATGGTCTAACTTTTATAACATTTAGCAATGATGAAAGTCGATGTCACGAGACAGGTATATTAAGTTCTTAGAGACGGATGTAGTTGTTCTTACCCTGTCAAACACTCTACTGAAGAAATAACATGCCGTATTTGTATCAGACTTTCCAATGTCAATAAATAATATCGGAGGAAATTTTCTAACCACCAGCTAATGTGTATTTGACTACACCTACACTCTGTTGATACAAAGGTTTGTTGTGCGAGTTTTACAATGATAATTGACGTGTCCTGAAGTGCAAAGACCACTTTACATCGTACGTTTTATCATGTGAGAAGGACCTTGACAGGATGACTTCTTGATGTGCAAAAGAAAACCCAATAACTTGCTAGACTAAAGGTAAATAAATAAAACTTGAACTAGCATTCTAAAATCAGTTTCTGTATTCGTCTGTGGTGTGAATCTAAATTGGTACAGTACCGGCACAGGATAATTGATGTGAAACCTCGTTATCCTACGGTAACCTGTTTAAACAGGCTGTAAATAGATTATTCTAAACGCAAAATATAACAATATATATATGTTGTCTACGACTTGTATTCACTTTAAGCCATACCAGTAAACCTGTTTACTAACAAAACATTAGGGTTTTAATTACAATAATTTTGATATTTTTTTTTAAAATAAGGGTCAGGTTTTATCATCTTGACCTTTGCTTTCATCTATATATAGTTACACTTAAAATACTCGACCTCTGTACGCAAATGAAAAGAAACACATCACTTTCGACGTCCATGTGTGTTTTAATTAGTAGAACTATTTACATGTAAATGTGTTAAAACTTTAAGAAAATTTGGTAGATATTTATTGTGTGCAACAGCTAAAAGAAAAAACCTTCTTGTGTAGTAGTAATACATTGTATATTAATTTCATTTGTTATTATATGAGTATGAATTCTACTCTATTACCATAGCTTATTACTAACTTTCATTGTTAACACTGTGTGACGTCATAACTTTCCCGTATCATCTTTATTATTACGTCACAAACCAAAGGATATAATTATGAATATTGATTCTCGTGACATTGTTATATGTTAATTCCTGGAACTGTTTGGTGTCAATATATGTTATATTCACTATCTCTATGGAATTGCCCTCCGCCATCTTGAACATTTAATATGATATAACTAATTGTGTATCATTGCTACCTATATGCTGTTATTGCATTTGGAAATGAAAAAACAAAACAAACAAACTTAAACAAATTACAGAACATAAAATTTGAATGAAATACTGGAGATAACAAAGTTAAACTGCTGATGATTGTATCACTACTGAATACTGGTGATAACACAGAGATAAACCACTAATGATTATATCACTACTGAATACTGGTGATAACACAGAGATAAACCACTAATGATTATATCACTCTGGTGATAACACAGAGATAAACCACTAATGATTATATCACTCTGGTGATAACACAGAGATAAACCAATCATGATTATATCACTCTGGTGATAACACAGAGATAAACCACTAATGATTATATCACTCTGGTGATAACACAGAGATAAACCAATCATGATTATATCACTCTGGTGATAACACAGAGATAAATCACTAATGATTACATCACTCTGGTGATAACACAGAGATAAACCACTAATGATTATATCACTCTGGTGATAACACAGAGATAAACCAATCATGATTATATCACTCTGGTGATAACACAGAGATAAATCACTAATGATTACATCACTCTGGTGATAACACAGAGATAAACCACTAATGATTATATCACTCTGGTGATAACACAGAGGTAAACCACTAATGATTATATCACTCTGGTGATAACACAGAGATAAACCAATCATGATTATATCACTCTGGTGATAACACAGAGATAAATCACTAATGATTATATCACTCTGGTGATAACACAGAGATAAACCAATCATGATTATATCACTCTGGTGATAACACAGAGATAAATCACTAATGATTATATCACTCTGGTGATAACACAGAGATAAACCAATCATGATTATATCACTCTGGTGATAACACAGAGATAAACCAATCATGATTATATCACTCTGGTGATAACACAGAGATAAACCAATCATGATTATATCACTCTGGTGATAACACAGAGATAAATCACTAATGATTATATCACTCTGGTGATAACACAGAGATAAACCAATCATGATTATATCACTCTGGTGATAACACAGAGATAAATCACTAATGATTATATCACTCTGGTGATAACACAGAGATAAACCAATCATGATTATATCACTCTGGTGATAACACAGAGATAAACCACTAATGATTATATCACTCTGGTGATAACACAGAGATAAACCACTAATGATTATATCACTCTGGTGATAACACAGAGATAAACCACTAATGATTATATCACTCTGGTGATAACACAGAGATAAATCACTAATGATTATATCACTCTGGTGATAACACAGAGATAAACCACGAATGATTATATCACTCTGGTGATAACACAGAGATAAACCACTAATGATTACATCACTCTGGTGATAAAACAGAGATAAACCACTAATGATTATATCACTACTGAATACTGGTGATAAAACAGAGATAAACCACTAAGGATTATATTGGTGATAACACAGAGATAAACCACTAATGATTATATCACTCTGCTGATAACACAGAGATAAACCACTAATGATTATATCACTACTGAATACTGGTGATAACACAGAGATAAACCACTAATGATTATATCACTACTGAATACTGGTGATAACACAGAGATAAACCACTAATGATTATATCACTCTGGTGATAACACAGAGATAAACCACTAATGATTATATCACTCTGGTGATAACACAGAGATAAACCACTAATGATTATATCACTCTGGTGATAACACAGAGATAAACCACTAATGATTATATCACTCTGCTGATAACACAGAGATAAACCACTAATGATTATATCACTCTGGTGATAACACAGAGATAAACCACTAATGATTATATCACTCTGGTGAGAACACAGAGATACACCACTAATGATTATATCACTCTGGTGATAACACAGAGATAAACCAATCATGATTATATCACTCTGGTGATAACACAGAGATAAACCACTAATGATTATATCACTCTGGTGATAACACAGAGGTAAACCACTAATGATTATATCACTCTGCTGATAACACGGAGATAAACCACTAAAGATTATATCACTCTGTTAATAACATAGTGATAAACCACTAATGATTATATCACTACTGAATACTGGTGATAACACAGAGATAAACCACTAATGATTATATCACTCTGATGATAACACAGAGGTAAACCACTAATGATTATATCACTCTGGTGATAACACAGAGATAAACCACTAATGATTATATCACTCTGGTTATAAAACAGAGATAAACCACTAATGATTATATCACTACTGAATACTGGTGATAACACAGAGATAAACCACTAATGATTATATCACTACTGAATACTGGTGATAACACAGAGATAAACCAATCATGATTATATCACTCTGGTGATAACACAGAGATAAACCACTAATGATTATATCACTCTGGTGATAACACAGAGATAAACCACTAATGATTATATCACTCTGGTGATAACACGGAGATAAACCACTAAAGATTATATCACTCTGTAAATAACATAGTGATAAACCACTAATGATTATATCACTCTGGTGATAACACAGAGATAAACCACTAATGATTATATCACTCTGGTGATAACACAGAGATAAACCACTAATGATTATATCACTCTGGTGATAACACAGAGATAAACCACGAATGATTATATCACTCTGGTGATAACACAGAGATAAACCACGAATGATTATATCACTCTGGTAATAACACAGGGATAAACCACTAATGATTATATCACTACTGAATACTGGTGATAACACAGAGATACACCACTAATGATTATATTGGTGATAACACAGAGATAAACCACTAATGATTATATCACTCTGGTGATAACACAGAGATAAACCACTAATGATTATATCACTCTGGTGATAACACAGAGATAAACCACGAATGATTATATCACTCTGGTGATAACACAGAGATAAACCACGAATGATTATATCACTCTGGTGATAACACAGAGATAAACCACTAATGATTATATCACTACTGAATACTGGTGATAACACAGAGATAAACCACTAATGATTATATCACTACTGAATACTGGTGATAACACAGAGATACACCACTAATGATTATATTGGTGATAACACAGAGATAAACCACTAATGATTATATCACTCTGGTGATAACACAGAGATAAACCACTAATGATTATATCACTCTGGTGATAACACAGAGATAAACCACGAATGATTATATCACTCTGGTGATAACACAGAGATAAACCACGAATGATTATATCACTCTGGTGATAACACAGAGATAAACCACTAATGATTATATCACTACTGAATACTGGTGATAACACAGAGATAAACCACTAATGATTATATCACTACTGAATACTGGTGATAACACAGAGATACACCACTAATGATTATATTGGTGATAACACAGAGATAAACCACTAATGATTATATCACTCTGGTGATAACACAGAGATAAACCACTAATGATTATATCACTCTGGTGATAACACAGAGATAAACCACGAATGATTATATCACTCTGGTGATAACACAGAGATAAACCACGAATGATTATATCACTCTGGTAATAACACAGGGATAAACCACTAATGATTATATCACTACTGAATACTGGTGATAACACAGAGATACACCACTAATGATTATATTGGTGATAACACAGAGATAAACCACTAATGATTATATCACTCTGGTGATAACACAGAGATAAACCACTAATGATTATATCACTCTGGTGATAACACAGAGATAAACCACGAATGATTATATCACTCTGGTGATAACACAGAGATAAACCACGAATGATTATATCACTCTGGTAATAACACAGGGATAAACCACAATGATTATATCACTACTGAATACTGGTGATAACACAGAGATAAACCACTAATGATTATATCACTCTGGTGATAACACAGAGATAAACCACTAATGATTATATCACTACTGAATACTGGTGATAACACAGAGATAAACCACTAATGATTATATCACTCTGGTGATAACACAGAGATAAACCACTAATGATTATATCACTCTGGTGATAACACAGAGATAAACCACTAATGATTATATCACTACTGAATACTGGTGATAACACAGAGATAAACCACTAATGATTATATCACTCTGGTGATAACACAGAGATAAACCACTAATGATTATATCACTCTGGTGATAACACAGAGATAAACCACTAATGATTATATCACTCTGGTGATAACACAGAGATAAACCACTAATGATTATATCACTCTGGTGATAACACACACTAAGGATTATATTGATAACACAGAGATAAACCACTAAGGATTATATTGGTGATAACACAGAGATAAACCACTAATGATTATATCACTCTGGTGATAACACAGAGGTAAACCACTAATGATTATATCACTACTGAATACTGGTGATAAAACAGAGATAAACCACTAATGATTATATCACTCTGGTGATAACACAGAGGTAAACCACTAATGATTATATCACTCTGGTGATAACACAGAGATAAACCACTAATGATTATATCACTCTGGTGATAACACAGAGATAAACCACTAATGATTATATCACTCTGGTGATAACACAGAGATACACCACTAATGATTATATTGGTGATAACACAGAGATAAACCACTAATGATTATATCACTCTGGTGATAACACAGAGATAAACCACGAATGATTATATCACTCTGGTGATAACACAGAGATAAACCACTAATGATTATATCACTCTGGTGATAACACAGAGGTAAACCACTAATGATTATATCACTCTGGTGATAACACAGAGATAAACCACTAATGATTATATCACTCTGGTGATAACACAGAGATAAACCACTAATGATTATATCACTCTGGTGGTAACACAGAGATAAACCACTAATAATTATATCACTCTGGTGGTAACACAGAGATAAACCACTAATGATTATATCACTACTGAATACTGGTGATAACACAGAGATAAACCACTAATGATCATATCACTCTGCTGATAACACAGAGATAAACCACTAAGGATTATATTGGTGATAACACAGAGATAAACCACTAAGGATTATATTGGTGATAACACAGAGATAAACCACTAATGATTATATCACTCTGGTGATAACACAGAGATAAACCACTAATGATTATATCACTCTGGTGATAACACAGAGATAAACCACTAATGATCATATTGGTGATAACACAGAGATAAACCACGAATGATTATATCACTCTGGTGATAACACAGAGATAAACCACTAATCATTATATCACTCTGGTGATAACACAGAGATAAACCACTAATAATTATACCACTACTGAATACTGGTGATAACACAGAGATAAACCACTAATGATTATATCACTCTGGTGATAACACAGAGATAAACCACTAATGATTTTATCACTCTGGTGATAACACAGAGGTAAACCACTAATGATTATATCACTCTGGTGATAACACAGAGATAAACCACTAATAATTATATCACTCTGGTGATAACACAGAGATAAACCACTAATGATTATATCACTCTGGTGATAACACAGAGATAAACCACTAATGATTATATCACTCTGGTGATAACACAGAGGTAAACCACTAATGATTATATCACTCTGGTGATAACACAGAGATAAACCACTAATGATTATATCACTCTGGTGATAACACAGAGATGAACCACTAATGATTATATCACTACTGAATACTGGTGATAACACAGAGATAAACCACTAATGATTATATCACTCTGGTGATAACACAGAGATAAACCACTAATAATTATATCACTCTGGTGGTAACACAGAGATAAACCACTAATGATTATATCACTCTGGTAATAACACAGAGATAAACCACTAATGATTATATCACTCTGGTGATAACACAGAGATAAACCACTAATGATTATATCACTCTGGTTATAAAACAGAGATAAACCACTAATGATTATATCACTCTGGTGATAACACAGAGATAAACCACTAATGATTATATCACTCTGGTGATAACACAGAGATAAACCACGAATGATTATATCACTCTGGTGATAACACAGAGATAAACCACGAATGATTATATCACTCTGGTAATAACACAGGGATAAACCACTAATGATTATATCACTACTGAATACTGGTGATAACACAGAGATAAACCACTAATGATTATATCACTCTGGTGATAACACAGAGATAAACCACTAATGATTATATCACTACTGAATACTGGTGATAACACAGAGATAAACCACTAATGATTATATCACTCTGGTGATAACACAGAGATAAACCACTAATGATTATATCACTCTGGTGATAACACAGAGATAAACCACTAATGATTATATCACTACTGAATACTGGTGATAACACAGAGATAAACCACTAATGATTATATCACTCTGGTGATAACACAGAGATAAACCACTAATGATTATATCACTCTGGTGATAACACAGAGATAAACCACTAATGATTATATCACTCTGGTGATAACACAGAGATAAACCACTAATGATTATATCACTCTGGTGATAACACAGAGATAAACCACTAAGGATTATATTGGTGATAACACAGAGATAAACCACTAAGGATTATATTGGTGATAACACAGAGATAAACCACTAATGATTATATCACTCTGGTGATAACACAGAGGTAAACCACTAATGATTATATCACTACTGAATACTGGTGATAAAACAGAGATAAACCACTAATGATTATATCACTCTGGTGATAACACAGAGGTAAACCACTAATGATTATATCACTCTGGTGATAACACAGAGATAAACCACTAATGATTATATCACTCTGGTGATAACACAGAGATAAACCACTAATGATTATATCACTCTGGTGATAACACAGAGATACACCACTAATGATTATATTGGTGATAACACAGAGATAAACCACTAATGATTATATCACTCTGGTGATAACACAGAGATAAACCACGAATGATTATATCACTCTGGTGATAACACAGAGATAAACCACTAATGATTATATCACTCTGGTGATAACACAGAGGTAAACCACTAATGATTATATCACTCTGGTGATAACACAGAGATAAACCACTAATGATTATATCACTCTGGTGATAACACAGAGATAAACCACTAATGATTATATCACTCTGGTGGTAACACAGAGATAAACCACTAATAATTATATCACTCTGGTGGTAACACAGAGATAAACCACTAATGATTATATCACTACTGAATACTGGTGATAACACAGAGATAAACCACTAATGATCATATCACTCTGCTGATAACACAGAGATAAACCACTAAGGATTATATTGGTGATAACACAGAGATAAACCACTAAGGATTATATTGGTGATAACACAGAGATAAACCACTAATGATTATATCACTCTGGTGATAACACAGAGATAAACCACTAATGATTATATCACTCTGGTGATAACACAGAGATAAACCACTAATGATCATATTGGTGATAACACAGAGATAAACCACGAATGATTATATCACTCTGGTGATAACACAGAGATAAACCACTAATCATTATATCACTCTGGTGATAACACAGAGATAAACCACTAATAATTATACCACTACTGAATACTGGTGATAACACAGAGATAAACCACTAATGATTATATCACTCTGGTGATAACACAGAGATAAACCACTAATGATTTTATCACTCTGGTGATAACACAGAGGTAAACCACTAATGATTATATCACTCTGGTGATAACACAGAGATAAACCACTAATAATTATATCACTCTGGTGATAACACAGAGATAAACCACTAATGATTATATCACTCTGGTGATAACACAGAGATAAACCACTAATGATTATATCACTCTGGTGATAACACAGAGGTAAACCACTAATGATTATATCACTCTGGTGATAACACAGAGATAAACCACTAATGATTATATCACTCTGGTGATAACACAGAGATGAACCACTAATGATTATATCACTACTGAATACTGGTGATAACACAGAGATAAACCACTAATGATTATATCACTCTGGTGATAACACAGAGATAAACCACTAATAATTATATCACTCTGGTGGTAACACAGAGATAAACCACTAATGATTATATCACTCTGGTAATAACACAGAGATAAACCACTAATGATTATATCACTCTGGTGATAACACAGAGATAAACCACTAATGATTATATCACTCTGGTTATAAAACAGAGATAAACCACTAATGATTATATCACTCTGGTGATAACACAGAGATAAACCACTAATGATTATATCACTCTGGTTATAAAACAGAGATAAACCACTAATGATTATATCACTCTGGTGGTAACACAGAGATAAACCACTAATGATTATATCACTCTGGTGATAACACAGAGATAAACCACTAATGATTATATCACTCTGGTGATAACACAGAGACAAACCACTATTGATTATATCACTGAGATGTTACGACTCCTATTTTTGTGTAGTATTTCCGTCCGCTAACTAGGTTGGTAATCCGTGATGGTTTCTTTTGGTTTACTTTATTTTTCATTGTTTGTAGGTTATATCCAAATCGCAACTCTTATCTAAACAAAGTTTTATGTTACTAACAAACCCACGGCACTACAAGTGAGTGACTTTAATGTAAAGGCGATAGTTTGTAGATATGAAGACATGTATGGAAGGGAGATAACTCGAATACCTTCGTCTGTTTGGTACGCAGTTTGTGAGATAACTCTTTCGTGCTTATTACACTTTCCACTTGGAATAATTTACTGGCATTTTGAACGAGACTTTTTCATCTTTGTAAATTTGGAATTTTGTTTGTGTTAACTTAGTCCGTCAGACCGTAACCAATACATCTTGCCGACTGTCAACTTTGACAATATAAATACATTTTATTGAACACAATGACGCTAAATACTTTTTTAAAATGAGGCTTATTTTGCAACAAAATAAAAAATATTTTTACTCTCGCCTTGAAAAATCAGTGATCTGAAAGTGAGATATAAAAAAAGTATATTTTAAGTAAAATTCAACATGTTGTAGGTGTTTTTATGTGCTAGGAAGACAATAAGAAGAATGTCAGCGAATGCAAAATGGTGAAGGTAAATCTAGAAAAATAATTGTAATTTTTTTAAAAACATAAATTAAGATAAATGAAAGACACCTGAATCGGTATATCCAGCATTATCATTATCTAAGTAAGAGGAATGTTAGAGCACTTTGCCTTATCCCTAAATAAATGACAAAATTATTTTTTTTAAGAAAGAAGAAACTTATCCACAACAGGTGCGCCTCAATTACCAATAAACCATGACTCCACAAATGCATGCGTTCTTTTCCAATGAAACTTTCGTCGATTTCTGATTGTCACCAAGACGCATGATAGTTAATTTATTGACAATCAAGAATTGTTTTTTATAAATATGGCCACGACTATCCGATAGATGACGGGCTTTCACAATGCTCATTGAAGGTTGCATTCAATAGCATGTCACCACTCTCTTCGGAGTTCACAAATTGACTACAAGTCGGTTAGTTTAAGGTCTCAACGCCACGGGAAGAGTTGATAACAGACTTAGTTCTAAACGCCCACGTGTATCGCCGGGATGTCAAGATCGCTTCATTAGGCTTGCCCACTCGCGTGACCTTCGTCACACCTGTGATGCTCATTTACGCCCTTGTCGCCACTACGTTGGTTTTTTCCACTGACAACACAGCGTCGAGCACGCCGTACGTGATGGTTGAAGGCACATGTGCCCAGACGTTTCCTTCCGAGACGTTGGAGGTCAATGCTCTTCACGAATGAATCCCCATTCATGTTCTTTTAATCAGATGGCCGTCAACATGTGTACCGGCGTCGGGAAACCGAAAGTGAAACTAAGAAATTTTACATCGACCTAAACTATGCTAAACTATAGAAGAGAAGAAATAGAGAAGAACCATACAATAAATACTAGTCATGAAAAAATGTTAATATTAGCTTGATATACTTTGCCTCTTATATTTAATTCTAAATCCATTTACTTACAGCGCGAAACGTTTCCCCAGCTTTTTCTTCCAGATTTTGATAGTCTATTTAATTTGGCAACGTGACATTTAAAACCATACACTTAATATGGTCATAATATGTTTCCACTACACAATAAACATTATATATCAATATCATCGGGGGAGAAGACATATATCTCATGTGTTTTTAAACAGACCATCGATAAAGTTGTACCATATCAAAATATACATATAACAAGACGGATAGTTCATAAATATATGTGTCAACTAAACACACTTCTGTCAAAACTCTAGTGAGGAAGAAAAAGCGAAACGTGTCGGTAACCTTCATCACACCTGTGATGTCGTGACGGAGACGTGTCGGTAACATTCATCACACCTGTGATGTCGTGACGGAAACGTGTCGGTAACCTTCATCACACCTGTGATGTCGTGACGGAGACGTGTTGGTAACCTTCATCACACAAGTGATGTCGTGACGGAGACGTGTCTGTTAACCTTCATCACACCTGTGATGTCGTGACGGAGACGTGTCGGTAACCTTCATCACACCTGTGATGTCGTGACGGAGACGTGTCGGTAACCTTCTTCACATTTGTGATGTCGTGACGGAGACGTGTCGGTAACCTTCATCACATCTGTGATGTCGTGACGGAGACGTGTCGGTAACATTCATCACATCTGTGATGTCGTGACGGAGACGTGTCGGTAACACTCATCACATCTGTGATGTCGTGACGGAGACGTGTCTGTTAACCTTCATCACACCTGTGATGTGATGACGGAGACGTGTCGGTAACCTTCTTCACACCTGTGATGTCGTGACGGAGACGTGTCGGTAACCTTCATCACACCTGTGATGTCGTGACGGAGACGTGTCTGTTAACCTTCATCACACCTTTGATGTCGTGACGGAGACGTGTCGGTAACCTTCATCACACAAGTGATGTCGTGACGGAGACATGTCGGTAGCCTTCATCACACCTGTGATGTCGTGACGGAGACGTGTCGGTAACATTCATCACACCTGTGATGTCGTGACGGAGACGTGTTGGTAACCTTCATCACACCTGTGATGTCGTGACGGAGACGTGTCTGTTAACCTTCATCACACCTGTGATGTCGTGACGGAGACGTGTCGGTAACCTTCATCACATCTGTGATGTCGTGACGGAGACGTGTCGGTAACCTTCTTCACACCTGTGATGTCGTGACGGAGACGTGTCGGTAACCTTCATCACATCTGTGATGTCGTGACGGAGACGTGTCTGTTAACCTTCATCACACCTTTGATGTCGTGACGGAGACGTGTTGGTAACCTTCATCACACCTGTGATGTCGTGACGGAGACGTGTCTGTTAACCTTCATCACACCTGTGATGTCGTGACGGAAACGTGTCGGTAACCTTCATCACACCTGTGATGTCGTGACGGAGACGTGTCTGTTAACCTTCATCACACCTGTGATGTCGTGACGGAGACGTGTTTGGTAACCTTCATCACACCTGTGATGTCGTGACGGAGACGTGTTGTTTAACCTTCATCACACCTGTGATGTCGTGACAGAGACGTGTCGGTAACCTTCATCACACCTGTGATGTCGTGACGGAGACGTGTCTGTTAACCTTCATCACACCTTTGATGTCGTGACGGAGACGTGTCGGTAACCTTCATCACACAAGTGATGTCGTGACGGAGACATGTCGGTAGCCTTCATCACACCTGTGATGTCGTGACGGAGACGTGTCGGTAACCTTCATCACACCTGTGATGTCGTGACGGAGACGTGTCTGTTAACCTTCATCACACCTGTGATGTCGTGACGGAGACGTGTTGGTAACCTTCATCACACCTGTGATGTCGTGACGGAGACGTGTCTGTTAACCTTCATCACACCTGTGATGTCGTACGGAGACGTGTTGGTAACCTTCATCACACCTGTGATGTCGTGACGGAGACGTGTCTGTTAACCTTCATCACACCTGTGATGTCGTGACAGAGACGTGTCGGTAACCTTCATCACACCTGTGATGTCGTGACGGAGACGTGTCTGTTAACCTTCATCACACCTTTGATGTCGTGACGGAGACGTGTCGGTAACCTTCATCACACAAGTGATGTCGTGACGGAGACATGTCGGTAGCCTTCATCACACCTGTGATGTCGTGACGGAGACGTGTCTGTTAACCTTCATCACACCTGTGATGTCGTGACGGAGACGTGTTGGTAACCTTCATCACACCTGTGATGTCGTGACGGAGACGTGTCTGTTAACCTTCATCACACCTGTGATGTCGTGACGGAGACGTGTCGGTAACCTTCATCACACCTGTGATGTCGTGACGGAGACGTGTCGGTAACATACATCACACTTGTGATGTCGTGACGGAGACGTTTCGGTAACCTTCATCACACCTGTAATATGGAGACGTGTGGGTAGACAAACATCACAAGGACCAATGAGACGTATGTTAATAAGAACGTATGATTTCTAACAAAAGAATTCGTATCTTTATTACTCAGAACCGTACAGTACAAAGAAAACAAAAGACAAATATATTGTCAACATACCCGTAGCATTGCAAGTCTATATAATTATGTCATTCATGGTTCGCACATGATTTATTTCAGTTTTCACATAACAATTATTTAAAACTCGCATAATACATTTATCCTAAATACTAACAGTACGACAATAAACACTATTGACTGTTTGTATACATTGTATTACTGGCTACACTGAGTCACATTACATTAACAAAGGGTCT